>NW_024100417.1:6484065-7108832 GCF_016545835.1 Crotalus tigris | reverse complement strand
TCGTTTTAGATATCCTCTTCTTGTTGGACTTGATCTGTAGTAACAGATCATTTTTTCTTTGTTTTCCATCACTGTGTATCTGCGACGGGTAAACACCTTTTCTTCCAGTAGTTCTGCAGCTGCTGGCCCTGGTTGCTCAGCCAACAGTCCTGAGTCCTGTAACCCATTTTTCACCATATATCCAGGAACTCCAATATCTAGTGCGGACCTTGTTAACCCGGGCGACGTCCGAGCGAAGAGTATATTATTATTATTAGTATTATTATTATTATTATTATTATTATTATTATTATTATTATTATTATTTCCATTGAGCTTGTGCAGAGAAGGAGAACTATTGGTGGGTTAGATCATGGTTTGCATGAAAAAATAAAGGGAGATGCGCCTCAGAGGTTACATTACCTCGGCCTACCTCTGTGGATCAGCTTCTGATCACACAACTGCCTTATCGTGCAGAAGTATTTTCAAGTGCTGGGCTTAGAGTTCACTGTTTGAAAATGCTGAGGACTTAGTACCACTTAAAGAGAAATCAAGCAAAGCCATTTCTCAAGTGTCTATTCTGAACTGTGGATGCACAGTTAAACCTGGTGACGATGTCCTCCTTGAGGACATGCTATCGGATCCAAAACATGTTAATGGATAAGAAAATAGATTAAATGATGGCTAATTTCAGGGGTACAAGAATTTAGCTACTTTTTCAAAGATGCATAATAATCAATATTCTCGTTTGATTCTTGAGGATCTTGTTTTTATTTGTTTGTTTGTTTGAGTTGAAGCCTAGCCTTTGAGAACTTTCCTATTACACTGGACTTGGATGGCAGCCAATCGATGAAGGCTATACAGCAGAACAAGAATCTGTTTTGCAAAGCTGAGACTCACCAAGAGCCATAGTTGCCTTCTGGGACCCCACTATATAACAGCTTGAGGTCCACTTTGGAAGGATGGCCAGATATAAAAATAAATAAATACTGCAGCGGAATAATAGCATCTAAATGTGGTCGGCTTTTGCTGGATCTTTTAGTGCATGAATGTGAAACTAAGAGCTATTACAAGAGGCAATGAACTGTAGTCAAAAACAATTATAGTCCTTCTACACACGAGTTACATCGACATATCCAACTTATTTATGCTGTCCTTGTTGCAACTGCCGCTTAAGAATTATTAAAAAGTACCTTGACTTTCTAAAGGTCAGAAGTAGAAAGGTAAATGATCATGGACTCCCTACTGGTAAAATACCATTACTATCATTCACATTGCAGTACATTTTTTCTTACTGAAAAAAATAAACCTTTAATTGCTGGATGAATCCCTCTTCAAATTAAAAAAAAACTTATAAGGAAACTCTAATAAAATTAGCAGATCGGTCTATTTAGTCACTTAAATGCCATTGAACTGGATTGACTCCTAGTCTTTGCAGAGACAAATGGAAGGTTAGTAAAAGTTGATCATGAAATGTTTTGAGGCCATCAAAATGACTGAAGATGCTCTCAGACCATAAACTCAAAGTCTTAGGATGAAAACCATGGAGGTAGAAAGAATAAAAAAACCCAAAAGTTAAAACCTACATTAATGTTACAATCTCTTGGGAAAGATAAACATATTAGATCTATACAGTATTATTAAAGCACAAGCATTCCTCGTTAACCCAAGCAAAAATGATATAAGTATGTGCTGTCCTCATTGTTGATCTCTGAGAAACACTGCCAACTTACGGTGGCTTTAATAGAAAGGAATATTGTAGCTAGGGTACATTCTGTAGGGTCCTTGGTGCTCTCGGTTTTCTGGCAGACATTTCATTACCCAACTAGGTAGCATCACCAGTGTATATGGAGGCTTTATTTACTGTGTAGGCAGTATAATAAAAAAAGGGAATTGGATTTGTTTCCTTTTCTAAGAATCCTCATTCTTCTTAGATCAGCATCTACAGCTGAACTGGAGGAAGGAGGGAATGGATTCCCCTCCAAAAGAGATGACAACCCCAGATAATAATAATAATAATAATAATAATAATAATAATAATAATAATAATAATAATAATAATAATAATAATAATAATTCAGAATGTAGAGGCAAACCAGGGGGAGTTGGCAGTGAAAGAATCCAGTAGAGATATACAACTGTTCTCATTTGGAAACCAGGCACCTCTTCCTCAGGAAGAACAAAACCCTCTAACTAAAGAAATAAAAGAATTGAAACAAAGAATAATTGAGCATCTAGAACAGCACAAAAACAACAGAATAAGGCTGCCTGCATTGAAGCTTGGTCCAAAGAAACAGCTAGCACAAGCATTAAAAGATGCAAATACTGCAATATCAAGTATAAGCACCAATTCACTGCAAGAAACAAACCAACTAATGTACAGCACAGCTGCAGTTATAACTGAATACCTGGGATGCAAAATCAACAAAGAAGAAAAACAAACAAATAGTGCACCAGAAAAATGGAAGGTTAGACTAGAAAATAAGATCAGCAAATTAAGATCACATGCAAGCAAGCTAGAACAGATGAAAGAAAAGAAGCTGAAGAACAAGAAGACCAAAGAATAACTAATCAAGAAATACCACTTAGAAACAAGGAAGATCAAGGAAGCACTGGAAATAATAAAGCAACAAATAACAGCTATAGCCAGGAAAATCAGTAGATATGAAGCTCGAATTGCGAACTATAGGCAGAACCTCCAATTTCAATCCAATCAGAAACATTTCTACCAATCCATCAATGGAGAAACTGCAAGGAATCAGTCAGTACCTGACAAGGAAGAAACAGTGCAATTCTGGAAGAAGATATGGGATAACCCAAAGAAATACAACAAGGATGCAGCTTGGTTAAAAGAGGTGGATGCAAATAAAACAGAAGTTGAAATGAAAGAACTAGTAATAACAACAAAAATGGTAGAAAAAAGAGCAAAGAAAATCAAAAATTGGTCAGCACCAGGTGAAAATGAACTGCATGGGTTTTGGTTGAAACATCTAACTGTTATACACCCACTCATTGTCAAGCAGTTCAACAATATACTACAAGGAGGAGAAATTGAAAAGTGGCTAACAACTGGGAAAACCTACCTAATAATGAAAAATCCAGCAAAAGGGGCAACACCAGGTAACTACAGGCCAATTACCTGCTTGCCAACAACATTCAAATTACTAACGGGTGTGGTAGCTGATGCAGTACAACAGCATCTAGTTGAAAACAATCTCTTTCCACCTGAGCAGAAAGGAAAAAAAAACGCCCCACTAGCAGAGGAACAAAGAATCAACTCCTAACAGACAAAAGATCTTGGAAAACTGCAAGAGAAGGAGAGACCAACCTGAAATGGGCGCATGGGATTGACTACAAAAAGACATGCTGAACCCTTGCCACATGATGGATAATAAAGTGCCTAGAAAATAACAGGAGGTAGTAGAAACATCAGAAAATTTGTGCAAAGATCGATGGCACAATGCTGCAGATCAATGGTGAGAGGCTGGGAGAGGTTAATATCAAGAGAGGAATATTTCAAGGAGATTCATTATCACCATTACTATTTGTTATTGCACTGTTTCCTCTGTCACCAATACTGAATAACTCAGGACATGGTTATCAAACATCAAAAACATCTGCTAGACTATCCCACCTCCTTTACATGGATGATCTGAAGCTGTATGGAAAAACCTCATCTGAAATAGAATCGCTGCTCAACACTGTCCGTATATATAGCCAAGATATTGTAATGGAGTTTGGCTTGGACAAATGTGCCACACTTACTATCAAACAAGGAAAAATAGTGAAAACTGAGGAATCAAGATGCCCCACGAAAATAACATTAAGAGTCTGGACGAGGAAGAATACTACAAATACTAGGGTATCCTTCAAGCTGACAACATCAAGCACACTGAAGTCAAGAAAAAGATTAGAGGTGAATACATCAAGAGAGTGAAGAAGATCTTAAAATCCAAACTCAATGGAGGAAATACCATAAAGGCAATCAAAACTTGGGCAATCCCAGTCATTAGGTACACAGCTGGAATAGTGGACTGGACTCAAGCAGAACTAAAAGCAATGGATAGGCAGACCAGAAAAATAATGACAATGAATCATGCCCTTCATCCACGCAGTGACATTGATAGACTTTATCTACCCAGGCAAATAGGTGGGCGTGGAATGCTACAATTACATCAGATGGTTGAAGAAGAAAAAATGGCTTTGGAAGAATATCTGAAGAACAATGATGAAGATGCCCTGAAAATAGTATATCAGGAATGCTTACTAACTACTGGAGAGACCAAACTGGCCTACAAGAAAGACCAAATGAAGAACAGAATAGAGGCATGGGAAGACAAAGCACTACATGGCCAATACATGAAAAAAATAGCTGGGAAAGCAGATAATAATAAAACCTGGCAATGGCTAAGAGCAGGAAAATTGAAGAAAGAGACCGAGGGACTAATTCTGGCTGCACAAGACCAAGCCTTAAGGACAAATGCATACAAAGTCAAAATTGAGAAGACAGCAACAGACAGTAAGTGCCGCCTATGCAAAGAAGCTGAAGAAACAGTGGACCACTTGGTAAGCTGTTGCAAGAAGATTGCACAGACTGATTACAAGCAGCGGCATGACAAAGTAGCAACAATGGTGCATTGGAAGATCTGCAAAAAATATCATTTGCCTGTAAGCAAAAACTGGTGGGATCATAAATAGAGAAAGTCATAGAAAATGATAAAATTAAACTGCTCTGGGACTTCAGAATTCAAACAGACAAGCACCTGCAACATAACACCCCAGGCTTAACAATTGTCGATAAGAAAGACAAAAAAGTCTGGATAGTGGACGTGGCAGTGCCTGGAGATAGCAGAATAGAAGAGAAAGAACTGGAGAAGATAACAAAATACAAAGACCTACAAATAGAAATAGAAAGACTGTGGCAAAAGCAAGCAAGGGTAGTACCAATAGTCATAGGCGCCTTGGGTGCAATCCCAAAACAACTGGAGCACCACTTGAACACCATTGGCATTGACACATTTGCTATTAGTCAATTGCAAAAGGCGGCCTTATTAGGAACTGCTTCCATCCTGCGACGATACCTATAATACCATCAAACATCCACATATGCTATCCCAGGTCTGGGTAATGGACTCGATAGGTAGACAAACGCCAAATCAGGTGAACATCTGGCGACTGGCGGATGAATGATATAATAATAATAATAATAATAATAATACCCCCAGTGAGGCACTACCTTGACGTGGTTGTGGGGTTGTGTACTCTGAGGAAGATGAGAGCTATGCCAGAGGTTCAACCATACTGGACAGGTCTCATCAGAGGAGTCAGACAAAGAGTGTCTCTCCCATAAAAAATATGGTGGGACGTAAATTGCAGAATGCCATACCGGCTCGGACGTCGCCCGGGTTAACAAGGTCCGCACTAGATATTGGAGTTCCTGGATATCTGGTGAAAAATGGGTTACAGGACTCAGGACTGTTGGGTGAGCAACCAGGGCCAGCAGCTGCAGAACTACTGGAAGAAAAGGTCTTTACCCGTCGCAGATACACAGTGATGGAAAACAAAGAAATAATGATCTGTTACTACAGATCAAGTCCAACAAGAAGAAGATATCTAAAACGAATGCACCAGTTCTGGAAAGAACAACATCCAGAATCAGAAATAACAGAACAGAGACTAGCAGATCAACGCCGATTTATAACACGAAATAAAATATTCACAGAAACAGAATTGGACGAACTGCAAAGGTTTACCCAGGGCAAAGAAATCACAGCCTTACCAGAAGTAATTCAGAATGTAGAGGCAAACCAGGGGGAGTTGGCAGTGAAGGAATCCAGCAGAGCTATACAACTGTTCTCATTTGGAAACCAGGCACCTCTTCCTCAGAAAGAACAAAACCCTCTAACTAAAGAAATAAAAGAACTGAAACAAAGAATAACTGAGCATCTAGAACAGCACAAAAACAACAGAATAAGGCTACCTGCATTGAAGCTTGTTCCAAAGAAAAAGCTAGCACAAGCATTAAAAGATGCAAATACTGCAATATCAAGTATAAGCACCAATTCACTGCAAGAAACAAACCAACTAATGTACAGCACAGCTGCAGTTATAACTGAATACCTGGCATGCAAAATCAACAAAGAAGAAAAACAAACAGTGCACCAGAAAAATGGAAGGTTAGATTAGAAAATAAGATCAGCAAGTTAAGATCACATGCAAGCAAGCTAGAACAGATGAAAGAAAAGAAGCTGAAGAACAAGAAGACCAAAGAATACTAATCAAGAAATACCACTTAGAAACAAGGAAGATCAAGGAAGCACTGGAAATAATAAAGCAACAAATAACAGCTATAGCCAGGAAAGTCAGTAGATATGAAGCTCGAATTGCAAACTATAGGCAGAACCTCCAATTTCAATCCAATCAGAAACGTTTCTACCAATCCATCAATGGAGAAACTGCCAGGAATCAGTCAGTACCTGACAAGGAAGAAACAGTGCAATTCTGGAAGCAGATATGGGATAACCCAAAGAAATACCACAAGGATGCAGCTTGGTTAAAAGAGGTGGATGCAAATAAAACAGAAGTTGAAATGAAAGAACTAGTAATAACAACAAAAATGGTAGAAAAAAGAGCAAAGAAAATCAAAAATTGGTCAGCACCAGGTGAAGATGAACTGCATGGGTTTTGGTTGAAACATCTAACTGTTATACACCCACTCATTGCCAAACAGTTCAACAATATACTACAAGGAGGAGAAATTGAAAAGTGGATAACAACTGGGAAAACCTACCTAATAATGAAAAATCCAGCAAAAGGGGCTACACCAGGTAACTACAGGCCAATTACCTGCTTACCAACAACTTTCAAATTACTAACTGGTGTAGTAGCTGATGCAGTGCAACAGCATCTAGTTGGAAACAATCTCTTTCCACCTGAGCAGAAAGGAAACCGCCCCAATAGCAGAGGAACAAAAGATCAACTCCTAATAGACAAAATTATCTTGGAAAACTGCAAGAGAAGGAAGACCAACCTGAATGTGGCATGGATTGACTACAAAAAGGCATTTGACTCTCTGCCACATGATTGGATAATAAAGTGACTAGAAATAACAGGAGTCAGTAGAAACATCAGAAAATTTGTGCAAAGATCGATGGCACAATGGAAGACACAGTTGCAGATCAATGGGGAGAGGCTGGGAGAGGTTAATATCAAGAGAGGAATATTTCAAGGAGATTCATTATCACCATTACTATTTGTTATTGCACTGTTTCCTTTGTCAACAATACTGAATAACTCAGGACATGGCTATCAAACATCAAAAACATCTGCCAGACTATCCCATCTCCTTTATATGGATGATCTGAAGTTGTATGGAAAAACATCATCTGAAATAGAATCGCTGCTCAACACTGTCCATATATATAGCCAAGATATTGTAATGGAGTTTGGCTTGGACAAATGTGCCACGCTTACTATCAAACAAGGAAAAATAATGAAAACTGAAGGAATCAAGATGCCCCACGAAAATAACATTAAGAGTTTGGATGAGGAAGAGTACTACAAATACTTGGGTATCCTTCAAGCTGACAACATCAAGCACACTGAAGTCAAGAAAAAGATTAGAGGTGAATACATCAAGAGAGTGAAGAAGATCTTAAAATCCAAACTCAATGGAGGAAAAACCATAAAGGCAATCAACACTTGGGCAATCCCAGTCATTAGGTACACAGCTGGAATAGTGGACTGGACTCAAGCAGAACTAAAAGCAATGGATAGGCAGACCAGAAAAATAATGACAATGAATCATGCCCTTCATCCCCGCAGTGACATTGATAGACTTTATCTACCAAGGCAAATAGGTGGGCGTGGAATGCTACAAGTACATCAGATGGTTGAAGAAGAAAAAATGGCTTTGGAAGAATATCTGAAGAACAATGATGAAGATGCACTGAAATTAGTATATCAGGAAGGCTTACTGACTACTGGAGAGACCAAATTGGCCTACAAGAAAGACCAAATGAAGAACAGAATAGAGGCATGGGAAGACAAAGCAATACATGGCCAATACATTAAAAAAATAGCTGGGAAAGCAGATAATAACAAGACCTGGCAATGCTAAGAGCAGGAAAATTGAAGAAAGAGACCGAGGGACTAATTCTGGCTGCACAAGACCAAGCCTTAAGGACAAATGAATACAAAGTCAAAATTGAGAAGACAGAAACAGACAGTAAGTGCCGCCTATGCAAAGAAGCTGAAGAAACAGTGGACCACTTGGTAAGCTGTTGCAAGAAGATTGCACAGACTGATTACAAGCAGCGGCATGACAAAGTAGAAACAATGGTGCATTGGAAGATCTGCAAAAAATATCATTTGCCTGTAAGCAAAAACTGGTGGGATCATAAAATAGAGAAAGTCATAGAAAATGATAAAATTAAACTGCTCTGGGACTTCAGAATTCAAACAGACAAGCACTGCAACATAACACCCCAGACTTAACAATTGTCGATAAGAAAGACAAAAAAGTCTTGATAGTGGACGTGGCAGTGCCTGGAGACAGCAGAATAGAAGAGAAAGAACTGGAGAAGATAACAAAATACAAAGACCTACAAATAGAAATAGAAAGACTGTGGCAAAAGCAAGCAAGGGTAGTACCAATAGTCATAGGCTCCTTGGGTGCAATCCCAAAACAACTGGAGCACCACTTGAACACCATTGGCATTGACAAATTCGCTATTAGTCAGTTGCAAAAGGCGGCCTTAATAGGAACTGCTTCCATCCTGCGACGATATCTGTAATACCATCAAACATCCACATCTGCCTATTCCAGGTCCTGGGTAAGGACTCGATAGGTAGACAAAATGCCAAATCCAGTCTGAACATCTGGCTGACTGTGCGATGATCAATAATAATAATAATAATGAGGCACTACCTTGACGTGGTTGTGGGGCTTGTGTACTCTGAGGAAGATGAGAGCTATGCCAGAGGTTCAACCATACTGGACAGGTCTCATCAGAGGAGTCAGACAAAGAGTGTCTCTCCCATAAAAAATATGGTGAGACGTAAATTTCAGAATGCCATACCGGCTCGGACGTCGCCCGGGTTAACAAGGTCCGCACTAGATATTGGAGTTCCTGGATATCTGGTGAAAAATGGGTTACAGGACTCAGGACTGTTGGCTGAGCAACCAGGGCCAGCAGCTGCAGAACTACTGGAAGAAAAGGTGTTTACCCGTCGCAGATACACAGTGATGGAAAACAAAGAAATAATGATCTGTTACTACAGATCAAGTCCAACAAGACGAGGATATCTAAAACGAATGCACCAATTCTGGAAAGAACAACATCCAGAATCAGAAATAACAGAACAGAGACTAGCAGATCAACGCCGATTTATAACACGAAATAAAGTATTTACAGAAACAGAATTGGACGAACTGCAAAGGTTTACCCAGGGCAAAGAAATCAAAGCCTTACAAGAAGTAATTCAGAATGTAGAGGCAAACCAGGGGGAGTTGGCAGTGAAAGAATCCAGCAGAGATATACAACTGTTCTCATTTGGAAACCAGGCACCTCTTCCTCAGGAAGAACAAAACCCTCTAACTAAAGAAATAAAAGAATTGAAACAAAGAATAATTGAGCATCTAGAACAGCACAAAAACAACAGAATAAGGCTCCTGCATTGAAGCTTGTTCCAAAGAAACAGCTAGCACAAGCATTAAAAGATGCAAATACTGCAATAGCAAGTATAAGCACCAATTCACTGCAAGAAACAAACCAACTAATGTACAGCACAGCTGCAGTTATAACAGAATACCTGGGATGTAAAATCAACAAAAAAGAAAAACAAACAAACAGTGCACCAGAAAAATGGAAGGTTAGACTAGAAAATAAGATCAGCAAGTTAAGATCACATGCAAGCAAGCTAGAACAGATGAAAGAAAAGAAGCTGAAGAACAAGAAGACCAAAGAATACCTAATCAAGAAATACCACTTAGAAACAAGGAAGATCAAGGAAGCACTGGAAATAATAAAGCAACAAATAACAGCTATAGCCAGGAAAATCAGTAGATATGAAGCTCGAATTGCAAACTATAGGCAGAACCTCCAATTTCAATCCAATCAGAAACGTTTCTACCAATCCATCAATGGAGAAACTGCAAGGAATCAGTCAGTACCTGACAAGGAAGAAACAGTGCAGTTCTGGAAGCAGATATGGGATAACCCAAAGAAATACAACAAGGATGCGGCTTGGTTAAAAGAGGTGGATGCAAATAAAACAGAAGTTGAAATGAAAGAACTAGTAATAACAACAAAAATGGTAGAAAAAAGAGCAAAGAAAATCAAAAATTGGTCAGCACCAGGTGAAGATGAACTGCATGGGTTTTGGTTGAAACATCTAACTGTTATACACCCACTCATTGCCAAACAGTTCAACAATATACTACAAGGAGGAGAAATTGAAAAGTGGCTAACAACTGGGAAAACCTACCTAATAATGAAAAATCCAGCAAAAGGGGCAACACCAGGTAACTACAGGCCAATTACCTGCTTACCAACAACTTTCAAATTACTAACTTGTGTGGTAGCTGATGCAGTACAACAGCATCTAGTTGAAAACAATCTCTTTCCACCTGAGCAGAAAGGAAACCGCCCCAATAGCAGAGGAACAAAAGATCAACTCCTAATAGACAAAATGATCTTGGAAAACTGCAAGAGAAGGAAGACCAACCTGAATGTGGCATGGATTGACTACAAAAAGGCATTTGACTCTCTGCCTAGAAATAACAGGAGTCAGTAGAAACATCAGAAAATTTGTGCAAAGATCAATGGCACAATGGAAGACACAGTTGCAGATCAATGGTGAGAGACTGGGAGAGGTTAATATCAAGAGAGGAATATTTCAAGGAGATTCATTATCACCATTACTATTTGTTATTGCACTGTTTCCTCTGTCAACAATACTGAATAACTCAGGACATGGCTATCAAACATCAAAAACATCTGCCAGACTATCCTCTCCTAATAATAATAATAATAATAATAATAATAATAATAATAATAATAAAGTTGGAAGGGACCTTGGAGGTCATCTAGTCCAACCCCCTGCTCAGGCAGGAAACCCTATACCATTTCAGACAAATGGCTGTCCAGTCTCTTCTTAAAAACTTCCAGTGTTGGAGCATTTACCGCTTCTGGAGGCAGGTTGTTCCACTGGTTAATTGTTCTCACTGTCAGGAAGTTTCTCCTTAGTTCTAGGTTGCTTCTCTCCTTGATTAGTTTCCACCCGTTGCTTCTTGTCCTGCCTTCAGGTGCCTTGGAGAATAGCTTAATTCCCTCTTATATGGATGATCTGAAGCTGTATGGAAAAACATCATCTGAAATAGAATCGCTGCTCAACACTGTCCGTATATATAGCCAAGATATTGTAATGGAGTTTGGCTTGGACAAATGTGCCACACTTACTATCAAACAAGGAAAAATAATGAAAACTGAAGGAATCAAGATGCCCCACGAAAATAACATTAAGAGTCTGGATGAGGAAGAGTACTACAAATACTTGGGTATCCTTCAAGCTGACAACATCAAGCACACTGAAGTCAAGAAAAAGATTAGAGGTGAATACATCAAGAGAGTGAAGAAGATCTTAAAATCCAAACTCAATGGAGGAAATACCATAAAGGCAATCAACACCTGGGCAATCCCAGTCATTAGGTACACAGCTGGAATAGTGGACTGGACTCAAGCAGAACTAAAAGCAATGGATAGGCAGACCAGAAAAATAATGACAATGAATCATGCCCTTCATCCACGCAGTGACATTGATAGACTTTATCTACCAAGGCAAATAGGTGGGCGTGGAATGCTACAAGTACATCAGATGGTTGAAGAAGAAAAAATGGCTTTGGAAGAATATCTGAAGAACAATGATGAAGATGCACTGAAATTAGTATATCAGGAAGGCTTACTAACTACTGGAGAGACCAAACTGGCCTACAAGAAAGACCAAATGAAGAACAGAATAGAGGCATGGGAAGACAAAGCACTACATGGCCAATACATGAAAAAAATAGCTGGGAAAGCAGATAATAATAAAACCTGGCAATGGCTAAGAGCAGGAAAATTGAAGAAAGAGACCGAGGGACTAATTCTGGCTGCACAAGACCAAGCCTTAAGGACAAATGCATACAAAGTCAAAATTGAGAAGACAGCAACAGACAGTAAGTGCCGCCTATGCAAAGAAGCTGAAGAAACAGTGGACCACTTGGTAAGCTGTTGCAAGAAGATTGCACAGACTGATTACAAGCAGCGGCATGACAAAGTAGCAACAATGGTGCATTGGAAGATCTGCAAAAAATATCATTTGCCTGTAAGCAAAAACTGGTGGGATCATAAAATAGAGAAAGTCATAGAAAATGATAAAATTAAACTGCTCTGGGACTTCAGAATTCAAACAGACAAGCACCTGCAACATAACACCCCAGACTTAACAATTGTCGATAAGAAAGACAAAAAAGTCTGGATAGTGGACGTGGCAGTGCCTGGAGATAGCAGAATAGAAGAGAAAGAACTGGAGAAGATAACAAAATACAAAGACCTACAAATAGAAATAGAAAGACTGTGGCAAAAGCAAGCAAGGGTAGTACCAATAGTCATAGGCTCCTTGGGTGCAATCCCAAAACAACTGGAGCACCACTTGAACACCATTGGCATTGACAAATTCGCTATTAGTCAATTGCAAAAGGCGGCCTTATTAGGAACTGCTTCCATCCTGCGACGATATCTGTAATACCATCAAACATCCACATCTGCCTATCCCAGGTCCTGGGTAAGGACTCGATAGGTAGACAAAATGCCAAATCCAGTCTGAACATCTGGCTGACTGTGCGATGATCGATAACAACAACAACAACAACAACAATAATAAAGTTGGAAGGGATCTTGGAGGTCATCTAGTCCAACCCCCTGCTCAGTCAGGAAACCCTATAGCATTGGTGACAAACCTATGGCACATGTGCTAGAGGCAGCACTCAGAGGCCTTTCTGTGGGCACATGTGCCACTGCCACCTGCAGCTTACGCAGGTCCGTTAGGCCACTGCTGCCTGGAGGTGAAGCGGCTGGCTCGAGTAGAGGTGGTAGAGCACACCCACACCCAGCAAGCCAAAGGGCAGCTCAAGCGGGAAAGCCAGATCCCCATTGGCGACATGGCCTCCCAGTCCCAGCTAGGATTGTATGCCACCCCCCCATTTCCGCTGGGCCTGGGTAGCCATGATGTCAGTGGGGATCCAGCTTTCCCCGCTTGGAGTGGCCTTTTGCCTGCTGGCCCTGGGCGAGCTCTACCACCTCTACACAGGGCCTCCTAGCCAACTGCTTGCCTCCTTTGTGCTGGGCAGGCCTGCAGCACTGGGCGGCGGCCTAATGGACCTGTGCAAGCAGCTGGTGGCCATAGTAGGTACCAAGTGAGGAGGCCCAGTAGAGATGGGGGGAAGCATGCAATTCTAGCTGGGACTGGGGGGGGGGCACGGTGCTGATGGAGATCTGGCTTTCCCCGCTTGGGGTGTTCTTTGGCTTGCTGGGTGTGGGTGTACTCTACCACCTCTACTCGAGCTTGCTAGCTGGCCGTTTCACCTCCTTTATGCTGGGCAGATCAGGTGCTCTGGATGGTGACGGCAGCCTAATGGACCTGTGTGAGCTGCTGGCGGTGCCAGCCCAAGGTGGGGCCCAGATGTATTGGGTACACAAGGGGAACATGCTCCACGCACAGGCCAAGGGCAAAATCTGTGAGGGGGGCGAGGAGATGACCAGCAGCGACCTGTTCTCCAATCGCAAGCAAAAACAGATGGGACAAAGTAGGTGCGTCCGGCTGTCTGCATCATGTGCCTTCTCCGTCCCCTATGACGCCTTCTGCTGGAGGGCTGGCCTGGTATTGACAATGGGCTGCAGAGCCCCAGAGTGCACTGGTCGAGGGACCGGCAGGCTGTGGCTGCTGATGGACACCATCGCCCCCCTTGCACTTGCTGACCTCTCTGTGTGAGGGCTGATGGTGTCAGGCAGCAGCTGCCCCGGCCCCTGCCTCGCCTTGCCTTGCCCATCCAGGCCATGCCACCCAGTCAGCTGTGACCACCACAGCCACACCCACTCAGTGGGCCACGCCCCACCCCAAGGGCACCACAATGCTGATGTGGCCCTTGCACTTTGTGATAAATAAGTGGATTTTGGGTTGCAATTTGGGCACTCAGTCTCTAAAACGTTCTCCATCACTGCCCTGGCTGTCCAGTCTCTTCTTAAAAATTTCCACTGATGTAGCATTCACAGCTTCTGGAGGCAGGTTGATCCATTAATTAATTGTTCTAACTGTTAGGAAATTCAGGAAATTTATTTATTTATATGCCGCCCAATCCCAAAGGACTCAGGAAACTCCGCCCTGAGTCCTTTGGGATTGAGCGGCATATAAATAAAATTAAATAAATAAATAAATAAATTTCTCCTTAGTTCTAGGTTGCTTCTCTCTTTGGTTAGTTTCCATCCATTGCTTCTTGTCCTGCCTTCAGGTGCTTTGGAGAATAGCTTGACTTTCTCTTTGTGGCAACCCCTGAGATATTTGAACACTGCTATCATGCCCCCCCCCATCCTTCTCTTCATTAAACTAGACATACCCAATTCCAGCAACCATTCCTGATATGTTTTAGCCTCCACTCCCCTAATAATTTTTGTTCCTTTTCTCTGTACTCTTTCTAGAATCTCAACATCTTTTTTACATTGTGGTGACCAAAACTGGATGCAGTATTCCAAGTGTGGCCTTACCAAGGCATTGTAAAGTGGTATTAATACTTCACGTGATCTTGATTCTATCCCTCTGTTAATGCAGCCTAGCACTGTGTTGGCTTTTTTGACAGCTGCAGCACACTGCTGGCTCATATTTAAGTGACTGTCCACTAGTACTCCGAGATCCCTCTCACAGTTACCACTATTGAGCAAGGTACCACGTATACTATACCTGTGCATTTGGGTTTTTTTTTTTTTTTTGCTTAAATGTAGAACCTTACTTTTTTCACCATTGAATTTCATTTTGTTAGCTAGTGCCCAATGTTCAAGTCTGTCCAGATCCTCCTGTATCTTAAGTCTGTCTTCTGGAGTGTTGGCTATTCCTGCCAGCTTGGTGTCGTCTGCAAATTTGATGAGTTCCCCATCTATCCCTTTGTCGAAATCGTTGATGAAGATATTGAAGAGCACTGGGCCTAGAACAGAGCCCTGGGGCACCCCACTACACACTTCCTTCCATGTAGATGCAGTTTCATTGAGGACTACCCACTGGATATAGCCAGTCAGCCAGTTATGAACCCATCTGGTGGTGATGCTGTCTAACCCATATTTTTCTAAACTTATCAAGTAGTAGGTTGTGGTCTACTTTATCAAATGCCTTACTGAAGTCCAAGTAAATTATATCCACAACATTCCTCTGATCCACTAATTTTGTTACCAAAGAATGCAATAAGATTTGTCTGGCATGATCTGTTTTTGACAAACCCATGTTGTCTTGTGGTAATGACTTTTTTTTGCCTCTAGGTGTTCGCTGATTCAGTGCTTGATTATCTTTTCCAGAAACTTCCCAGGTATTGAGGTCAGGCTGATAGGTCTGTAGTCAACCTTGAGCTGGTCACGATCAAACTCCTGGCTGTGGAGAGATTTTGCCTGCAATACTGCACTCTAACCATTGCACTACCATGGTTCAACAAAACCCTAAAAGTTTATATGTTTGTTGGGTGTTAAGATGTTATTTTGGAATCCTGCTTTTCACTGTGGAGAAATAAATTGTAGCATAAATTGTTATCTAGAAAAAGAATTATCTTCTTGAGAGCCCTAGATCTCTTTCATTGGACGTCATTCCTGTCCAGACTTCTTGGGATTAGTCTAGGCAGAGGGATTGAGTTCTGACAGTGATCTACTTTTTGTGGAGGGGGGGGAGGAGGATTCACATTTTTTACTTAGTTGCACAAAAACTAAAAACTTCCACTCTGCTAAATGCAATCAAAATATTTTTGAACAAGCTATCCACCAACCCCCAAATTCAATCTACTGAAATATTCTCACAACTGTGCAAGGCTTTGTGGCTCACAGTTTCAATACCGCATAAAGAATCTTTCTCTGATTAAATCTCTGAGAAATAAGCTTTTATGTTAGCATGGGCCTGTGTTATCAGCCACATGACCCTTCTTAATGATACTAGGACTTAAGTAGCTTAAACTTGTACTGTAGGTTAATATTTTCAAAACAGAAACTCCTTGTGTATCATATGGTCTTCTCAGGCAGTAAAGATTATTTGAAATTTGTTTGGCATTGTCTGGCAACATTTTTTTTAAAAAAGTTTCTTGTCTTTAAAATTCTTCTCGGAAGCATAGACATTTTGTGTAACAAACTTGTGACATTTGTGTCAATATAAAAAAACATTGTTTCTTTGATTGATTAATGGACTGTCTGATAGATCAGAATTAGAATTCTATGAAGAATAGAAAATTAATTGGGCAACATATTTCTTTCAGGATTAAAATACTTAGAGCTTAATTTAAGAGTTTAAATGCCCAAAAAAATCATATATAAAATATTTCTTAGATCCATTATTACTGTCATTTTTACATCTGTGACACATAAAGAATAGATAAGCTCTTGTGCTTCTTGCAATACAGTATCTATGGTTCCACACTTTTTATATTATTCCTGATTACTAGAATACTTAGTATTTAGGATTTATTAGAATACTTAGTATTTAGGATTCAATCCAAAGATTGCTTTGGAATGTGCAAATACAATATCTGTCTACAGCTCTTTAAAGCAGCTATATCATTTCCCAGGGTTGTGTAAACTGAACTACCTTTTGGGATTCTACTGATAACTGCAAAAACTGTACAGGACTACTAATTATTATAATTGTATCCAATACTCAATATACACTATAATTTTTTAGCTTGCTAGGGGACGTTAATTTTATGGTTCATTCATTAAGACCTTGTCATAGCTCCAAAATTATGTATTTAACCACTGGTTTTTCCTTGGATCAGAAAAATACTGATCTTGTGAGATATTTCATGAGATTGCTATTCCCACTGTAATCCATAGCAGTTCACTGCCTTCATCAGCACAATGATCCTTCCTGTTGTAACCTTGTTTGTAACCTCCCCCTCATTGTTTTCTTACTTGCCTGTCTCTCTCTTTCTCAAATGAGGATCTTTTGCCTTGCCTGTTCCTCTACCCTTTACTTCCTTTCCTTTACACCTTCGCTTACTAGAGAGCATCACTATTACTCCTGACAGCAGTACTCACAACAATCTCCCTCCCAAATCTGGCCTGAGTATGGCAATGTTTCACAGAGACAGCAAGAGGAATGTTACTAGTGCAGTGAAAAGTGAAATATACTTTCCTCCCATCTCAAGGAACAAAATAGATTGCTAGGAATGTAGGAAAGTACCATGAGACTAAGAACAAACTAGTTATTTGCCTGGAAAATGAATGGAGTAAGTGTTCTGTTCTGTGCATTGGTAAGGCATTGAGATGTGGCAGACAAACAACAGATGTTTCTTTATTGAATCTCCAACAGAACCAAAACAAAATGGTGCGGATTCCTTATATACCCCTTTGCAGGGACAGTGTCAGCCAATCAATGCAATGGATTCTCCCGCCTTGCGCATGCGCAATAGGCTGGATACAGCCTGTCTGGTCCTGGGCAACCACATGGTCTGTCCGGGGCTCTCTGCAGCTACCTGCACAGGCTGAGTCACTCAGCAGGCGCAGGACATAACACCCTTCCCCTCTTAGTTCAAAACAAGTGAACACTTACTATTTTGCACTACTATAAATCTAACACTTCACTTGTTCTTTTGAGCATGTTCTGATTTCTAAGTACCCTTAAGTTTGCCCACCTACTGACAGGAATCTTACATAGTCCTGTAAATGCTTGGGTGGACCTCTGGCCCACTCTGATCTTCTTGGAGCGGTTGTGATTGCCTGGCCTGCAAGCTCACCTGCCAGGCTTGGCAGTCCAGGACTTTGATGCCCCCTAGATTCAGGCGACCCTCCATCATGCTGACTGGCCGGATCCTGTAAACCCAGACCAGAGTTCCTTGGTGGGGTGGAATTCCCCAAGTCCACAACAGACCCCTCTTGGGAACACTGTCCCGTGAGCCCAAGACCAGCAGACGGAGTGGCCTGAACAGCCAGTTGTGTGTAGTATTGCATGGACCCAGTGCCAGAGTCAGGAGCTGCCTCGTTGGCAAAACCCCCTTCTGGTGCATGTGCAATTCCGCTTTCACAGAGAGACTGAGATCCACGATCGTGATGGTGGTTCTCCCCCCCCCGAGAGCAGAGTCAGGAGCAGAAGGGTGATTGGGAAACCTCCAGCGCAGTTGGTCAATGTGCCGATGTAACACATGACCATCTTCCAAGGCCACTTTGTAAGACAGCGGTCCAGTGACTTTGCAGACCACTGCCATCACCCAGAGATGTCCAGGTCCATAGTTCCTTGTCTAAACTAGATTGCCCACCTGTAGTCTCCTAGGTGCCTGCGGCTGTGACAACTGTGAAGCCACCCGGTCTGGGTGCAACCTGTCTAGTTGAGTAATGAGACAGTGACCCCAGCGGAGTTTGTCTGAGCTCTTTCCAGTAGCCGTACAAGATGTGGTGCGGTGGCAAAGAAGAAACCTGTGATGCCAGCTTCTGTGCATGAGCCTCTTCAAGGCGTCCTTGGTTGTGCGCACCATGTGCTCAGCTTGGCTGTTGAGAGCTGAATGAAGTAGCATGGCAGATCATGTTGGCCTGTAGAAAAGCCTGAAACTCAGAAGTGAATTGAGATCCATTGTCGGAGACAAGGACATCTAGGAGCCCATGGGAGGTGAAGATCCCTCTCAACACCTGGATGGTCCTGGCAGCAGTTGTGGTGGAGACTGGAGTGACCTCCAACAACTTGGAATGGCTGTCCACAATGATCAGGAAGATTTGCCCCTGAAAGGAGCCAGTGTAGTCAATATGAACCCTCGACCAAGGGGCATGTGTCTCCTCCCACCTATGTACAGGAGCCTGAGGAATTTCAGGCCTAGACTGTTGGCAAACATGGCACCCATGGACCTGGTCTCAATCTCCTTATCGAGCCCAGGCCACCAAAGATGGCTACGTGCAAGTGCCTTCATCCGGACTATTCCCGGATGTCCCTCTAGTCCTCAATGAGGTTGGGATCACTACCCTGCTTCCCCATAGGACACAATCCTTAAAGGTTGATAGCTCATGCTTCCTCTTCTAGAAACTCTGGAACTCTGTGCCAGGACATGTGTCAGGCCATCCTGACAGTACCCATGTCAACATGCCTGTTAATGTGTGATCATTGGCTGTTTCTGCAGCCACATCCCTTGCATTGAGGGGGGACTGAGGCAAATTCTAAATAGATAGTATATGGGTAGCTGAAGTAGGATCTGGTTCAATAAGCTTTAAAGATAATCTGCTAAGGCCATCTGCATGGCCCATTTCTTTGCCTGGTTTGTGAACCAGTGAGTAGTCATATGCAGAAAGGAAAACTGACCATCTCAACATTCTAGGAGAAATTATGTGTGGGGTTTGCTTGTTGGTTGTAAACAACCCCAGCAGTGGCTTATGGTTTGTAAAGACTGTGAAGTGGCGACCATATAAAAAGTCATGGAACTTTTTTATGCCAGCCACTATGGCCAAGGCGTCTCTATCTATCTGTGCGTAATTGTGCTCAGCAGATGATAGAGTCCTAGAATAGTAGGCTACAGGGACTTGTGTCCCATCAGCCTTGGGGTGACTTAAAACAGCCCCGATCCCATACGCTATACACACTGGCAGTTGCTAATTGAAATGTGCAAGAACAGCATTTGAAGACAGCAATGCCTTGGCCTCTGCAAAACTCCTTTCGTGGACTTGTGTCCACTTCCATGGAGCCTGTTTGTCCAAGAGCCGGTGTAATGGCTCTGCCACTGCAGCCTTGTTAGGAAGAAAGGAATGATAGAAATTTAGAAGCCCAAGGAAGGCTTGAAGCTCGCTCTTCGACTTGGGGCTTGGGGCCTGCTGAATCACTTTGAGCTTAGATTCAGCAGGATGGATACCTTCTGCATCTATGCGAAACCCCAGAAATTCAGTGGAAGTTACTCCAATTTTGCATTTATCTTTCTTCAGCTTCAGCCCCATTTCACGGAAACGCAGCAAAATGGACTGAAGCCCCTCGGCCAAGTTTTCTGGTGATTCCCCTGCGATGAGGATATCATTGAAGTAAGGGCAAACCCCCAGAATATTGCGGAACGTTCGCTCCATCACACTTTGGAAGATGTCAGGGGCTACGTTAACCCCAAACTGTAGTCTTCTTACTCTGAAAGCTCCCCGGTGCGTTACGATTGTCTGGGCCTCAGCTGTTGCTTCGTCCACCAGTAGCTGTTGATAGGCCTGAGCCAAATCAAGTTTGGCAAAAACTCAGCCTCCCTTGAGTGAGGCCAAAATGTGGCTCACCACAGTCACTGAATAAGAGTGCTGCTGTAAAGCTTTATTTAACGTGCATTTATAGTCAGCACAAATGTGGACTTCATCATTGGCTTTCAGTGGAGTAACTATGGGTGTTTCCCATGGACTTATCCACAGGTTCCAAGATACCTTGCTGGAGCAACTTGTCCAGCTCTGCATTAATCCTTTGCTTGAGCGCAAAAGGCACCCAATGAGGCTTAATCCTAATTGGTGCGATGGATGGGTCTAACTGCAAGGAAATTGGAGGTCCCTTGTACAACACTAGTTCTGGGCTAAGCACATCAGCAAACTCCTTGCAAACTTCTGCAAGGCTGGCTGTTTGCAAGCTGTGCAGCCCAGTCACTTGAATCCCAAGTGCCTCGAACCAATCGAGTCCGATTAGGCTCGAGCGGTCACCCTCAACCACAACAATGTCCAAAAACCCTTCGAAGGTCCTACTCTGCACTCTGAGTGTGGCCTCCCCCTTCACACTGACTCGGGAATTCTGAAAATCGGTAAGAACTAGATTTGACAGCCTGAGTTTAACTCGCTGGCCGCTTCTATAGCAAATTTGTTTCAAGGTATTCTGGGATATGATTGACAGAGCAGAATCCGTGTCCAGCTCCATCATTAAGGGGACCTCCTGCAATTTGACATCAATTCATAGCTTCTTCTTAAGTGGCTTGTGGGCCCATTTTCAAGATGCTTCTACAGGACGCGCAGTATCCCACCCTGTTCTAGCTGGGGACTCTGATACCTTTCTGAGGCAATTCTTCCAAAGACCGGTCTTTCTGTCGACCCAAATAGACAGTGGCTATGTGACCTTGCCTGCCACATGCCCGGCAAATGGTGGAGTGGAAATTGCAATCGGAGCACTTGTGGCATCCTCCCTATCTGAAACACCAAGGGAATAGAGTTGCCTTGTCCTTTCGCTCTTGAGGCCTTTTCTCTGCTGGCTTCTGCAATCGGTCAACTTCTGTCTCTGAATCCTGTTCAGATACCTCTCGAGCGACCTCCTGATGGACTGCGCTCAAAGTTGGAGGGTTCTTGGCAAGCCGCAAGGCCTTCACAGCTCCACCCGCTGCTTCGTTGGCCGAAATCTGCCTCAGGGCATCCTGAAAAGAAACATCTCCTCTCGCAAATATCTTTTGCTGTAGCTCACGACTTCTTAGCCCACAAACTAGACAATCATGAAGTCTTTCTTCCAGGTTCTTAAATTTGCATGGCCTCGCTGCTTGTCACAATGCAGCAATAAAGTCTGCAGCAGACTCTCCAGGATGCTTGTCCCTCTGCTTGAATGCGTGACGCCATGCAATCACCGAAAGCTTCGGTTCAAAATGTTCACGTAGCATTTTCTTCAGCTCAGAATAAGCGATGGATTCAAGTGGTGCTGGGGTGATCAGATTTTCGGCAATATCAAATGTTTCTTGCCCACAGACACACAGTAACATTGCAGCCTTGAGACCGTCCTCCCAAACCTGGTTTACCTGAAAATAGTTCTCTACCTGGGCCACGTACGAACTCCAACACTCAGGATGTGCTGTATCAAATTCTGACAGATGGCCTAGCTTGGACATTGTTGCTCTTTGGCGGCCTCGTCAACGCCTCATGCTGCTTCGCTTGAGAAGGGGTTCCTAGATGAATCTTGCCAAGCTGTCCTCCAGTGTTTTCGTACTGGCAGGCAGAGTTGCGCTCTTCGGAACGCCGAACTTCCCAGCACTTCAGGCCTTCCATGGTGAATCAGCCTATCTTTTTTCGTGGTTTTCTTTCAGCACAATCCCACCTTCGTCGCCAATGTTCTGTTCTGTGCATTGGTAAGGCATTGAGACTTGGCAGACGAACAACAGATGCTTCTTTATTGAATCTCCAACAGAACCAAAACAAAATGGCATGGATTTCTTTATATACCCCTTTGCAGGGACAGTGTCAGCCAATCAATGCAACGGATTTTCCCACCTTGCACGTATGCAATAGGCTGGAGACAGCCTGTCTGGTTGCAGGCAACCATGTGGTCTGCCTGGGGCTCTCTGCAGCTTCCTGCACCTGCTGAGTCAGTCAGCAGGCCCAGGACATAACAGTAAGCATATCAAAAAATATGCTATACCAGGGATGACCAACCTTGGCAATTTTAAGACTTGAAGACTTCCTCCCAGAATTCCCCAGCCAGCGCAAGTACAGATAATTCCTCAGGTATGAATGTTTATTTAGTGAATTTTCACAAAAACAAATTTATTCAGAAAGGGTACTTACATTAGACATTCAAAACTGCGACCAAAAAGAGGCCTCTGTAGCCATGTGACTTGGATCCAGTCACTGCTGCAGGGCGGTCATTTTTTTTTTCTTCTTATTATTTTTTTTTTATTGAAAATTTTATAAATTTTTACAAAAAAACAAAATAACAATACAAAAACAAAAAACAACATATACAAAAAAGCTAAACATGACATAACAAAACTCCCCTTCCCCGACCCCCCCAAAACACCCACCCCCTTTCCCCCCCCCTGAGCTTCCCAGAGCAGAATATAGGCTTAATTAAAAAAGAATTTAAAAAGTTGTATATATATATATATATATATATATATAAAAAAGATATAACACTAAGATATATGTATATATATATAAAAATAAAAGTTATGAAAAAGCTATGTGATATTTTTTTATATCCAATTTAAATTGTATAAATTTTATCCATTTATCCCAAACAGCAAGAAATTTCTCTTGCGTTTGTTCCTTTAAAAAAGCTGAAATCTTTGCCATTTCCGCCAAATAAGACACTTTAAGGAACCATTCTTGCATTGTAGGCAAAGATTCCTTCTTCCAGTATTGTCCTACTAACAGCCTTGCGGCTGTAATCAAATTTAACATCAATATAACCTCCTTTGTATCACAATCAGTAACTATGCCTAGCAAAAATAATTGTGGAGTAAATTTTACCCTCCTTCTAAAAATTCTCTGGATATCCCACCATATCTTAATCCAGAAGGCTTTTATCTCTCTGCACGACCACCAAATGTGATAATAGGTAGCATCCAGACAACCACATCTCCAACATTTAGGCTGTAAGTCAGGGTACATGAAAGACATTTTTTGTGGATCAAGGTGCCATCTATAAAACATTTTATAAAAATTCTCCCTTAAATTCTGTGCTTGTGTAAATTTGACATTTCTCACCCAAATGGTTTCCCAGGTATCCAATGGAACTGGTTCATTAAAGTTCTGCGCCCATCTAATCATACAATCTTTAATTAATTCCGTTTCTGAGTCCAATTCAACTAGAACCCCATAAATTCTCTTAATATGAGTTTGTCTTTGATCCTTCACTTACTTAATAAAATTTTCATCTTCTGTAAGAAAACCCACCTTACAATCCACCTTCCATCTATCTACTAATTGCCTGTATTGAAACCAAGAGTAAATAATATTTTCTTGTGCTAACTCTTCCCGTGATTTTAACTGCCAATTTTGTCCATCCCATCTGAGTAGCTGTCTGTAAGACACCATGTCCATTTTAACACCTCTTTTTATTCCTTCTATCGCATGCCAAGGTATAGCCCATAATGGTACTTTAAAATCACCTTTATAATATTTTCTCCAAATCCTAAGTAAGGAAATTCTTATAATGTGGGATTTGAAAGCCCAATCCACTTTTTTTATTAAATATTAAATAGGCATGCCACCCAAAAAGTAAATCCCATCCCTCTAGATGGAGTATCTCAAGATTTGTCAAATTTACCCAGTCACTAATTAGTGTTAAAACCACCGCATCATAGTATAATTTCAAATTCGGTACCTTGAGTCCACCTCTCTCACGGAAGTCTTGCATGATTTTAAACTTAACCCTTGGCTTTTTCCCTGCCCAAATGAATTTATTGACGCCTTTCTGCCATTCACTTAAATTAATCTCATTCTTCAAAATCGGTAACATTTGGAACAAAAAAAGAAACTTGGGTAGAATATTCATTTTTATCACTGCAATTCTTCCCATGAGAGATAATTGCAACTTCTCCCAATTCTTCAAGTCCTTCTGTACACTAGCCCACAACCTTTCATAGTTGTTTTTAAATAATTTTGCATTAGAAACAGATAACATCACCCCCAAGTATTTTACCTTATTAACAATTTCAAAACCCGCCGAGTTACCCAGAGTCTGCTTCTCCTGAATAGTCATATTTTTAGGTAGGATTTTAGTCTTATTAACATTAATCTTAAAACCCGAAACCAAACCATAGTAATGGATCAACTGTAATAGCTTTACTACAGAATGGGTAGGTTGCGACAAAGTAACCACCAAGTCGTCCGCAAAAGCTCTTAACTTGTATTCTTTTTTGTTAACTTCTATTCCTTTAATTTCCTGCGATTCACGAATTTTGATCAACAGTATTTCCAGTGTTAGAACAAACAACAACGGTGATAATGGACATCCCTGCCTAGTACCTTTCTCTATTGTAAAAACCTCTGACAAACCTCCATTGACAATAAGTTGTGCCGTTTGTTTTTGATATATTACCGTAAGAGCTTGTAATATCTTTTCACCAAAGTTCATCTCTTCAATTACTCTTAACATAAAATGCCAATTCAGTTGATCAAAGGCTTTTTCAGCATCTAAAAATATCAGCCCTGCGGAGACTTGGTTGTTCTTGTCTAAATATTCTAATAAATTAATGATTTGTCTAACATTGTTTTTCATGTACCTACCAGTTATAAACCCAGATTGATCTTTATGCACAAGATGATGCACAACCCTCATAAGCCTATTTACTAGGATTTTAACAAATATCTTATAGTCAACATTGAAAAGAGATATAGGTCTATAATTCTTTGGTAAAGTAAGATCTTGATCCTCCTTTGGAATCAAGGATATGAAAGCACTACGCCATGAAGGAGGAATCTCTGAGCCCTGTAAGATATCATTAAAAAGATCACCTAGTGGTTGAATCATCTCCTCCATTAAAGCTTTATAATAAACAGCTGTCAGCCCATCCGTACCCGGTGCTTTCCCTGATTTCAATTGTTTAATTGCTATCACAATTTCCTCTTTAGTAATTAAGCCATTAATTTCATGTTTCTGATCCTCTGTCAATTTGGGAAAACTAGCCTCGCTTAAGTATTTGTTTATATCTAAGATTTGCACATTAGTAGATTTGTATAGTTTTTGATAATAGTCTAAAAAGGATTTCTTGATCAATTCCTTCTGAAAAACTAATTTACCCTTATAATTTATTTTATCTATTATTCTCTGTCTCTGTTTCTTTCTTAATTGATAGGCCAACCATCTCCCTGGTTTATTGGCATTACAAAATGTATTTTGTTTCATAAACAATAAGTTAGTTGCAACTTGATCCGCCAGCAACATATTAAATTGTGTTCTTAACAACTTTATAGATTCTTTAATGCTTTCATCTGAAGGATTTAAAATCAAAGACTTTTCTTTTAATTTAATTTCATCTTCCAATTCTTTACGTTTCTGAGTCTGCTTTTGCTTATGAAAGTTATTCATTTTTATCAAGATCCCACGCATAAATGCTTTACCTGCATCAAATACCATTGACATTGAGGTCCCCTTATACATATTTAAAGCAAAATAATCCTTTAAACACTCCTTTAACTTTTGAACATTCTTTTCTTGTCTGAATAAGTTTTCATTCACCCTCCAGGATCTTCTCTCCTCTTTTTCTTGAATCAGCTCCATCCAAACTGGACTATGATCCGTCAACGATCTAGGAAAAATCTTTACATTCTTTACTCTATTGTATAAGTCCATTGTAATCAAAAAGAAGTCAATTCTTGAAAAGGATTGGTGTCTATCTGAAAAAAAGGTAAAGTCTCTCTCCTCTTGATTACATTCCCGCCAGTAATCCCTTAATTCCCAATCCTCCTTCATGTCAAAAAAAGCTTTAGATAATTTTGCCTGTTTAAAAAGAGAAGAACCTTTCTTATCCCTTTGTATATCTAAGACACCATTCCAATCACCCATTAGTACCACGGATCTATAGTCCAGCAAAGTTATTTTTTGATGTAACAATCTATAAAATTGTTCCTGTTGCTGATTTGGTGCATATAGTCCCACTATAAGTATTTTCTTACCATATAAACCAAGTTCAATCATCACATATCTTCCTTGGGGATCTGATTCTACCAGACAAGCTGGTAAATTTTGCTTCACATAGATAACCACTCCCCCCTTTTTCCCAGGAGCAGAAGATACAAAATGAGATCCCAGACGGGCGTTAACTAAATACTTCTGATCTTTAAGTAAAATATGAGTTTCCTGTAAGCAAATGACATCATTGTTATGTTGCTTTAAATAGTAAAAAATTTTCCTTCTTTTCTGTGGGGAATTCAAACCGTTAACATTCCAGGTCAGGAACTTTGCCATCTCCCTTATCCAGGAGCCTGGAGAAGACTCCCTGGAGATCTGCCATTGCTGCATGTGTTGCAGAACTCTTGGGTCTTGCTCCTCCCACTGGCAATGAAACACTTTCTGAAGAAGATTCTTTAGTCTCTCTCTTGCGTTGCTCCTTCTCCTTACGTCTATATGCTGCACGGGTCATCCTCTGCTCTTTAACCTCTGTTTGACGTTGCCATTCAGCTTGCAGCATCCCAGCAGAGACCAGACCTAATGCTTCAGATTGCTGTTCCAACTCTTTGCCACTCAAGGGTTTCTGAACAGATGAAACTGAGCCTGCACCCAGGACCGTATTGTAGAACTCTTTAGCTTTATCAACCGTATTCAGCCTGTAACGCATCCCTGTATGGCTCAGAACAATACCCGTCGGGATCTCCCATCTAAATGGCATCAATCTGGCTTTAAGCTCATTAACTAGGAAAGCAAAATCTTTCCTGTTTCTTAAAATTTTTAATGGGATTTCCTTTAAAATGATGATATCTTGGGCAGCAATCTGGAATCTCTTATTATAAAAAGCTTGTATAATTTTGTTGCGCAGAGACTTCTTTGTAAAATAAATCACAACATCTCTGGGCAAATTCTTCTGCTTCGCAATCCAGGAGTTAACTCTGTAAATTTTTTCAACTTCTCTGCGTAATTCTCCTTTATCCATATTCATAGCAACAGCTAAATCAGTAAGCACCACCTCCATCAGGTCTTGATTCATGTCTTCCTTAAGACCCCTAATCCTCAGGGCATACTCCATTTCTCTGTACTGAGACATAAGGATATCTTCTTGTGAAATCTCCATCTTGCTTTCCATATCTTGGAATTTATCCTCAAAAGAGTCAACTTTATCTGCCACTTCCTCCACTCTCGAGTCCAGCTTCACCACCACCGTAGCCAAGCCTGATACAGCTGCAACTATATCTTGCCGCAAGATGGTATTATTGTCTTCTAATGAGACCTTCATCCCACTTAACTCTTCTTTAATTTCAGATTTAATCTGTGTAACAAGTTGCTTCATTTCATCTCTGATTTGGGATACAACATCTCCCATTATACCTTTAATCTCTTGTGCTGACAGGCCTGGCAAAGGAGGGGAGGGTGGTGACTGGGTCGGTGGTACATGTTTGGGTTGTTGTTGTGGTTGTTGTGCAATTAGAGTTGTGGGAGAGGAAACCACCTTAGATGTTATAGAAGGCGGCTGTCTCTTTGAAGCCATTTTCTGAAATACAGTCCTCTCTTCCCTTCTCCCCCCAAAAAAGGGGAGGAGGGAAACAGAATTTAAAAAAAGGCAAAAATACTGTAATCCTTAAAAGTCCAAAAAAGAAAAAGGAAAAAAATCAAAAGAAAAATCCAAAACCAAGAACAAAAAGATCAGAAACAATCATTTAAGTCCAGTACTTTAAGAACAAAGAGACAAAGAAAAAAAAAAAAACTCCAACACTTTCAAAACGCCATCTTATTTTCTCTCTCCATGCCAGCAAGAAAGAACAAAGGAAAGATAGCCAAAACTAACTAAAAGAAAGAAATAAAACACTAGACTAAAAAAGAATCCTTTAAACCGCTCTGTCCGCTTCAAAAGTTACTCACCAAGACACTGTAATCGCGGAGATAGAGGCGGCGGTTTCTTTTGCTTCCAAAGAAGCAAAAACAGCTGGGAGGCGGAGATCAGCAGGAGCTCCGAGGGAACACTCCTTCCACCCCCTCTAGAAATAAATCCAGAGGGGGTTCAGGGGTTCTACCTCTACTCCTGCATTCTCTACCCCTTCCCTTTGCCCGGGAAGGGGATTCCGAACCGCGGGCCAGCTGATACGCGCTGAGCTCCGCGGTTCTGACACCTTCCCAGCTGGACGGCTACTAAGTAGCCGCCATCGCCGTCGCCCCGTACCGGAAGCCCGATCATTTTTAACTTTATGACTTGCCTGGGCCTACAAATGCAATTTCCTGAAGCTGGCAGGTTTTTTTTTTTATCCTGGTCACAGGGCCAAACAGGATCAGGTGATTTTTGCAGTCAGCGTCATGTTTGTTTTTGGTTTTTTGGTGCTGTGTATAGGATCTGCTGTTGCCTGGGCTTGAGGATTGGAATGCTAGAATTGCTTCTGTAAGTATTTTAAAATATTCTTTTTCATTACTCTATAGTACTGTACTGTTTGTAAGCACTTTGCGAACTGCTCTGCTTCTTTTTAAGTATTATACTTTGCAAACTATTGTGTTTGTAAGTACAGTACTTTGCAAATATAAAGTTTGTTTGTGTTTGCCTTGAAACTGCTTGTAGAAAGGGTAGCAGCATCTACACAAAGCATTCTATAACGTTGTGTTTCTGTCAGACCCTCATATTAATGTTCATTTCATTTTGTTTTCAGGTACTGCCATTCTGTTGGGAGGGGGGAGATCTCGCTCTCTGGGGAGGGGGGAAGCTCTGTGGGCTTTTGGATTTATTTCCTTTACTTTGTTCTTTCACCTTTGATGCATCTCTTGGGATGTGAAAGGGAGGAGGAATGTGCCTGGGGCTATTTGTTTTATCTCTATTCTGCTGGGAAGAGACCAGGATGAAAACAAAATAGCAGCTTTATCACTTTGGGTCCCATAACAACTTCACACAAGTGGATTGGCCGAAATCATACTGAACCATTGAGCACTGGGGAGGGGTTTGAAGGGAGAGTTTTAATGTAAGGTTTTACATAGGAATTCTTCAGATTTTGCCTTGCTATTCTGCTATCACTGTCTCTCAATAAAAGTTCCTTTTGAAACAATGCCAGTTTCAGGAATTCTACTTTCTTGGGACCGCTAGCTGAGGCAGGACATTACAGTTGTCAGGTCCCCAAAACCTCTGTGCTTCCCTTGCATATATATTTGATTTTTGGGGCCTGCCATTCTGCTGGGGGGAGGAGGAGCTTGGGATAACTTTTACTTTCTACTTTACCTCTCCTCCCTCTATTCTTGAGAAAGAAATGAGTCTCCCTTATCACGGAGATGGTTACAGAGAAACGGAAATTGAAGAAGACCTTGAGATGTGTGCAAACTGTCCCAATTACCCGCACATCATACCACCTATGGATTGGCTGAATTTCAAATGGACATTATGACTTTGGTGGGAGGAGGAATATTGCTTGTTTAACTATACCATTTGTATGATATTTTCCCCAGATCTCGCCTTGACTTCCCTTCCGTCACTGACCCCTAATAAAAGTATCCTTTTGAGACAATGCCTGTTTCAAGAATACTGCTTTCTTGGGTGTTAGTTGAAGTGGGTCCTTATATAAGGTGAGATCTGGGAAAAATCCTGTGTAAACAGTAAATCCCGCAAAACCATTAAAATGGACAGGAGAATGTCAAACGGCTTTTGAGAAACTTAAGAGACTTTTTTCTGTGGAGACAGTTTTGAAACACCTGGACTCAGAACAACCCTTTATAATTCAGGATGATGCCAGCAATGTGGCTATGGGAGCAGTTTTGCTCCAAAGAAATAAAGATGGACAATTGCAACCTTGTGCTTACACCTTGAGAAAATTGTCAGAGACTGAACAGAGGTGGGCAGCATGGGAATAAGAGGCCTACACTGTATGGTGGACTTTGCTCACTTGGAGGCATTTTCTTGAAGGAAATAAAATACCATTTCAGGTATGGACTGATCATAAGAACCTTGAAGCCATGAAACACGCAGAAAACTCTCCCCTAAACAAGCAAGGTGGTCCCAACATTTCCATTACTTCAATTTTACAATTCATTACCTCCCTGGAGGGAAGAATTTTCTAGCTGATGCCTTATCCAGGTTACCACAATATAACAGTAAGAAAGCAGAAGTGGCCAAACCATTTCTGCATCCTCATCAACTAGCAGCCCCTGTAACCATTAGGGCCCAATCAAAATCAGTGGAACCTTTTAGAAATACTTTATTACAGGAATTTAAAGCTGCCTTAGAAACAGATGGATGGTTTCACAACCATAATAAGCTGTGTGCATTAAAAGATGGATTAGCATGGATTGGTGAGAAACTTTATGTCCCAGCAGCCTTGAGATTTAAAGTGATGCAAGCAGGACACAATTCAAAAATTGCTGGACACTTTGGTTTTGTAAAAATCTTACATTTTATTAAGAGACAATATTGGTGGCCTGCATTGAAAAAGGACATAGAAAGCTATGTGGCCAGTTGCCCCACATGTGCAGCTGCCAACAGGCGACAAGGGAAATCTCCAGGACTGCTGCACCCAGTGGCACGTCTGTAAGCACCCTGGAGAGAGATTTCTATGAATTTCATTGTAGAGCTGCCTGAAAGTGCTGGAAACACTGTAATTTGGGTTGTAACAGACTTGTTCTCCAGACAAGTTCACTTCATTCCATGCCCTAAGATTCCAACTGCAAAGACTTTAGCTAAACTCTTTGTGCAGAATATATATCAGTTTCATGGGGCTACACAATGTATAATTTCAGACCGAGGGGTTCAATCCACTTCTAAGTTCTGAAAGGCTTTTTTGGACTTAATAGATTCTAGTCAGGTGCTATCATTTTCTCATCATCCTCAAACGAATGGGGGGCAGAGAGGCTTAACTGAGTTCTAGAACTGTACCTGAGATGTTTTATTAATTACCAACATGACAATTGGGTTGAACTGCTACCGTTTGCTGAGGTTGCCTATAATAATGCTGTACACTCTAGTATTGGTTTCACTCCATTTCAAGTAGCAAATGATCAAATCTTTGTGGCCATGCCTGAACTTCCCATCAAAGAACCTGAGATTCCCTCTTTGCAGGAGTGGATCAAACAATTGCAAAACACCTGGCCAGTGGTCAGGAAGGCCCTGGATGAAGCCAGGGAGGCCTGTAAAACCCAAACTAACAAAGAAAAAGTAGAGCAGAAACTGTACAAAACTGGGGACTGTGTATTCCTCTCTAGGAAATATTTACAATCTCTACAATCTTCAAAGAAATTGGGGCCTAAATTTATAATACCTTTTCCAGTTAAACACCTTATCAGTCCTGTGACTGTTGAATTAGATTTGCCAAAGAATCTATGGAAAATCCACCCTGTTTTCCATTGCAGTTGGCTCAAACCAGAAGTTACCTCAAATATCAGGCCTCCTGCACCACCAATGCCTACGCCTATCATGGTTGAGGGAGAACAACACTTTGAAATCAAAGACAGTTTAGATTTTCGAACACACCATGGGGTGACGCAGTACCTAGTGGCTTGGAAGAATCTCCCTTCTTCCCAGAATGAGTGGCTATGCAAGAGACACATTAGGGCCCCTACACTTTTAAAACACTTTCATTCTAAATATACTGACAAACCTCACTGACTTTCTATATTGTTGTTGTTCCCCTTCCCTTTTTGTTTTCTAGGTGGATTTCCTGTTCTTCTAGGGGAGCCGTATGTCAGGTCCCCAAAACCTCTGTGCTTCCCATGCATAAATATTCTACTTTTGGGGCCTGCTATTCTGCTGGGGGGAGGGGGAGCTTGGGATAACTTTCGCTTTCTACTTTCCCTCTCCTCCCTCTATCCTTGAGAAAGGAATGCATCTCCCTTATCAAGGAGACAGTTACAGAAAAATGAAAGCTGGAGAAGACCTTGAGATGCATGCCAATTGTGCCAGTTACCTACACATCATACCACCTGTGGATTGGCTGAATTTCAAATGGACATTATGACTTTGGTGGGAGGAGGAATATTGCTTGCTTAACTATATCATTTGTGTGGGGTTTTCCCCAGATCTCGCCTTGACTTCTCTACTGTCTCTGGCCCCTAATAAAAGTATCCTTTTGAGACAATGCCTTTTTCAAGAGTTCTGCTTTCTTGGGTGGTTAGTTGAAGTGGGTCCTTACAACAGTTTTCTTTCTTTTATTTTGGAGATTAGTGTATATTACTGTAGTTTGTAGGTTTTAAATTTAAATTTCCTCCAGAAGTTGTGGGTGCCCCATCCATGGAAGCTTTAAAGAAGAGATTGGATAGGCATTTATCAGAAAAGCTCACTTGTGAGAGCGATGGGTTAGACTAGATGACTCAAGGTCCCTTCCATCTCTGTTACTGTTGCAAACCAAGAGTTCTGTAAATCCTTCCTCCATCTCCCTCTGTGTGCCTGGCTGGAGACTCTTAAGCTAATTAATGGCAAGTGGTTTTTTTTAAAAAGTAATTGGAGAATTCTGTAATTCTGTAATTCTGTCCCCTCTGGGCAGCTGAAGACACTTGAGCCGACTACAACAAGTGAGGGTTTTTTTTAAAAAAACAACTGCAATAGCTGCAAGCCTGTTTGGAGGCAATTTAGTTCTTGAGCCAAGGCTGCACCAGAAACAACTGATGTACCTCCAGTGGGAAAGCCTCTCAGTTTAGTTAATGAGGGCAATGATCAATTAACAAATCAGAGCAAATGGTAAGTCAGATCTTCATTCATTTAACGACCCATTTGATTCAATTAATGAATTTGATTTTAAACATTTGTAAAATTGAGTCTGATTTATTTGACGAATTTTTTGACTTACGATCCTAGGCTCCATTAGGTTTGTACCTCAAGGATTACCTGTATTAAAGCTGGCCAAGGTTGGGCACTGCTATGCCACATGGGCTCGATGTAAATTGTACCAACAGAATGTTTTGACTTTCTTACAGAGTCTAGAACAGGGGTGTCAAACTCAATTTCATTGAGGGCCGCATCAGCATTTTGGTTGCCCTCAGGGGGCTGGGTAGGTATGGCCAGGGTAGGTGTGGCCTACTGGGTGGGTGTGGATGGAGTGGGTATGGCCTACTGGGTGGGCATGGCCAGCTCTACATCGTTCACATCAAGGGTGCCTGTGGGGGCCTGGGCAGGAGTGGGACAGATCTGAGGGTCTCTGGCAGAAGGGGGTGGGATCGGGGCAAGCATCAAAGCATGGTCCATTTCTTCATTCCTCACAAAGGGTGACACTTCCCCAGCATGCACCCAGGGGGCGGGGCCGACATGGCCAGGACTGATTCCTCGCTATTTCTAGACGGCCTTGTGGAGCTAAGACTGAATGTGTTTTAGCATAGATGGCCACCACAAAATTGTACATTGGCTCCGCATCCGGCCCTCTAGACATGTCTGGTCTAGAACAATCTGAGTTTTAGTTTTAATGTTGGTGATTACTCTGTAATTCAAAAATAAATGAAACTGAAATTTTATTATGATGCGGTGGTCTTAACGTTGATTAGTGATTGGGTTAACTTAACAAATTCAGATATACTTTTTTGGGAGGCATGGGATTTATTATTTGGATGGCATGCGTATTTAATTTATAATAAAAAGGTGGATAGGGTTTTTAAGTCCCATGTTTTAAGAATTGCTTTATTGCATGTCTGGAAGAAATATTATAGATTAAATTTTAGAATACCGTTGTGGGGAATTCCTGGGCATGCAATAGAGAGGATAAGGAAAGGAGTGAAAATGGATAGGATTTCTTATAAACAATTGCTTAACTGGGAAGGGAATAATTGGCAATTAAAATCTATGAGGAATTAACGCAAGAAAACATTATTTATTCTTGGTTTCAGTATAGGCCAGGGGTAGGCAACCCAAAACACTCAAAGAGCCACTTGGACCCGTTTCCCACCAAAAACAAAACACCAGGAGCCGCAAAACCCTTTTGACATCTAAAATGAAGATAACACTGCATATATCCTTTTTTACCTTTATTATAGGTGTGTGTGTGTGTGTGTGTGTGTATACACACACACACACATACACACACACACACACACACATACATACGCACACACAGAGGTTAAAAAAAAGGATATATGCAGTGTTATCTTCATTTTAGATGTCAAAAGGGTCTCTCTCTCTCTGTCTCTCTCTCTCCCTCCCTCTCTCTCTATCTGCCCTTGGTCTGCCACTCCTCTTCCCCCACTCTCTTTCTTTCTCTCTCTCTCTTTCCTCTCTCTCTCTCCCTCCCTCCCTCTCTCTCTCTCTCTCTCTCTCTCTCTCTTTCCCCCTCTCCTATCTGCTGCTCACCTGGCATGCTTCAAGCTGTTGTCCAACAAGCTCAGGGGTAGGCAACCTCATCTCTTTTATGACTCATGGACTTCAACTCCCAGAATTCCTGAGTCAGCCTAGCTGGGCTAGCTAGCTCTCTCCTGCCCTTCCTGCTTCCTACTTCCTGCAGAGATGCAGCAAAGGGAGGAGCTCTGCCCAGTAAGCTTTTCAACTTCTCGGAGAACACTGTGAGTACACTCTTTTTACACACACACACACACACACACACACACAGAGAGAGAGAGAGAGAGAGAGAGAGAGAGAGAGAGAGAAGCAGGGAAGTGCAATTGCCTCTGTCTGTCTCTGTCTCTCTCTGCAAAGGCAGAGGAGGCTGGGAGCCACAGGGGAAGGCTCAAAGAGCCGCATGCGGCTCTGGAGCCGCAGGTTGCCGACCTGTGGTATAGGCAATTATTAGAAAGATGGAGTATAGATCAAAAAGTGGGCTTTATTACGGAAGATGTGAATTTGATAAAACAAATTAAAGATCAAAGTCGAACTCATATAAAAAGAGTTTATAATGTTTTAGTGGAATTGGATTCAGAAACAGAATTAGTTAAAGATTGTATGGTTAAATGGGCTCAAAACTTTGAAGAGTCGATTTTATTAGATACATGGGAGATAATTTGGGTGAGGAATGTTAAGTTTACCCTAGCTCAAAATTTACGAGAAAATTTTTATAAAATGTTTTTTAGGTGGCACCTTGATCCACAAAAGATGTCTCGTATGTATCCGAATGTACAGCCCAAATGTTGGAAATGTGGTTGTTTGGATGCAATGTATTATCATATCTGGTGGTCATATAGAAATATAAAGGCTTTCTGGATTAAGATTTGGTGGAACATTCAGAAGATTTTTAATAGAAGGATAAAATTTACACCACAATTATTTTTGTTAGGTATTATTGAAGATTGTGATGGCAAAGAGATTATTTTATTGTTGAATTTTATCACGGCGGCAAGGTTATTGATTGGGCAATATTGGAAGAAAGATTCCTTGCCTACTCTAGAGGAATGGTTTCTTAAAGTTTCTTATTTATCAGAAATGGCAAAAATTTCGGCTTATCTGAAAGACCATTCACAAGAGAGATATAATTGTGTGGAAAAGATGGGTAAATTTTGTACAGAATAAATATGGGATTAGAAAGTATTATTTAGCTTTTGAATAATTTATAGCTTAATGTGGCTATGGTTGGATTTGTTGTTTCTATGTATTGGAGTTAAAGTACTTTTAATCTTTTTGGATGTATGTATAGTTGATTGATGTTCATTTAATTTGTATGTTTTTTTTTTAACCCTGTATTCAGCTCTGGGAAGGAGGGGGGAGGGTTATGGGGGGTGGGAGGGGGGGAGGTATTTTATTGTAAAAACTTTATAAAATTTTCAATAAAAAAATAAATAAATGAAACTGGCAGCAATTTCTCTTCCCATTCTTAACATGCGGATACAATATTTGTATCCTATGTAATATCATGTTTTGTGCATTTCCAGTCCTTTTTTTCTAAAAAAAAAAAAAAGGTGCCAGAACTCACACGTCATACAACCTGCCTTTCCTACCCTACAAGGTTCCATCCCAAAAAGGTGCCGGAACTCCATTCTGGGCATTCTATGACAAAAAAGGCCCTGTTCATTTCTATGCAATACTTGTATTATACCCAAGAAAATGATTTGATTCCTGCTTGATCTTGCTATAATTTTAAAACTAAAAGTTCCCAAGTGTATATTGTATGGGAAATTATGATTAATTTAATGTAGTTTCTTCTGGCACAGGAAAAATTAAAAAAAAAAGGGGGGGGGAGAGGACAGGAAAAGTGTGCAATCCTGACCTATATCATCAGTCAATCTTATTTACATAGCAGGGAAATGTTGCTTTTCTTTATCACTGAACTGGCTATATGTGTAGAACAAAGCATCCAGGCTAGTCCAACTACAGGTAGTCCTCGCTTATAATCATTCATTTAGTGTAGTGTTCAAAGTTACATTGGCACTGAAAAAGTGTTTTTCAGAGTTACAACCATTGCAGCACTGTCCTGGAGTCATGTGATCACAATTTGTAACCTTCACAGTCAGCTTCCAACAAGCAAAATCAATGGGGGAAGCCAGATTCACTTAACGCCAAAATGATTCACTTAACAATAAAACTGTCTTGCTTAGAAACAGAAGTTTTGAACACAATTGTGGCTGTAATTGAGGACTATCGGTAAAGGATGTATTTTAACATAGCAGTCCCCAGCCTTTCCAGCTCTGGGAACTGGCAACAGCAGCGACAGCAGCAGGAAGTGGAAGAGGGGATTTGTTTTGCATACAAATTTGCGCAAATGGAGCTTTGCATGCTCGCCTGCTGCTTGCGCAGCCTGGTTCCCAATTGGCCGCAGCCTGGTAGCAAGCTGCAGACTGGGGGTTGGGTACCTCTATTTTAGCAGACAATATAGCTTTCGAGTTGCATTGGTAGGTAATGCTTTTTTTTTCAAAGCTGGACATTTCTTACTTTAAAGGGACTGAACTTCAAATAGAAAGATGAAATTTAATTCTGCATAGAAAAGTTGCCATGGAAACCTCAGATAATTGGCAAGCAGTCTGAGTTGTAGTGTGAATCACAGTGTGTGATTGTGGATTTGTGAGTAGATGGGAGCACTTTTAGAATAAAGTTTGGATTTTTTTGTATTCTAAATCAGGGCTTTTCAACCTTTTCAGCCATTGTACCACTTTTAGGATAAGGCAATATCTGAGTACTACCAGTCACCCAGCAAGGCGTCAAAAACTTGATGATCCCCAAAAAAGGAAAAAAAAAAAAATCAAAGTACAGGTAGTCCTCGACTTACAACAATTTGCTTAGTGAGTGTTCGAAGTTACAACAGCACTGAAAAAAGTGACTTATAACCATTTTTCACACTTATGACTGTTGCAACATCCCCAGGGTCATGTGATCACTTTTTGCAACTTTTTGACAAGTGAAGTCAATGGCCAGGGGGATGTGGCCAGCTCATCACTCAGGTTGTAGGGTGCCTGTGGGGGGTGTGGGCGGGAATGTGGGAGGATCCGTGGGGCTCTGGTGGAGGGGTGGGAAAGGCATGGGAGCCTTCCTTCCCTCTCTTTTTTACTCCCATTGTCCGTTTCTTCCTTCCTTCCTTCCTTCCTTCCTTCCTTCCTTCCTTCCTTCCTTCCTTCTTTCCTTCTTTTCTTCCTTCCCTCCCACTTCGTCTCTTCCTCCTTCCCTCACTCCCTTCCATTGTCACTCCCTCCCTCATTGTCCTTCCCTTCCTTCCTTCCTTCCTTCTTTGTCTCTTCCTTTCTTCCCTCCCTCCCTTCCATTATTCATTCCTTCCTTCCTTCCTTCCCTCTTTGTCTCTTCCTTTCTTCCCTCCCTCCCTTCCATTGTTCCTTCCCTCCTTCCTTCCTTCCTTCCTTCCTTCCTTCCTTCCTTCCTTCCTTCCTTCCTTCCCTCTCTCTCATTGTCCCTTACTTCTCTCCCTCTTTGTCCCTTCCTCCCCCCCCTCCATGCCCAGGAAGGGACAGTCTGCCAGCGTGGCTGGTGGCTGTGCTGCCGGTGGCCGTGGCAACATGCCAAACCTGCCTATGCACGCGCAGAGGCAGAGGCAGAGACAGAGGAGAGCTTTGCCTGGCTCACTTGCTCATGCTTCTCTGGAAAACATGCCGCTTGCTAATTTAGCAGAAGCGCCAGGATCAGTGCCGGGCTACAGCTGATCTGCACTTCTGGGTGGCTCACTAGAAGCGTGGCTCAGCTGTAGCTGCACATGCTGATCCTGGGCTCTTGACCAGCTCACTTGCTTGTGTGAGTGAGAGGACAGAGGCGCGAATCGGCGTGTGCTCAGAAACGCCGATCTCGTACTCCTGCTCATCTCGCTTGCAGAAACAAAATTCAGAAGACAAGGAAAGGCGTCAAAAGCTGTTGATAGATAGAAAGCAAGCAGAAAGCAAGCAAGCTTGGCAGAAGCGCAGAATCGGCATTTCTGAGTACATGCCGATTTGCGCCCCTAAAAGGCGTGTACTCAGAAACGCCGATTCCACGTTCCTGCCTAGCTCGCTTGCTTTCTGCTTGCTTTCTATCTATCTATCAACAGCTTTTGATGCCTTTCCATGTGTTCTGAATTTTGTTTCTGCAAGCGAGATGAGCAGGAGCATGAGATCGGCGTTTCTGAGCACACGCCGATTCGTGCCCCTGCCCTCTCACTCACTTGCCAGCACTCACAATCTGCCCAGCCTCCCCTTTGCCTGCTTTGCGCAGCTCCTGCTGGCCCCCCGCGCCCGCTATTAACCCTCACGCCACCATGCAGGGTAAGGTTGGCACCCCTCCCCCTCCCCAGATGCCCTCTCCTCCCCCAAGCATTTTTTTACTCACCTGCCTTCAGCTGCACTCCCTTTCTCCTTTCGCTTCTCTGCCTTCGTTTGCTTCTCTGCCTTCACCACATTTGTGGGTAAAAAAGAAAAAAAGTTCCATGAGACTTTCTAAATTCTTGTGAGAAGTTAGAAAGTCTCATGGAACTTCTTTTTTGTCTCACAAACACATGGCAAAGGCTGAGAAGGACAGGAGAAAGGAAATGCTGCTGAAAGCAGGCGAGTAAAAAAATGCTTGGGAGAGGTGAGGGCATTTGGGTGGGGGTGGGGGGGGACCCAGGCAATGCATCGCGCAGCTCCAGTGGAATCTCCACTGAAGACTGCGTGAGGCTGCCTGCCACCCCTAAGGCTGCCGCCAATCAGCTGGAGCTGCGTGCTTTGATCCTGGGCTCTCAGAAGGACCCAGGCAATGTGCAGTTCCAGCTGACTTTGCCACAAGCCTGTGCGGCGTTGCTGCCGCTTCACCTCATCCACTTTTTTTTACATTTTTTTACATTTTTTTTTATTGAAAATTTTTGAATTTTACAAAACAAATCCCTTCCCCAAACCCCCCCACCCTCCCATACCCTCCGCCATCTCCCCAAACCTCCCATACCCTCCCTCAACCTTCCCAGAGCTGAGTACAGGCTTAATTAAAAAAAAAATTTAAAAATAAAAAATAATAAAAAAACCTTAAAACACATATAAATCCTAAACAAATCTAAATACATTAAATTAAACAGATTATCTTCTCTAAAAGATAATAATTGCAAACATTAAACACACATTATAATATACTCTAAACATTTTCTAGTATTATACTTATATTATTATCCATCATTCTATATAGAATCCCCAAAACACAAATTTAAACATTACTTTCTTTAAATATCTATACCTACAATATAAGATCTAATCTCCCTCTTTCTTTACTCTAAAACACAAAAATAAGCATATAAACATTCATTATACCGTTAAAACTAAATACTCTTTTGAATAGTTAAAGTAAATGCTTAAATTTAAACTTCTTATCTAAAATTTTCATTCAATCTCCATAATCTTCTCTCCTATCAAATAAAAAAGAACTTAAAAAACATATAAATCCTAAACAAGTCTAAGTACATTTAATTAAACAAATTACTTTCTCTTAAAAATAATAATAATAATAGAAACAGAAAAAGAAAAGAAGAGAAAGAAAAAAAACCAATCTTTAAACAAATTATAATATACTCTAAACCTTTTCATATCATACTTATATCATTATCCATCATTTTATAATATACTCTAAATCTTTTCATATCATACTTATATTGTTATCCCAAAACACATATTTAAACATTACTTAAAACATTAAAATTCCCTTATACCTATTTAAATCTTTACCAATAACAAATTCCTCCACAGTAAACACATTCCTTCTCTTATCCATAAACCTCTTAAAGGTAGCTCCCAAAAATTTATGAATCTTACTTCTCCCGCAATCTCAATAGTCTTCTGAGTACTTAAACTAAGTACTTAAACTTAAACTTCTTATCTAAAATTTTCATTCGATCTCCATAATCTTCTCTCCAATAACCAGTTCCATCCACTATAAACACAATCCTTATCAGTCTCTCTTGTCCATAAACCTTGAAAGAAGTGCTTTAAAATCTGCCCTTAAAGGTAGCTCCAAAAAATTTGTAAATCCTGATTCTCCCACAAACTCAGGAACCAATACTTGTGAAGCTTCCTTAACCTCCTTCTTCTGTTGGTCTTTTTCTTTACGTTTATATGTTGCACAAGTTGTCCTCTGCTCCTTCATCTCGACTTGAGGCCCCTCAAACTGAGATTTCACATTTTTCATTAATATAGGCTCTTCACACTGCAATTCTGCCCTTAAAGGTTGCTCCAAAAAGTTTATAAATCTTACTTCTCCCGCAGATTCAGAAACCAATACTTGTGAAACTTCCTTGAGCTTCTTCTGTTGATCCTTTTCTTTACAATTGTATGTTACACAGGTTGTCCTCTTCTCCTCCATCTCTACTTGTTGAGGCCCTTCAAACTGAGATTTCCCAATTTTCATAAGTGTAAGCACTTCAGACTGCAATTCTGCCTTTTTTTCTTCCAAAGCTTTAAACGTGGTAGGTGGTGATGAACATACCCCCAGGACCGAAGTATAAAAGTCTTTTGCTTTAGAAACAGTATTAAGACTATAACGTATCCCCAGGTTACTCACCACCATTCCAGTCGGAACATCCCATCTAAACAAAATTTGTCTCTTTTTAAGTTCGTCTGCTAAAAAAGCAAACTCCTTTCTTCTTCTTAAAATTTTAGATGGGATCTCTTTTAAAATTATAATATCTTGTGAAGCAATTTGAAACCTCTTCTTATAAAAAGCTTGTATAATTTCATTGCGTAGGAATCTTTTCCCAAAATAAATTACCACATCTCTTGGCAAATTCTTTTGCTCTGCCACCACAGAGTTAACTCTAAATGTCTGTTCAATTTCACTAAGTATTTCCTCTTTTTCTCTATTCAAAATCACAGCAAAGTCCTTTGCAACCATCTCTCTCAGATCTCCTTGCACAGACTCACCCAAACCTCTGATTCTTAAGGCATATTCCATTTGTTTATATTGAAGCATAAGAATCTCATCTTGAAAATTTTTCATCTTTTTCCATGCTTTCAAATTTTCCCTCCATCAATTCCACTTTTTCTACTACTTCTTCTACGTGAGAATTCAGCTTTTCAAGAACAGAGGCAACTCCTTTTAGAGCCAAAACTATCTCTTGCCTCAAAATCTTATTGTTTTCCTCTAAAATCTCTTTCATTTCTCCCCTAATTTGAAGTATAACATCTCCCATCATATCTTGCAAATCCTTCACCATTGTTGACTGTGCCAAAGAAGAAGGTAAAGCTATTGATTTAGATTGTTGCGCTGATGATGACACCAAAGAAGAAGCCACCTTAGGAGCTGTAGGGATTACTGGACGCTTTGGAGCCATCTTAAAAAAAATCTTTGCTCCTTCTTAGAAATTGTAAAAATTAAGCAAAGGAAAAAAAGAAATTTAACTCCATAAAATCAAAAAAAAAATCCTTCAAGAGGAGATCATTATAATAAAAAAGGAGTTCAAAAAAGAGAAGAGAAAAAGAAAAAAAAATAAATAGAAAAAATCCATTCCATTTTTTAAAAGTACAAAAAGTACAAAAAACAAAACAAAAAAGTTAAACAAAAATAATAATACTGACACTCCATTCCAATCATTAAAAAAAAAAACAAAAAAGGAAAAGGGAAAGGGAAAAAAGAAACACCAAAAAGCCTGCCGATTGCCATTCTATCTTCCCCCCCCCCAAAAACACCGAAAGGCTTGCTGATCGCCATTTTACTTTCCCTTTCAACAAAGGAAAAAAAAAATAAAAAGAGGGAATATAAAAGTAAAAATAAATCTTTAAACTTAAAATCCAAATAAAATCAAAGAAAGCAAAAACTAAATCCTCTACTCAGCTCTGTCCGCTTCTAAGAAAAACTCACCAGTTCACTTTAATCGCGGAGGTGGTTGCAGCGGCTTGTTTTGTCCCTAGGGACAAAAGCAGCTGGGAAGCGGAGACAGTCTGAACTCCGTGGGAGCACTCTTTTCACCCCCCCCAAAAAAAACTTTGGGGGTGCATAAGAGGCTCTACCACTATTCAGACAACCCTCTTCCCCCCCCTTTGCCCGGGAGGGGGTTTTTGAACCGCTGAACAGCTGATGGCCGCTGTTCATAGCGATTCAAACACTTACCCAGGAGGACGGCTACAAAGTAGCCGCCATCGCGCGCGCAGATCCACCGGAAGCCTACATTTTTTAAAATATTTTTTTTACAGTGCTGTTCAACCCGTCCTTCACGTACCACCAGCCAGGTGCTCACGTACCACTGGTGGTACGTGTACCACCGGTTGAAAACCCCTGTTCTAAATTGTTTGATTCAAGGATATCCTTTCAGTGATAAAAGGATAATGACATAAAGTCTATTCTAGTCCTTGCTAAAGATAATTGGCAGTATACAGAGACATGAAACTGTAGAAACTGCAAATTGCTGAAGTCTTGTTAAGCAGTGGCTCAAACCAAAAGGTCACAAATGCTTTGTCTTGAGAAGCTATCTTCAATAGTATATTCTCTCTCTCTCTTTCTATTTGGTTTTACAGTTACTACCATTATTGCATCAAGATAATCAAACAACGAATCAACAAACACCTAGAGGCAAACAAAGTCATTACTAAAAGCCAACATGGGTTTGTCAAAAATAGATCATGCTAGACAAATCTTATTGCATTCTTTGACCAAGTGGCAAAATTAGTGGATCAGAGGAATGCTGTGGACATAATTTACTTGGACTTCAGTAAGGCATTTGATAAAGTAGATCACAACCTACTACTTAATAAGATAGAAAAATGTGGGGCAGACAGAATCACCACCAGATGGATCCATAGCTGGCTCACCGGCCATACTCAGCGACTGGTCCTCAATGGAACTGCATCTATATGGAGGGAAGTGTGTAGTGGGGTGCCCCAGGGCTCTGTTCTTGGCCCAGTGCTCTTCAACATCTTCATCAATGATTTGGACGAAGGGATAGATGGGGAACTCATCAAATTTGCAGACAACACCAAGCTGGCAGGAATAGCCAACACTCCAGAAGACAGGCTTAAGATACAGAAGGATCTGATAGACTTGAACACTGGGCACTAACTAACAAAATGAAATTCAATGGTGAAAAAAGCAAGGTTCTACATTTAGGCAAGAAAAACCAAATGCACAAGTACAGCATAGGTGGCACTATGCTCAATAGTAGTAACTGTGAGAGGGACCTCGGAGTCCTAGTAGACAATCACCTAAATATGAGCCAGCAGTGTGCTGTGGCTGCCAAAAAGGCCAACACAGTGCTAGGCTGCATTAACAGAGGGATAGAATCAAGATCACGTGAAGTATTAATACCACTCTTCAATGCCTTGGTAAGGCCACACTTGGAATACTGCATCCAGTTTTGGTCACCACGATGTAAAAAAGATGTTGAGACTCTAGAAAGAGTACAGAGAAGAGCAACAAAGATGATTAGGGGACTGGAGGCTAAAACATATAAGGAACCGTTGCTAGAATTGGGTATGTCTAGTTTAACGAAGAGAAGGACAAGGGGGGACATGATAGCAGTATTCCAATATCTCAGGGGCTGCCATAAAGAAGAGGGAATCAAGCTATTTTCTAAAGCACCTGAAGGCAGGACAAGAAGCAACGGGTGGAAACTAATCAAGGAGAGAAGCAACCTAGAACTAAGGAGAAACTTCCTGACAGTGAGAACAATTAATCAGTGGAACAGCCTGCCTCCAGAAGCAGTAAATGCTCCAACACTGGAAGTTTTTAAGAAGAGACTGGACAGCCATTTGTCCGAAATGGTGTAGGGTTTCCTGCCTGAGCAGGGGGTTGGACTAGATGACCTCCAAGGTCCCTTCCAACTTTACTACTACTACTATTATTATTATTAAGAATTTCAGACATAAAGTAGTTTTTGTACAGAATGGAATATGAGAAGACCTTCCCAATCTTCAAAACAAGGCTTTAGTTTAATATATCAGATATAAAGTATTCCAATTATTTGATGGTAGATGGGGAAAGATCGATTAATGTTCCTTTTCAGAAAACTCCCATAAATTATTCTTCATGTTGTACCATAAACAAGATACTAATCTTTCAACCCTTTTCCATAAGATTTCTCATTTGGGAAAGAAAAAGTAGAACTTGTTGTCCACCATTAAATTTTTCTACTTATGATTAGATGGGTATGTGTGCAGGTATTATTAATTCAGAGTCATGCAGTTACAATTATTGTGAATCAAATTATGTTTTGCAAACATAAATTACAGCTTCAGTAACAACAAAACCCAGATCTCAAGTACAAAAGTAAAAAAAAGCTTGTGCCAAAGGTGCTTTTCAAAAGACAATTGGACTTTCTTGATTTTTTTCCTTGAAAACATTTTGCTTCTCATCCAGGAAACTTCTTTGGTTCTGGCCAGAGGTTCTGCACCTTTGATATAAGCTTGACCTGGATAATTGAGAATCTCCATAAATAAAAGATGTTTCTTTTAAAATACTGTATTGATCACATTACCAGCTTTTTTAGCAAAAGGAAAAATCTTTTCTTATCACTGGCAATGATCGTGATCCCTGCTCTTGCTTTTCTTCCATTCCTTCCCCACTTCAAGAAACCCAGCCAGGATGGGGAAAGTGGCAAATGTTTTATAATTAAAATAAAGTTAGTGGGGCTTTTTCAATATCTGGAATCTTTGCTATAGATAAGATAGATGATAAATTTTAATTACTTCAAATTTATTTGCTTTTTAAAATGAACTAGTAGTCATCTGGACCAGCTGGCTGAATTGGAACTTGGGAACATGCTATATTTTTATTTTATCTATACAATTTAGAGACCACCCAACTCCTGATGCCTCTGGGCAGCTTACAATTTAAAAAGTAAGAAGACCATACACACACATGTGCTCACACATACACACAAAACCCAGAAAACAAAGACAAAGACAAACATACAAAAAATTCAATCCAACAGGAGCTCAACCATCACCCCAAGGCCGAGGAGAATAGCCAGGTCTTTAATAGATTCCTAAATATGATCAAAGTGGGAGACATCCAAATCTCTAATATGATAGCATTCCAGAGGGTAGAGACGACATTCTCCCTAGGTTCTGCTAGATCACATTGCTTAATCAATAGGACCCAAAGCAAATCCATTCTCACCAGAGAAACAGAAACAGCCAGTGCCTGACAACCCCTCAAATAGTCAGAGCCCATGCTATGAAGATCTATATAGATGATACCCATTGAAATGCCTGAAATCAACCAGTAACAACTACAGCTTGTTGAGCTATGGGGTCATGTGGGCATAACGAGGCATGCCCAACACTGTCCTTGCCATTGCATTCTGGATCACTTGTACCTTTCAAGAGGTCTTCAAGAAAAGTTCATAGAGCTCATTACAGTAGTTGTTTTTAGTGATTTGTATCTTTTGGGGGGAGGAGTGGGGGAGAAGGTGCTCATCCAAAACATGATGCTGCTATCCAGGCCCTTGATCCATGGGTTTCCATTTTCTCCCATATGAGAATATCTACATGATATCAATATCTACATAAAATCCTGTGGGTTCTCATTTGAAACTATGGACTTGCAACTACCGTCATATATTGAAATAACTGTATTGCATTGTTAGGTTTTCAGTTCAGAATCTAAACAAATCTCAGTGAGACTCTAAACAAGAGGCTACTGCAAAAGAAACAGCTTTTATTCTTGATCAAGGCAAAGCTGGGTGTCCTCAAACTCTTGTCCCTGACACAGCAAGGCAGAGGAGAAAAAGGCACACACACACCCAGAATTTTTCATTCTCTTTTATAGCGTATACACTTTCTCATGCTAACAGTTCATGCACAGCTAAAGATTTCGTTTCATTTGAATACACATTTTCTTATCTACCAGGTTAGACACGGCTTGTTATTTCTCTGCGCTCAGATACACAATTGCTGGCATTCAGATCCAGGCTTTTTCTCCTTGGGCAACAAATTGAAACTTACAATGAAGCTTTTTCTCCCTGGTCAACACATTTTAAGTTACATAGGAACAAAATACAGAAAGCAAGGAATAAAGAATGAACAATGGCTGGGTTATGCATAAATGGTCACTTTCTGGTCCCTTCAGCATACTAACTGTTTATCAAAAACAATTTGAGGTGTATTTGTATTCACTTGCAGATTTTAAAGCTGCTCTTTCTGATTACATGAAGGTTGCTTTTCCCATTACAAATTGTCCTTGTAATTTATACAAATTATCTTTGTAGGATTTTCAGAAAAGGCCCTCCTGAAAATGCTTTTAAAGTAAGATAGCCATTTTGCTGGCATCTGGGAGAACGTTTTTCCTTTAATTCCAAACTCTCGAATGCATTTCCTCAGAAGTTTCAATGAGTCTGGGTTTATAAGAATCTGTAAACAGTTCTTTCTTTCATTAAGCTTTTCAGTTGTGATTTCTTCTACTATGAATTTGAGATTATATTTATTTTATATATTTTATATTTTAATAATGAATAACTGCTATGACCATTCATTTGAACATACGATACAATCTTATAAAATGACAATATATTTAATAAAGATAAGTAATTATTTTGAAATTCAATATAATATCATTCTTCTGTGGAATGGTTTAGTGGGGAAAATATGGCCAAACTAACAATAGCTTCACACAATCCATTGGCAAAAGATTAATAATTAAAATAACCGAATAAGAGAGATGGAAGGGTCCTTGAAGGTCTTTTAGTCCAACACCCCTGCACAAGCAAGAAACACTATACCATTTCAAACAAATGATGGTCCAATCTCTTCTTTAAAACCTAGAGTGTTGGAGTATTCACAGCTTCTGGAGGTAAGTCATTCCACTGATTAATTGTTCTGTCAGGAAATTTCTCCTTAGTTCTAGGTTGGTTCTCTCCTTGATTAGTTTCCATCCATTGCTTCTTGTCCCACCCTCTGGTGCTTTGGAAAATAGCTTGACCTCCTCTTCTTTGGGGCAGCTCCTTAGATATTGGAAGACTTCTATCATGCCATCCCTAGTCCTTCTTTTCATTAAACTAGACATACTCAATTCCTGCAATTGTTCTTTATATGTTTTAGTCTTCAGCCCCCTCATCATCTTTGATGCTCTTCTCTGTACTCTTCCTAGTGTTTCAACATCTTTTTTATATCCTGGCAACCAAAACTGGATGCAGTATTCCAAGTGTGGCCTTACCAAGGCCACATGAGGACAAAGAGATTGATGTGATAGGAGGTGAATAGATAGAATGCTTATACTAAAGACATTAGGAGAAGGAGCTCTTATCTGGATTTTACTTTTAAAAAATAGTTGTTTTAAACCCATACTAAAAAAACACAGAACACATGAAAGCAGTGGGTACTTTGGAAATGTAAACTGCTTCTGGACTTATTTTGTAATGAAACTTTGCCTAAATTGCTTATCCTGAGATAAGGTAAGCAGCAAAATAAAGAAGAATTTGCTGATGCTTTCAGATAATTTTAACTTGAATATTTTAGATAACAGTACAACTGGTTTAATCCTATTTCTATTATGTTTATGAGTGAGCAAAAAAGAAAACACCATAATTGGACTTTGGAATTCCTATGCCAAAGGACCTTTAGCTCCTACAGAAATTTCTTCAAGCTATTTAGTGCTTCTCAGAGCTAGAAGGAACTCTGGGAATCATATTCTGAATGAATAACAGTGAATGCAATTTGGATGCACAATTGAGTATGGACCTTTACTGTTTTCAATAGCATGCATTGTCTAATCTGTTTTCCCAATATTTGGATGAGTATAAACATATTAGTGTACTTAAATGTCCATACAATATAATTATTGTAAATAAATGGCATTATGTATGAATCCATACGATTCAGATGCAAATATGACTCGTGTTAGTTATTTTTTACTTAACAGGTTTGACAACTACCGTATGTCAGCTTGCTTAAATGAATTGGGGCTTATATTAACTAATTTCACAAATACCCCAAATATCCAGGTAAACAATATATGACCATGTGGATGTCATTGGGCCACATGTCCCATTATTCTTCAGTACAAACCATCTTGGTTATAGAGTTGGAATGATCACTTTTTTTTGTGGACCAGATGCTCATCTCTGCCAAATATTTCACCCATCTGGAGAAAATATGCTGGATATCCTTATCTTGTAGAGTTATAAGAGTGAAACTATAACTTATTATTTGCTTGCCCCAGGTTTGGGTATTGCATCATTATCCGTAGCTCGGTTTTTGGTTGCAGAGGCTTTTCCAGAAGGCCTCTGATGGCAAAATGCAAGCTGAGGGGCACCGCAGAAGAAGTGGGCCGGTGAGGTGAGGCAGGTGTTGATTGATGGAAGGCCTGGCTGTAACGGTAAGCGGGTGGGAGGTACTTGGGGGATCTCCACCCCCCACCCTAACTTGATTTTTAGGTGTGCACCTCACCCCAAAGTAGGGCTTATTTTTGGGGTAGGGCTTATATTAGCCCCCCCCCCAAATCAAGGCCCACTCCCCAAAATCAAGCTAGGACTTATTTTCGGGGTAGGTTCTTACTTACACAGTAAGCAAAAAACAAAATAAAAATAGTTTATACCTAGTATCTATTGCAACCTCAGCTATAAAAGAGGAGGTGCTTATAAGCAGAAAAACAAGTATGCCAGGTAGTAAGGATGTTTCTGTGAGATTATTAAACACAGTGATGCATAATTAGACACTGTCAACCTGGAGTTTCTTTTTCAAGCCATTATCTTCTGATAAACCTAAATGTTTGTGTTGTCAAAATTACCAGAAAAGCAGTTCTATTTCCCTTGGTTATTTCAAAATTAGGAGTATACTCCCTGAGTGCATGTACTAAAAGCAAAAGTGAAAAGCAGGGTAGGGCAGGGCAGGGCAGGGCTGAATGCATGAAAAGACAGTATAATCTCTGCCTTAGGTTTGGTACAGTATTTCTCACATCAGAAATACCCCAGGTCAGAGAAGGCTGTAGCAAAGAGAGAAGTCTGTTCATATGTTATGCCAATCAATGGTGTATTAAGCCCTGCCACTTAATACATCACAAGTGATTGGTCCTGTAGAACATACTAAGCTATTTATCAAATTTTAGTGGTTGAGTTTACATTAAACCAAAACCAAAAAAACCCCAACATACAGCTTAATAAAGTGTATAAATCCAGTGCTGAATATCTAAATTAAGTGTTTATGTATACCATTACTCTATGAAAGCCCTGCAACAGTATAATTTTCAATACTATTCAGCTTCTGATTGTGTCCAATATGATTTTTGCATAAAGCAATTTCTGCTTTATACTCTTAAGCAACAAAAACTGGTTCCACTTATAATAAAAAAAACCTCTTACTGTAATTGGATCAGTCTTTAAGAAGCGTATCAGAGATCACTAGGTTTAACCAGCATGGACATCTGATTTTCAAAGATGCCTTTATTGAATGTCACAAGGGAAATGAAACCGAGAGAGACCTTGAAGAGTGCACCAAAGGAGCCAGCTACAATAACATTATACCACCTTTGGATTGGCTGAGATTCAAATGGACAGTGAGACCCTGGAATAACAAATACTGCTTTTGATATACTGCTTGCGTGAGCTAATTTCTCAGGTCTCACTTTGTTTCTTTGCTATCACTAACTCCTAATAAAAGTTCCCTTTGAGACAATGCCTGTTTCAAGAGTTCTGCTTTCTTGGGAGACCTAGTTGAGGCAGGTCTGCATCATGCCCAACCCAGAGAGACAGCTTCTCTACCGAGGTGGATCACAATTGACCTGCCCCTTCCTGCCAGCGAAGTGAAGGAAGCTAAAATAGAGACCTGGAGAGAAGCCGTCAACCAGGCAGGCCCCAAGGAAGGCACTTCCAGGGACCTGGAAGAAGCAATACCATCTGTGGAGGGCGATTGAGCTAGGTGGTCGTTCGGGGTCAGAAAAAAGGAAGACTGGGAAGGAAGGGCTCAGAAAGTAACCATCACCCAAGGTGGTAGCAAGAAAAAGGCAAAGAAGAAAAATCTGGAGTCTACTCCTGAGGAAGGGAAAGCAGATTCCAAAATGGAGATGGTGAAAGCAGTCCTGAAACAAACTATGGAAAACGTGAGGCAGTCCTTTGAGGAGCTGAAAGCCCAGCTGCAGGAACACCCAGGGTCGGAGGAGGAAGCGGAGGAGAAAGCTGATGGAGTGGAGCCAATTGCAACTGAGGTGGCAGCGCTGGCTGCTCCTCCTGCAGCAGCCCCACAGCAAATGCAATCTCCCCAATGACCCAGAGAGGGCCCACCCCAGCCCATGGAGGTGAAGCTGATAACAATGGAGGTGAAATTTGATAGAAATCCCAAGTGACTGGGGTTCTTCCTTGCCCAGGTCTTCACCTACATGCAAATATATGGGAGGACATTGCCAACAGATGAGGAGAAGGTCAGGGTAGTCACCCTGGCATTGGAGAGAGAGCCTCAAAGTGAAAGATTATGAGGAATCGGGCCCCGAGCCCTCCTGACAAGAGAAAAGAGCAGCTCAAGAAAAAAGGGGAGGCGAGGAGAATCCTTGAGTGCAGCTGTCAAAATGTGAGTTTCACAAATCTAGACTGGACTATTTGGGCTACTGTCTGTCATACGAGGGGATAGAGGGGATTCAGAGAAAGTGAAGTCCATCTTGGAATGGCAAGCCCCTTGCACCTGCAAGCAACTGCAGTGTTTCCTGGGGTTTGCAAATATCTGCCTTGCCAATCACAGAGTTGTTGAAAACTGGGAAAGGTGGGGGAGAAGCCCCAGCCAAATCAACCCTTCAACTGGACAATGGATTGCCAAGTGACATTCAAAAAGTTGAAGGAGCTATTTGCCGCTGAAGCAGTGTTAAAACACCCAAACCCCAAAGAACCTTTCGTGATCCAGGCAGATGCCAGTGATGTGTCTGTGGGAGCCATCCTCCTTCAGCGCAATGGGGAGGGGACCCTACAGCTGTGCATGTACACCTTTTACAAACTAAATAAAATGGAACAGCGGTGGGCAATATGGGAGAAAGAGGCTTTTGTGGTACGGTGGGTGTTACTAACTTGGAGACAGTTCTTGGAAAGAAGCAAGGTTCCCTTTGAAGTGTGGACTGACCATAAAAACTTAGAAGCCCTGAAACCCCTCCCTAAACTTTCTCCTAAGCAAGTCAAATGGGCACAGTATTTTAAAAGTTTTGACTTCAAACTAAAATACATCCCAGAAGGGAAGAACTTCCTAGCTGATGCATTGTCCCACAATACAAAAGCACCTGACAGGAGGTGGTGAGTTCTGTCACTTCCAATAGACAGTAGGCAATGCAAGCAATGACCAGACTGCAGGACAAAAGAGAGGCTTACCACCCACTGATACATTTACACAATAGCTGAAGCAAGAGCTGCAAACCGATGCATGCTTTTGGCTCATCAGAAAGAGTTGACCATGAGGAAGAGGTTGGCATGGAAAGGGGACAAATTGTATGTCCCAGACTGCCTGCGACTGCAAGTCCTACAATGCAGCCACAATGTCAAGCAAGCAGGTCACTTTGGGTTCCTGAAAATGCTGCATCTCGCTAATCATCAGTTCTGGTCGACAAAGATGAAGAAGGACATTGAGAGCTATGTGGGGAGCTGTGCTGTCTGTGTGGCCAGCATAAAACTACCAGGGAAGAGTGCAGGACTGTTGCAGCAGGTGGCTGACTGACCAGACCCTGGGAGGAGATAGCCATGGACTTTATAGTGGAGCTACCAGAAAGTGGGGGAAATACTGTGATCTGGACTGTGATAGACCTATTTTCCAAGCAAGCCCACTTCATTGCATGTACTGGATTCCCCTCAGCCCAGAAGCTAGTGAAGATATTTTTGCAACACATCTATTGGCTGCATGGGGTGCCTAAGTGCATCATTTCAGATCATGGGGTCAATTTACTATTAAGTTCTGGAGGGAGTTTGTAAAAATGATTGGGTCTTCCAAGGGACTCAGTTCTGCTTTTCATCTGAGTACTAATGGATCGGCAGAATGAGCTAATGCAGTAGTGGAACAGTACCTGCACTGCTATGTCAACTATCAGCAAATGAACTGATCAGAACTCTTGCCATTTATCCATTCCAGTGTGCCCACAGCAACCCCCACCCTCAACCACCCTAAGTGACTGGGTGACTTCTTTTCAAAGGATTTGGAGTTATGTGAAGAAGGATCTAGCTAAGGCAACTGAAAGTCAGAAAAAACAGGCAGTTAAGAAGCGAGCTCCCCAGGAGACGTACCACGTGGGAGATAAAGTATATCTGTCTACAAAATATCTTAAGCTGAGACAGAGTTGCAAAAAGTTAGGGCTGAAATATATAGGTTCTTTACCCATAGTGAAAGTCATTAACCCAGTGACTGTAGAGTTGAAATTACCAAGGTTGTTTGGTAAGGTGTACCCAGTGTTCCACTGTAGCTTACTGAAGCCATACAAGGAATCCATACTGAGACCAGTAGGGATGGCAGTCCCCACCACAGTAGTGGTAGAAGAGGAAATGCATTATGAAGTTAAGCAAATCCTCAATTCCAGAATCCACAAGGGGAAGCTGCAATACTTAATCCAATGGGAGGGTTACCTGATGTCAGAGTCTAGATGGGTGAAGGCCCAGCACGTAAAAGCGGACCGTTTGGTAAAACAATTCCACACAAAATACTCCCAAAAGCCGTACAAGGGAAAAATTAGCAATTATTTATGTGTTTTTTGTATTTTTTGCTTTCCAGATTCCCTTTCCTTCCTAGGGGGGCAACCTGGTCAAGCTGTGAAGCCTACTGTCTTTAGGACTGTTGCATGCTTCTAGTTTGCCAACAGTGCAGGAGGGGGAGGAGGGGAAAGTTTGAATCCACAGGTGCTCCTTATCAATGTGAGAGCTGAAGAGCTGTTTTGGAGAATTGAAGTTTCTTCTCATAACAATTACCAGAAGATGTATTGGACAATGTGACCTGCATTGTCAGAGAGGGGAGGGGAAGTTTTACTCTTTTAATTATCTGTTTCCCACCATAACTTTAGAGTTAGTTTTCCTTCAAACTTGCTGGATTGGTTTTTGTCTAATAAAGTTAACATTTGAGTTCATCATGTCTCTAGTGTTTTGCTTGGTTGGACTTATTCAGATGGAATATGACATTATGGCTTTTTAGAAGAATAGGCTCTTTCCTGTTTTTCAGTTTAATCTGCCTTTCCTGTTATCTCATTCAGCCAGTTTTCCTGTTACCCCATTCATTTAATTTTCCCTGGCTAGTCATTTCCTCTTGCAACTGGTTTTACAGCTTGTGGTCTTCCTTTTCCCATTGTGAAGACCCAAATGATTTTTCCCTACATGTTTGTCTTACATCCTCCCTTTATGCTACCATTTCCTAGTTCCCCATTGTAGTTTGTTTGGCAAGCTTGTTTGTCTACTCAATAAGTTTCCATTACAGCAAATTCAATTTTTTTCTTTCAATATTAAATTTTGAAGATGATTCACTTAATCCTATCCATTCTTCATTTTATTCTTATTATACTGAAAGGTTTTTGTTATTATTATTTTTTATAAATATTTTATTGGTTTTTAACTATAACCAGGGCTTTTTTTCTCATAGAATGCCCAGAACGGAGTTCCGGCACCTTTTTGGGATGGAACCTTGTAAGGTAGGCAAGGCGGGTTGTATGATGTGTGTGAGTTCCGGCACTTTTTTTTTTTTTAAGAAAAAAAGCACTGAGTATAACAATCTCCGGTGCCTGTTGTACAGCGTGTTGTCTTGGTTTATATTTTAACAAAAAAGAACAATAATAATTAATTAACAATAAATAATAATTAAGTTTGATAATTCCATAAATAATATATTGATTAATGATATATCTCTTCTCCCATTTGTATTCTTCTTCAACCTTAGCCAAAATATAATTCTTAATATTTTCAATATATAAATGATTAGATATAGGCATTTTTATATTTATACAAATAATAATGATCTCTCTATATAACACTTTTTTCAGTTTATATTATCCTCATAACCATCATCTTATTAGTTCAGCATGCATCCTATTTTTATAATTTTTGTTCGCTTATATTCCCTTATATTCAATCCAATTCTTATCAGTAATAATTTCTTCATATTAGTCATCTAACTGTCCAACTTTTTCCATTTAGGTACATCATCCCAATATTTTATGTCATGCATTATAATAATACTATACTTTTTATCTATCTTATAGTATCTAGATATAACATCCTTTTTAATCAGTTTATATTTCACTTACATTAATAAAAGTTACATCAACCTGCTATTTTAACATTTCATATATTATAGAACATATTATATTACTTAAATCTCTTATCCTTCTTGTTATAGGGCCCCTTTATGTTAAAAATTCTCTGTTCTTTTAGCCATATTCAAACAAATGTTTATTCATGTAATAGTCCGTCTGGTAAGGGTGAGTCAAATCTCTTGTATCTGTCTCTGGTCTTCTTCTTTTGCCGAGTAATTTTCCAAGTTGATGTAATCCGTTTACCCAGCAGTTCTTGTATTTTTACAAATGTTGTAAGATGAAGTAAGTAAGATGAATATTTTCTGTCTCCCAAACTTTGATGGTTCTCCTGATAATCCTATAGTCCATTCCATTTTTCTTGTTATATCAGAACCTTGTAGATTTTTTCCTGTTTGTGTCAAATTGTAATTCTTTTCCTTTGTTATTTCATCAATTTGATCATACTCTTCTAATTTGTAGTCTGCTGTCTGATTTATTTGTTCATTTGTTGTTATTTTCTGTTTTTAAATTGTAGATTTAGATTGAAAATATGCTTATTTAAATCATCAAAGTTGTTTCGAATTTCCTCATGGTTTGAGTCTATTGTCATTTGTATTTGTCCTAACATTACATATATTTCCTCCTGGAAAGTATTCATCTTGCCTTGCTTCTGGAGGCCCTTGATTTTCCAGACTAAGTCAGGAGAAAATATTGAATGTGGCGTCCTGTCATTTTTTGATACGTATGTGATATTCATATTGTCTCCCCCCTTCAAATAATCTTTCATCAATGTTTTAATTCGAAAGTTAATTTATCAGTCGGGACTTCCTGTGGATCAAGCAGCTATGATGGCTGCTTTTCACAAACCAGCCTGTTCCTGGGTTGTGTAAAAGCTGCAGGATTTTTACAATCAGCTGTCCTGTGGTTTGAATCTCCTCTCTGGGAGAAAGAGAGGAGAAGAGTTGCTCAGGTAGAGAGGTAAGAGCTCCCCTGGATCCCCATAATTTCAGGGATCGGAGGGTAGAGCTCCCTCGGAGCCTGAGCCATCTCTGCACTCCAGGACATCTTTGTCCCAAAGCTTTGGGATGAAGCAAGGCGCCGCTCCCACATCTGCTTTTTTTGGAGGCTTGTGAGTACTTAAATGCAGACGGAGCAGACCAGGAGAAACTGCGTTTAAGATTGATTGTGACTTTAACTCCAGCAAGTATCTTCTCCTCTTTTTATTGTTTACTTTCCCTTTTGAAGAAAGGGAAATGCTCCATGATCTCCTCTCCTCTCTTTCATCAACCAGCTCCATCCAGACTGGACTATGATCCGTCAATGTCCTAGGAAAAATTTTAACATTCTTTACTCTAAAATATAAATCAGTTGTAATAAAAAAAAGTCAATTCTTGAAAAGGATTGATGTCTATCTGAAAAGAAGGTAAAGTCTCTCTCCTCCTGATTGCGTTCACGCCAGTACTCTCATAGTTCCCAGTCCTCTTTCAAATCAAAAAAAGCTTTAGGTAATTTAGCCTGTTTAAAAGAAGTAGAAGATCCTTTTTTGTCTCTTTGTGTATCTAACACACCATTCCAATCACCCATTAATATCACAGATCTATAGTCCAACAAAGTTAATTTCTGATGTTTGGTGCGTACAATCCCACTATAAGTATTTTCTTACCATATAAACCAACTTCAATCATAACATATCTCCCTTGAGGATCAGATTCTACCAAACAGGCTGATAAGTTTTGCTTGACATAAATAACTACACCCCCTTTTTTCCCAGGAGCAGAAGATACAAAATGAGATCCCAAACGAGCATTGACTAAATATTTTTGATCTTTAGCTATAATGTGTGTTTCCTGCAAACAAATAATATCATTATTATGTTGCTTTAAATAATGAAAGATTTTCTTTCTCTTCTGGGGGGAATTAAGGCCGTTAACATTCCAAGTCAGGAGCTTTACCATCTCCCTTAACCAGAAGCCTGGAGAAGACTGCTTGAAGATCTGCCATTGAAGAATGAGCCGCAGAACTCTTAGGTCTTGCTCCTCCCACCGGCAATGAAGCACTTTCTTGAAGAGATTCTTTAGCCTCTTTCCTCTGTTGGAGGATGAATGAAAATTTATTTAGACAAGAAAAGAATGTTCAAAAATTAAAGGAGCACTTAAAGGATTATTTTGTTTTAAATATGTATAAGGGAACTTCAATGTCAATGGTATGGGATGCAGGTAAAGCTTTTATGTGTGGGATTTTGATACAAATGAATAATGCTTATAGACAAAAGCAGATTCAGAAACGTAAGGAATTGGAAGACGAGATTAAATCCAAAGAAAAAATTTTGATTTCAAATCCCACAGATGAAAAGGTTAAAGAATCTATAAAATTGCTTAAAACACAATTTAATATGTTGATGGCTGATCAAACTGCAACTAACTTACTGTATATGAAACAAAATACATTTTGCAATGCTAATAAACCAGGGAGATGTTTGGCTTATCAATTAAGAAAGAAACAGAGACAGAGAATTATAGATAAAATAAATTATAATGGTAAATTAGTATATCATAAGGATTTGATTAAGAAATCTTTTTTAGATTATTATCAAAAATTATATAAGAGTACTAAAATACAGGTTTTAGACATAGAGAATTATTTAAATGAAGCCAACTTCCCTAAATTAACAGAAGATCAGAAACAAGAAATTAATGGTTTAGTTACTAGAGAGGAAATTGAGACAGTGATTAAAGAATTAAAATTAGGTAAAGCACCGGGTACGGATGGATTGACATCTATTTATTATAAAACTTTGGTACAAGAGATGATTCAACCTTTAAGAGAGCTTTTTAATAATATATTACAGGGTTTAGAGATTCCCCCGTCAGGGGGTAGAGCTTTTATATCTTTAATTCCAAAAGAAGATCAAGATCTCACTTTACCAAAGAATTACAGACCTATATCTCTTTTAAATGTAGATTATAAGATTTTTGCAAAAATTTTGGCTAATAGGCTTATGATGGTTTTGCATCAGGTTATACATAAGGATCAAACGGGTTTTATAACTGGAAGGTACATGAAGAATAATGTCAGACAAATTATTAATTTATTAAAATACTTAGACAAAAATAATCAAGTTCCTGCAGGATTGATATTTTTAGATGCTGAAAAAGCTTTTGATCAACTGAATTGGCAATTTATGTTAAGTTTAATTGAGAAAATGAATTTTGGAGAAAAATTTTTACAAGCTCTTGGTCTTATTTATCAAAAACAAATGGCACAACTTATTGTTAATGGGGGTTTATCAGAGGTCTTTACAATAGAAAAGGGGACTAGACAGGGATGTCCACTGTCACCACTGCTATTTGTTTTAACTTTGGAAATATTGTTGATTAAAATTCGAGAATCACAGGAAATAAAAGGAATAGAAGTTAATAAAAAAGAATATAAATTAAGAGCTTTTGCAGATGACTTGGTGGTCACCCTGTCCCAACCTACTTATTCTGTAGTAGAGTTATTACAATTGATATACCAATATGGACGGGTTTCGGGTTTTAAAATTAATAACAATAAGACTAAAATATTACCTAAAAATATGACCATTTTGATAAGCAGACTTCGGTTAAGTTGACAGATTTTGAGGTTGTTGATAAGGTAAAATATTTGGGGGTTATTTTATCTGTTTCTAATGCAAAATTGTACAAAAATAATTATGAAAGGTTATGGGTCAGGATACAAAGAGACTTGAAAAATTGGGAGAAATTGCAATTATCCCTTTTGGGAAGAATTGCGGTGATTAAAATGAATGTTTTGCCAAAGTTTCTTTTTCTGTTTCAAATGATACCTATTTTAAAGAATGAGATTAATTTAAATGAATGGCAGAAAGGTATCAATAAGTTTATTTGGGCGGGGAAAAAACCAAGAGTAAAGCTTAAAATAATACAAGACATCTGTGAGAGAGGTGGACTTAAGGTACCGAATTTGAAATTGTACTATGATGTGGTAGTTTTAACATTAATTAGTGATTGGGTTAATTTAACAAATGTAGAAATACTCCTCTTGGAGAGTTGGGATTTACTTTTGGGATGGCATGCCTATTTAATTTTTAATAAAAAAGTTGATAGGGTTTTTAAATCTCATATTATAAGGATTTCTCTATTTCGGGTTTGGAGGAAATATTACAGAAGTGATTTTAAAATCCCATTATGGGCTGTACCCTGGCATGCGATAGAGGGGATAAGGAGAGGAGTTAAGATGGATGGTGTTTCTTATGCACAATTACTTAGATGGGATGGTAAAAACTGGCAGTTAAAATCTTTGGAAAACCTAGCACAAGAAAATATTACATATTCATGGTTTCAGTATAGACAAATAGTGGATAGATGGAAGTTAGATTGTAATGTGGGTTTACTTAGAGAAGATGAATTTTTTTTAAACAAGTAAAAGATCAAAGACGAACTCATATTAAGAGAATTTATGGGGTGCTAGTAGAACTAGATTCAGAGGCAGAATTAATTAAAGAATGTATGGTCAAATGGGCACAAAATTTTGGTGAACCAGTTCTACTAGATACCTGGGAAATTATTTGGGTGAGGAATGTCAAATTTACACAAGCCCAGAATTTAAGGGAGAATTTTTATAAAATGTTTTACAGATGGCACCTTGATCCACAAAAAATGTCTCGTATGTATCCTGACTTACAGCCTAAATGTTGGAGATGTGGTTGTTTGGATGCTACTTACTATCATATTTGGTGGTCGTGTAAAAATATAAAAGCCTTTTGGATTAAGATATGGTGGAATATTCAAAGAATTCTTAGAAGGAGGGTAAAATTTACCCCACAATTGTTTTTATTAGGTATTGTTACTGACTGTGATATTAAAGAGACTACACTTATGTTAAATTTAATTACAGCTGCAAGGCTGCTAGTAGGGCAATGTTGGAAGAAGGAATCTCTGCCTACTTTGCAAGAGTGGTTTTTTAAAGTTTCTTATTTGGCGGAAATGGCAAAGATTTCGGCTTTCTTGAAGGATCAATCGCAGGAGAAGTATTTTGCGGTATGGAAAAAATGGATAGATTTTATACAATATAAGTTGGATGTTAAAAAATATTATTTAGCTTTTCAATAACTTATATTTAAATTTTAAAATATTTTCTAGATTTTATTCCTTTTTTATTTTTATTTCTTATTTTTATTATACTTTCTTTTATTTTTTATTTTTTTATTTTTCTTTATTCTTTTTTCTTTCAAGTATTATTTTTTGGTAGTTATGTTTTTATATACATATTATTGTTAATTATGTTATAACTTGTTTAATTAATGTATTTAGTATTTAGATTAATTTATGGTTTATATTTTCTTTTAGATTATTTGAAGAAATTTTAATTAAGCCTATGTTCAGCTCTGGGAAGGTTGGGGGAGGGAATGGGAGGGTTGGGGAGGTTTGGGGATCGGTTGTTTTGTTTTTTTTTGTAAAATTTTAAAACTTAATAAATATTTACAATAAAAAAAAGAAAAAAAGAAAGGGAAAGTGAAAGGCAAAATGGCGACCGTCTTTCTTGTTTGATTTAGCAACAAAGTTAAAAGTTGGACATAGATCAATGTTTTAAATATAGAGGCGAGAACTTGGTTTCTTTTTTCTCTTTTTCTTTTTCTTTCTTTTTTTTCTTTTCTTTTTTTTGTTACTATTTAAAGAACTGTGATTTTATAGGCAAGAATTTTGTTCTTTTGTATTTAAGAGAATGGCTTCAAAACGTTTGCTCCCTGCTCCTAAAGCTTCCATCTCCTCTCCAATGTCTCAGCCTGTTTCTCAGAAACCAAAATCACCCCCACCCTCCCCTCCTCCTGCAATTTCTCTTAAAGACTTACAAGAAGCTTTAAAAAAGAATTCTTTGGATATTAAAGAGGAAGTAAAAGATCTTATAATTGCAGAGAGGGCTATTACAGAAGAACTATTGGTGAAAAAAAACAAGCAAGTCAGGGAGGACATCCTATTTGCATTTCAAAGTCTTGCTCTGCATATTGAAAGAATTGATGACAAAATGGAGGAGATTACCAAAAATGCAACAAGATTGGAATCTAGAATGGAGGAGGTGGAGAATAAGATAGAAATTACACAGGATGAACAAATTATTTCACAATACAGAGAGATGGAGTTTGCTTTGCATATCAGGGGATTGAGAGAAAACTTTCAGGAGGACTTAAAGAAGCTTATTGTGAAAGATATTGCTATTAATCTTGGATGGAGACCTGAAATAATTGGGAATGAAATAGAAAAATTTTTTAGAGTCAACTCACGGGTTGCTAGATAGAGAAACCTACCAAGAGATGTGGTTATTTATTTTTCTAGAAGATTTATTCGTAATGAAATTATACAGGCTTTTTATAAACAGAAGTTTCAAATTGCAGATCAAGATGTGATAATTTTAAAAGAAATACCTCCCAAAATTCTAAGAGGCAGAAAAGACTTTACTTTTCTGTCTGATGAGTTAAAACATCGTCAAATTCAGTTCAGATGGGAGATTCGAAAAGGAATAGTAGTGAATTATGATGGAACACGTCATAGATTAACTACAGTCTCAAAGGCAAGAGATTTTTATCATTCTATTTTAAAGGCAAGATCGTCTTCACCCTCACAAACAAGGATAATTGAAGAGCCTGTTATGGCAGGACCCTCTTCAATGATGGTTATGGAACAAGCTGTACAGAATCTTGAGATAAAAGATCAAAGGATGACACGAGCTGTCCACAAACGTAAAGAAAAAGAGCAGCAGCAGAAGAGTGGTGATAAGGTAGAAGGAATGGTTACTACAGAGCCTGTGGGAGGGGCAAGACCTAAAAGATCGTTGACAGTTGATCTACAGGCCATGCTCCAGAGGCTCCAGGCCGGTGGAGATGGCCAAGTTCTTGACCTGGAATGTTAATGGCTTAAATTCATCACAGAAACAGAGAAAGGTTTTTCATTATTTGAAACAACATAATAATGATTTGATATGTTTGCAAGAGACTCATATAACTTCAAAGGACTCAAAATTTTTGATAAACTCTTGTTTGGGATCACATTTTATGGCTCCAGCTCCAGGGAAAAAAGGGGGGGTGGTAATTTATGTGAAGAAAATTTTTTCAGCTAAACTAATTGAGGCTGACCTGAAGGAAGATATGTCTTTGTGGAATTACCAATACAAGGCAAGAAAATTCTTATTGTTGGACTATATGCTCCTAATCAACAACAGAAGCAATTTTATAAGTTTTTGCATGGGAAGATATCTCAGTTGGATTACAAATTTGTAATTTTGATGGGTGATTGGAATGGAGTTTTAGACTCAACTATAGATAAAAAGAGTTCTTCTAAAACTTTTATTCAAACTAAATTACCCAAAACTTTCTTTGATTTGAAAGAAGAATTGGAGCTTATTGACATTTGGCGAGAAAGGAACATAAGTGATAGAGACTTCACTTTTTATTCGGATAGACATCAGTCATTTTCAAGGATTGACTTTTTTTTGATTACTAGTGATTTCTTTTCTAGGGTGAGGAAGGTAAAAACCTTCCTCAGGACCTTGTCAGATCATAGTCCGGTGTGGATGGAGCTACATTTGGAAGATGGGAATAGAAGACCCTGGAGACTGAACGAAAATTTGTTTACTTGGGAAGAGTTTGTACAAAAATGTAAAGAGCATTTAAAGGAGTTTTTTGCTTTAAACATGAACAAGGGTACATCGATGCCCATGGTTTGGGATGCCAGTAAGGCATATATGAGGGGAATCTTGATTCATTTAAATAAAGTTTCTAGGGATAAAAGTTTACAAAGACGTAGAGAAATAGAAGAAGAGATTAAATTAAAAGAAGAAGCGCTTGTTCTTAATCCAACTGATAATAACTTAAAGGTTTCAATAAAGATGCTTAGGGAACAATTTAATATGTTGATGGCAGATCAGGTGGCTACCAATCTGTCTTATATGAGACATAATACTTTTTGTAATGCAAATAAGCCTGGGAGGTGGTTGGCTTATCAGTTACGAAAGAAACAGAAGGCTAGGATTATAGAGAAAGTAAAATATAAAGGTACTGAGGTTTTTCAGCAAAATTTGATTAAAAAGAGTTTTTTAGATTTTTATACAAAATTATATTCAAGTGACAATATAAAGGGATTGGATATAGATAAATATTTACAATCAGCATATTTTCCTAAACTTTCTGAGGAACAGCAAAATGGGATGAATTGTTTAATTACTGTGGAGGAAATTGGTTTAGCTATTAAGCAGTTAAAGGTGGGAAAGTCTCCAGGAACAGATGGATTGACATCGAGGTACTATAAGATTTTATCTGAAGAAATGATGGAGCCATTAAAGGAGATTTTTTTTAATTGAAAGTTTTTTAAATTTTACAAAACAAATCCCCTCCCCAAACCCCCCCACCCTCCCATACCCTCCCCCACCTCCCCAAACCTCCCAACCCCTCCCCCAACCTTCCCAGAGCTGAGTACAGGCTTAATTAAAATTTTTCAGAAAAAGAAAAGAAAAACTTAAAACACATATAAATCCTAAACAAATCTAAATACATTAAATTAAATAGGTTATCTTCTCTAAAAAATAATAATTGCAATCATTAAACACATTATAATATACTCTAAACATTTTCTAGTATCATACTTATATTATTATCCATCATTCTGTATAAACTCCCTCCAAAACACAAATTTAAACATTACTTTCTTTGAATATCTATACCTACAATATAAAATCTAATCTCTCCCTCTTTCTTTATCCTAGAACACAAAAATAAACATACAAACCTTCATTATACCATTAAAACTAAATACTCTTTGAATACTTAAACTAAATACTTAAAACTTAAACTTCTTATCTAAGATTTTCATTCAATCTCCATAATCTTCTCTCCTATCAAAAAAAAACTTAAAAGACATATAAATCCTAAACAAATCTAGGTACATTTAATTAAACAAGTTATCTTCTCTTAATAATAATAATAATAATAATAATAATAATAATAACCCAATCATTAAACACATTATAATATACTCTGAACCTTTTCATATCATACTTATGTTAGTATCCATCATTCTTTATAAACTCCCTCCAAAACACAAATTTGAACATTACTTAAAACATTAGAATTCCCTTATACACATTTAAATCTTTACCAATAACAAATTCCATCCACAATAAACACATTCCTTATCAGTCTCTCTTGTCCATAAACCTCAAAAGAAGTGCTTTGAAAACTGCCCTTAAAGCTAACTCCAAAAAGTTTGTAAATCTTGCTTCTCCCACAGACTCAGTACTCTTTTGAATACTTAAACTAAGTACTTAAACTTAAACTTCTTATCTAGAATTTTCATTCGATCTCCATCCTTGTCAGTCTCTCTTATCCATAAATCTCGAAAGAAGTGCTTTGAAATCTGCCCTTAAAGGTAGCTCCAAAAAGTTTATAAATCCTGCTTCTCCCACAGACTCAGGAGCCAATACTTGTGAGGCTTCCTTAAACTCCTTCTTCTGTTGCTCTTTTTCTTTACGATTATATGTTGCACGAGTTGTCCTCTGTTCCTTCATCTCGACTTGTTGAGGCCCCTCAAACTGAGATTTCCCATTTTTCATTAATATAGGCTCTTCAGACTGCAATTCTACCCTTAAAGGTTGCTCCAAAAAATTTATAAATCCTACTTCTCCCGCAGATTCAGAAACCAATAGTTGTGAGGCTTCCTTAACCTTCTTCTGTTGCTCCTTTTCTTTACAGTTATATGTTGCACAGGTTATCCTCTGCTCCTCCATCTCAACTTGTTGAGGCCCCTCAAACTGAGGTTTCCCAATTTTCATAAGTATAGGCTCTTCAGACTGCAATTCTACCTTCTTTTCTTCCAAAGCTTTAAACTTAATAGATGGCGATGAACATACCCCCAGGACCGAAGTATAAAAGTCTTTTGCTTGAGAAACAGTATTAAATCTATAACATATCCCCAGGTAATTCACCACCATTCCAATCGGAACATCCCATCTGAACAAGATTCGTCTCTTTTTAAGTTCATCTGCTAAAAAAGCAAACTCCTTTCTTCTTCTTAAAATTTTAGATGGGATCTCCTTTAGAATTATAACATCTTGTGAAGCAATTTGAAATCTCTTCTTATAAAAAGCTTGTATAATTTCGTTGCGCAGGGATCTTTTCCCAAAGTAAATTACCACATCTCTTGGCAAATTCTTTTGCACTGCCACCACAGAGTTAACTCTAAATAATTTTTCAATTTCACTAAGTATTTCCTCTTTTTCTCTATTCAAAATCACAGCAAAGTCCTTTGCAACCATCTCTCTCAGATCTCCTTGCACAGACTCTCCCAAACCTCTGATTCTTAAGGCATATTCCATTTGTCTATATTGAAGCATAAGAATCTCATTTTCCATTTCTTTTTCCATGCTTTCAAATTTTCCCTCCATCAATTCCACTTTTTCTTCTACCTCTTCTACACGAGAGTTCAGCTTTTCAAGAACAGAGGCAACTCCTTTTAGAGCCAAAACTATCTCTTGCCTCAAAATCTTATTATTTTCCTCTAAAATCTCTTTCATTTCTGCCCTAATTTGAGATATAACATTTCCCATCATATCTTGCAAATCCTTCACAATTATTGGCTGTGCCAAGGAAGAGGGTGAAGCTATTAATTTAGGTTGTTGCACTGATGATAACACCGAAGAAGAAACCACCTTAGGAGCTGTAGGAATTACTGGACGCTTTGGATCCATCTTAAAAAAAATCTTTATTCCTTCTTAAAAATTACAAAAATTAAGCAAAAGAAAAAGAGAGATTAAGTCCAAAAAAATTCAAAAAATCCTTCAAAAGGAGATCATTATAACAAAAAAAATACTGAACGCTTTGGGGCCATCTTAGAAAAATCTTTACTCCTTCTTAAAAGTTACAAAAATTAAACAAAAGAAAAAGAGAGATTAACTCCAAAAAATCAAAAAATCCTTCAAAAGGAGATCATTATAATAAAAAGAAAGGAGTTAAAAAAAGAAAAGGGAAGAAGAAAAAAATAATTAAATAGAAAAAATCCATTCCATTTTTTTAAAAGTACAAAAAGCAAAACAAAGAAGTTAAACAAAAATAATAATGCTTCTAAAATCCAAACCCAACATCAAAATCAAATCCACATTCCGTTCCAATCATTAAAAAAAAAGAAAAAGGATAAAAAAAACACCAAAAACCTGCCGATCGCCATTCTACCTCCCCCCCCCAAAAAAAACCCGAAAGGCTTGCCGATCGCCATTTTACTTTCCCTTTCAACAAAAGGAAAAAAATAAAAAGAGGGAATATAAAAGTAAAAGTAAATCTTTAAACTTAAAATCCAAATAAAATCAAAGAAAGCAAAAGCTAAATCCTCTACTCAGCTCTGTCCGCCTCTAAAAAACCCTCACCAGATCACTTTAATCGCGGAGGTGGTTGCAGCGGCTTGTTTTGTCCCTAGGGACAAAAGCAGCTGGGAAGCGGAGACAGTCTTAACTCTGTGGGAGCACTCCTCTCACCCCTCAAAAAAAGCCTTGGGGGTGCATGAGAGTGGCTCGACCACTATTCAGACAACCCTCTTCCCCCCCCTTTGCCCGGGAGGGGGATTTTGAACCGCTGAACAGCTGATGGCCGCTGTTCATAGCGATTCAAACACTTACCCAGGAGGACGGCTACAAAGTAGCCGCCATCGTGCGCGCAGATCCACCGGAAGTCTCCCTAAAGGAGATTTTTAACCCTCTTGATCCTCCTTCGGAATCAGTGATATAAAAGCTCTTTTCCAAGAAGGAGGAACTTGTGCTCCCAACAAAATACTAAAGGAGATTTTTAATAGTATTTTGCTGGGAGCACAAGTTCCTCCTTCTTGGAAAAGAGCTTTTATATAACTGATTCTGAAGGAGGATCAAGATCTCACAGAGCCCAAGAATTATAGGCCAATATCATTGTTAAATGTTGATTATAAGATTTTTACTAAAATTTTGGCAAATAGATTAATGCAGGTTATGAAGGATTTGATTCATAGTGATCAATCAGGATTTATAACAGGGCGATATATGAAATATAATGTAAGACAAATCATAAATTTAATTGAGTATTTGGATAAGAATAATCAGATTCCTGTGGCTTTTATATTTTTAGATGCTGAAAAAGCCTTTGATCAACTAGATTGGCAATTTTTATTTTCATTGGTAGAGAAAATGAATTTTGGGGATAAGTTTCTATATGCACTTAAAGCTATATATCAGCAACAATCTGCACAAATTGTTGTAAATGGGGGATTGACTGAGACTTTCAATATTGAAAAAGGGACAAGACAAGGATGCCCATTATCTCCATTGTTATTTGTTTTAACGTTGGAAATTTTGTTGATCCAGATTCGAGAATCAACGGTAGTCAAGGGTATAAAGATAAGGAAGAATGAGTATAAACTGCGGGCTTTTGCGGATGATTTGGTTTTAATTTTGGAACAACCGAATCAAACGATTGATTGCTTATTAGAACTTATAACACAGTATGGGAATGTTTCTGGTTTTAAAGTTAACAATTACAAGACTAAGATATTACCTAAGAATATGTCAGTTAAGGATAGGGAAAGTCTGGTTAAAGCTACAGGTTTTCAGATGGTAAAAAAGGTTAAATACTTGGGAGTATATTTAACTGCTTCAAATGGAAAATTGTATAAGAACAATTATGAACCATTATGGGCAAAAGTACAAAAGGATTTAAAGGATTGGAAAAAATTGCAATTGTCATTGTTGGGGAGAATTTCAGCTGTAAAAATGAATGTTCTACCAAAGTTTCTTTTCTTGTTCCAGATGATACCTATTTTTAAAAAAGAGGGAAACTTGGAGGAATGGCAGAAGGGTATTAACAATTTTATTTGGGCTGGGAAAAAACCAAGGGTTAAGTTTAAGATTTTGCAAGATGCCCGAGAAAGAGGAGGACTTAAAGCACCTAATTTGAAATTATATTATGATGCAGCTGCTTTAACTTGGATAAGTGATTGGCTTAATTTAACAAATAAGGATATTCTTTTTCTGGAAGGCTGGGATTTAATGTACGGTTGGCATGCATACTTAATTTTTAATAAGAAAGTCGACCGGATTTTTAAGTCACATATTCTGAGGAATGCCTTACTTCGTGTTTGGAAAAAGTATTATTATAGGTTAAATTATAAAATACCTATCTGGGGGATTCCCAGACATGCAATTGAGGGAACCTCCAAGGGGACGAACTTTGATAGAATTTCGTATAAAGAATTATTAATTTGGTCAGGTTTGGATTGGCATTTAAAATCACTAGATGTATTAAGGCAAGAAAATATTCTACAGTCATGGTTTCAATATTTACAAATAGTGGACAAGTGGACTGTAGATAAGAAAGAGGGAATAACATTAGAAGATAAACAATTGGTTATTCAGATTAAAAATCAGAGTCAGGCTCATATAAAAAGAATTTATAATGCTTTATTAGAGTTAGACTCGGAAACAGAATTGGTCAAAGACTGTATGATTAAATGGGCTCAAAATATACAGGAACCGATTTCTTTGGCTTTATGGGAGACAATTTGGATTAGAAATGTCAAATTTACACAAGCTCAAAATTTGAGGGAAAATTTTTATAAAATGTTTTACAGATGGCACCTAGATCCTAAAAAATTATCTTGTATGTATTCTAATATACAGCCCAAATGTTGGAGATGTGGCAATAAGGATGCGACATATTTTCACATTTGGTGGAATTGCAAAAAGGTAAAGGCTTTTTGGATTATGATTTGGTGGAACATTCAAAAGATTTTTAGAAGGAAGATAAAGTTTACTCCTCAGTTATTTTTATTGGGTATTTTTGTGGATCTAAATAACAAAGAAACTACTTTAATGTTGAATTTATTAACCGCGGCAAGGTTACTAGTAGGTTCATATTGGAAGAAAGATTCCTTGCCTATCTTAGAAGAATGGATATTTAAAGTTTCTAGTTTTGCAGAAATGGCAAAAATTTCTGCTTATTTGAAGGATCATACACAAGAAAGATATATTATTGTATGGAGAAGATGGATAGATTATATTCAGAAAAAGTATGGAACTATAAAGTTTCATTTACTTTACGAGTGAATTTTATAGTAAATGTTATAGAGTTTTGTTTATGATGTTATTGGAGTTAAAGGTTAAGTATGATATTTTTTTTCTTTTTCCTTTTTCTTTTTTATTGTCAACTTTGTCATTAATAATCCTGCATTCTGCTCTGGGAAGTGAGGGGAGGGGGGTTGGGGGTGGGTGGGTGGAAGAGTGGGTGGGTAAGGATCATATATATATGGTAGTTTATAAGAAAGGTGCGTCCTGGGCATTTCCCCTATGCTGCGTTCATGTGTTTGGGAGGGATGAGAAGAGAAGAAGGTGTAGGGAGGAAGTAGGATGGTAAGAGGAGAAGGGGAGGGGAAGAGAGTAGGAGGGGAGGAGAGAAAGAGGAGGTAAGTAGGGAAGGTTTTAGAGAGGGTGGACGCGGCCTGGGGGGAACGGGCAGGCGGTACCAATGGTTATGAATTTATTTTATTCAAAAAAAAGAGTTAATTTATCAGTCAGTCAAAATTACAGTTCAGTGTGTTAAGCCACTTTAAATCATTCCTGTAGATTCTCCTCTAAAAGATTAGCCAAAAAGCCAAAGTTTTCTTTTCCATAAACAGTTCTTAGATTTAAGCAACAGTCCAGGTGTTTTTTTTTCTTTCTTTCAGACACTTTTTAATCTTATAGCTGGTTCTTCCTTTGTTCTCAGCTGTCTTCAAGGCTATTTGCAATTCAAAGGAACAACTTTTTCTTTGTTTCTAGACATTCTGCCAATTTCCGAGTCCTTATTGTTAGTGTTCTATTCTCTGATTCTCCATTAGATGTCAGCAGTTATTTCTTTTTTCAGTTTTTTTCCAATCAAAAAGTTATTTTTGTTATATATTTTTATAATTCCATCAAAAATTCTTTAGGGTATAATCTTGACAGTTTTTTAGTTTCTAGATTTGTCCAGACTGTAGTATTTTAAATCAAATTTTAAAGAAGCAACGAGTGGAAACTAATCAAGGAGAGAAGCAACCTAGAACTAAGGAGAAACTTCCTGACAATGAGAACAATTAATCAGTGGAACAGCCTGCCTCCAGAAGCACTAAATGTTCCAACACTGGAAGTTTTTAAGAAGAGACTGGACAGCCATTTGTCCGAAATGGTGTAGGGCTTCCTGTCTGAGCAGGGGGTTGGACTAGATGACCTCCAAGGTCCCTTCCAACTTTACTACTACTATTACTATTACTATATCTCTTTCCTCCCCTTTATGGATTACTGCCTTGTCGTGGCGAAGGGGCTTGCGTAACTCAATGAAGCTATAAGCTATGCCGTGCAGGGCCACCCAAGACGGACAGGTTATAGCAGAGAGTTCTGACAAAATGTGATCCACTGGAGAAGGAAATGGCAAACCACTCCAGTATCTTTGCCATGAAAACCCCATGGACAGTACTAAAAGGCCAAAAGATATGACGCTGGAAGATGAGCCCCTCAGGTCGGAAGGTGTCCAATATGCTACTGGGGAAGAGCAGAGGGCTAGTACTAGTAGCGCCAGAAAGAAGGAAGCGACTGGGCCAAAGCCGAAAGGACGCTCAGCTGTGGATATATCTGGTGGTGAAAGGAAAGTCCGATGCTGTAAAGATTTTTTCTCCACAGGAACCTGGAATGTAAGATCCATGAATCAAGGCAAGCTAGACGTAGTCAAAAAAGAGATGACAAGACTGAACATTGACATCTTAGGAATCAACAAACTAAAATAAATTATCCGCAGGTAATACCACAATGGAGTTGTCTTTCTTTAGTTGTTCCATAGCCTCCATTTCGTCTCTCGGTAGTACCTGATGGTTTTTGTGGTTCATCAACAGTCCTGTGACTTGTTGTCTGATAAAGTTCTTCCCCTCTTCCCCCACCTCAATACGGCCCATAGCAGGGGAGAAAGGCTGAGAGTGCGCCCCCATAGAATGAGGGATGACAATTGGGGAGCAAGTAAAGATCAGAAGAAGGAGGAAGGTAGGAGACACGGAGGTGTGAAGAGGGAACAACTTAGAGATACGAATGACAAAAAAAGGGGAGGAAAGAACCTCCCTAATTCAAGACAGTGGGAGGTAGAGGGGAAGAATGACACACCCACAAGCAGTAAAAGCAAGAAAAGAGGAGTCATCAGTATGGAAGCCGTAATTAAAAAGCAGTTAAATCATTAGGACCTACGACAAGATCTAGGAGCCGTGTGCAAATGACGGCTCACCTATAAAGGCACTCTCCCACAGACCAGCATTAACCCTGACGATGTCAGAAGTATCTGACGAAAGCTTAGTGATCGGTGATGGTATTAAACTTTGATAGTTTATTATATTCCTGGTGTTCACGTTTTATTGGTAATTGACTATGGATTCACCCAGGAATCATATTTTTATTTTCACTATTCTTATTAATATACATACATATATATATATATAAAAGCAGCTATACAACTAAAAATATGACTCTTGGGTATGTTCATGTTAAAATCAATAAATAGTCGATCACCAAGAGAATAAAAATATAAAAATATAAAAGATTTTTATTTACCGAACCTAGCTTTCGTCAAGAGCTCTTGACATCATCAGGGTGTAAACGGTAGTTGTTGGGAAAGCTTATATGCAACCGCTAATCATTTGCACTTGGCTCCTGGACCGTGTCACGGGACTCAGCTGAGCGTGCTGTAATCTGAATGTGGGTCTTGCATTAGGGTGTAGTTCTTTCTTACTCCTTCTCTGTGCTCCATTGCGCATGTCTCCTTCGCTAATCTTAAGGTTGGCTGGAATACTTTCACTTCCCTTATGGGTGGAGATTATTTCCCTCCCACCAACCTCTTGCCCATGGTTCTGTTTGCTAGGGGATATGTATGTTGTCTCCTGTTTCCTCCTAATTCCTCCAATTGTCTTAATCGAGTTATGGTCCGATCCCCCCGTTTCTGTGAACGTGATTCACATGTTCCATCCCATTTTATGCTATTCTCCCTCCTGTCTGTTGTCTCAATTTGTGCTTCCTTACATCCATCGCCATTCCCCCATGTTCCTGGGAGCAACCGTTTTGAAGTGTACATGTGCCAGTCTGTCGTTGTTTAGTTCGTGATTGGTCGGTCTTCTGTTCATTGTGTCTGGGTCTTCAGTCCTCATCTTTCACTGGGAGATTTCGCCATTGTGTTGCCGGGAATACCCTATTTGTGATTCTCTGTTCCCTTATCGGATCAGTCAGCACAGGGCTGTTCTCTCTTTTATAGCCTGGCTCAATTGTCCTCGCACAGTTGTTCGTTCCATTCATTGAGGGGTAATCTGATCTCCTCGGTATGTGCGATTGCAGCATAGGCGTTCTATCCCATACCATGTTCTCCATTCTCCCCTCCCTTTCTATGGTTGTTATCTCCGTTTGTGTGCTGTCAGGTCCATCACTTCTCCCCCTGTGTTTCTGAGTAAAACTTGTTGTGGATACATTAGTAATGATCCGTCTCACGATCCTTCGTTCTCTTACTGGATCAGTTGGGAGGGTTTTGTTCTCTCTTTCCTGGTGTGGTCTGGTTGTCACAACACGTCCGTTCATTCTATTCATCGGAGAATTTCTCCGTTGTCGATGGTCGGGCTTCTGATGAATCTCTGCCATTTGCAGGGAGTTATTTAAGGTCGTGCCGTCCTGATCAGATGTTAAAAGGGTATCTGTTTGACCGTGCCTTATGGGGGGTGCCCTGTTCTTCTCCCAGTCGCATGGTCGGTGCCTTGGTCTTCTCCAATGGTTCAAACGGCGGTTCATGTGCCATGTCTGTAATGTCCGTTGTGCTGGGCACATGTCTATGTGGCAGTTGATAGAATTTTCCCCGAAGAACCAGGCCTCCTTTAGCAGACGGCCCCCCTTCGTGGCATCACTGGCCAAGATTTGTGTGTGGTCAAAGTCAAAGCTGTGCCACTTTCTGCCATGTGTGACCAGATCTGCGAATACTGTTCGCCCCTCTTGATCACCAACTTGTGCTCATGCAAGCGGGTGCTCAACTTGTGCTCATTTGTACCGGGTTTGCCGACTCAATGGGTATCCACTACGGTTTATAAGATGCCATAGTAGTATACCTGGACCCCGAAATAACCATCAGGAAGAACCACCCCAAAGACAGGCAACGCGCATTTCCCTACCGTATATTAACAACGTGTCTGAGGCCACAATCTTTTCAATGTTTCCCCCATGTAATTGCTGTGGCAGTCTATGCAATCAATTCTATACACCACCGCCAATCTTTCTACGGTGGGGAGGGGGTCTTTGGGGCGCATGATCTTTGATCGCAGAATCTGGTCAGGTTTATGTGCCACTCTTATGTTGTGGGGGGCCAACAGTCTGGCTGTGGCCTCGGACACAACTGCAGTCCGAGCAGAACAACTCAGGGCAGTTCTTCAAAGATTCTGTGAGGACAAATGTCAAATTGGCATGGACTCTACTGAGTTCCTGGGATTCCAGATAGATGCTGCTGGGATCCATCCATCCGATGCTAAACTCAAAGCCATTCAACAAGCCCCAGACCTAAATCCAAGGGGGAGCTGCAGGAATTCTTAGGACTATTAAACTTTTACCACTCATTTTTGCCACACAAAGCAACATTGGCAGAGCCACTCCACCGTCTGCTAGACAAAAAATCACCTTGGATGTGGACAAACAACCACAACAAGGCATTTAGAACAGTCAAATCACTGCTATCTTCGAGCTCCATTTTAGCTCACTTTAACGAGAAACTGTCAGTGACATTAGCATGTGATGCCTCACCTTATGGCATTGGGGCAGTGTTAAGCCATCAAATGCCAGATGGTTGTGAAGCCCCTATTGCTTACTACTCTAGGACATTATCACCAGCTGAGAGAAACTATCTTCAAATTGGCAAAGAAGCTCTCGCTATTGTTGCAGGAATTAAGAAGTTCCATGACTTCTTATATGGGTGACTCTTTACAGTTTTTACAGATCACAAGCTGCTGCTTGGCCTTTTTATGGCTGACAAGCAGATGCCGCAGATCCTGTCACCAAGGATGCTGTACTGGTCAATCTTTATGGCTGCCTATTCATACAGGCTAGTCCAGGGGTAGGCAACCTTGGCTCTTTTATGACTCGTAGACTTCAACTCCCAGAATTCCTGAACCAGCATGGCTCAGCTTGGAAACCTCTCCCTGTCCCCTCAGCATGGCTGGCTCAGGAATTCTGGGAGTTGAAGTCCACGAGTCATAAAAGAGCCCAGGTTGCCTACCCCTGGCCAGGCAAAGAAATGGGCCATGCTGATGCACTCAGCCAACTGCCTCTGCCAAACACAGATCCACATCCAACCCCAGCAGCTTGCATCCTGGCAATCCAGGATCTTCCAGAGACACCCCTACATGCAGGAGATACGGCCGCTGAAACTGCCACTGACAGAACATTCAGCCGTGTTCTCAACTGGGTGTTGAAGGAGTGGCCAGAAAACAGACCAGGTCCAGAGTTTCAGCACTATGTATGCAGAAAAGATTAGCTGTCAGCCCACAAAGGTTGTATGCTATGGGGAAGCAGAGTAATTGTTCTGCCCAAATTGCAAGCCAGAGTGTTAGAATCTCTGCGCGAGGGACATCCAGGCATCATAAGAATGAAAGCACTTGCAAGAAGTTACTTGTGGTGGCCTGGCTTGAACAAGGACATTGAGGCTCAAGTAAGGAGCTGTCAGGTCTGCCAAGAGACCCATCCAGAAATGCCACAGGCACCAGTGCACTGCTGGGAGACCACGCAAGCCCCATGGTCTCATGTGCACATTGACTTTGCGGGTCCATTTTAGGGACAAGTATTCCTTATTGTTGTGGACAGTTATTCAAAATGGTTAGAGGTAGTACCTGTCCAATCTATGACTACTGCCAGGGTCATCCAGCTATTTGCCACACATGGACTGCCAGACATCATTGTGTCTGACAACGGGGCACAATTCACAGCAGTGGAATTACAGTCGTTCCTTAATGATAACATGATTAGACACACCACTTTGGCTCCATTCCATCCAGCATCCAATGGCCAGGCTGAACGGATGGATTCTTTAAAGAATCCCTTAAAAGACTGACTAAGGGAGACTGGAATCATCACCTGGCAAACTTCCTTCTATGCCAGCACACAAGTCAAAGCATTGCAACGCAGCCCAGTGGAACTAAGGTGGGGACGTCAGCTCACAACAAAGCTAGACCACCTCCACCCTGACAGGATAGCTGCTGAAACGGCGCAACCCAAGTGTCCCAGGAATGTACAGTTGGATGAGCATGTTTGGCCTAGGAACTGTGGGCAGGGGGCACCTTAGGTGGCTGTGACAGTTACGAAAGTGTCAGGGCCATTATCATATGAAGTGGCTCTGGACAATGGCTGTGTGAACTGACACCACACAGTTCAGTTGCAGCATAGGCAGACAAAGCAGAGCTCAGATGCAGAACTAGTAGGAACTGTTTTTAACTGTCCTCTGGGTGTCTTTCAATGTAAGGTATCCCATTTGGATTACAAGGAGCCCCTGCAGTGTTTATGCAGTTGATAAACAAAGTGTTCCATGAGCACCTATATAAAGGAGTTTTGGTGTACCTGGACAATATATTGAAATGAAAACTGAGCATGTAAAATTGGTCAGAGCGATCCTAAACAAACTCTGCACTGCCAAGCAGTATACCAAACTTACAAAATGCAAATTTCACAAGGAAAAGATTGACTATCTAGGGCTACTGGATCTTGCATGAGGGGGTGGAAATGGACTCAGAGCAAGTGCGGACCATTTTGGAATGGGCACTCCCATGTACCAGGAAGCAAATGCAAAGCTTCCTGGACTTCACAAATTTCTATAGGCAATTCATTCCATCCTTTGTGCAGATCTCGCTCCCCATTATGAACTTGCTAAAAATCAAGGGAATAGATAAACCTAGCCAGCCATTAAAGTGGACTTTGGAATGCCAAGTCACATTTGAAAAGCTACAAAAAATTTTTTTCCATGGAGCCAGTACTGAGATACCCAGACCCAGAGAAATAATTGTTATTCAGGCTGACACCAGCAATGTAGCCATAGGTACTGTACTAGTCCAAGCAAATGAAAAGGACCAACTGCAGCCCTGTGTATACACTTTGAAAAAATTCACAGAGACTGAACAGCACTTGGTGGTGTGGGAAAAGAAAGCCTACGCTGTGAAGTTAGGCTTCCTCACTTGGCAACACTTTCTGGAAAGGAGCAAAATCCCTTTTCAAGTCTGGACTGATCACAAAAACCTAGAAGTACTGAAAATCCCTAGAAACCCCTGTTTCCCAAGGAAGCATAGTGGGCCCAACACTTCCAATGCTTCAATTTTACCCTCTGCTATTTACCAGGAGGAAAAAATTTCCTAGCAGATGCTTTGTCAAGGTTGCCACTATATAACAGCTTAAAAGCAGAAATAGTCAAATCTTTACTCCCGGCATAGCAATTAGCAGCTCCAGTAATCATGAGAGCACAAACTAAAGGCATCCCATTGCTAGACAACACAGCTACCCTAGCCTTTAAACAAGCCCTTGAAAAAGACGAATGGTTCTTCGGTCATAAAAAGTCTACTCCGTGAGGGAGGGGCTAGGCATGGGTAGGAGGGAAACTATACATCCTGGCCACCCAAAAACTGAAACCTATGCAGACATGCCATAATCTGAAACTGGTGTGGATTTTGGGTTTATAAAAACCCTACACATTTTAAAGAGACAATTTTGATGGCTATCCATAAAAAGGACATTGAGGGCTATGTGGCTTGCTGCCCTACCTGTGCAGCAGTGGAACAGAGACAAGAAAAAAATGCCTGGCCTTCTGCAGCGGTTGCAGAGCCTTCAACACTCTGGAAAGAGATTTCTATGGATTTTATCGTAGAGCTACCAGAAAGTGTGGGAAACACTGTTATTTTGGTAGTGACAGACCTGTTTTCAAAACAGATCCATTTTATTCCCTGCCAAAGGATCCAAACTGCAAAGACTCTAGCAAAACTATTCCTTCACCATGTCTATTGCCTACATGCGGCTCCATGTCACATAATTTAGGACAGGGGGATCCAATTCATTTCAAAGTTCTGGAGAACATTTTTGGACCTCCTGGGAATGGATCAGGGCCTGAGTTTTAGTCACCATCCTCAAATGAATGGTGGGACAGAACAAATGAACTCAGTTCTAGAACAGTACCTGAAATACTTTTATTCACTACCAGCAAGACAACCGAACTGACCTCCTGCTATTTGCTGAAGTAGCTTATAACAGTGCTGTACACTCCAGAACTGGGTTTCAAAATCTTTTTCAAGATGGAAGCCACAGAGGAAGCATGGTTACATTGTGAGAAGAGAAGATGCTATTAAACTAAGTTATCTTAAACTAAAACAAAACGGTAGGAGGAGAAGTGGAGAGGCAAAGATAAGTCAGTAAAATAAAAAAGACTGGCAAAGACAAAAGGAGAAGAAAGATCTGTGGAGCAGAGAGGAGAATCAGCTGTGGGGTGGAGAGGAAAGCCAACTGAGGGCAGCGCAATGACTGGCAAAGAGGAGAAAAGGGAGAGGAGAAACATCTGGTGAGATAGTGGAGCAGGGAGGCGAGCCAGCCAGGGAGAGAAGAGGAGAGCTTACTGTGAACCTCCAAGCAGCTCTTTGCTGAAGGAAGCAGAACACTGGTGCGACAGACCAGCAAACAGGAGCCACATGGCTGCGGAGCTGTTAGTGGAGGTGGTGGTGGAATGCTGCAGCACACTAGACCAGGTGCTGCAATCGGCAGTAGACCAGGGCCTGCAGACAGCAGTAGACCAGGTGCTGCAGACAGCAGTAGACCAGGGCCTGCAGATGGCAGTAGATCGGGTGGTGCTAATGACAGAAGACCAGGGACTGCAAATGACAGTAAACGGGGTGCTGCGGACAGCAGTAGACTGGGTGGTGCGAATGACAGAAGACCAGGGACTGCAAACGGCAGTAAACAGGGTGCTGTGGACAGCAGTAGACTAGGTGCTGTGGACAGCAGTAGACCAGGAACTGCAAACAGCAGTAGACCGGGTGCTGCGAATGGCAGTAGACTGGGGACCGCGAACCGCAGCAAACCAGCAGACCAGGGACTGCAAATGGCAGCAGACTACTAGACTGGGGACTGCGAACAGAAACAGACCAGCAGACCAGGGATTGTGAGTGGAAGCAGACCAGTAGGCTGGGTATTGTGAATGGCAACTGCACAGCAGACTCTTGGAAAAAGAAACAGATGTTATTTTGATTTGCAAAACATAGGATAGAAAAAAAATAGTCATAATTACCTAGAACAGAGAAGGTAGAAGAATGGCTAACAGCAAAGCACATTCACCAACCATAAAAGAAGGATTTTCAAACAACAAATGGAACAGGCGATGGATACTATTATGGTATGCAATACATGTTCCATGTATGATGGAATCAGAGACCAATCATTGCAGGGGGCAAAGATGTCTGACTGCCTTTTGCAGTGTTTATTGCTCTTATACAGTTATTCCAAGCAGCAAAAGATAACATAGCAACAGCACTTTTATTGGTGGATACTCCTTGTCAATCCTTAAGAATTTACCAGCCAGGGACAGTTTTCTGCAACATCCTGTTGGTGTGAACTAGGTGAGATCATGTGAACTAGGTGAGATCATGTGAACTAGGTGAGATCATGTATTTGAGCCGAGGCTCTACATGACCTCTATCTCTACATCTCGCTCTTTTTTGTTTTGTTAGACGAGACATCGTCGTAAGAAGGGTTAGTAAAAGGATCATAATCAGGAGAGGAACATCCTTGCAGTTGTTTATATAGGGCATAAACGTGACCCTGAGGCAATGTGGGAGAGGGTTTGGGGTGAAAAGCTGTGATACATATGTTGCAAAAGGAAGGAATACACTGAACAAAGCAGCACCCACCAATCAAAATAGTACAAATAATGACTAAATAACGTTGGACATTTCCCAATAATCCTGTGGGCAACCAAGCCCAAAGGCCTTCCCACCGAGATCCTAAAGTATTAATTTTCAAATCAGAGGCCAAATTGTGTAAAATATTGAGCTGGTGCTGGATGGTTTGTGAACTGTCTGAAATATTTAAACAACACATTCCCTCAAAACTTTCACAACCCAAATGTTGGCGCAGAAGCAAATAATCAATAGCAGCACGATTTTGCAAGATAGCCTTTCTCAAATCTTGCAGCTCATGGTTGATTGCTGAGATAGCTGAAGAAGTAGCATTAATTGTTTTTGCTAAATTACACGCAACAGCGTTAATGCTGAGGTGAGCACGAACAGCAAGTCCTGGCACACCCACTAGAGACACAGCCAGCGCTATATATTCCGCTTTATTAAGTAAGGCTGTCTCAGAGTCACAAGTGCTATCTAGCGTGACCCCACACCAAGAGCAGTTTGAGTGAAATTGTTGTTTGGAAAGCAAAACAGGAATCAGCCAGCTGAGGCAACACTGCGCTTCACTAATATTAGCAGGAATATAATTAAAAGTTTCTTGACCACATGTAAAAAACCATCCTTGCGGTAGCCAAACATGGCCAAAATTAAAGGAAGTCTCTTCAAAAGCTGTGCAGTTTAAAACAGGTCAACTAATGTGACAACAGTGAGGTTTTTTACTTGAAGTACAATTAACTATTTTTGTACATGTTATATTTACAGGGATTGCTACTACTGGGGTGTGCAAAGCAATAGTGTCAGGGGGTGGATAATAGGCAGTGACCCCCCAACTAGATACAGCCCTATAGTTAAAGTTCTCATTTAATAAAAATCCGCTCAAGCCAGTGAAGTTTCGAATTACTGAAGAAGGGGTACAAACAGGGACTAAACATGTAGAAAGCAAATTTTCCATGTCATACACTTCAGATAAGCAAAAGCCAGCTGCACCCATAGATTTTGCTTCATTCGTTGCTTGAACAATTGTTTGGGTGGGATGACAGCTGCTGTTGCCAAAGGGCAGCTGTTAACAATCAAACACAAACAAATGATGGCTAAGGAATTTGCAGTTAAAACTGCAAAAATGGCAGCACACAAATTCTCGGGTGTTTGCTCTACTTGCTGCTGCTGCAGCACTGCCTGCGCTTTGGTGGTCAAGTTCTTCATATCTTCCCACGTCACTGGCCGACTGGCACAACGGGATCGGATTGGTCGCTGTGCCATCTGTAGAGTTACCCTTGCCATTTCTGGGACCGGATCCAGGGACTGGTGCCACGACATCCTTGGCTGGGCGAACACATCACGTTGAAATCCACAAAGATCCTGAAGGAGCAAGCACAGCAGCATAGCCTCGTCCCCAAGTGATCAGAGGGACCGGTCCCAGCCATGCTTTGTCTGGTAAAGCCTGATAATATACCAGAAGGTATATAAAAGCTTGTTTTCTGTTGAAAGTGTCTCTGATAAGCAGTTGAATTTTGAATAGAAACATTCAATTGGTTTAATGTAAATAATACTTTTTGAACCTGTTTGAACCACGACAAATTGGGTACCTGAGAGCCCTCCTTTTTTATTTATTTGTGGAGGCAGTCCTTAAAGGACCGATTAGCACATTCCACAATGGCTTGACCCATGGAATTATAGGGGAGACCATGAGTAAGAACAATATTCCAGGTTATACAAAATTGCAAAAAGGCCACTAAAGAATAGGCTGGCCTGTTATCAGTTTTTAAGGAAGAGGGCTTACCCAAGGCTGTAATGGCCAAAAAAAGATGAGAGATAACATGTGCAGCTGTTTCCCCTCATTGAGGCGTGGCCCAAAGTGCTCCTGAATAGGTATCAATAGATAAATGAATATATTTCCAGGGAGCCAAAGAGGGAACATGCGTAACTTCCATTTGCCATAGTTGATTAGAGGTGAAACCAGGGGGATTAACTCCCATATCCCCCAAAGGAGATGCCCCAGAACATTGGGGACAGGATGAAACAATCTGCTTGGCTTGGTCGAGTGGAATATGACAAGCTTGTGCCAGCCCCCTAGCATTTTGATGAAAAAAAGAGTGACGAAAAAAGGGTCTGAAAATAGAGTGGGGAAAACATGAACAGCAGCATCAGCATAACTATTGCTTCAGAAAGAGGGCCAGGAAGGGATGAGTGACTGCATATATGAGAAACAAAATATAAATGCTTCCGATCTTGTAGCAGCTGCTGCAAAGTTAAAAACAAAGCCATGAGATTGGGGTCAATCCTGGGTGTGATATAAGCACTTGGAAGACTAAAAATAAGTTGACACACATAATGAGAGAGGTTAAATTAAAAGGCTGTTAAGAAAAGGTGTGGAAACCTCGAATAGCAGCAGATAATTGTGGTGAAGATTGCACTGGAGTGTAGGACACTTTCCAGGTATCATCATGAGGATCCTTGTAAGCAATCGCTTCTCTCATTCGCCCTCCATCGGAAAAAACAGTAGGAGCTTGTGTCAATGGAGAAGGAGAAAGCAGTGGGTGAACAGGAAAGGAAGAAGTCATTAAACAAGCAAGCCGAGGATCGTTAGGCAAATGATATGAAATACAGCCTATATAATCAGTTAAAGAGCACTGAAGAGATAAGTTATTCTGAAAATAAAATTGAAAATCAGATTTTGGGATAGGAAGAACAATATTAATTAAATCAGTCCCATTTCAATGGCAAGCTCAAGTGTGTCCTAAGGTTATTATTTCAGCAGTAGTCTGGATAAATGGCAAAACATTTTGGGATGGGGTATGGGGTAAATAAAGCCATTCAATATAATATATATTTTGCATTTCTAACACAGCTAATATTCCTGTAGGTAGCTTACTAATAGGAAACATCAAAAGAGTTAACTGACAATCTTTACGTGGAATACGGTCCACAAACTGAGTACTCAAGATGTCATTAATTTGCTCAACCGTGGCAAGTGCTATAGATGAAACTACAATGAGATCTCCAGGTTGTTTTCCTTTGGTCAATAAGTCAAATAATGGACTAAGCAAATATGTAGGTAAAGAAAAATATGGGCAAACCCAATTGAGGGTGCCCAGCAATTGCTGCAAAGTGACCAACTAAATAACTTTGGGTAAGCTCAAGCAATGAAAAGCTGGAGCAGAATAAGATTGCAACATTTTATGCCCTAAATAAAGATAGGGAGAATACAACTGTATTTTTTCCGGGGCAACCTGCAATTCATAGATACCTAAATCATTTTGTATTTTGAAAAGCCAATCAGGTTGTATCTTTGGTGCTCCAATTAAAATATCATCCATATAATGATATACCAAAGCCAATGGATGATGTTTGCGAAAAGGGGCTAATGCTGCAGCAACATAAAGCTGACATAGTGTGGGACTGTTCACCATTTCCTGTGGTAAAACCGTCCAGTGATAACATTTATTAGGCTCTGAATGATTCACTGCAGGCACAGTAAATGCAAACTTTTCCTGATCAGGGGGGCATAGAGGAATAGAGAAAAAATAATCCTTTAAGTCAACTACCATTACTTCATGATCCTGAGGAATCAAATTAGGGTTAGGCATTCCGCACTGCAAAGGGCCCATAGGTTGAATACAGGCATTAAGTGCCACCTGCTACTTTTCTTTTTTATGACAAAAACAGGGGGTATTCCATGGACTAGTGGAAGGCACAACATGACCAACAAGCAGCTGATGGTTAACCAGCTGGTGGAGAGCTGTCAATTTTTCGTGTGACATGGGCCATTGATCAATCCACACTGGCTCTTTAACCAGCCAAGTCAAGGGGAGGGCAGTAATCTCAGTCTTCCAAAGTGAGGGTGGCACCCAATTTACTGAGCAGGTCACGTCCCCAAAGGTTGACATGAATATCTAATATGAAGGGGTGGACCTGAATGACCAAATCTGAATTAGGCAATGGGCTGAAAAAAATTGCGCACTTTGAAGTGCGCTTTGACGACCCCCCACACCCCACACACTTGGACAGGGCTCGGTTGGCCAGGTGGCAGGCCACTGCTTCGCAGAGATCACTGAAACATCCACTCCAGTGTCCAAAATTTCCTCAAATGGCTTACCCTGCAGCACAATGATCTGATGGGGCCGTTGAAATGTGATCGGGGTAGTGATGGCAGCTATAACGGAAGTGGTTGGGTTAGTAGAACCAAAACCTCCTTCCCCTCTCTCCTTTAACTCTCCCCCTGCCTGGACAAAATAAGGCAAATGCAAGAGCTGAGCAGGGCTAGTGTAAATGGGCAAAATTTGAGACAAGGTGGTCCACAATTGAACATAAATAATTTCAGTATAGTCTGAATCTATCATCCCAGGGATAACAAAAATACCTTTTTTACCCATGCTTGACCATGGAAGGACAAGCCCTACATAATTTTGTGGTAGGGGGGCCTGGTAATTGAGATGAAACTACTTGAACCTCCCCAGGAAATTTAAATTTCACTTCCTCCTGCAGTGTCAAATCAATACCGGCACTACCTCTTGTAGCTGCAGGAGTATTTTCTATTGTTGGTCTGTTGTCTCTGTTTGGACTGGGGCCAGAGACCATCCCGGTCGGCCGTTTCCTGATCGACATTCACTTGCCCAATGATAACCCTTCTGACACTTTGGGCATTTTGTTTTTGGCTTCGATCCCAGATGGAAAAAAGAGTGATGGAAAGAGGAGCGAGATGCTGCAGACATACTCCCCCTAGCTTTCTACATTCCCTTTTAAAATGACCAGGTTTGCCACAGTTGTAGCACTTTCCTTGAGGCTTGCTGTCTTGTGATAAAGCAGCCGCCAATAAATTGGTTTGGTAAGAGGCTGTTCCTACATCTTGACACACTCTAATCATATCTGCCAATTCTGGATTTTTTCCCAGACCAATAATTGTCCTTCGACATTCAGAAGTGGTGTTGTCTTTTGCCAGCCTCATCAACAATTCTTGCTGAGCTTCAGGATTGTCTATCTGTCTCCATAAGGCATCCTGTAGTCTATTAATAAAATCAGGATACGGGTCAGTAACCTTCTGCCTGATATTTTTTTATTGTAAAACTGCAAAAATTTTCAATAAAAAAAAGAAGCATGGGAAACTCTGAAAAATGCTATCATAAAAGCCCAGTCCAGTACAATACCACTGAATAAGAAAAACAATAAATTCAAGAAGAAACCAGTATGGCTGCACAAAGATCTCTCAGACAAACTGAAAAATGAAAAGGACAAGTACAAAAAATGGAAAGAGGGACACATAATTAAGGCCAATTATCAGCAGACAGCCAGAACATGGAAAGGTGAAGTCAGGAAAGCAAAGGGTCAGAATGAACAAAGACTTGCAGCATAAATCAAGGATAATAAAAAAAGTTTCTTTCAACATATTAATTACAAGAAAAAAGTCAAGGAAACTGTAGGTCCACCAGTGAGAGAAAAGATGGCAAGGAAGTAACAAGCAATAGGGAGAAAGCAGAGCTGCTTAACTGATTCTTTGCATCAGTCTTCACACACACAAAAATTATAGCCCAACATATCAAAATAACTACTGCAAAAGACAAACTAGAAACAAAAATTAAAATAAGCAAGAAAACGGTAAGAGAACAGCTATCTGACCTTGACAAATATAAATCACCAGGAGCTGACAGATTACTTCCCAGAGTTCTGAAGGAGCTGGCAGATATTATCTTAGAATCATTGCACCATATCTTTAAAAAATCCTGGAGCACCAGGGAAGTACCCGAGGATTGGAAAAGTGCTGATGTGGTTCCCATCTTCAAGAAAGGGGAAAAAAATCAAACCCAGGAAATTACAGACCAATCAGTCTAACATCAATACCTGGAAAGATCCTGGAAAAGATAATCAAAAAACAGATCTGCAAACCACCAGAAGCAAAAAAAATTATAACTGGTAGCCAGCATGGATTTGTTAAAAACAGATCATGCCAAACCAATCTTATTTCATTCTTTGATAAAGAACCATATTAGTAGACCAGCGAAATGCTGTGAAAATAGTATACTTAGATTTCAGTAAGGCATTCGACAAAGTAGACCAAAATCTACTGCTTAGTAAGCTAGAAAAAGGTGGAATAGACAACATCACCACCATATGGATTTGTAGCTGGCTGACAAACTGTACTCAATGAGTAGTCCACAGTGGTACTACATCCACATGGAGAGAAGTAAACAGTGGGGTACCACAAGGTTCCATCTTAGGCCCAGTACTCTTCAATATCTTCATCAATGACTTAGATGATGGAATTGAAGGGGAATTCATCAAATTTGTAGATGACACTAAACTGGCAGGAATAGTCAACACCCCAGAAGACAAGCTCAGGATTCAAAAAGATTTTGACAAACTTGAACAATGGGCCCTATCCAACAAAATGAGTTTTAATGTGGAGAAAAGCAAAGTTTTAGATTTAGGCAGGAAAAATCAAAAATATAAATACAGATTAGGTGAGACCTGGCTCAAAAACAGTAACTGTGAGAGGGATCTTGGAGTCCTAGTGGATAATCACTTGACTATGAGCCAGCAGTGTGCAGCAGCAGCAGCCAAAAAAGCTAATACAATCCTGGGTTGTATAAATAGAATCAAGATCATGCAAAGTATTAGTATCACTTTATACCCAGTAAGACCACACATGGAATACTGCAACCAATGTTGGTCACCATACTAAAAAAGGATGTTGAGACCTTGGAAAAAGTTCAGAGATGAGCAACCAAGATGATCCAAAGCCTGGAGACTAAAATATATGAAGAAAGCTGCAGGACTTGGGTTTGGCTAGTCTAAAGAAAAGAAGAAACAGGGGTGACATGATAGCAGTATTCCAGTATTTGAGACGCTGTCACAAAGAAGAGGGTGTCAAATTATTCTCCAAAGCACCAGAGGGCAGGACAAGAAATAATGGTTCGAAACTGATCAAAGAGAGAAGCAACCTGGAATTAAGGAGAAAGTTTCTAAAAGTGAGGACAATTAACCAGTGGAACAGCTTGCCTTCAGAAATTGTGGGTGCTCCATCACTGGAGGTTTTTACGAAGAGACTGGACAGTCATTTATCTGAGATGGTATAGGTTCTTCTGCTTGAGTGGGGGGCTGGACTAGAAGACCTCTAAAGTCCCTTCCAGCTCTATTCTATTCTATTCTATTCTATTCTATTCTATTCTATTCTATTCTATTCTATTCTATTCTACCTCTTTTCAGGTGGCCACAAGGAAAGAGTTCAACCTATGCCTGAGTTGGCAACCAACGAACCCAGAATCCCTTCCCTGAAGGAATGGATGAATCAGCTGCAGAATACTTGGCCAGTTGTCAGAAAATCTTTAGACAAGGCCAGAGCACCCTACAAGTACAGGCAGATAAAAAAAAAAAGAATGGAACTCAAATTATTCCACATTGGAGATCGAGTATACCTGTCAACTCAATTCCTGCAATCCTTACAACCTTCTAAGAAACTGGGATCAAAAGTTGTGGGACCCTTCCCAATCAAGCACATCATAAACCCAATCACAATGGAATTAGAACTCCCCAAAGCCGTAAGGCAATTCCATCTTGCAGTCTTTTGAAGCCTGAAATAACCTTGCCTTTATGGCCAGTAGCTCCCCCAGAACCAAAACCCATCATGGTAGAGGGAGAGCAATATTTTGAAATGAAAGAAATCCTAGACTCATGCAAACACCATGGAACCACCCAGTACTTGGTGGCTTGGAAAGATCTTCCAGCATCCCAAAATGAATGGGTTCACAAGAAACATGTTAGAGCCCCTAGACTGTTCAAATGATTTTATGCCCTTTACCCAGATAACCTGATTAATCATTATGTTTTCTCTCCATTTTATTATTTTCTGTCTCTCCAGGTGAATTTTCCTTCATGGGGGGGGGGGCAGTATATCAGGTCCCTCAGTTCCTTATTGGGACACTGCCATTCTATTGGGAGGGGGGAATCTTGGAGTTCTCTGTGATGTTTTTTTTTTTTTTTTTTGCTTTGCTCTTTCACTACTTTGATGTAACTTTTTGGGTGTGAAAGTGGGGAGGCATGTGCCTGGGGCTATCTGCCTTATCTCTGAAGAGAGGATGAGGCGCCTGAGAACAGGGTTTTATCCTCCTTTCAGCCTCCAGGTCTCACAACAACTTCTCACCTTTGCATTGGCTGGAAATGGACTGGGCAGTTGGGAGGGGTTTTGAAGAGTGGGGTTTAACCTAATGTTTTCACGTGGGAATATTCAGATCCTGCCTGTTCTTTCTGCTTTCAATGTCTCTCAATAAAAGTTGCTTTTGAAACAATGCCAGTTTCAAGAGTTCTGCTTTCTTGGGAGAACTAGCTGAGGCTGGACCTTACACATTGCTTCTACTACTTGTCCCCCAATTCCCTGAGCCTTAATCTTCCCTTCCCCAATTTGCATTCCTGGAGGTATATAGTTCAGGGTAGATCTGGTGGCTCCGGAATTCACCAGGTACACAATTTCCTCCTCCAAGGGTACAACTTTTAAGGTTTATCAGGGTTTTTTAAAAAGCTGGACTAGAAAACATATTAGTCCCCTGACACCCCAATCCTCAAAATTCACCAAATTAGCTAGTTCTTCCCACTTCTTCCCTCTTAGGACACTTATTTTTCCAGTGTATTTCCTCTTTATAAAAGGCACATTGGTTTTTTTTTCCCTATTCGGTGTCTGGGGAAATGTTCTCCTAGAGATTTATATCCCCTGATACCAAATGGCTGTCCTCATCCCCAGCCTAGACCTCGCCCAAGACCTTTTATTGGTTTCCTGATTACTCCTCCCTTCCTCTTTGCTGGCCTGTTTGCAACAATTGAGCCATTATTTTTATCTTACATTTATCTCTTTCTTCTTCTCTCTTTGCCTATACTTTCTGAGCCTTTCTTAATAAATCTTCTATTGTTTTAGTTTCCGTTATGTCTAATTTCTGCAATTTTACCCTAATATCATCCCATGCTTTCCCTACAAATTGATATTTCCAAATCATTTGATGTCCTGGATTACCAGGATCCAAATGTCCGTACTTTTGAAGTTAGCTTTTTAATCTCTCTAGCCATTCAGTTGGTGTTTCCTCCTTTCCTTGTTCTAATGACAATGCCTCTTGAATGTTAAGACTCTGAGGCACTGCATTTTTAATACCTTCTATTAAATATTTCCTATAATTAGCCATATCATTTTTCTCTGCACTCCTGTTACCATCCCACTTTGGATCTGCAACAGGGATCTCAGCCTGTTCATTCTTTTGTGGAAATCTTTTCTTACACTATTACCTAGCTGCTCACCTAATCATCCCATTCTCCTCTGGTGTAAACAATATGTTAAAAATAGGTTGCATTTCTCCCCATAAATATTCCATTGGTCCTAAAAATATTTCTACATGTTTTTCTACTTTAATAGGATCTTCTATTAGTTTGGGCAATTATTTCCTAAATTGCCTGATTTCAAAAGCTTTTAGGGGGGCAATTTTTTTTTCTGGAGAGGGGTGATGATAAAAAAAGGTTTTCCCTCTCTTGTCACCCTCCAAACTGTAGGAATCTAAAGAAATACATAGCTTTCCATGAGTTTCTATAGATTAACTATCAATTTAACTCTTGTTGAAGGAAAAGTCTTCATCATGGTTCAGTCCAAGCCAGGAATAAACAACACGGCGACTGCTTTAGAAAGAAGGTTGCAGTTTATTGAAGAGGAGAGCCAGACAGAAAGAGTGCTCTGGAAAAAAAGAGAGCAAGCAAACGTAGGGAGTGGGTTTTTACACCCTCTGGAGCCTTTTGTTTGGAGTTGTTCCTGTGGCATGAACTTTGACCTGAGTCTGAGTGTGCCCTTTGGTATTTGTGGGTTAATCCTATTATGTCCTGTCTTAGAGTTTGGGTGGGGTATGTAGATTTTAGGTGTCTTTGTCTTCTTAATCTTCTAGCTGGGGGCCTCCAAACTTCCTGAATGGTTTACATCTGCATTTCTACAGAGCTTGTTTCTCCTTGGGGGAGGGAGACTTGGGACTATTAAGAAAACTGGGCATGCTTTTCTGTCTTTTTAAGATCCTTTGAGAAAATGTATTTTTCTGCCTTTTTAATATTTCCTTCTCTGGGGGGCTGACTTCCCACAAATCCCCCCTTTGTGCCATAAGTGTGTGAATGACACACTTACTGGCACAAGATTAAAATTGATCTTGTCAGGGAGACTTTAAACTGTTAAGCCAAAAAAAAAGGGGGAAGACACTAATGGAGGCAAGCAGAAAAAGATCCCTGTAGTGCCTCCTAAAAGGGGAGCTTCCAACCCATAAAGTTCTAAAAGTCAGGGAAAAAAATTTGTTAGATGGAAAAGGAATTTATAGTGTCCAATATTCTGTGCCAACCATTTTCAAATGTTGAATGTCACTTTGAGCTTCCAGTCAGGTTTGCACATTCCTCCCAAAATTCTTCACAGCCATGGTTTGCCTCAGTACATAACCACTGGCTGCCCATTTTCAAGGTTTGTTTCCTGCCTTAGCTCTCAGTTCAATGCATCCAGTTTGTAATGTCCAATTGAGGTTAGCCAGTATGCAAGCCAGGCTATTACATTTTCTTAAATTGCATATAGTGAGCCCTAGGACTCCCAATCTGAGTCCACCAGTGCAAGATATTCAGGGCTTAGGTTTGGAGATCTCTTTTCTGCTACTTCCCTAATCAGGGCATATGAATTGCAAATCACCTGAGGGGCCCTTGGAATTTGCAGGAAGTTGTACATGCAAATTTTAATGACATAGGGCAAGAATCAGGCTGGAGTTTTACTGAAGATAAGTGAGATAGACTCAGAGTGATCATGAATGTACATGTATGTATGTACATGTATTCAGCTACTTCTACAAAACAGGCAATACAAGCATCCTGGACAAATTTTCCCTCCCACCAGACAGAAGTTCAAGGTGTTCAGTACTTGCTATGCCAACTATTCCCAAATGCCATCTATCCATAAATACATTCAACTGGTTTATTACAATACAAATGGGGCAAGAAAGAAAACCTTACAATGAGTTTCCACCATCCCCCCATAGTCTTCCTAATTTTCTTTTGAGGCTTCATGTGGGGACGAATGGCTCCAGGATTCCTTCCTTCCTCTGCAGCTTTCACAGGCATCTGGGGGAATGGTAGGACTTGGGAAGATCTGTTCCACTCTGCTTGCATGGTGGCTTTTTAATGGATGGCTGGATTCAAAACCCAATTCCATGGCTCAAATGGATGGAGTCAGCATCTGGGTCAGTGTACTCTGCTTCCAAAGGTTGGAGGGTCATCTGAAAGACATGAAAACAAGATCTCCTCCCCCCCTTTCTGGGTAGACTCTCCCAGGAGAGGCAGACAAAGGCATGGAGAACAGAGGATAAGAAAAGGAGAAGGAGAATGGGGGGGGGTAGCTTGCAGACAGAGTTAAAGGCATTAATACTGCAGTGGTTAAAGAAACAGACAACATGGGGACAACACAGATGAGGACAAAAGAGAGGCTGGATTCTGGTAAGAGAACATAAATGAAAGGTCTCATTTCTGAACTGAACATTTGTAACATATTAAAGACTTAAGGAGTTGCAATGTGAAAAAATGCTGGTCACGTTTCAGGAAAAGGATAGACAGATAAAACTCATTTACAACACTACAGTAAATGCAAGAGTAAAACTTTTCCAGCATATGAACTTAAAACATTCCCTCTTGCTAACTTTGGGCTGTTCTTAAGAGTACAGAGAGAGAAAGAAAGAAGAAAAAAAATCAAACACATTTTTCTTCAATCTGTTTTGATGGCTTAATTTAAGCAGAATTTCTAGCAGAATTTTAAAATTCTTTTCTCTTTGGATTAGAAACAATTAATAGTCACATTTACCTCACACATAAAAACTTTGACACACATATATACATAAAGACAAGTAAAAGAGGGAGCTTCCGGTGGCTAGTGACGATGATGGCGGCTACTTTGTAGCCGTCCTCCTGAGACGGTGTCAGATCTGCGGAGCACAGCGTGCATCAGCTGGCCTGCGGCTCGAAATCCCCTTCCCGGGCGAAGGGAAGGGCTAGAGACTACACGAATAGAGGTAGAACCTCTTAACCCCCCCTGGATTTCTTTTTTGGGGTGGTAAAAAGAGTGTTCCCTCGGAGTTCGTGCTTTCTCCGCCTCTCAGCTGTCTTTGTTTCTTCGGAAACAAAGTGAAACGCCGCTACCATCTCCGCGCTTAAAGTTTTCTGGTGAGTGATTTTTAAAGCGGACAGAACTGTTTAAAGGATTTTACTTAGAGTTAGAGATTTATTCTTTTTTTATTTTTTTTTAGCTTATGCTGATTCTGTTTTCTTTTCTTTTTTTTTTTTTGGGGAGAGTGAGAGTGAAAGTAAAATGGCGTTTTGAAAGTGCTTTTTTTTTTTCCTATTTCCGGAAAGAAAAGACGGACTTAAATGAAATGTATGTTTAGCATTGTTCTTTCTCTCTTTGAAGTTTCTTTTTCTTTTTTCTTTTAAAGTGCTTTGGAAGTTTTTCTTTTTTTTGCACTCTCCCTGGTCTTTTTTAATTTTAAGGATTTTAGTATTATCTTTTTTTTAAAGGAGAAGGAAAGAGAATAAGATTTTTAAAAAAATGGCTTCAAAGAGACAACCAGCTTCTATAGTTTCTAAGGTGGTTTCTTCTCCTGTAATTGCAACTGTACAACAACAACTTAAAGTAATACCACCGGTGCAGCAACCTAAGGCTACACCTCCATCTTCTCCTCCCCCACCAGGCTTGTCTGCACAAGATATTAAAGATATAATGGGAAATGCTGTGTCCCAAATCAGGGAGGAAATGAAGTAACTTCTTGAACAGAGCAAGTCTGAAACTAAAGAGGAAATGAAGGAGGAAATGAAGGAGCTTTTAGAGCAGAACAATACTATTCTGAGGCAAGATATAGTTTCAGCTTTATCAGGATTGGCTTCTGTGGTCATGAAGCTGGATTCCAGAGTGTAAGAAGTTGCAGAGAAAGTAGATTTCCTTGAGTACAAATTCCAAGATATGGAAAAAAAGATGGAAACTTCACAAGATGATATTCTTATGTCTCAGTATAGACAAATGGAATATGCTTTGAGAATCAGGGGTCTTAAAGAAGACATGAATCAAGATCTGATGGAGATGGTGATTAATGATCTAGCTGTTGTTTTGAATGCAGATAAAGATGAATTACGTAGAGAAGTGGAAAAAATTTACAGAGTTAACTCTTGGATTGCGAAACAAAAGAATCTGCCAAGAGATGTGGTGATTTATTTTGCCAAAAGGTCTCTGCGTAATGAGATTATACAAGCTTTTTATAATAAGAGGTTTCAGATTGCTGCCCAAGATGTCATCATTCTAAAGGAAATCCCATCTAAAATTTTAAGAAATAGAAAATATTTTGCTTTTTTAGCTAATGAACTTAAAACAAGATTGATGCCATTCAGATGGGAGATTCCGATGGGTATTGTTTTGAGCCATGCGGGGACACATTATAGACTTAATACGGTTGCCAAAGCTAAAGAATTTTATAATACGGTCCTGGGAGCAGGCTCATTTTCATCTATGACTCAGAAAGCTTTGGGCGGCAAAGAGGTAGAACAGCAGTCTGAAGGACTAGGTTTGACGGCTGCTGGAAAATTACAGGTGGAATGGCTGCATCAAACAGAGGTCAAAGAGCAGAGAATGACCCGTGCAGCACATAAACGTAAGGAAAAGGAACAACAGAAGAAAGAAGCTAAAGAATCTTCTCATGAGAGTGCTTCGATGCCGGTGGGAGGAGCAAGACCCAAGAGTTCTGCTACACATTCTTCAGTGGCAGATCTTCAGGCAGTCTTCTCCAGGCTCTTGGTTGAGGGAGATGGCAAAGTTCAAATTTTTCCTAGGTCATTGACAGATCATAGTCCAGTCTGGATGGAATTGGCTGCTGAAAAAGAGGAGAGGAGATCTTGGAGGGTGAATGAGAATTTATTTAAACAAGAAAAAAATTACAAAAATTAAAGGAATGTTTAAAGGATTATTTTGCTTTAAATATGTATAAGGGAACATCAATGTCAATGGTATGGGATGCAGGTAAAGCCTTTATGCGTAAGAGTGATCTTAAAATACCCTTATGGGCCATACCTTGGCATGCGATAGAGGGGATAAAGAGAGGAGTTAAAATGGATAGGGTTTCTTATACACAATTACTTAAATGGGATGGTCAGAGCTGGCAGTTAAAATCTTTGGAAGACTTAGCACATGACAATATTACCTATTCATGGTTTCAATATAAGATGTTTTATAGATGGCACCTTGATCCACGAAAAATGTCTCTTATGTACCCTGACTTACAGCCTAAGTGTTGGAGATGTGGCTGTTTGGACGCCACTTATTATCATATCTGGTGGTCGTGTAAAAATATAAAAGCTTTTTCGATTAAGATATGGTGGAATATTCAAAGAATTTTTAGAAGGAGGGTAAAATTTACTCCGCAATTATTTTTGTTAGGTATTGTTACTGATTGTGATGCTAAGGAGGTTATATTAATGTTAAATTTGATTACAGCCGCAAGGCTGTTAGTAGGGCAATATTGGAAGAAGGAATCTATGCCTACCTTGCAAGAGTGGTTTTTTAAAGTTTCTTATCTGGCAGAAACGGCAAAGATTTCGGCTTTTTTAAAGGGGCAATCGCAAGAGAAATTTCTTGCTGTATGGGAAAAATGGATGAATTTTATACAACATAAATTGGATATAAAAAAATATTATTTAGCCTTTTTGTAACTTGTATATAATTTTTGATATTTTATAGATTGTTTTCTCTTTTTTTCTTTTTCCTATTTCTTTTTCTCTTTCTTTCTTTTTTCTTTTCTCTTTTTAAGTATTTTTTTTCTTTTTTTTCCTTAACGTTTATGTTATATATATTTTATTATTAACTATTTTATAAGTTGTAAAAATTTGTTTAGGTTTCTTAAAATTTTAATTAAGCCTATATTCAGCTCTGGGAAGCTCGGGGGGGATGGGAGGGGTGGTTTGGGAGGGGTTGGGTGAGGGTTGTTTTGTTTTGTTTTTCTTGTTTGTTGTTGTTTTTTTGTCGTTATTTGTAAAAACTTTTAAAAATTTTCAATAAAAAAAAAGACAAGTAAAAGAGAACAGAAAAGGAAAAAGAACTTTTAGTTTTACACATCCTGGTCACTCCCACCATACATCTTAGTTAACTCAAATTAGGGAAGGCACAAATCTTAAACATACCACATGGTTGCAGAGAGAGAGAGGGAGGGAGGGAGGGAGGGAGGGAGAGAGAGAGTGTGTGTGTGGGGGAAATCACTATTGCTTATTTTCCCTTTAAGTACATCTATTTAGCCAAATTGGTTTCCCAGAAAAACCCTGAGCAAAGTCCATTTTTTTGCATAGTTTCTCTACCTATCTCTTTTTTATACCTGCCTGAATGGGTAGCTGATTCCTGTCCCAGGCCTCAAGCAAGCTTTTACTGGGGAGCGTATCTCGACTCTTGAACTAGAACACCCCATGATTCCCTTATTCCTGATGCAGGGGTTCATTTTGGTTCTATTGGGTCCGGCGCACTGAAGCCTCCTAGTGAGACTTCCGCCTACCACCACAGTTTTGGGTCAAAAAGGGACCCACGGAGCACTCTGGATCCCTCACAGAGTACTGGATGCTCCTTTAGGGATCTACCACCATGGTTTCAGACCAAAAAGGGGTCTGTCAAGGACACTTCTGCTCCCCTGCACAAGGTGTGGGACGCTTTCTTACCAGCTTTACCTTCACTTTTCACCACCACTGTTTGCGGATTTCAAAAGTCTGGGAGGACGTCTGCTTGCTTTCCAGAAGTGAGGGATGCTCCTAGCCCAGGGCTTAATTTTCTAACTTTGGGCTTTTCTTACAGGGCCTAACCAGCTGGTTGCCCAAATCCAATTCTCCCATTCACTCATTCCATTTGCACATAGCCTCTCCCTTTTCCCTAACAAAAGGTCCTGCACTCTGGCCAAACCCCCATGCTTTCCAGGGTCTGCCACTTGAACAGATCCTTTCTGTGGTTAGGAAAGGCCAGAGGGAGCAAAATCCAACTGTGATTGGGAAAAAGGGTCTTCTCACTCACACACACAGACATACAAACATTTCCTTTGCTCCCCTGGGCTTTAAAGTTAAAATTTAGAGGTACTCATCTTCGCCTTCTTTCCAAAGCAGCCCTTGAGCTCAAACTCCAAACTTCCTTTACTACCCTGGCTCCACATGAGCAGGGCCTGGGAAACCCATCCATAGACACAAGGGGTCTGCTGGCGGCAAGATGGTGCTTACCAGTCTCAGTCCGTTGGAGAGTAAGATCCTTTGAGAAAATATATTTTTCTGCCCTTTTAATATTTCCTTCTCTGGGGGGCTGACTTCCCACACTCTCTAACAGATTAGAGTTCTCACCTTTCATCCTGGTCAGGTATAAAACCTCTCTCTCTCTCTCTCCCATCTGATCATTCCAATTCTTTTTAACAACTTCTATTATCTTTCTAATTACTAAGAAAGTAGCCTTCTTCATCTCTCTCACATTTACACCAGACATAAACAATTTCCAAATACTTCACCCCAGGCAAAGCAATCATTATTATTTTCAGGGAACTTTTTCACAAGCCATTTCCCAAATTTCCTTTTGGAATAAGGCCTTGTTTTATTGCTGTTAGGGGGTATCCCCCCCTCCCTCCCTCAGGTCTTAGAAATGACTCAACACAAAACACATACACACATACCATTAAACATCATTTACAGACCTGTGAACGTTTGTGTCTCTTTAAATTTCCACTTTTTCTTTCCTGAGGCAACTTGTAGCTTGTTCTCTAGGCAAGGAGTGTTTCCAATGGGCCCTAACCACTGCCTATCTGTTCCCCACTGCTTTAAGCCAAGCTGAGAAGCCCAATTTACTTTGTTGGCTGGTCAAACATGGACTTAGGTCAGATATATACTGTAATGTATCATACTCCCTCTGTCCAAATGCCATGTTTAAGGCATTAACTTCCAATACTTCAACATTCTTCCTAAGGGATTCCCATCTCCCTAAGGGAGTTCATTCTGGAATGTAAATATCTTTTTTTCCTTATTGGCTGGCACACTGGCTGGGGAGGCATCCCTCCTTTTCAAACTGTTATTGCTGTGGATACCCCTCTGGTAACTTACCTGTCAGGCTGAGTTGAAGTCCTTCCTTGAGTTGGCTGACTTTCCCTTAGGTTTACACTGGGTCCTGGCTTTTTGTCGTGGGTCTCCAATTCCTTTTCTGTTGCAGTGGGGGTAATCTGACCTTTAGGGCTGGGAAAAACCTACCCAGGTATTCCCTCCCCTTTCGGATATCCCTAGCTGCCAATGATGAAACTTTTGTTTTGTTTATTGCAATATGCAGGGAGAGAAGCTATCAAAGCTTGGTTCTCTCTAAAGTTTCAACCCAAAATATTCCCTTCTTTATACAACCCTGTCCCAGCCACCACATCCCTCCTTGTTCCCCATTGGCTGAGGTACTGTGAGGTCACATTCTTTCTGACTGCCTCCTACATATTTCCTGCTACATACTAAATTATACATCACATGTACATTAATAATATATTATATTGTATTGTATTATATTAATTAATATATCATATTATATTAATTATTATATCATATTATATTAATTATTATATTATATTATATTATATTATATTATAGTTTGTTTTGACTTCTGCAGATATTTTATGGCTTCTTAGAACAATAGGTTCTTTCCTGTTTTTCAGTTTAATCTGCTTTTCCTGTTATCTCATTCAGCCAGTTTTCCTATTATCCCATTCATTTAATTTTCTCTTGCAACTGCTTTTATAGCTTATGTTCTTCCTTTTCCCATTCTGAAGATCCAGATAATTTTTGCCTACGTGTTTATCTTACATCTTCCCTTTATGCTACCATTTCCTGGTTACCCATTTTAGTTTCTTTGGCAAGCTTGTTTTTCTACTCAGTAAGTTTTCATTACATAGCAAATTCATTTTTTTCTTTCAATATTAAATTTTGAAAATGATTCACTTAATCAGATCAATATAAAGTAATTGATCAAGGTGATCACCTCTTTTTAACATATGTAGTTTATTGTTGCAAACTACAAAACCTAGGATGAACAATTCTTAATATTAAAACATAGTGATTATATTGTGTTTGCCGTAGTATGTAGAGCCCTGGTGGTGCAGTGGTTAGAATGCAGTATGGCAGGCTACTTCTGCTGACTCCCGGCTGCCAGCAGTTTGAGTCTCACTGGCTCAGGGCTGACTTAGCTTTCCATCCTTCCGTGGTCTGTAAAATGAGGACCCAGATTGTTGGGGGCAATATGCTGACTCTGTAAAGTGCTTAGAGAGGGCTGTAAAGCACTGTGAAACCATATATCAATCTAAGTGCTATTGCTATTGCTATGTTGTACAGTTGACTTTAAATGATGAATAGCAATTCATTCACTTTTTCTGCAGTTACAAAAATGTAGAAATTCTATTTTCTGTGAATCTGATGATCTTAGAAATATTATTTTAAAAATAGGTAAAGCTAAATAATTGATTCTGTAAATTCAGTCCAGGAAGTACTGTAACATTTATTATGTTTGATTGTGATGTAAGTCAACCAGCTCATGTAATTCAAAAAAAAAAAAAAAACTGATGATTTCATTGTAGTACATAAGAATGGAAAAACTTTAAAACAGCATGCCTTGGATATTAAGGAGGAGGTAAAAGATCTTATAATTGCAGAGAGGGCTAATACAGAAGAATTATTGGAGAAAAAGAACAAACAAGTAAGAGACCATATCCTTCTGGCCTTTCAGGGCCTAGCCCTGCACATAGAAAGGATTGATGACCAGCTGGAAAAGATTACTGAAAATGCATCAAGGATGGAATTTAGAATGCAGGAGGTAGAGAACAAGATAGAAATTACACAGGATGAACAAATCATTTCACAATATAGGGAGATGGAACACGCATTGCGTATCAGAGGCCTGAGGGAGAACCCTCAGGAAGACTTAAAGATGCTTATTGTGAAAGATATTGCTCCTAATATTGGTTGGCGGCCTGAAATAATTGAGAATGAGATAGAAAAAATTTTTAGAGTTAATTCACGGGTTGCTAGACAGAGAAATCTACCAAGAGATGTGGTTATTTATTTTTCTAGAAGATCTATCCGTAATGAAATTATACAGGCCTTTTACAAACAAAAGTTTCAAATTGCTGATCAAGATGTGATAATTTTAAAAGAGATACCTCCAAAAATTTTAAGAGCCAGAAAAGATTTTACTTTCTTGTCTGATGAGTTGAAACATCGTCAAATTCAGTTCAGATGGGAGATTCCAAGAGGAATAATAGTAAATTATGAAGGGATACGTCACAGATTAACTACTGTTTCCAAAGCAAGAGATTTTTATCAGTCTATCTTAAAAGCAAGATTGTCACCACCTCCACAAATAAGGATGACGGAAGAGTCTCTTATGGCAGGAGCCTCATCAATGATGGTTATGGAACAAGCTGCACCGAATTCTGACATAAAAGAGCAAAGGATGACACGAGCTGCCCATAAACGTAAAGAAAAAGAGCAGTTGCAGAAGAGTGGTGAAAGTTTGGTTGTTACAGAGCCTGTGGGAGGGGCAAGACCAAAAAGATCTTCGACAGCAGATCTGCAGGCCATGCTCCAGAGGCTCCAGGCCGGTGGAGATGGTCAGGTTCCTGACCTGGAATGTTAATGGCTTAAACGTGCCCCAGAAACGAAGAAAGATTTTCCATTATTTGAAACAACATAATAATGATTTGATATGTTTGCAGGAGACTCATATAACTTTAAAGGATTCTAAATTCTTGATGAATTCCCGTCTGGGCACACATTTTACTGCTCCAGCCCCTGGGAAAAAAGGGGGAGTGGTAATTTATGTGAAGAAAACTTTTTCAGCTAAACTAATTGAGGCTGATTCTGAAGGAAGATATCTTTTTGTGGAATTATTATTACAAGGCCGAAAGGTTCTTATTGTTGGACTATATGCTCCCAATCAACAACAGAAACAATTTTATAAGTTGCTGCATGGCAAGATATCTCAGTTGGATTATAAATCGGTAATTTTGATGGGTGACTGGAATGGGGTTTTAGACCCAACTATAGACAAAAGAAGTTCCTCTAAAACTTTTATTCAAACTAAATTACCTATGACTTTCTTTGATTTGAAGGAAGAATTGGAGCTTATTGATATTTGGCGAGAAAGGAATACAAGTGATAGAGACTTTACCTTTTATTCTGATAGACACCAGTCATTTTCAAGGATTGATTTTTTTTTTGATTACTAGTGACTTCCTCCCTAGAGTGAGGAAGGTGAAAATTTTTCCTAGAACATTGTCAGATCATAGTCCGGTGTGGATGGAGTTATATTCGGAAGACGGGAATAGAAGATCCTGGAGATTGAATGAGAACTTATTTAATCGGGAGGAGTTCGTACAAAAGTGTAAAGAACATTTAAAGGACTTTTTTACTATAAATATGAATAAGGGAACATCGATGTCTATGGTGTGGGACGCTAGTAAAGCATATATGAGGGGAATTTTGATTCAATTGAATAAAGTTTTTAGGGAAAAAGGGTCACAAAGACGTAGAGAAATAGAAGAAGAGATCAAATCAAAAGAACAAGAGTTGGTTCTTAACCCTACTGATAATAATTTAAAGGTATCTATAAAGATGCTTAAGGAACAATTTAACATGTTGATGGCAGATCAGGTGGCTACCAATCTGTCGTATATGAGACATAATACTTTTTGCAATGCAAATAAGTCTGGGAGGTGGTTGGCTTATCAGTTACGAAAGAAACAGAAAGCTAGAATTATAGAGAAAGTAAAATATAAAGGTACTGAGGTTTTTCAGCAAGATTTGATTAAAAAAAGCTTTTTGGACTTTTACACAAAATTATATTCAAGTGATAATATAAGGGGTTTGGATATAGATAAATATTTACAATCAGTACATTTTCCTAGACTTTCAGAGGAACAACAAAATGGGATGAATAGTTTAATTACTGTGGAGGAAATTGGCTTAGCTATTAAGCAGTTAAAGGTTGGAAAGTCTCCTGGAACAGATGGACTGACTTCTAGGTATTATAAGATTTTATCTGAAGAAATGATAGAGCCACTAAAGGAACTCTTTAATAGTATTTTGTTGGGTATGCAAGTTCCTCCTTCTTGGAAAAGAGCTTTTATATCACTGATTCCGAAGGAAGATCAGGATCTTACAGAGCCTAAGAATTATAGGCCAATTTCATTATTGAATGTTGATTATAAGATCTTTACAAAAATTTTGGCAAATAGATTAATGCAGGTTATGAAAGACTTGATTCATAGTGATCAAGCAGGATTTATAACAGGGAGATATATGAAACATAATGTTAGACAAATTATTAACTTAATTGAGTACTTGGATAAGAATAATCAGATTCCTGTGGCTTTTATCTTTTTGGACGCTGAAAAAGCTTTTGATCAATTGGACTGGCAATTTTTATTTTCTTTGGTAGAGAAAATGAATTTTGGGGATAATTTTTTACATGCACTTAAAGCTATATATCAGCAGCAATCTGCACAAATTGTTGTAAATGGGGGATTGACTGAGAATTTTAATATTCAAAAAGGGACAAGACAAGGATGTCCATTATCCCCATTGTTATTTGTTTTAACATTGGAAATTTTATTGATTCAGATTCGGGAATCGAAGTTAGTTAAGGGTGTAAAGATAAGGAAGAATGAGTATAAATTGCGGGCATTTGCGGATGATTTGGTTTTAATTTTGGAACAGCCGAATCAGGCGATTGATGGTTTATTAGAACTTATAACACAGTATGGGAATGTTTCTGGTTTTAAAGTTAATAATTATAAGACTAAGATATTATCTAAGAATATGTCAGTTAAAGAAAGGGAAAGTTTGATTAAAGCCACAGGTTTTCAGATGGTAAAAAAGGTTAAATACTTGGGAGTATATCTAACTGCTTCAAATGGAAAATTGTACAAGAATAATTATGAACCACTATGGGCAAAAGTCCAAAAGGATTTAATAGATTGGAAAAAATTGCAATTGTCATTGTTGGGGAGAATTTCAGCTGTAAAAATGAAAGTTCTACCAAAGTTTCTTTTTTTGTTTCAGATGATACCTATTCTTAAAAAAGAGGCAAATTTGCTGTTTCTTCGGTGGTGAAATTATTACAATTGATTCAACAATATGGACGTGTTTCTGGCTTTAAAATTAATAATAATAAGACCAAAATATTAGCTAAAAACATGACTAATGGTGATAAACAGGCTCTAGTTAACTTAACAGACTTTGAAATTGTTGATAAGGTAAAATATTTGGGGGTTACATTATCTGCTTCTAATGTAAAATTGTATAAAAATAATTATGAAAAGCTGTGGATGGAGGTACAGAAGGATTTAAAAAACTGGAATAATTTACAGTTATACCTATTGCAGTTATTAAAATGAATGTCCTGCCAAAGGCAAATGTTACCTATTTAAAGAACGAACGTAATTTAGGAATGGCAAAAAGGTATTAATAAATTTGTTTGGGCAGGGAAAAAACCAAGGGTTAAATTTAAGATATTACAGGATGCTCGAGAAGAGGGGACTTAAGGCACCAAATTTGAAATTATATTATGATGCAGCCGCCCTAACTTGGTTAAGTGATTGGCTTAATTTAACAAATATGGATATTCTTTTTTTGGAAGGTTGGGATTTAATATTGGTTGGCATGCATATTTAATTTTTAATAAGAAAGTTGATTGGACTTTTAAATCACATATTTGAGAATCTTTACTTCGTGTTTGGAAGAAGTATTATTATAGTAAATTATAAAATACCATTATGGGGATTCCCAGACATGCAATGAGGGAACCTCTAAGGGGACAAATATGATAAAATTTCATATAAAGAATTGTTAATTTGTTCTGGTTCAAGTGGCATTTGAAATCCCTAGATGTATTAAGGCAGCAAAATATTCTACAGTCATGGTTTCAATATTTACAAATAATGGATAGATGGACTGTAGACAAGAAAGAGGGAATAACACTAGAAGATAGACAATTGGTTATTCAGATTAAAAACCAAGGTCCGGCTCATATAAAAAGAATATATAATGTTTTATTAGAGTTAGATTCGGAAACAGAATTGGTTAAAGATTGTATGATTAAATGGGCTCAGAATATACAGGATCCGAGATATTTGAGAGAAAATTTTTATAAAATGTTTTATAGATGGCATTTAGATCCTAAAAAATTATCTTGTATGTATTCCAACATACAGCCCAAATGTTGGAGATGTGGCAATAATGATGCGACATACTTTCATATTTGGTGGAATTGTAAAAAAGTAAAGGCTTTTTGGATTATGATTTGGTGGAACATTCAAAAGATTTTTAGAAAGAAGATAAAGTTTACTCCTCAACTATTTTTACTTGGTATTTTTGTTGACTTAAATGAAAAAGAAACTACTTTGATGTTGAATTTATTAACTGCAGCAAGGTTACTAGTAGGCTATATTGGAAGAAAGATTCTTTGCCTACTTTAGAAGAATGGATATTTAAAGTATCTAGTTTTGCAGAAATGGCAAAAATTTCTGCTTATTTAAAGGATCATACACAAGAAAGATATATTACTGTATGGGGAAGGTGGATAGATTATATTCAGAAAAAATATGGAATTAAAAAGTTTTATTTATTTTATGAATGAATATCAAATATTATAGAGAATTGTTTTATAAGTTATGGAGTTAAAGGTTAATTATGATATTTTTTTTCTTTCTCTCTTTTTTTTTTCTTTTTTCTTAATTATTATAATTTTCTTTTTCTTTTTTTTTCTTAACCCTGTATTCTGCTCTGGGAAGTGAAGGGAGGGGGGGTGGGGGTGGGAGGGAGGGTAAGGGGGGGTTCTCTATTTTAAAATTTTATTGTATTTTTATAAATGATTGTATGTTTTAAAAAATAAAAATTTTCAAAAAAAAAAAGAATGGAAAAACTAATGAATAAAATCAAAAAATAATAAATTTTAGAAAATCAATCAATAATTGTTTAGAACTAATGGTACATCTTAAACTGAGATGTTTCCAAAATACTCTGAAAGCTTTTCTAAAATCAGAAAAGGCTTGGGTGCAGTTTTTCTTAAGAGGGATAAAAAAGATCCATGAATTAATAAATTCCTACTGCAGAAATCACTGGCTAAGAAAGTGGAAAATAGGGTAAGACCAGCTGAAGTGCAACATTTCATGGATGTAACTATCAAATCAATTGAGATATCCCAAATTACAGTGTGTCCATAACTTAAACCATGGGTTGGCAACCCATGGATCCGGAGGCGCATGTGGCTCTTTGAGCCACCTCCTGCGGCTCCAGAGCCTGCTCCGCCATTTGCAGAGAGAGACAGAGACAGAGAGGCACTCGCACTTCCCTTCTCTCTCTCTCTCTCTCTCTCTCTCTCTCTCTCTCTCTCTCTCTCTCTCATGGGACTTGCCCCCTTGCAGGGCTCCTGATTGGTCCTGTCCCCTGGGAGAAGGACGGCCAGGAAATCCCTTTCCCAGGCTGGCTCAGTCTGAGACGTCTGGGGCCGGGGAGCCACGTGGGGAAGCCACGGGATCCCCCAGGGAGTAGCCCACCAAAGCCTCTGCTAGCATGGGAGGCTCCGGTGTCGCCGGTGGACAGAGCTGACCGGTTGGTGGGCTGTTGAAGCAGTTCCGGCCCGAAGACACTGGTGGTGCAGAAGGTGGCCTGCTCGGCGGCCCGGGGACAGCCCGGGGAATGATGCCATCGCTGGCCGCCGCCCCCACCGGGACTCCACACTGCCCAGGCTCGCCCTCTACCCAGGGGATGTAGCCATGGCGCCACTGAGGGGGCTAGTGTCACGACAGGTGGTCCCTGGACAGCAGCAGCATTGGCGGTGGCGAGCGCTGCTATAGGGTGCCTGAGCGGCATAGCAGAGGAGGGCATGAGGGCAGTGGCGGCAGCGGCAGATAGGACATGCAGCGTGTCGGGCAAAAGGCTCTCCAGGCTCTTGGCCTGCTGGTGGTGCATGACCTGGGCGGCCATGATGCGCTGGCACTCTTGTGGAATCCATTGGATGTTAGTACATTGATGAGAGTGTGTAGTTCAGTTTTTAGGTGTTATTCGTCAGCTAAACATTTTGTTCTGGAGATGAGTGTCTTGGCTATGGCTATGCCCCAAACTCTATGGTCTTCCCAAGATACACAAAGAAGGAACCCCACTCAGACCCATAGTTAGCTCCATAGGCTCACCTCTACAAAACCTAGCTAAATTTCTCACCAAACAATTACAGCCCTATGTAGAATCCATCACCTCACATGTAAAAAACTCATTCCAGTTTATAGAGATCATAAAGAAACAAAACTTACAGCCCAGCGACCAACTCGTGAGCTTCGATGTCATATCCCTCTTCATCCAAGTGCCTATCAAAGAAGCCTTGACAGCTATCCAAAACAAATATAACCCCCCCAAACACATCTTAGATCTGACCAACCACTGCCTATCCAACACATACTTCATCTATAACGGACAAAAATACAAACAAACAGAAGGACCACCCATGGGATCACCCCTCTCACCTGTCATTGCAAACCTCTACATGGAACATTTTGAAACCCAAGCTCTAGAAAAATTGGATCATAAACCCAAACTCTGGCTCAGATACGTAGACGACACCTTCATAATCTGGCCACATGGGAAAGAAAAACTGGACAACTTCCTCACACATCTCAACAGCCTACACCCCAAAATACAGTTCACCATGGAAACAGAAGCTAATAACAAACTTCCCTTCCTGGATTTCTTAGTCTACAAGAAATCCAATGGCTCCCTAGGACACACCATCTACCAGAAGAAAACACACACAATCCGCTATCTGCACGCTCTCTCACACCACCACCCAGCACAGATCAACTCCGTAACCAAAACACTCATTTCCAGAACAAAACGCTTAGTTGACGAACAACACCTAAAAAACGAACTACACACTCTCACCAATGTACTAACATCCAATGGATTCCAAAGAAATAAGATTACAAACTTAATCCAAAAAGAAACCCCCACTAAAATCCAAGACAGAGAACAAGAAAACGGCAAAGCCCTCCTCCCATATATAAAAGGCACCACAGACAGAATCAGCAAGATCCTCCATAAACACAACATCAAAACAGCATTCTGCACAAACAGAAAAATATCCACTATCCTAAGAAACCCCAAAGACAGAATTGAGTTAAAAAATCAAGGAGTATATGAAATCACATGTACCGCTTGTCCCACCACATGCATTGGACAAACCAACAGAAGAATAAGTGCACGCATTGAAGAACATAACAACTCAGTCAAAAAAGAGGAACCAACATCTTCCCTGGTCCAACACCTTAAAGCCACAGGACATGAAATTGACTTTAAAAATACCAGAACTATCGCCAAAACTGAACATTTTAATAACAGAATAATCAGAGAAGCCATCGAGATAGAAAAACGCCCAGACAGCATGAACAAACGAGATGATACCTCCCGCCTACCAGCCATTTGGAAACCCGCCCTTATTGACAAACAACTCCCTAACACAAAGAATGACACCAGACCCACACTCACTAAAACCACACAGGATGTCACCACCACACATCCACGCAAAAAGCAAACCCAAAGCCACACCGATGATGAGGCACGACCACAAACCAGAAGCCAGACCACAGCTGCATCATTAGCCACTTTAAACCCCTCCAATCCATACATGAAGCAAACTGACACCCACCATGAAGATGAGGCACGACCACAAACGCGAAGCCAAAAAATAGCAAGGCAGCCTACCATCTTAAATCCCCTTGCAACTCAGACTAACTTGAGCACAACAAAGCCCCCACCCAAACAGAACAGTCCCCCATCCAATCAGAGCACAGCCAACCCCCCATCCAATCAGAGCACAGCCAAACCCCTAACCAATCAGAACACACCTCTACCCAATCAGAACACAGCCAAGCTCCCACCCAATCAGTTCATACCCCCACTGGCAGTTAAAAGGAAGAAACAGCTAAGACCACACATTGCTCCTCGAAGCACCAGCCTGAATATGGAAAACACCAGCCTGAAGATGACGAATGGGACTTCGTTGAAACGTTGCCAAGACACTTCCAATTTTATGCGGGAGAAAACTCGAATAACCAAAGACCTACATACAAACACCCGCAAAAACCTCAGATGTAAAAACCTCATATGTAAAAAAGGATATATGCAGTGTTATCTTCATTTTAGATATCAAAAGGGTTTTGCGGCTCCCAGTGTTTTGCTTTCGGTGGGAAACGGGTCCAAGTGGCTCTTTGAGTGTTTTGGGTTGCCTACCCCTAACTTAAACTATTAGCAAACCTTATACTATGAGTTGTTGTGCATTTTTTTTTTATTTTGACAGCTAAAGGCACCTCTTTCTTGGCTTCCAACACTACACTTTAGAATTCTGAGGCCTTATGTGGAAGCCAGCAAATGTTTATATATGTGTTTTTATGTGCTTACACACATGCCAAAGAAATAACCTTAATTTCTATTTAATTGCATATGTTTAAGTTTTTATTTTGTCGCTGTTTAATTCCACTGTATTGTGTATGCACCTTGCCAGGGCATTGCAATAAATTGATTTTTAAGTACATGATCTTGCTCTCATGAGCTTGATTGTAAAATATTGAATGACAAAAGTCCAAATTGTTTTCTTTATATATGAGAAAGCAGCTCCTATAATGCCAAATATTAACTACTGCAGCTGAATCTAAACATATTTTCAGTTCCACAGTCCCTGTATCTCTGGTATCTCTTGCCAACCATATGCAATAACAAACTGCTCCCCCTTTTCCTTCAGCCTTGGATATTGAAGGCTTTTGCTCAGAGGATTGATAATGCTCTTCTTTCTTGTCCATTGCTTCTGGCCTTGCTGGCTTCAGTTGTCATGTGTCCCTAGTTATTTACAGATAGGGGCTCCAGTCCACAAAAGTTAATGCTCTATGAAATTAATTCATTTTCAAATGTCACAAAACTCAGTTATTTAGTTGACACAATGCTGTGTAAATAACAGTAGACGCCAAAGTCTCTAAGAACATTGAAAACTAATCTTATTTCAGTCTTTGAATAGGCATTTTCCTTACTCAATCAGGAGAACATCGTGGACATAATATAGTTGGATTCCTGCAAAGTATTTGACAAAGTGCTCCATGACATTCCAATTAGCAAATTGGGCTGGATGGGACTGTAACTGACTTTAAGGCATATATGAGTCAGCAATTCAGAATAACATATGTAATTTTAGACTCCATGCCTGAATTAGGAGTTCCAATATATTCTCCTTCAGTCAGACCTCTACAACAAGTACAATTTGGGGCATAACATTTTATGAAAGATATGGAGAATTAAGGAAATAAAAATCCAGAATCATCTAGATTAGAAATTAAATCTTATGAAGATAGACTGAGATAACTAGGAAAGTTTAGCCTTGGAAAAATATGAACATAGAACATAGGAGTACTTTTCAGACACCTGAAGGATGTCAAAACGTGTTTCCTAGTGACTCAAAATGCAATAGGAATAGTATCTTAGTTTACAAGGCAGAAAAATATCCCAATCATAAAGCCATTTGATAAAGGAAATGGTGACGTCACCACACAAAGAATATTTATTACATAATGATGATGAAGACCTGTACAATGATGTGAAAAATGTGTGGTGCTCAATATCCTTCAAAAATGAGATTTTAACATTTTGCAGGTGTGCTTCAGACATGAGTGAAAATAAATTATTCTTTTGCCTGTTCTCCTTTATCTAAACTTCCTATCACAGATTGGAGGAATCAAATCATCTGGCAATGAAATTCCCTCATCCTTTAGGCTATGTGGAATTCCATCAGGGAGAGAACAAATCACCATTTTGATGTAATCTGGAAGACAGAGCCATTGAGGTCAATGCAGAAAAGACCTGGTGGGTCAGGAATTGATGAGGAATTAATGAAATATAATCCAGAAATACACATTTCTGCTCCCTTTTAGAATACCTAAATTCTTTTGAAGACCAATATCAAAAAATTGCGAACATATACTTATAGCTTTCAATAGTTTGTCCAGAGATTAAGTCTTCAATTTTGTATCCAACCAGTGCATTTTTTGGTATAGAACACATTGGAATGGTGTTCCGCAACCTTTTTTTCGACGGATTTTTCAAGTTTTAAAAGTAACTTTTGAAAATTTGATGTTTGGTCCACATGGACTTGAATCGCCCTGTCGAGTGTAGTAGGTCAGCAGCAAAATCATTAAAATGGTGCATGCATGTGTGTCGAGGCCGATGCATGTGTACTTTGTCCACGCTGGTTGTGATGGCACTGCTCGGCTTGTGGCACTGCTTGGCTTGTGATTGGTCCTGTGGTCACACGCTGAGTGCTTACTGCGGGTGGCGACCATTGTTTCGTTACATAACTGACGTGTGTGGGTGTGTGTACAGTGATTGACTACATGCGAAAGGTAAATAATTTATTTTAAAAAATTGTTAGTGAATTGAATATCCTTTTTTAATTTTTAGTATAAAAGTGTGACACCAAATTTTAAAATGAAAAAAATTACTAATTACTTCTCAATTACCGGTCCTGCTAATAAAAAGGCCAGAATATTAATGGACACAATGACAGAACACACAAAAATAACGGTGCCTGTTGATATTTTTGAATCTGATCTACAAACTACAAATGACTGGCCAGACTGCTGGACCTATGATCAAAAAATGATTTTTGCTTGAAAAATGAATGGCTCTGTGTTTGCAAAATGAAACTTAGCTATATACCTTGTAGCAAAGTTGGAACTCTTGGAGTTGAAATGAAAATGGGAATGAAACTTTCCAAAGAATGGACCAACAATGAGATAACCTATTCTGGCAAAGATAGGAAGCAACAATTGAACTCACTTCGAAAAAAAAATTTTTTTTTGCTGACCTGTTACGCTCGACAGGGCAATTCAAGTCCACATGGACCAAACATCAAATTTTCAAAAGTTACTTTTAAAACTTGGAAAATCCATCGAAAAAAAGTGTCAGAACGCCGTTCCAATGTGTTCTATGACAAAAAAAGCACTGCTTTGTCTTTATTTCCCCACAGATCTTAGCAACAAATTCTGCACTGAAAAATAACTGAAATTACTAGAATTGATGTAAAATAAAAATGATTTACAATCTTTAAATCCCTTAACTTTGTCCAAAGGATACCCATTTACCCATGATTTGAATCTGCTCAAATCATGAGAACAACTAGACTTTCCTCTGTTAGCCACACAGAAACCAGTCTTTGGTTGTTTCTTGTTGTAAAATTGTTGCCACTGCTATTGCTAGCATGGTTCAATGAATCTTTGATATTTATTTTTTTAATCTTTCTAAGTATGTTGTTACTTAAATACTAAATACTGTATAATTTATGAGATGTTTAGTTCTTTTATTGCAAAAAAGTGGAATACAAATATTTTAAGTAGATACAATATTTTCACATGATACTGTAATTACAGGTGAATATGTGGGATACATTCCAGAAGTGACTGGGCCAGGAGAAAAACAAATCTGATATAAAATTAAATCAAATATGAAGCTAATTTACATTTACAATTGCAATGTTTTTTTTCTGCCCTGCAGATGGTACAGTAGAAGAACATGGTTTTATTATATAACTATATAGTGGACTTCCCTTTTTGGTTGCTGAGTTGAAAAGGTGACTCTTGGATATGCAGAGAAATCTCTTTTCCCCTTCTGACTGAAGGAGAGTATCTTATTCAGAACTAACTCTTATCCACTGACATAAGATCAGGATTTGACGAGAGGATGTACAAGTAAGCTCTTCTATGAAAAGTAAATTCCATTAAATTCAATGCAGAAACAAACTTGAAGTTGATGAAGAAACATAATACTGCAGAAGATAAAGTTAAAATAATGTATACATGAGAGCACCAACAAATTAAATAAAAGGCAATACCTCCCATCCCCAATGCTTAGCTCTTTCTTTTTTTTCCCAGTAAACTAATTTTAATTTTAATTACCTGGGGAAAATCCCTGTATTTTTCAGTTAGTGTAGTGTTTCTAAATCAACAGACCTTCTTCATGCAGTGCATTTTAGATTTGCTACTTCTTTGTGAGTATTTATTTATTGGAGTAAGGTTCTGTCTGTGGATGATAAGTGAAAAGGTTCTCTTTTAATCTTTTATACTCCTGAAGAATAGGAGTAGATATCTAAAAATTTACATCATACAATTGCAACCAGCCTGCTTTTGATTGAGGACCTGTACACTGTCAGAAAGCTGAGAAAATATCTACAAACCCCTCACATCCTGGACATAAACTGTTTCAACTTCCCCCCTCTGGATGCTGCTATAGAACATTGCATGCCAAAACAACTAGACAAAGAGTCCCTCCCCCCCCCTCATGCCATCACTCGTACAGCACTGTCTAATGCCTAAATATATTTACCCATGTAGTAGGGTGGTACTGCTATGAACTTTCTCATCTTCTCATCTTTCCTATTACCCTCTCTTATTGGTGTACTATGATTTATCACTTGTTGTTTGTATCTTACAATTTATGATCAATGACTTACCACTCTGTTGTTTGTATGTACACTGAGAGCTTATTCACCTATTCCTTTTCAGAATAAGTGTACCATATGACACTCTAGATCCTGAAGCACCAAGGCAGTCTAAATACAGCTGGTAATGTAAAAGAGTAGAGAAAGAGATTGGACACCTATCCTGCTAATGGGCTTTCTAGTGTCATTGGATGGGCTACTGCAAGAATTTGGTGGCCTTTGGTTTAATACAGCCAGCTTCTGTTTGTAAAGGAAGGGAGAGTAATCCCTTCAACCACAACAAAAATTAGAGCATTTAAGAATCACAAAAATTGTTTACCTAAGCTCATATTAAAGCCTAATAATAACTGATTTGCTATATAAAGATGTCAGAAAACCTGTTTTGTGAGGGTGCCTGGGAAATAATACCTGGTGGAGTTTTAATGAGAGGTCTCCCTGTACACTAGCAATTATTGCTTATTACTGCAGCAATACTGTAAGTTGCCGGTCTGTATCCTAGCAAACTTCTGAATCTAAATTGTTTATTAAAATGATTAAGGCACAAACACAATCACTGTCATCCCATAGTTATTTGCTGAATAACTGAAGTTGTAACTTGTTCACATCTATTCACGCAGTGAAGTTATTTCTTTTCATCTGATGCAGGTATTCCTACTTGGCAGCCGTCATTCAGGGCAGCTTTATATGCAGATCTTCAGTTTCTTGTTCTTGAAAACACACAGAAGCAAATTGTTCCTATAGCTATACTTTGCAGATTCTATCCTCATATAATAGTAGCAATACAAAGTCACATTTTATTATATTGAAATGAAATTTCTGCATAGATTAGGTTGATCTGATGCAAATGTGGTATGCCACATGAAGACAGGAGTATAGATGCAGTGTAATGTGATGCACTACAGAAGCTCTCTCTCTCTCTCTCTCTCTCTCTCTCTCTCTCTCTCTCTCTCTCTCTCTGTATGTGTATGTATGTATGTATGTGTGCGCATTTTTGAATCATTGTAAATTCCTTGTGACTGCTTGGTCTAGTTTACAGGTATAAAAAATCCCTCTGCTGCATAAGAATCAGATTTGTTTTTTGCATATAGTCATCATATGACATAAATATTCTGAAAAATAATTCTGCTTGTTTAATGCAATTTGAATTAGCAACTTTTCAATTCATTTCAAAAAATTTCCAGTTTGAATTGGAAAGTATTTTAATTAATGCTAAATATATTTATTGTCAACTTTTGCAATGAACCTAGCTGACACCATCTATATCGTTCATTCTCAGTTGCCACATAAAGAGGGGGGGGGATCAGGTTGATTTTATTTTTATTAGACTAAACATAGAATGATCCTGTGGAACTAAGGTCATTCTCATCAGACCCTGAAGTGGAGAGAAGAACTGTCAAGAAGACCGCCAAATGCACTTATTGGATAATGTGATCAGTAACATAATAGAAGGGAGGGAATTGCTACATCTAATTACTTTGAATCTCTGGGGGAAAGTTTAGAGTTGGTTTCACTTAAACCAACTCTCCTAAAACAACTTTCCTGCTTCAGGATAGAGGGCTATCATGGAGCGAGCCACGGGGTCCTGAGCCCTGACCACCTACCCAATTCTTTTGGAAGGACAGTGAAACTCAGGGAGAATCCCAGGATGGAGAAGAGGGTGGAATCGTCTACTACTCGCAGCACCACCCCTGGGGATGGGGCACCAAGTGGCTGGTGCCACCTCCTCTGATGAAGAGCGCCACAGTTACCAACTATAAGCACAAAAAGCCACAACAAAAGGGCCAGGAGAAGTCAAACTGGGAGCATCAAAATCAAGCCATTGAGGTCTCTCCCCTCATGGGGGAGAGATGGAACTCCGGCTGAACACTTGCAATTCCCAGCACTCTAAGACAGTGATGATGAAGGTGAAAATGACCCAATGGTAAGTCGAGCCATCCCTGCTAAAATTATAGTAACAAAAACAGGTTCAGGCAGACCTAGATGTCCTAATAGACTCAGGCTGCATGTGATGCTTAATCAACCTTCCAACTGGGCTTCAGTTGGGAATCTGCACCAAACAATTGCCCCTAGCCATGAAGTTTGAACAGGCTGATGGTTATTGATTGGTGGGTCCCCAGCAACATACCTAACTGAACTGGTACGACGAGAGATGGGGCAGCATTGGGAGATTATCTGTTTTGTGATAATTCTAAGAATGTCTGAGACTATAATCTTGGGGTGAGAACCATGAGATTAGGAAAGGAGCCCCTCCCCCTGAACAGAATGGTCAAGAAGGGAACGTGTCTCCACTTTGATGGAATGTGAACCTGCCAAACCATTGAAAGTCACAGCTGAATGATTACCCAGAGTACAGCTCATCCCTAAAGAATACTGGGATCTCATGGAAGCCTTTAGTGAAAGAGAGTGTGACATACTCTCCCCCCTCACTGAGCCACTGACCGTGCCATAGAAATCCTACCAGGTGTGGTGCTCCCTAAGTCAAAGATGTATTCCATGACTCCCAGAGAAATGAAGGAACTAAGGGGTTATATTGATAAAAACCTGGCGAGGGGTTTCATTCAGCCAGCTAAGTCTTGCATGGCTGCCTCTGGACTATTCAAAGAGAAAAAAGATGGATCTTTGAGACTGTGTGTGGATTTGAAGGATTAAATGCTGTATGAAAAATATGCACCCTCTCCCCCTAATGAAAGACATGTTAGCCCACCTGGCCAAGGGGAAGATTTTTACCAAGCTGGATTTGTAAGAAGCTCATCACTGAGTAAGAATCAAGGAGGGAGATAAATGGAAGACCACTTTCAAGACCGCTTGTCTAGGGAGTTTCCAGTTCAAAGTCATGCCTTTTGGTCTCCAGGGAGCCCCTGCCGTGTTTATGCAACTGATAAACAGCATACTGCATGATCACTTATGTAAAGGGGTCCTAGTTTACCTGAACGACATCCTTATCTACACTGAGACCATGGAGGAACATGTCAAATTGGTTTGCGAAGTACTTAAGAAATTATGGAAAACAAACCTCTATTCCAAGCTTTCTAAATGTGAATTTCATCAGTCCCACCTTGATTATCTAGGGTACTGAATCTCCAGTGAAGGAGTGGAAATGGACCAAAGTGAAGGTAGTGTTAGAATGGCAGCCTGCATGAACCGGCAAGCAACTGCAATGTTTTTTCAGGTTCACTAACTTTTCCCGGCAATTCCTTCTTTCCTTTCCAAAAAACAGTGCTTCCCATTACTGAGCTTTTGAGAACATGGAAAGGGGAAGGAAAGCCCCACCCTAGTCAACCTTGAAATTGGATGATAAAATGCCAAACCGCATTTGAACAGCTCAAGAGACTGTTCGCAGAGGAACCGGTCTTCAAACATCCTGACCCCGAGAAACAATTCCTCATCTAAGCAGATGCTAGTGACATTGCTGTGGGTGCAGTCCTCCTCCAGAAAAACAATCAAAGGGTCTTACAACCCTGCACATAACACTTCCAGAAAACTCAGACACAGAACGATGCTGGACTGTGTGGGAGAAAGAGACATTTGCAGTACGGTGGGCATTGTTAACTTGATGCCATTTTCTGGAGGGCAGTAAAGTGCTGTTTGAAGTGTGGACAGTCCATAAAAATCTTGAGGCACTTAGGACCCCAAGGAAATTATCCCCTAAACAAATTTGCTGGGTGCAATACTTCAATCATTTTAATTTCTCCCTAAAGTACCTTCTTGGTGGAAGAATTTCCTGGCTGATGCCTTATCCAGGATGCCTCAATACAAAAGCCACCATGAAGAAATAATCAATGCCATCATCCCCCCCACCACAAATGGCTTCTCAAGTGACTACTAGGGACCAAACTCAAAAAAGGCCCACCAGTCCTGACAATTGCTTAACCCAGCAGCTCAAAGATGAGTTAAGTCTGACGCATGATTCAGAGCCAACAGACAGGTATTAACCTATAGAGATGAACTTGCATGGAAGGGATCCAAACTTTACCTTCCTAGCACTCTCAGGATCCAAGCCCTACAATGGAGCCATCATGCCAAGCAAGCTAGTAATTTTGGGTTCCTCAAAACCTTGCATCTGGTGAGGAGACAATTTTGGTGGCCAGGGATGAAGAAGGACATTGAAAGTTTTGTTAAGAGCTGTGCAACCCGTGCAGCCATGAAGAAATGTCCGGGTAAAGTAGTGGACCCTTCCCAATCCTGGGAAGTAGTGGACCCTTCCCAATCCTGGGAAGATATAGCAATGGACTTTATTGTAGAACTTCCCGAGAGCAGTGGGAATGCAGTGATCTGCACTATTATTGATCATTTTTCCAAGTAAGCTCGTTTTGTAGCCTGCCCTGGGCTTCCTTCCAGACATTAACCAAGCTGTTCCTGAAGTATATTTACCAGCTCTATGGAGCCCCAAAGAGGATTATATTGGACAGGGGGGTTCAATTTACAGGAGTTCGTGAAATTGATTGGGTCAACTCAGCGTCTTTCCTCAGTTTTTCATCCAAGTACAAATGGAGCTGCTGAATGAGCGAACGCAATGGTGGAGCAGTATCTAAGATGCTATGTCAATTATCAGCAGACTAACTGGACAGACTTCCTGCCATTTGCTGAAGTGACTTACAACAATACCATGCATAGCAGTACTGGACTTACTCCTTTTAAAATAGTTATGGGCAGGCACTGGAGGCAATTATATACCCCAATCTGTTTAGGAAAGATAAGGTTATCAGGTATAAAGACATCTTGACAGAAGAGGGTTTTTTAAAAATCCAAACAAGAGTTAAGACAACAAGGAATAGATATAGAGTGGTGGTCTTATCTTCAGATCCAAGCAAGACACTTGAAAGATAAGCATGAATGGGGTATTTATAGACAGGATACGGGGCTAGACAAAATACTACTTGGGCCGAAGAAAAAACAAATGAAGAATATTTACAAACACTTATTGGAACATAAAATTATTTGAAGAACAGGTTAAAGAGACAATGGTGACATGGGCGATTGATCTAGGATACAATATTAATTTGGACCAATGGCAGCAGGTATGGACACGAAACAATAAAATTACATTGGCGTCACCATACAAAGAAAATCTGTATACGATGGTGTACAGATGGCATCTCCCTCCAGCCAGATTAGCCAAAATGTATAAAGGATACTCATCTTTATGTTGGAAATGCAAAAAAGAAAGGGGCACCTTTTTTTCATATTTGGTGGACATGTAAGGAAGCACAGGTGTATTGGCATATGGTTTGGGAATGGGTGATAGAAATGATTATGTTAAACATTCAGTACAAACCTGAGACATTGTTGTTAGGAATCCTTGGAAAAAATGTTAGTAAAGAGGATACATATTTATTTATTCATGTGGTTACAGCGGCAAGGATATTATTTGCTCAAAACTGGAAAGCTACGCTGTACCTAGTGGGGAAATTTTAATTCAGAAAATTATGTATTGCGCAGAATTAGACAGGTTAAATAAAAGACTAAAAAATCAGGATGAAACAGTTTTTTTTACCAAATATGGAATAAATTCTATAGATGGTGGGGAAAAAAAACAAAAATAGGGAAGTTATTGTAATGAGATAAGTTAAGATTAAAATTAGAAGGATGTTATTGTAAAGAGTTTTATCTGTAATTAATGTCAATATGAACTGAGATGTTTGTCAAATGCTGATTTACCACGTTCAATGTTTTTAATTTTCTTTTTTTTGTTGTTTTCTTTTTTGTTCTTCAATAAAACTCTTTTTAAAATTAAAAAAAAAATAGCTATGGGCAGGGAGTTTGTTCCCATGCCTGAATATCCTCAAGAGCCCCCTTCTCACAGACCTTGACTGAATGGATGACATCGTTACAGACCACTTGGGCAAATTTCAAGCGGGCTTTAAACTAAGCCATTACAATTCACCAACAAGCAGTGATCTCCTCAAAAACCATTTCATGTCATAGAGAAAGTCTATCTCTCGACTAAATATCTAAGATTAAAGCTACACTGTAAAAAGTTGGAACCAAAATTTATTGGCCCTTTCCCCATAATAAGAATCATAAATCCTGTCACAGTTGAGCTTAAATTTCCCTGGCTTTTTGGAAAGGTTCATCTGGTATTCCATTGTAGTGTACTAAAGCCAGTGACAGATTCAACCTTGAGCAATTCCTCGCAAAGTGCCAGGTCTAATTCCAGTAGAAGGGGAGACCCACTAAAATGCATCCTTGATTCTAGATTGCATAAAGAGAAGTTACAGTATCTAGTGCAGTGGAAGGGGTATCCCTTGTCAGAGGCTACTGGATTAAGAGTAGTGAAGTAATGGCAGATAGATTAATACGAAAGTTTCATGATAAGCAGCCCCAGGAGCCTCCAGTACATAAGGAAAGATCCCTAATGTATATTTATATTTGTTTTGCAGGAACTTTTTTTTCTTTAGGGGGGTCCGACTGTCAACTTCTACAATGAACCTAGCTGATGCCATCTTTGTCATTTGTTCTCAGTTGCCACATAAATAGAGGGGGGGATCTGGTTGTTTTTTTACTTTTATTAGACTAAACATAGAACGATCCTGTGGAAATCAAGGTCATTCTCACCAGATCCTGAAGGTGTAAAGAAGAACTGTCAAGAAGATTGCCAAATGTACTTGTATGATAATGTGATCAGTACCAAAATAGAAGGAAGGGAAATTGTTACAATTAATTACTTTGAATCTCTGAGGGAAAGTTTAGAGTTTGTTTCACTTTTGATTGTGCTGATATTATGTATCCAATAAATATGGTCTTTGATGAATTCTCAAGCTTCAGAGTTCTACTTTATTCAGTTTCATTAGTCAGAACCTTGACATTTATCTCTCATGCTTTCTCTTATAATCCTCCTTCCCCATGGAAACAGCCAAAGCCATTTAGCTTGCACTTAGCCTCCATTCTTCATTACTAACTGAAAAACTTTCCATGGGAAAATTAAGCACCAAGCATCAAGGTGCTTTGTAATTGGGATAACGGGTAGCTATCTTGAGACTTTCTGCCTAGAGACTGCTTATGATCTTGTGGAAGAAAGAAGTAGCCAATTATCCAGTTTGTGAAGAAATTATTACTTTTTTCAATTAAATTAAAAACTGCCAAAAATATATTGTTTTAAATATAAACGATCTGATGAAATAAATGTAGGATAATGGTATCCTACATACAGTATTTTAGTTTGGCTACAGAAATGTTCTTCAGGTTCAATATTTGAATTTACAAAAATACACAAAAGTAATTGATAGAACAAAATGAAAAATAAAGGCGATTTTTTTTGTAATGTATGCATGCATTAGGTTATATTATAGCATTATAGCATCTTGTTATTACAGATCTTACAAAAGCTCTCCTGACTTCAACAGCTCTACTCTGAAATGGAATGTTCAGATTGAGAATTTTAAGAACTTATTTCTAAGTGGTAAACACAATTTCTAGATGTTCTTGCAATCAACAGAATCCTAATCCATTATCTGAGGTGTTTTGTGAGCTAAAATAACATTAATTAAAATCTCCCTGGAACAAAAAGAGCAATTAAATATTAGTGTCATAGGAATTATTCTATCAAATGTCTCAGCTAAATATACTGCACAGTATATAATGAGAAAGAATTTATCAGGTAATCCATCCATATTGTTTTTGCAATTATAGTGTTCAGACAAGGCTTACTGGCAAAAAAATCTTTTTGATTTATCACCTCTGCCACCTCATTTTATCACTATTTTTATTATTATGCATTTGCTGATAAATGATCATAAATGGCTTTCATAAATAGTACATGTTTCCTTGCCGCTTCCCACAATTGTCTCAACTGAGGTGAATTCAGTAGAAGGTTCCAAGACCAGGTCACTAGGTTGTGCCTGTACCCGAGCAACTTCTTTCTCTTCTTTCATTTGTAAAGCTACATTATCGTGTGTCAGGTGATCAATACTGTCCTTCTTAGTTAACTGGTGAACTGAGGCTTTTATAGCAATCTTGAGTGGTGGTTCATGCAAAGAAGATGCATCTGAATCAGCAGCAAGAGAGTCACTACGTTTTAGGGGACTGGAAATCATATACATTTCGTCAGGGTCCATGATCCCTTGCCCCACAGTTGATTGCCGTACAAATTTATGGCCTTGTTCCTCTAATCTGACTACTTCCATGATTTCTTCCATTATAGTCCTACAATTAATTATAAGAGGTGGTAGGGGAACACTTCTAGCTAGTTCCTCAATGTAGCGGGCAAACTCCATTGTTTTAAACTGGGTTACTTTGGCAAGCTCAAGAGTTTTTGCTGAGGTGATGATTGGGATGCGCTTAGCAATCTCAAAAGCTTTTTGCAGCTTTTCAGCTCCTTCTGTCCGAAAAAATTCATTGATAGCTTTCTCAGTCTTTTTCAAGTGGCTACTCATCATGCATAGTCTAGTAATATTTAAGATCAAAACAATGGTAAATGCTACAAGACATACAATCATGTAGTAGATCCCCATATCTCCAGCGGTAAATACAACCCTTAGAGTGACAGTATTATTCACTTTGCCATAGATGTTAGAAGCAACACATGTGTATTTTCCTCGATCTTCAAATGACACACTGGTAATATTTAGTTGCCCGCTATTGAGAATCCATTTTCCTGCTGGAAAGAAGCCAGAATTAATCAGTAAAATGTATCTATTTTTTCTTCTCATCATCATTTAGGAAATGTCACAATACATTCAAGTCATTACAGTAATTCAAAGACATCTTATAATGCGTCTACAATATTCTGGAATAACTGCTGCTAAGAAACTTGAAGTCTTGGCCATTAATTAGGTCTAGTAAATACCCCAAGCTGCTTGTCCTAGGATTGCCACAGAATATCTCATGATATTGTTAGATTGTAAAAATGTGTATGTTCCCAAGCAAAATTATCCCTCAAATCATTCTGTGAAGACATTGCACACATTTCCAATTATTTTAAAGTTAATCTGAAGGAAATCTCATGGTTTACTTTTGTGTAGGTAAGAGACTGTAAATCAGGAGTCCCCAACCCCTTGTCCATGGACCAGTACCGGGCTGCGGCATGTCAGCAACCTGTCCGCACATCAAGGAAAGCCCCATTCACAGAATGCAGGCAGCACACAAAACCATACCCCCTCCAGTCCACGGACAAAACTCCCTTCACGTAACCAGTCCCTGGTGCCCAATGGTTGGGGACCTCTGCTGTAAATGATTTGTATATAAGCAAAAAAATAACCTGTTCCTATAAATTAAGGAAATAAAAAAGGACTTTGATGTATTTCTGGACTTAAGTACAATTAAATCAGTATTTTATTGCACATATATTTCAAAAGATGCTTAAATTTATTTTGATACAATAGAGGCCTAAAAAGATGGAAGAGTTATGAGGAATGAGCTGTTTAATGGCAAGAGATTCCCTTAAACTACAACAAGTCAGATTACTTGATTGCCCAAACCCCAATTGTCTACTTTGATTGTCACAGCTCTCTGGTACAAGTAAACCTCAGAATTTCATTTCTCATGCTTGGAGTACCCAGGGGATTATCTCACCATTGGTCCATTTAGTTTTGTTTTGGTCACAACTCTGATAGCAGCTCTTCATTTTAGATTCGAATCTTTCCTAGTTTTGGCTGCATTTGTCACAGATTTAACTTTCTGCATACAAACTATATGTATCATATACTATTTAGCTGATATACTTCCTGATAATTTCCAAGACCAAAGGGATCATAGTAAAGATCTGGGCTAGGAGACCTACATCAGAAAAGCAATTTAGTGGCATGCCTAAACAAGAATGCCAGTCTTTGTGCTTTTCCTCACTTGTAACTAACTAAAATACAAATATGTCCTAACAACCTTTTTTACTTTGCTATGTTTTATTGAGGTTGTCTGTATCTCATCTTTAGCCCATGAACAAATAGCCAATTTTAAAATAGTGTTTCCCCCTTTAAGGCAGCAGATACACATGGCAGTTTCAGAGTACCCAAAATTGGGTGGCTTTGCAGCCTCTTTCGTCCATGGCAGAATCAAGTGAATTGTACGCTTAGGGTTAACTCTTTTAAGCTATACATACATATTGTCAGAATCCAATTATATTTCATCTCTAGTTATCAACTATAGAAAACCCCATTTCTGCCTTCTCTGGATTCTGTCATACGATGAAGGGAAGGGGGTGAACAAAGGGGCTTTATGGCCCTCACTTCCTTCGGTACACTTCAAAGGACTGGATGTGGATATCACCAAAAGGACTAACTATAACAACGGGGCTATTACCTTTCATGTAGTTTTCTCTGAAGTCTCCATCCAGCCGGCGGTAAGGAAAAGGGGGTGTGAGTGTAGTGCCTGAGACTGTCGCTGGAAGAAGGGGGTGATTGGGTGGGGCTACTGGGGAACCCCTTAAAACCTTGAATGGGAGAGCTTGGACCCCAAGTCCTATCTAGAACGCCTGCAACCATTTTCTCTTAATAAAGGATGCCTGTTGGAAGAACTATTCCAAGAGTTTTGTCTTCTTAAGATGCAAATTGGAAGAACTATTCCAAGAGTTTTGTCTTCTTAAGATGCAAAGTGGGGTGGGTCCTTACACATATCCTCTCCAAATCTGGCTCTTTCTTTGGCTGAAGAGAATATTGGATACAGATGCCAATTGCTCCCATACCTGCAACTTCCTGATGCCTGCAGAACAGCTAATGGAGGTAGGGGTGCAACTCTGTAAAAAGCAGGAGGACCAGTTTTCTCAAAATCCTGCAACCCTGAGTTTGAAGATATGCATCTCACTAGCTTGACTAGCATCTCAGCTGGCAATCAGCTGTTCTTCAGGCTTGTTTTTAATTTGGTTTAGTGTTTCATAACTAGAATTTTGAAAAAGAATGCCAATTCCCTTGTCAAAACAAGGCTGAACTGCTGATCAATGTTATTATTATCATTCAAAGTCTTGGATGGAATTTGCATCTTTGGTTTCTCCTTGTCTTGATAATGTTTCAAGCAAGGGAAGAAATAGCTTGAAAAAGACCCTTCTATATGTATGGCAAAATAATTAAGGAAGAAAGGTCCTCCTGTTGGGAACCATGTTCTGCATCTCCCCAACAGGGGAAGGGGTTGAACTGAGATGAAGGAATAAGTAGAATAACTAGGGATTGGCTATGAAGGTGACATATTGCTCAAGATCCAGGTTTACAAAGCAGGCTTTATTCTTTATAGACATACAGTACTCCCTGTCCCAATCTGGATCCTTCAGCATTCAGTTTGTAGAAAAAAGATTATGTGCAGAATTGTGTAATATGTAGGGGAGGAGTAATGGAGAAGGGAGGATAGATTTGCTCACTCTGAAACAAAACTGCAGTATTCATTTCCCTGCTGGCCTCCCTCTTAGACTCCACTCTGCAAACCTCACAAACATCAAATTGGTCAGTTTCAATGACCGGCTCCATACGTACATTTTCAGCTTCCAACATTTCAAGAGCAGTCCTTGAAAATTAGGAGGAGGTGGAACCATCAGTTTCACTCCTACCTCTGTCCTTTTGTGTTCAGAATTCTGAGGAGTAGGAATTCTTTAATTGGCATTTAAGTGGATCCCTCACATTACAATAGACAATGTATAGCTTAATTTGTTCTCTGTGGTCATGAATGGAAGAAGTTTTCCCCTGGTAGATGACATTAGGATGTGAAAGGGAAACAAAGGCAGGAGAATCAAACAATTGTTTTATTAACATACCCTGCAGGGGCATATTTGGGACATGATCATTGAATGTGACTCAGAAGACATAACACAGCTAAACAGGAAATGGTATTCAGGGCAGCTACATGCATGCTGGAATAATTTTCTGTCAATTTGAGAAAGGATAATGGGCAAAGAACATTTGCTTCAGTAGGAGGCTGTCATTTGCACAGAAAATCTCCATATATATCCATACAATCAAAGATAAACTCTAATTCATATTGTCTTGTGATAGACAAGATTTCTCACCATTACTCCCACTCGCCATGTACTGATGCTTAAAGAAAAGCATCCCAGCAATTTATGCAGATTAGGAATCATCAATATTCTGAAGAATCCAGCAGTATCATTCCAACTAAAGCAAAGCACTCAAAAGTCCATATGGTTTTTTGTAATATCTGATTTTCCAAATCCAGATAGTTCCTTGTTGGACTTGAACAAATGGATATAGTGAATTGCACAGTAAGCAGTTACAGCAAATAGCATGCTGTTCATCCTGCTGGCTACTTCCCATGAGTCCCTGAGTAGGAACCTACAACAATGTTTCTCTCCCACATGTCCTCTTCCCATCAATAGGTATTTGTCTTCTGCTTTTTTAATTTGCATACAGCCATCTTAGCAACTGCTAATAATACGCTTATCTTTTACTAGCATATGTAGAGCCATCTTTTGGACTATCATCCCATCTTTTAACAAGCATGTTCCATACATTAATATATAGTTTGTAAATAAGTGCTCTTCTTTTATTCACCCAAATCTCAATATCAGTTGTAATTGAAGAATAAAAAAATGAAAATAAACTTTTACCATATTCTCACCATCATTGCCTTTTACCTATAAATTTATTATTTAATAAATAAATAATTCAGATACTGTAATATTTCCATGCAGTTTTTTAAAATAATGTCACCTGCATGTTTTTTTTAGTATGAAAACTGCAAGTGCAAGGAAATATGGGTAATCAGAATCAACACTGCAAGGGTTAAGATGGCTATAATTCTTCCCTTTAAGCTATAACAAAAAATAATGTTTCTGAATAAGTGGTGTGCATTAGGAAGTGAAACTCTGTTACTGATCATGAGTTCACAAATGTAATAAAAAGAACAAGAGAAGTAACAGCAACAGTCAGAATCAACATGACTGGGATTAAAGACTGGTCCTAAACTGAATAAGTTGACGTGTGGTGTGGTATAAGGCATCCATAGTGTGCAGATTTAAGATTTATGACTTTAAGTGGTTAATGGACGTGCAAAGCTCTTATATAAAGTTATAGAGACAACTTTCTCAGCCCCATCAGCATCTAAAATATCCAGATTAAGTTTAGGAAAAGAATCTTCCTGCTGGGTAGAGTTGGTAGTTGTTTCAATCTATCAAGTATATTTAATACTTTGCATTTATTTGCTTGAATAAATACTATTTAATCTGCTTATTCATTTACCTTGAGTAAATAGAGAAAAACACATTTACACAGTTAGTGCTTTTAAGAAAATATAACATTAAGACAATATGTTTGTCTAGGTTGCATAGAAAAGCATCTGAAAACTGTACCTCTGTTACCATCTTCTTTCACCAAATGGCCATTTGAGTTGTACCACTTGTACACTGGTTCTGGATAACCTTGAACGTTGCAGTCAATCAAGGCACTATAACCTTCCTTGACTATAATGTGGTCAATTCTGGAGATTACCATTGGTACAGATCCAATCAACAGGTCTGTATGATTTAAAGTGCTGTTAATGACATCTTCAGCAGTTGTCCATACTGCTAATAAATCGAAAACATGAAAGACGGTCCAGTAGTACAAAAGAAGGTGGCTCTTGAACATGTTCACCTGTCTGCAAATATATCTGCCAATCACAGTTAATGGACCTGGAAATGGTAAATATACCAGGCTGGAGCAGCCCATCAAATTTGACCCATCAAATTTCAAAAGCAAACAAAATCTAGTCCTGAAAAATAAAACAAGTTATAACAATAAAAATAAAAATAGACGTAGTAGAAGTAGTTAAAGCAATTTTGATTTAAACTAATAATCTATCTCAGAACTCATTGTTTCAAAAGTTTAAGTTCAATGTTAGTGCTATCACAATTCCTGATATTTTTTGTTTGTGTACTGTTTGATACAATTTCAATGACAGAAAAATACTGTTTTGTTCAGATCAGTATTTTAATTTTAAAAAATATCAGAAATAATGTTTCATTTTTTTAAAAAAATCCAAATGAGCAAAAAATAGTTTACCACTGAGTTCATATCACTATCATTGTATAGGAATAAGGATTAACGCAGCGGTTCTCAACCTATGGGTCGCGACCCCATTTGGGGTCGATCGACCACTTTTGGGGGGTCGCCAAAGGCAGCGATCCGCCATTTTCTCCCCTCTGGGGGCGGCGCTGCGCATGCGCGCCATGCATGGGCCGCCGCCGCGCAAGCGCATAACGTTTGTGTGACAGGGGTCGCCGTCACACAAACGTTGAGAACTGCTGGATTAAAGTAACAGAAATCAATATTCTTAACAAATCTATTTATGCCAAAATGCATATCTAAAATGTCTCAGGTTATGCTAAAAAAGCAATAATACACATATAATATGAAGGTAAACTTTTTGTCTACATGACACAATGTAACTAAGAGTTTACCATATATTTCAAATAAAATCTGTATTTTTTTATTTGTATAACATTTTAGCAAATATCTATTTAAGCAAAGAGCTTTCCACTGAAAATGAGTTAGGATGTTTCATCTGAAATTCAATTTGTGTGCAGTTCTATTAAATATATATACTATGGATAACATATGAATGTCAGAACAATTTTATGGCTGTATATTGCATATATTTCAAAGAGTATCCTTACATAGTTTGCAGTTAATAATCATACAAAAAGAATTTAGTATCATCCTAAAATCTGTTGCTTAAAAGTAAGAGTAACTGGCTTGTTAGTCAGCATAATTCTCAGTGAAGAGATATGAGAGAATAGGGAAGGGAACATTAATTCAAAGTTACAGTCCTGCTTTGCATATAAAATATCCCTGGTTTGGTGTATGTCATTGCCAGTTAAAGAGATGAGCCGAGGTGGCGCAGCAGTTAGAGTGCAGTACTGCAGGCCACTTTAGCTGACTGTGTTCAGCAGGTCAGCGGTTCAAATCTCACCGGCTCAAGGTTGACTCAGCCTTCCATCCTTCCGGGGTAGGTAAAATGAGGACCCAGATTGTTGGGGGCAATGTAAATATATATATACATTGCTTACTGGTGTACACCGCTTAGAGAGTGCTTGCACTTAAAGCGGTATATAAGTCTCATAAATAAATAAATAAATAAATAAATCTCAGCTGGCAGGTTTATTGGCTAGAAAAACCATTGATTTGTTCAGATGACTGTAATAATATTTCTTTCCTAGAACTGCATATAGGTAGTCCTCAACTTACAATGGTTCATTTAGTGATTGTTCAAAGTTACAATAGCAATGAAAAAAGTGACTTATGACAGTTTTTCATGCTTATGATGACTGCAGCATCCCCATGGTCATGTGATCAAAATTCAGATGCTTGGCAACTGTCTCATATTTATGACAACTGCAGTGTCCCGGGTTTTGCGACCTTCTGACAAGCAAAGTCAATGGAGAAACCAGATGCACTTAACAACTCTGTTACAACTGAAGTGATTCACTTAGCAAATGTATCAACAAAGATCATAAAATGGGGCAAAATTCACTTAACAAATGTCTGACTTAGCAACAGAAATTTTGGGCTCAATTGTGGTCGTTAAGTGGAGGATAAGCTATATTGCTTCTCTGCACTTTAATGCTGATGAACATTTTGAATTCAATATATTGTAGATGATCCAGAATGATCTGTCACCTGCTCCATCTGGTTCTGTACTGTTCTGGGCAGGTGAGATACTTCTAAATAAAGCACTGGGTTTATGGGATTCATTGGGAATCAGAGGCAATCTTAGCAATAAAAATCATAGTAGAATATGGTATTTTGTCAAGATCTCACATGACCAGAAAACTTGGGGGATGTGAAGAAATGTAATAGATTGTATTACAATGTATTGGGAGGTCTTTGAAAGAAAAATGTTTTTTGTTTACCGTAAATGTTATTTGATTAAAACCTTATTTTATGCCAATTTAGCTTATTTATTATATATTTTTTTATAAATGTCCTACAAGTTTTGTGAATACTATAGCTGCGTAAATCACCTGGATTTATTTATAGTCATGTTTATTTACCATGAGAAGCAAACCATGTTTCCAGGTTTAGTGCACAACGCTAGTGTTCAGGAAACAGCTGCATGTCTTTATTAGATATTTGTTTTACTCACAGGAATACCCAAGACTAGGAAGATTACGAGTGCAGCTGCTTCTTCTCAGCTGTAGTGACCAAGTCACACATACAAAACAACCCAGAAAGAAGTGAAAAATCATCCCTATTAATTGAAGACTCTCTATCTTCTTTTTCTTCCAGGTTTTTGCTTCATTTGTTTTCAATGCTTAATTTCTACACAAAGATCAGTCAGTTCTTTCTCCAAGCAAGCCACACTTAACATGGAAGTCTTTTTCTCTAATTCTGATTATGGTTATGATTATATAGTCATTGGCAATGAAAGAAATATAATCATCTATTTCTAGACATATTCCTCCATTTTTGTGTTATATGACTTTATGTAAAAAGCCAAAAAGAAATATATATTTTCTTACAGTCTCCATTGAGTAGTTATTAAAAGAGACACAGTTAAGAAAGTCTATATATAAAATTGTATAAAAATAATTATGAGATATTATGGTTAAAAGTTCAAAAGGACTTAAACAATTGGAAAAAATTGCAATTATCTTTGTTGGGGAGAATTGCAGCTGTTAAAATGAATGTTCTACCAAAGTTTCTTTTCTTGTTTCAAATGATACCAATTTTGAAAAAAGATGCCAATTTGGATGAATGGCAGAAGGGTATTAATAAATTTAATTGGGCGGGGAAAAAACCAAGAATTAAACTTAAGATCTTACAAGACGTACGGGAAAGAGGAGGACTTAAGGCACCTAATTTGAAATTATGCTATGATGCGGTGGTTTTAACACTGGTTAGTGATTGGCTTAATTTAACAAATAAAAGTATACTTTATCTTGAGGGATGGGATTTATTATATGGGTGGCATGCATACTTAATTTATAACAAAAAAGTTGACCAAGCTTTTAAATCTCATATTTTAAGAAGTGCTTTATTGCGTGTCTGGAAGAAGTATTATTATAAGTTAAATTATAAAATATCAATCTGGGGGATTCCTGGACATGCAATAGAGGGGGTATCTATGGGTGTGAATTTGGATAGGATTTCTTATAAGGAACTACTTAGATTGGTAGGGAATGATTGGCAATTAAAACCGTTAGTTGAGTTAAAGCAAGAAAATATTGTACAATATTGGTTTCAGTATAATCAATTGTTGGCTAGGTGGAAGTTAGATCAAAAGGTTGGTATTACTTCAATGGATGAGAATTTGATAAAACAGATTAAAGATCAAAACTGAGCGCATATAAAGAGAATTTATAATGCTTTAATAGAATTGGATTCAGAAATGGATTTAGTTAAAGATTGTATGGTAAAATGGGCCCAAAATGTTTAAGAACCGATTCCATTGGATATATGGGAGGTAATTTGGGTTAGAAATGTAAAATTTACCAGGCCCAAAATTTAAGAGAAAATTTTTATAAAATGTTTTACAGATGGCATCTGGATCCTAAAAAGTTGTCTTGTATGTATCCTAATTTACAGCCCAAATGTTGGAGATGTGGTAGTTTGGATGCTACTTATTTTCATATCTGGTGGACTTGCAGAAATATAAAAGCTTTTTGGATTAAGATTTGGTGGAACATTCAAAAGATTTTTAGGAGAAAGATAAAGTTTACTCCACAATTATTTTTATTGGGTGTTATTGTAGATTGTGATGCTAAAGAAACTAATTTGATGTTGAATTTGATAACAGCTGCAAGGTTATTGGTAGGGCAATATTGGAAGAAGGATTGTTTGCCTACTGTAGAAGAATGGACGCTTAAAGTGTCAAATTTAGCAGAAATGGCTAAGATTTCTGCTTATTTGAAGGATCATTCACAAGAAAGATACATTTCAGTTTGGAGAAGATGGATAGATTATATTCAGAATAAATATGGGACTAAAAAGTTCCATTTACTTTATGAGTAAATTTTAGATTATTATTTTTATTAATAGTTTACTATAGTGGAATTTTTATTAGTTTTATTATTATTTTTAGTATTAATATTGTTTAACAATTTGGATATTGTATTGTTCAAGAATTAGGATATTAACTTGTTTATATTATTATGTTTATTTTTAATTTCTTTATTTTTATGTTAAAGGGGAATTAAAGCGCATTATAGACTTGGTTATTTACATAGTTGGTTAATGTTAGTTAGAGTATGATTATTATATTTGTTACCCTGTACTCAGCTCTGGGAAGTGGGGGAGGGAGAGGGGGGGTTTAGGGTGGGTGGGTTTTGGGGTGTATATTGTAACTTTTATAAAACTTTTCAATAAAAAAAAGGAAGTTTATATGTGCGTGCATGACTTTTAATGTGTCTGTGATTCTAACTTTTGAATTTGTCTTTTCTAGTCATCCATTATGGATTTTTCCCCATAAAGGTGAATATGATAAATTATCATTGTCCATTATTATCTTGAACTAACATGCAAGCATAACAGTAAAGTTTTCTTGTAAATGTAAAGAACATTGCGGGAAATTGGAGTTTGTAGTGGACTTATGTGATTGTGTTTTGTTTTATTGGTTTTGTATTCCTTTTTTTAATTTGATTTTTATTGTTATTGATATACTCACAAATTGTGAGTGGAACTATCTTATAAATTATTTTAATGAATTAAAATAGCAGTCCAGCTACTAGCTATAGATATTGTAAACAAATCCTATCTTCTTTCAATGAGAAGCAGCTAGAAGTTTCTGTTTCCAGTCACTTGTTAGCTGTAACCTTACATTAAGCATAGCATGTCTTTAATAAAGTGAATGGAGCCCTAGTTAATCAATATTCTTAAAAGAATTCTTAATTTTCTGTAATATAAACTAAATACTGTGTTATTCTGATTAAAAGTTAGTACCTTTGGCTTTGATTCATTTATTTTCCTCAATATGTTCTAAAGACAACTTCTAAACTGCAACAGTGGTAATGATTTAATGCTTTATTATAAGACCCAAACTTGATTTATTATAAAAGGAGTTCTGTGATATTTCAGAGTATATATAAATGTTTAGTTGGTGGCAGCTGTTATTCCTGGGAAAGACCCATCATACATCTTACAGGTTATGGGGTTGCAATTGTTCATCTGGGGTAGTGACAGGAGATAGCTGGTATCAGCGGAATAAACAGAATAACAGAGTTTGATAGGACCTTGGGAGTCTTCTAGTCCAACACCTACTCAAGCAGGAGACCCTATACCCGTGATGGTGAACCTTTTAGAGACTGAGTGCCCAAACTGCAACCCAAAACCCACTTATGTATCATTGAGTGCCGGGTGGGTGTGGCCCATTGGGTGGGCGTGGCCCATTGGGTGGGTGTGGCAGACTGGGTGGGACTAAAAAAATTCAGTCAATCAATTCCAACTTTGCAAGATCTTTTTTTCCCTGCGAGAAGTTGAAATTGACTGATTGAACCTTTTTTTTTTTTTTTTGCACACAGCAGTGGAGGCCTAAAGCAAAAAGGATTTATAAAACCCAGCTGAAGGCCTAGGACTGGGGCGATGGCGCGCCTGTCCACAGAGAGGGCTCTGAGTGCTGCCTCTGGCACCCATGCCATAAGTTCACCACCACTGCCCTATACCATTGCAGACAAGTAGCTGTCTAGTCTCTTCCTAAAAACCGCCAGTAATGGAGCACCCACAACTTCTGAAAGCAAACCATTCCACTTGATAATTGTTCTCATTGTTAGGAAATTTCTCCTTAGTTCTAAGATTGCATCTTTCTTTGATTAGTTTCCATCCATTGTTTCTTGTCTTGCTTTCTGGTGCTTTGAAAAATAGGCTGACCTCTTATTTTTTGTGGCAGCCCATCAAATATTTATGCAACAATAGGTACTTATTTAATTTTCCGCACTTTATTTTTATTTTATGAAATACATGCAATGAAATTGATTACTAATTTTGTGCTTTGGGTTATAAATATTAGAAATAATTTGAAGTGAGTTATTTATAATGAATTCAGGTAATGAACTATTTCAAGTTAATTAGAGAGTGTAGACTCCCATTAATTTTTCTTGTTTTTTCCAGAAGCTAGTAAGTTTCCATGTTATCAGTGGCAATTAATTTTTCCCAACCCTTTATGAGCTTTTGTTTGGGGAACAAATGTTTATGGTCCTCTTTAATGTAATATAATGATACTCTTAATTTTGTCCTTGGCATGCTAGGCAGACCATACTGAGGGTTCTGCAGAACTTTAGGTGGCATAATGGAATCTTCTGCATGTTTTTTGCCACTAAATTATTGGAGAGAAATTATGATTTTTAATTTTATTTGACCATTTCCCAACCTTTTTTTTACTTAATATCAGATATGATAAGACATAGTAAGTAGAACAGCGTTTCCCAATCTTTAGATAGCAGAATAACAGAATTGGAAGGGACCTTGGAGGTCTTCTAGTCCAACTCCCTGCAGAAGCAGGAGACCTATATCATTCTGGACAAATGGCTGTTGCTGTCCAATCTCTTCTTAAAAATCTCCAGTGATGAAGCACCCACAACTTCTACCTTTGGGAAGTTTAAGTTCCCAGATTCAAACTTTGAAATGTCCAGTTTAAATAAAACATCAGGAACAAAAGGATGGTAAATAGTCTAAATCAATTTTGCATGTACAGAACTGCACAGTTGTTTCTCTTTTCTGAAACTTTTTCCTTAAAGAATTTTGCTCCTAGAACCCTACTTTGAAGGTTATCATCAAAACCCATTTTAAACAAATATTTTGAGAACTTTACTGTGCATTATGTTAATGCTTCCCTCCCCCTTTAGATGTCACTTTACTCTTATTTACATCATAATTATTTGTTATGACAACTTGGTTCCTAAGATAAGTTAATTTAGGAAATTTCATGGATATTAAGCTTTGTTTCCCTTTCTTAAACAATTCCCCTATCCTAGTCCAGTCCCATACTCTCAGGAGCACTTATTCTCCTATATAGGAGAAGTAGGTGCTTGCAGGGAGAAGCAGCAGCTTGTACTGAGAAACTTATTGAAAAGGATCCAAGGCACAATGTTTTGGAGGTAAGGCAAATATAAGAATGGAAACTGATTAATAATCTCAAAATAAATATATAACCTCCTGAGCGTAGTCAGGTGGATGACTAAATTCTACTAAGAATCCCAGCTGTTTCTTTTAGTTGTGAAACAAGTGTTAGCCATCTACAGATTTTGGCAACCAATTACTGTGCCACAGTGTGCAAATGTACAGAATTAATGGCAAAACAAAGAGCAATTATATGCTTTTAGGTATTCTTTCATACCTGATACTGAGAGAGGTGACTGACTATTTGCATTTATACCAGTGGTTCTCAACCTGTGGGTCGGGACCCCATTTGGGGTCGAACGACCATTTCACGGGGGTCGCCAAACAAGGCTGTCCGCCATTTTTTTCCCCTTTTCTTTGGCCACGCCCCTGGTACCCGGTGATGTATAAGTGGTTGGGGGTCACCACAACATGGGGAACTGTATTATGGGGTCGCGGCATTAGAAAGGTTGAGAACCACTGATTTATACCAAGTATAATGCCATACAGGTAGTTAGCGACTGTTCAAAGTTACTATGGCACTGAAAAAAGTAATGTACAACTATTCCTCACACTTATGATTATAGCATACCATCCCCACAGTCACATGATCAAAATTTGGATGCTTGGTAACTGGCGTGTATTTACAACAGTTGCAGCATCCCGGGGTCACCAAAATAATCACCATTTGTGACTTTACCAGCTGGTTTAGACGTAAAATCAATGGGAGAATTCATTTAATGACCACATATTACATTTAACAACTGCAGAGATTCACCTAACAATCATGACAAAAGGTCATAAAATGAGGCTTGACTCACTTAACTGCCTTGCTTAACAAAGGAAATTCTGGTCCCAATCATAGTTGTAAGCCGAGGACTACCTGTACTACCTATACTTAACTGAATTTGCCTTGGTCTCAATAAGTGTGGATACTTGGCCACACTAAATTGCCAGTTATCATATTTATTCAGGTTTTTCCCAAACGAAAACACCCACACTGGTTCAAATACACTTGCTGTTATTTTTTCCATGCGTTTAATTCCAGCATAGAGGTCACCTCATGTCCGTGTTTCTGAGTAAAACTCTAGGACTGTTAAACCAGAGACCCTTTCCTGAAAGAAGATGTTCCAAGGACAAGGCAATCTAAAGCTTTGCTCTCTTGGAAAGCATCAGAGCCAGAGTGGGTCAACAGAAATTGAGGCGCTCTCTACTCTCCCCTGTCTATCAATAGAAAAGAAGTCCAATCTTTTCAGCTGCTGATCTGCCTATCTTATATGGGCCTCTTTAGAGTCCCATTGCATTCTACTTTTAATATTGTGGGGTCCTTGGTGAGCTCTGCGCTTGGTTGTTTTCTTGCAGACATTTCATTACCAAACTAGGTAACATCATCAATATTAGTAGGGAGTGGGATTACGACCTAGTAGCACTAATGATGTTGCCTAGTTTGGTAATGAAATGTCAGCAAGAAAGCTACCAAGCCCAGAAAGTGGCAAGGATTCCACAGTTCAATCCTGAGCTACAAATATTTTCTTCTATTGGTATTTTTAGTATCCTAAAACAGGCATATAGAATTTCTGGCACTCCAGATATTGTTGAACTACAACTTCCAGCATTCAAAACTATTTGATGCTTTTGGGAATTGTAACTCTGGAACAGATGGAAGGCAAATACCTCCTCTCTCCTAATTTAATTCAAGCCTTCTGATTAGGAAGCAAGCCTTCCTTAAGACACAATATATGGCTAGGATTAAAGAGAAAATATTTTCCCCATCCTTAACAGCCCTTTTCTACAAACTAACAGGGCTCTTCTCTTACAATCTTTTCACAGAAGTATCAACTCATGTGTTCCTGTGCCAGCCTTGGATATTTTTCTTCCCATTTTCCATTCTCATTAAGTCTCTGAAAGCAGAATGCCTCACAAGTCTAGTCAAGAGTCAGATGAGGCCAGCCAAACTTCGCTCTTGGAAAGTGGGCAGAACAAAAGGAAAATAAGTAATAGATAACTTATGCCTAATAGTTTAAACGCTGACCAAATTTCATCGCGTCAACTAATTATCATCACAACTTACCGCCTCAGTTTTTCGTTAACCCTAACAATGGATTCAGGCGCTGCGCCCGCATAAGCTGCCACACAAGAAGCCACCAAACAGCCATCGCTACCTTCCTCTGCAACATCGCCCTTCCCACCCACCATTATCTTTGCTAGTCGAATCTATCAGGGATAGTTGGAAAAGAGGTGAACCCTCTCTTTCTCCCTCCTGATTGACTTGACCCTCACCTCCTAGCGTGGGGCACCCTGTCTGCATTGCCCAGTGCCAGTGTTCTGTGATTCCCAGTAGGGATGGAGATAAACCGGACAGCAATGTTTACCAAGAGGCAGCTTCGTTAGCCGATACGTTTTCTTGTCCACAGCTTTCCCTAGAGCTGCCGTTTAGGCATTTTGGAAGCTACTTCCGGATAATTTCGGCTTTTGGAGCCCCAGCAGGTGCAGGAGGATTTGCTCTCCCGGGGAACGTCAAGTTCTGCACCCCTCTACTCAAGCTTCTGCCGCCTCCGCCGTCCAGGTCGGCTATCTCCCAGCAAAGCTGCAGACTGAGCTCCCCGGACTCAGCTTGCACAAGTAGGTCAGAGAGGCACTGAGCATGCTCGCTGTTGAGCCAGGCTGCTGTGAAACTGCGTTTGTGTTGTCCTTTGCTTCTTTCTTTTTGTACCCAGCGAAGGTTACATTAGTGTTTATATAGGGGAGTGAAGAAGGCGTAGGAGGCTTAGCCCCAGAGGAATTCTTTCTTCTCCGATAGGGCGCAGCGGAGAGAACATCTAATATATAGCGCCGCACTATTTCTAGATGGATCATAAAATATGATATCGGTATTTTAAAATGTACCTGTATAACATTCGGCTGTTATTGACTTTTTATTCAGCAGAGGCGAGTTTGCGCCTATCATTTCCATTTGCTTCAGTGATCATTCTGGTGCTTTCAATATTTTAGTTTTTCATGTTGAGTTTCTGTCCAAAGAGTTTGTCATTTTCATAATACTCAAAGCTGGAGAGAGGGAATTAGAGAAAAAAAGTTCAAAACAAATCTACACTGAAACTGAGGACCAGTTGAATATATTCAATTGTAGTAGCAGTGCCTGCACCATTAGAAGATCTGAAACACCAAGTTAGGAATAGATGTCAGGGGAAAAAATATGTGAGCACTAACACTTGACAAGGTGCATCAGCATTACCTTTGTCATCTTCATTGTAAGCTAAGTAATTTCAGAGCTATAGTCTAGACCAGCGGTTCTCAACCTGTGGGTCATGACCCCTTTGGGGGTCCAACGATTCTTTCACAGGGGTCGCCTAAGACTATCAGCAAACATATATTTCTGATGATCTTAGGAACTGAGACACCACTCCTCTATCCATCTCCAGGTGGATAAAAACAATACAGAGAATGGTAAGACTTAAAGCATCAAAGCAGCAACTCCCCGCCTCTCAGGTAGAGCTAGCAAGAGCCAATGACTCAGCCCGCCTTCTCCCAGCCTTTTCATCAATCAGAAGCCGCGGCCCGGACATTGGCATCCATGATGTATCTTCCCGGGGAACTTGTGAAGCCAGCGGAGCTGCTTCAGATCGTGCTTGCGTACAGTCACTTGTACCTCGGTGGAAGAGGGGAGACGGGCTGGCAGGGAGTTGAGGGGGGATGAGGCAGGAGGAGGAGGAGGAAGGAGGGAGGGAGGAAGGGAAGGAAGGGTTGTTAGCTGTGGAATCAGCACGCTGGAGGGCTTTGCCGTGGGGGTGGGTTCCTTTTGTATTTTTTTTTATATTAAAAGTTTTAAAGATTTTATACAATATATATCCCAAATCCTTCCCCCCTCCTCCCCTCCCCCACTTCCCAGAGCTGATTACAGGGTTACAAATAAACAATCATAATCTAACTAACATTACCCAACTATACAATCAAATCCATAACATACTTTAACTCCTTTTCAAAATAAATATTAACAAATTAAATACGAAAATAATATCATTAAACCATAAAACTAAGACTAATGTAAGTTCTACATATTAAATTATTAATAATAATCTAAAATTTACTCATAAGCTAGATAATACTTTTTAGTCTCATATTTATTCTGAATATAATCTATCCATCTTCTCTAAACCGAAATATATCTTTCTTGTGAGTAGTCCTTTAAATAAGTGGAAAATTTTGCCATTTCTGCTAAATTAAACACCTTGAGTATCCATTCTTCCATAGTAGGCAAAGAATCTTTCTTTCAATATTGCCCCACCAATAATCTTGCAGCTGTTATAAGATTCAACATCAAATTAATTTCTTTAACATCAAAATTTACAATAACACCTAACAAAAATAATTGTGGCATAAACTTTATCTTTCTCTTAAAAATCTTTTGAATGTTCCACCAAATCTTAATCCAAAAAGCTTTTATATTTCTACAACTCCACCAAATATGAAAATAAGTTGCATCTAAGCTTCCACATCTCCAACATTTGGGCTGTAAATTAGGATACATACAGGACAGCTTTTGAGGTTCCAAATGCCACCTATAAAAGGTTCCTCTTATATTTTGATTCCCTCCCTTTTGGAGGGAGGAATGGACATTTTATGATCTGGGAAAAAAAAATCTGGTGTCTGTGAATAAAAGTACCGGCGATCATCTTTTCTTTCCGCCTGCTCGCCTTGATGCATTCAGTGCAATTGCTTTTTTAAATACTTTTGGATTGTATTTTTTAAAAAATCTTAGCTTTTTTTTAAAAAAAAACTGGAAAGCGCATTCTTAGAGCAAGGCGCAGACTTGGTACTCTCTCTTCCCCACAGCCCCCCCAATCCCCGGGTATTTTTATTTTTGGTTGGCAAAATCGGATCCGCAGCTGCTAAATGAGTAGTGGTTTGAGAGGGAGGGGGGCTGCTGTGGGCAGCAGAAGACAGGCTGCTGCATCCGAGGTGTTGTTCACTCGCTTACCTCCTTTCTGTTGAAACCCCCCCCCCGGTCTAGATCAGAGTTGCTGCTTTGCGCAGGCATGAACCAGGATGGCCTTTCATGGGGTTGGTCTCTGCCCTTGCATGGGGGGGTTGCAAGCACCTTAATTGAGTCTCCCCACCCCCATCCATGGGATTTTCCTCAGGGTTGCTAGGAGCTGCGCTTAAACTCGGAATCGCCCGGCTGCAAGAGAAGAGAAGGGAGTTGGCGTGGGTGAGAAAGCCAGCTGCCAGCCCGAATTGCGAGCTTCCCTTCGCCTTTTTCGTCATGAATCAGGAGCAAGCCAACCTCGGGATTTTCCCTTCTCCCGCCTTTAAACGGCTTCCTTTTATTCTGCCTCCCGCCTGGTCGGGATCCAAAGGCGAGGCTCCGATTGGGGAAGTGTATACTCCACTGCCAGAAATTGTTAGGAAAAAGGAAATGCATTGAGAGAGGGACTTGTCAGAAAACATTTAGATGAGAATCAAGTACACTCAGTGGAAGGTGAAAATGTTGGAAGGAGGGAATGAAATAGCTGGAATCTAGGACAGCTGTAAAGTCGTATCCTTCTGTTTTGGGAAACTTCCATGAAAAAGTAGTCACATAACCCCTCGCTTCATCCACAAAATGTTACAGGGGTTCTGATTTTTTATTTATAACCCTTTTCCTTTTTTCCATTCTCTTGCTGTTTTTCCTTCAATTGGTCATGTGATCAAAATGTGGATGCTTGGCAACTGGCCTGTATTTATGATGGTTGCAGTGTCCCAGGGTCATGTGATTATTTTTAGCAATCTTTTGACTAAGTCAATGGGGAAGCCAGATTCATTTAACGACTGTGTTCCTAACTTAATAACTGCAGTGATTCACTTAACAACTGCAGCAAGAAAGATCGTAAAATGGGTGCAACTCACTTAACAACTGCCTTGCTTAGCAACAGAAAAGTTGAGCTCAGTCGTGGTCATAAGTTGAGGACTACCTGTAGTTGTGGAATTCCTTTTGTTGGATGGTTCTATCTTCTAGAGTCTATTCTAGAATCTGATCCTGCATATCAGATATTTACATTACAATTCATAACAGTAGCAAAATTACAGTTATGAAGTAGCAACAAAAATAATTTTATGGTTGGGGGTCACCACAACATGAGGAACTGTATTAAAGGGTCGTGGCATTAGGAAGGTTGAGAACCACTTGTCTAGACCTAGAAGTTGAAAAAAATGACAAAAAACTGAATGACCCACCACTTCCAAAACACAACCAGTTTTGAGTTTAATGTGTTTGTGGAGCTTTCTTTCTTTCTTTCTTTCTTTCTTTCTTTCTTTCTTTCTTTCTTTCTTTCTTTCTTTCTTTCTTTCTTTCTTTCTTTCTCTCTTTCTTTCTTTCTTTCTTTCTTTTTTTGTCATAGCTGTTTTAGTCTGAGCTTCCTGAGTAATTTTATTTTTATCTGTTTTTATTGCTTTCTTTTGGAATGGGCAGCCATAATAAATTTAAATATGTCCCCATGTAAACACCAGGGCCTGAGTTAATACAATGCATCATTACTTTTAACCACTTAGTTTTGGCACCTCACATGTAAACAGTTCTGCTTTAATGTTTAATGTTATGGTGTTTTTAAAGTACATTTGAATTTGCTTCAAGCTTTCTAGTATGAATTTAATGGTATTAATTTTAATAATCATTAGTTTTAAAAGCTTTTTAATGCTTTATTTTAAATTCTGTGTGCAGTTTTATTTTTGTGTGGTAGGTATTTTTTTTTTCACTTTTTACATGAGATATCCTGGAAGGTTTTCCCTAATGAAGAACATTATATCAGTACTTTAAATATATTGTCTAATTAACATCATTTAATTCCATTATCACTGTAATTTAACTTCTGAATATCTGTTTAAGGATTGCTATTCCAATACGGAGATGTATCATATTAGATTAGAGAATAAAAGTATTCAGTTGTTTTGAACATTGGGTACTCATTACACTGTTGAAAACATTTTATTGTTAATTAATTTACTTTACAATCATATATATTTCTCTGTGCACAGTTATTTTCTTATTTCCCTCGCCATTGTTATTATTGATTCTGAATTGTTGTTTCCCCAGATATGTTCATGTGTCTTTTTATTCTATTCTATATCAGTCATCTTACAGGTAGTCCTTAACTAATTAACACAATTGAGCCCAAAATTTCTGTTGCTAAGTGAGACAGTTGTAAGTGTCAGAACCCATTCTTTCCCTGGAGGGGGTGTTTCTCTTTCAATTCTTTCCATTTCTTTCAGTGGGTTCTGCCATTCTCCAGAGGGGGTGGGGGGAGGCTTTGTGGTATGTTTCTGCTTTGCTACAATGTATCCTTTCCGCTGTTTCTATATACTTACTTTTTGAACTGTCTCTGCCTTATCAACTTGGAGTGAGAAAGGAATATGCCTCTGACCATCTGGCTTATCTCTCACTGTGGAAGGGAAGGTGTGAAGACCCAACAACATTTTCACAAGCATGGAACGGACCCCTGGTGGAATATTCAAAGAATTTTTAAAAGAAGGGTAAAATTTACTCCGCAATTATTTTTATTGGGTATTGTTATTGACTGTGATGCTAAGGAGGTTATATTGATGTTAAATTTGATTACAGCCGCTAGGTTGTTAATAGGACAATATTGGAAGAAGGAATCTTTGCCTACTTTACAAGAATGGTTTCATAAAGTTTCGTATTTGGCAGAAATGGCAAAGATTTCGGCTTTCTTAAAGGAGCAATCTCAAGAAAAATTTTTTGCGGTATGGGAAAAATGGATAAATTTTATACAACATAATTTGGATATGGAAAAATATTATTTAGCCTTTTTATAATTTGTAATGATTGTTTTTTCTTTCTTTCTTTCTTCTTTTTCTTTTTTATATATATACATTTTTAATGTATTATTATTCATATATTTTTTTTTTTATATATATATATGCTTTATTTTTCGTCTACTTTCTTCTTTCTTCTTTCTCTCTCTCTCTTCTCTTTTTATTTTTTATTTTTTTTCTTTTTTAGTATATATTATTCATTTTAAAGTTTATGTTATGTATATTATTTCTATATATATTATTACTGTGATTTTTATTATTATTATTAATTATTTTATAAATTGCAAATGTTATTTTTAAAATATTTGTTAAATAATCCTATATTCAGTTCTGGGAAGTCGGGGGGGGGTGGGGTGGTTGGGGAGGGGGGGGTGGATTTTTATTTGTAAAACTTTTGAAAAATTTCAATAAAAAAAAAAAAAAAAAAAAGCATGGAACGGACCCCATTATTACCTCCGTTCCCACAGCGGACTTAACACCTAGGGATTGACCCATTTAAACTGACCGGATGAACTATTGGGGTGGGGTTTGCTTCGGACTCTTTTAACTTATTGATCTGAGCGGGAAACCCTCAGATCCTGCCTTCTATGCCTGCTATCAGCTTCTCCTAATAAAAGTTCCTTTTGGAATGAAACAGTTCCAAGAGTCCTGCTTTCTTGGGATGAGGTTTTGAAGTGGGCCCTGACAGTAAATGAATTTTGTCCCATTTTAGGATGTTTCTTGACACAGTTGTTAAATAAATCTCTGCAATTGTTAGATGAATCTGGCTTCCCCTTTGATTTTGCTTGTCAGAAGGTTGCAAAGGGGGATGACATGACCCCGGGATGCTGCAACCATCATGAATGTGTATCGTTTGCCAAGCATCTGAATTTTGATCATGCGACCATGGAGATACTGCTGTGGTCATGCGAAAAATGGTCATAAATCATTTTTTTCAGTGCCTTTGAAATTTAAATAGTCACTAAATGAACTGTTGTAAGTTGAGGATTACCTTATTGTTGTCAATATGTAGCATTTTCTAGTGGTTATATGCACAGCCTCCACTCTAATGTTACTCAGCCTGCACATGTAATTTCTTCACTTGAAATGATGCCTTCTGATCATTAGTTGGCTGTGGTGTTGATATGAAATTCCTTCATATTTACCTTAATCTCTTACATTTGTCTATGGTTACCCACTAATGGGCAGGGTATGACATTTGAGGAGAAACAGAATGTTAGAGGAGAATTGGAAGACTTGAACTTCTGCTGACCAGAGTTCAAGAATTACTTGAAAAGCTGCCCATAGTTCATGATATCTATTCATTCATGTTTTGACAACTGGAAGTTTCCCTATTGCACCTAAAACCTCATCTGGTTCACAGCCTATGAGTTAAATATCTTTATGGTATCATTAGGTATTCCAGTTTTTTTAAAAAATATTTCTTCCCTTAAGCCAGTCTTTTCACCATTGCATCAAGGCATGTAAAATCTGTAACACTTTTTTTATTGACCTGTGTGGATGTGATCTGAGATGTATTTGAGGAGTGTGAGGAGGTGAGATATGCCCCATATGGTCATTAGCTAGTCTCTCCCACACCAATCTCATTATCAGTTTTAGCCTTGTAAGGACCTGCCCTTTCTGGTCCCTCAGGAAAGTAAAACTCTTGACTCCATTGAGGTTAATCAAAAGAATTTTCCCTGAGAGAAAGTGGATGCAGAAAAGTCAGGTGGAATCTGAAAGTCCCACACAAAGCACAAAACAATTATTTCACTTCCCCAGACCCAATCCCCCTAACCAGTCAACTGGTAGCCAATATGATGCTACAGGGTTGTTTTGAGAATGCTGAGGTGCTGGGTAGATAACAGGTCACCTTCAGGGTATGACGACCTTGGAACCAGGCTGGAACTGACTGGGAAGGAGTCTGTTTCATCTCTGAAGACAATCCCTAATTCCCAAATGGTTACAGCAAAAGCAAAAACATGGAAAGAATGCCAGCAACCTTCCTCCCCCATTTTCAACTGAATGGCAGAATACCAACATGGTGGACCTGACATGCTGCCCCCAGAAAAAAATGTCAGTCCTGCAGAAGGAAACAGAATAAACAGGGAGAGAAAGAAAAATATGAAATTGAAACATTATTTAGGTTTATTAGGGTATTGGTCATGAAAACACTAAACAAGTCTGGGAGCTCTAACATGGCAGTGATTCATACACTCATTCTAATCTTCAGAGAAATCCTTCCATTCTATTAAATATTGGAGCTCTCCCCTATGCCTGCGGGAATCCAAAATCTCTCAGACTTTAAAGTGTTGCTCCTCCTTGACCATTATTGGCTCAGAAGGCAATGGAAGGTTTAGCCTAAGGGGGGAAATAACCTCAGGTTTTAATAAACTACAATGGAACACAGGATGGACTGGACGAAGGAGCTTTGGCAAATCCAACTTTACAATCGCAGGGTTTATAATTTGTTTGAAGGGGCCCACAAACGTGGGTCCTCATTTCTTCAAAGCTGTAGAGACTGTATGTAATGGAGGGAGAGAGAGACATGATCACCAATGTTGAATGGTTTGGGTTCTGTTAGTTTCTTGTCAGCATGAGTTTTGTAACCCTCTTGGGTGTCTGCAAGGGCTTTTCTCATGACGGGCCATATGTTTCATAATTGGGAGACCCATTTTTTAAACAATGGCACCTGAGGGTCATTTAGAGGGTAGTTCGGGCATTGGCATAACATACTAACAGTAGCCACTCTGAAAGGGGTGAACCCTGTGCTTAAAGGCAACAAGTCAGTCCAATTGTCCTGCTGTTAATTAGTAAAGCATCTGAGGTACTGTTCCAATACTGAGTTCTCTTGTTCACACACCCCATTTATTTGGGGGTGGTGATTGGAACTAAGCCCCTCATCAGTCCCAAGTAAGTTAAGGAAGGCCCACCAAAATATAGAAGTGAATTGCACTCCTCTGTTTGAAATGATGTGTTGAGGTGCCCCATGTCATTGGTAAATATATGTAAAAATAATTTGGCTAGTCCCCAAGCTGTTGGAATTTTCTGACATGGGACAAAGTATACTTGTTTAAAAAAACAAATCAGTCATGACCCATATAACGGTATTTCCTGAGCTTACAGGGAGTTCCACAATGAAATCCATGGAGGCTCAGCCATGATCTGAAGGAGTCCTGGGGTTTTCCCTTGATGTTGTTTGGTGGAAGGGCAAACAGGGCAACTTGCTACATAGTTCTCAATGAGGGATGTCACCAAAACTGTCTTTTTACTGATGTGCAGGTTCTGAGGTTTTGCTTGATAAAAAATACAGGAAACCAGAAGTTGCCTTCAAGCTTATGTGTTCATTCAGCTGAATAGAGACGGACTCCTCTAAAATGAGAGAAGCCCCGAATGACAAGAAATCCTTGTATTTATTCTTTCTAATTACATAAGCAACCCATCCAGCAAAGCTGACATACATAAGATAAATATTTCACCCAGTAAGTCTGGCACACTGTAGATAAGAAGGGAGAAAGCAGTAGTAGTTAACATGTTCCCTTTTGGGTGTTTCCCTAAATATATTGTATGTTCTCTGGTGGGTTAGGACATTGGGTGTTTTCTTTGCTGTCCTTTCATGACCCTGCATCCAGGACTCTGCAAGTGATCAGAGAGAGAGAGGCCATCTGTATGTATTCACAATTGATACTGTCCCCTAAGTCCTGGTCATCATTACCAGATGTAAAGTCTTTACAAAACCAAAGTGTCCCACCACTTTAGAATCATGGTTTTTTTCCAAAATCATCAACCTTTGACTCTCCAGTACATAGAGCTTACCCCCTACCAAGCCAGCTCATCCTGGATCAAGCAGACATTCTCTTATTTGTCTTCCTTTAGCTTTCGCTTTCTTAAGTGCTGCAGTCACTTCATTGTCTATTGCACACCTCTTCTTCACTTGTGCTTGGGTGGTCATTTGGCCAGCTAACTGGTGGGATGGGAGCACTGGTTTGACTATTTCTACTTAAGGGCAATTGTATTGAGGTATATGTGATAGTGCATCAGCTAGAAAGTTTTTTTCCCCTGGGAGGTAACGTAATGTGAAGTTGAAACAGTTAAAGTATTGCACCCATAGCACTTGATTTGGAGATAGTTTCCAAAAGGTTTGGAATGCCTCTAGATTTTTATGATCAGTCCATACTTCAAAAGGTACTTTACTTCTAGGAAATGCCTTCAAGATAAGATTGCCCAGCACACTGCTTCTTCTCCCACACGACCCACCCGTGTTCAGTCTCTGATAGTTTTCTAGAGGTGTAAGCACATGGTTGCAGCTGGCCACTCTTTTTTCTGTAGCAGCATAGCCCCCACAGCTACATAGCTAGCATTTGCTTGAATGACAAATGGAGAACTCGGGTCAGGTTGCTTTAGAACTGGTTCAGCTGCAAACAATCATTTGAGCTTCTCGAATATTGCTTGGCATTCCATCATCCATTTTAGAGGTTGAATGGGCTTGGGTTTGTCTTCCCCTTTGGTTTTTAACAGGTTCATAATGGGAAGGGCTGTTTGGGCGAACGATGGGATGAGTAGCCGGTAAAAGTTAGCAAAGTCCAAGAAACTTTGCAGTTGCTTCCTGGTTCAGGGTGGAGCCCACTCCAACACTGCTTTGACTTTCTATTCCCCTCACATGAAATGCAATAACCCAGGTAATCTATTTTGCTTTGGTCGAATTTACATTTAGAGAGTTTGGCATACAGTAGTTTCTGAAGGACAGCCTTCACCAGTTTCACATGCTCAGTTTTCATTTTGGTGTTCATGTAGAAACTCATTGATTAATTACATGAACACGGCAGGGGCACCCTATAGCCCAAAGGGGAGGACTTTGAACTGGAAACAGCCCAGTGGGCAATTGAAAGCTTCCATTCGTCCTCCTCCTTGATCCTCACATGGTTTCCCATAAGTCCAGTTTAGTGAATATCTTGCTCTTAGCCAAGTGGGCTAACATGTCCCTCATTAGGGACAAGGGGAAGACATTCTCCACACATACAGCATTAAGCCCCCTATAGTGCATGCATAGACAAAGCATCTTGTATTTCTTCTCTCGGAACAGAACAGGAACAGCTACCCATAGTCGCACTGGCTGGATGAACCTTTGGGCAAGATTCTTGTCAATAAACAGCTGCAGTTCCTCCAGCTCCCATGGGGTCATAGAATATAATTTTGGTTTTGGTAGTTAGCCCCAACAGGATTTCTATAATACAGTCCTTAAGCCAGTGGGGAGGATATTCATCTGAACCCCCTTCAGTGAACACCTCTCTCAAGTCCCGATACTCCTTGGGTATAGTGGGAAGGTCCTTTCCCTGTGCAACTGCCCATAATTCCTGCCATGGAGGTGCTGCCTTCTGAATTTCCCTTGCTCCTGGGAAGGGTAGCCCATTTGGATTTTTAGCAGCCCCCTCCTCCAATTCACATAGGGATTCAATTTCTTTAAGCAAGCTAATCCTAATACCAGGGGCCGTCGCCAGATTCGGTGTCAGTTAGCCCCTGGTCGGCGGGGTTGGAGTTCTCTCAGCCCATTTTGATGACAGGGTGAACTCAATGACCTCCATTCCCTTCAGTGCATTTTCTCTAGGCCATGGCAGGGCTTTGGTGCCCTTTCCTGCAGAGCTTGGGTTCACTTTCTTGGTCAGATGGTTGATTTTGCACTCAGCTGGCTGATGCCCTTCTTGGCTGCATTCGAACCAGGCAGTGGAATGAGTCTGCAGAGCTTGCAGCTTACTTGCCTCTCTCTTCTCCAGGCTGAATTTTTCCATGGCTGAGCTAGGCGATACTTGTTGTATGCCTGGTCAATTTCCACCTCCTCAGCTAGGACATACCAATTGTGGAGGGTTGCAGGGGCTCCCCTCGAGATGCAGGCATTGTACAAGTTATTGTTCAATCCATCCTTGAAACAGCTGTTGAGGATGTCCTTCAGACAATCATTGAGTGAGCATGCCAAGTCATGGAATTTCTCGGTGTACTCTGCCACTACTCAGCAGCCTTACCTCATGGTCTTGATGTGGTCCCTTGCTTTGCTGTCGAAGTTTCTCAGTTCAGACACATTTGCGTTGTAGAGTGTCATGATCCAATGGGCCCCAGCCCCTTCCAGTGCCAGGCTGACACTCTTCACCTTGGCACCCTCAGTGGGGCTCTCTGGCCCATATTCTTGCATAGGCCAGGAAGAATCCCAGCTGTTGGGGGTCTCCAGCAAACTTCACACCAAGGGGTAATTCCACCTAATGTAAGGACCTGCCCCAGCTGGTCCCTCAGGAAAGTAAAACTCTTGATTCACTCCATTGAGGTTAATAAAAAGAACTTTTATTGAGAGAAAGTAGATACAGAAAATTCAGGCGGAATCTGAAAGTCTGATACTGTTTTGAGAATACTGAAGTGCCGGGTAGATAACAGGTCACCCTCAGGGCATGACGGTCTTGGAAACAGGTTGTAACTGTCTGGGAAGGAGACTGCTTCATCTCTGAAGACAATCCCCCTCCCTAATTCCCAAGTGGTTATAGCAAAAGTGAAAGCATGCGAAGAATGCCAGCAATCTTCCTTCCCCGCTTCAACCGAATGGCAGGACACCAGCATGGTGGACCTGACAAGACTCTTCATAAGCATTTTGATTCCTAATATTCCTCTTTTTTATATATATACATTTTTATTTATTTTTTAATACAATTCAAAAGTACTTATTCAACAAACGTGTTGTCTGAGTTTATCATTCACTAATACAAAATGAATTCCTAATCCCTTATTCTTTTCTCCAGCCATTGATAAAATAAGTCCTAAGTTTGAAAGTATTCTGTTTCTTCTTTTTCTTTCAACCTCAGAGTAAATCTGCCATTTCTGCACAATCTAGTATTTTTTAAAATTATTTCTTCTTCTGGTGGTATTTCTTCATTTTTCCAATATTGTGTGAATGTGATTCTTGCCCCTGTTATCACATTTAAAATCAAGTATATACTTTGTCAAGCTTTTCTGGCATTATACCTACTAAAAAAAGTTCAGGTTTAAAATATACATGTTTTCCCAACATCTTTTCCAGCCAAGTATCTATTTTTGTCCAATATCTCTTTGCTTTAACACAAGTCCACCATACATGGTAATAGGTACCTGACTTGTGATTACATCTATCTGACTTGTGATTACATCTATCTGACATATTTTTAAACATTTTTGCTAGTCTTGTTGGTGGCAAGTGCCATCTATAAAACATTTTATGTAAGTTTTCTTTTTAAGAGGTTGACATTGTCAATTTATAATTTCTTTCCCACAAGTTTTGCCATTTCTCTAAGTCTATATTGTATCCAAAATTCTTTGCCCATTATCATTGTTTCTTTTACTTGTTCATCTTCCATTTTCAAATTCAATAAAAAGTTATATATTTTCGGAGTTTCCAGTGATGTCACGGTGACATAGGTGCAGGAAAATGAGGCTCCGTTCCCCAAGCCCGATTTCTACCAGTTGGGAGGTCCAATAGGACCAAAAGTCGCCCTATAGAGGTGACTGGCCAAAGGGCAAAATTTTGTAGCTGGCTCGCTTGGTCCAAATTAGCCCTTGGGATTGGCAGGAAGAAAGGCTGACTGCACCCATGAGGTCAGCCAGAACCCGCTGATCGTCGGAGACAATGAACACTAACAAGCAGAAAGCAAAACAACTGATCTGGGTGAGACTACTTTCCTTACCTCTCTATAACTGAAAAATACCGGTTCTGGAAAAAGGCTCCCAATGCAAGAAATCCCCAAGCTTTAGGGAGGGAGGGATTTTTTTCTTTACCTCTCCCTCCTGAACTATAAGTGGTGGTTTAAGCTTTGGGGGAAATTAAAACTGACTTATAACAATATTGTGAAGACAATGGAGGGATAGAAGAAGGATAATTTAGGAAACTTTTGCATTTATAATTTTTTTTTATATTTTTTTAATTCCTTGTTTGGAAACCATTGAATTTTACTTTTTAAAACTTTTTAAAGTTTGGTAGGAATGGACATCTACTGACATCTAGTGGCAAAACTAAGAACTACATTTAATCTTGTATCTTTTATCTTATTAAGCTGTTTTGACGGAAACTCTAAAACCTGGCTAGATGCCCAGACACAGCTTATTGTTTAAACTTTTTGATGTTCTTGGAATTTATAGTCCTGGAGATTGTGGTTGGAAAAGAGAAGAATCTTTTTGGATTGCCCTTTTCTACAGGATAGATTACAATTATAAATAAAAGTTGCTTTTGAAGTCATCTGGATTACAAATATAGCTTGACCTGGAATTTTTACAAGCTATTTTGACAGAGTGAATAACAAGAAATTTCTACAAACAGATCACTTTGGATTACAAATTTTGGTATATTTTTTCCTTTTTTTCCTTTTGTTCTTTTTATTTCTTTTTATTTTTTATTATTTAGCTCTCCTATTTGTTAGGAGCTTATGGGATTATAAATTCTGATCTACTTGGTGGATTATAAAGTATGATTAAAAGATAAAGATGGGCGTCTCAAATCTATCTAAAGTTGGGAAAAAAAGTAACCTCTGCTCCCTCCTTTTCTTCTGTAAGTCCAGTTTATCAGAGATCAATTGATACAATGCTCCAACAAGAAAAGACTAATAACTTCCAAAAGAAAACTCAAGTGACACTACAAGCAATTCAAGAGGCAATTGCTACCACATGGCAGTTACAATGGGAAACCAGAAATTAATGCAAATAAATGGAGAACTAGAAGATTCGATAGCTGTCATGGAAATGAAAAGGTCTCATACTTTTTAAGATTTCAAAATATAATGGAAAATAAGGAAGAGGACCTTCTAGACCTGATAACTGACACATTAGGAATTGGGAAACAGGAAATGGAAGGAGAATTAGGTCAAATCTATCGAGTCAACTCAAACTACGCCAGAAGAAATAAAGTCCCTAGAGAAGTACACGTTAGATTTGTCAAAAGATCTATAAGAGATGAAATTCTGAGAAGAGTAAGAGATGAACCTTTGAAATACAAAGAAAAAGAAATTGTAGTTCTCAAACAAATTCCTAGGAGAATAAGAGAATCCTGAAGAGAATACCAGTTTCTAACTAGAAAATTAATTGAAAAAGGAGTGAATTTCAGATGGCTGATTCCAGAAGGGATTTTAATCTATTGGGACACGAAAAGATATAGACTGGATACACCACCTAAAGCAATGGAATTCTACAACAACCATAGAGGGAGGGAGGTGATTTTGAATCTGGTACAATGAGAGAAACAAAGAAACAGGAAGAAATAGAAGTAGCAATTAAATCAAGAGAGGAAGAAATTAAAAACACACACATAGAAGAAAGAGCAAGACCAAGAGATCAGAGACAGATAAAATCGATCTAGATATAATTGAAAGAGATGGAGAAGGAAAGTGGGATCTTGTCAAGGAATGTAAATGGACTAAACTCTCCCTCAAAAAGGAAAAAAATTCTTTACACGACTACAAAAATTAAAAATGGATATAATCTGCCTCCAAGAAGCACATATTAAGAGACAAACAACACTATAAATTGTTAGACCAACCAAAAACTGGTAAACTTCATTTTGCATTAGCACATCAAAAGAAAAGAGGAATAGCTCTATACATTAAAGAAATGATGAACCCTAAACAAATTTATGCAGATGAAGAGGGGAGAATATTAATGGTGGAAATAATGATGGACCAAAAACAGATACTGATGGTAGCAATATATGCACCAAATGATAAACAAGAATAATTTTACCAATATATATATAAAAAAATATTAGAATTGGACTATCAAAATCTCTGTATAATGGGAGACTTCAATGCAATAACAGATGGAACTTTGGAATATAAAAGCGCTAAACAAGGAAGGAAAGGAGGGAATATATTACCTCCTTTCAAAAATGGCAGAAGAACTTTGTATCCAAGATATATGGAGAGAAAATAACCCAAAGAAACTACAATATACATTTTACTCAAATAGACATAAATCATGGTCTAGAATTGATATGATATGGACATCCTCGGAACTTACCACAATGATACAAGAAATTGAGATAGAAACTAATACTTGGGCAGATCATAATCCAATAAAGATGATTTGTAGAGGAACTAAGAAAAAAATTAAGATGGTCCTTGAACAAATCTATATTGAAAGAAAAAGAATTCATACAACTAGCGACAAAGGAAATGGACTTTTTTTCAAAAAAAAGAAAAAAAAAGAAGAGACATCGCTTCAAAATGTGTGGGACACAGCTAAAGCATATTTCAGAGGGTTGGCTATAACCTATAATGCTAAAAAGAATAAAGAAAAGAAACAACAACAGTTAAAGTTGAAGGAAGAATTCAGAAAGTTAGAATCAGAATTACAAATAGACCCACAAAAGAAAATACTTACGAAACAAATGGAGATAATAAAACATAAATTAAATTTAGCTGAGGCGGAAATAATGGCTCAACAGATTAAAAGGGCTAAACAGAACTTTTTTGAAAATGCCAACTAACCGGGAAGATGGTTAGCACATAGATTGAAAAAAGAAAAAGAGAAAAAAACAGACAAATAAGATGCAAGACTCAAAAGGTGAACTACAGTTGCAAAATGACACAATTAAAAAAATTATTAAAGACTATTATGAGATACTTTACAATGCAGAGGAAATTTCAAAAGAAAAAATACAGCAGTATTTTAAAAAAGCAGATTTACCAAAAATCTCAGAGAATATTCAAAACTTATCAAATGGAAAAGTATCAGTGATGGAGATTATAGAGCAGGGGTGTCAAACTCAATTTCATTAAGGGCCGCATCAGTATTACGGTTGCCCTTGGGGGGGCAGGTGGGTGTGGCCAGGGTGGGTGTGGCCTACTGGGTGGGTGTGGATGGAGTGGCTGTGGCCTATTGGGTGGGCATGGCCAGCTCTACATCATTCGATTCAAGGGTGCCTGTGGGGGCCAGGGCAGGAGTGGGACAGATCTGAGGGTTTCTGGCAGAAGGGGTGGGACCGGGGCAAGTGCCAAGGCATGGTCCACTGGAGGAGCCTCACTGCCTACTGAAACCCCTCCCCCAGAGCCCATCAAACCGGATAGGTGAAGTAGGTGAGGGCCATTTGCTGGCCACTTCCAGGTGGTGGTGCATTTCTTCATTCCTCACAAAGGGTGACACCTCCCCAGCATGCACCCAGGGGGCGGGGCTGATGCAGCAGGGGCTGGTTCCTTGCTGTTTCCAGACAGCCTTGTGGAGCTAAGACTGAATGCATTTCAGCATAGATGGCCACCACAAAATTGTACATTGGCTCCCTCCTGGCTGGCCTGGGCCAGGGCCAAGGCAGCAGGGGCCATTCCCTCACTTTTTCCAGGATGGCTTCGTGGGCCATATGAAACCACTTCATCCGGCCCCCGGGCCTTGTGTTTGACATGTCTGTTATAGAGGCCTATCATCAGTTTACACTCTGTTGATGAATGCCCAGATGCGCTGGGCAGGCCATGTTGTAAGGATGTCAGATCATCGCATCCCTAAACAGCTCTTCTATGGTGAGCTATCTCAAGGAAAGTGATCACATGGGGGACAAAAGAAGCGATATAAAGACACATTGAAAGCCTCTCTTAAGTCCCTGGATATTAACACCATCTCTTGGGAACTTCTGGCGCATGATCAACCAACATGGCGCACCTTGGTGTACCAGGGTTGCCAGACATATGAACACAGAAGGACAATCTTGGCACAAGAGAAGTGAGCACTCCACAAAGCCAGAGCTGTAAATCAGAAGTAACAGTGTCTACATTTCTTTGTTCAGTATGTGGCAGAACATTCCATGCTAACATTGGTCTTATTAGCCACCTACGGACACATCATTGATGGCCCATAACCCACAAGATGTCAAGGTCTTCATTGAAATCGATGGACGAACAACATAGAGGCTATAAAAAGGCAAAAAAATGATAAGACTCCAGGTCCAGATGGATTATCAGCAGAGCTTTATAAATCATTACAAGATATACTAAGCCCAATATTGAAAGAACTGTGCAATGAAATACTTTTGGGGACTAAAATACCAAATACATGGACTGAAGCCAATATTACCTTAATATCCAAAGAAGACTCTGATTGAATGCAAATAAAAAACTATAGACCAATATCGTTATTAAATGTAGATTATAAAATCTTCACCTCAATAATAGCAGAAAGACTAAATAAATTTTTGACCAAATTTATACATACAGACCAAAATGACTTTCTATCTAAAAGATACTTTTTTAAAAAAAGATGATTCTAGATGTCTTACAGTACTATGAAATTCATCCAGGGAAACAGATGACTTCAATATTTCTTCATGCATAGAAGGTGTTCGACAACATAAACTGGCAATTTATGTTTCAGCAACTAGAGGAAATGGATTTTGGAGAAAACTTTATAAACAATTTATCATAAACAAAGGGCTAAAATAATTATAAATGGAGATTTTACAGAAAACTTTGACATTAAAAAAGGTATAAGAATGGGATGTCCACCATCTCCATTATTATTTATACTAACACAGGAAATATTAAATAGAAACATCAGACAAGATATAGAAATTGAAGGCCTGGAGATAAAAGATGAAAAATATAAACTACAAGCATTTGCAGATGACTTGGTTTTTATATTGGAAGAACCGTTTGAAACAAGCATTAAACTTATGGAGAAAATAGAAAAATTTGGAGAAGTGGCAGGGTTGAAAATAAACAGAGAAAAGACTAAAGTACTAACAAAAAAAATCTAATAGAAAAACAAAAAAACCAACTAGCAAAAAAATATCTTCAAATAGTTAAAAAAGTTAAATATTTGGGAATTTATTTAACAGCAAGATGTGCAAAGTAATTATGTAAGATTGCTAAAACAAATAAAATTGGACTTGGAAAAGTGGAAAAACTTACAAATGAATATCTTACCGAAAATACCCTTTCTATTCCAAACAATACCTGTAAGATTGGGAAAAGCCTTTTTTGATGAACTAAATACAGTAATACTGAAATTTATCTGGCAAGGAAAAAAAGCTAGAATCAGACTGAAAATGCTACAAGAAATGAAAGAAAGTGGAAGATTTGGACTGCCGGACTGGATGTTATACTACCAAGCAACTATATTAACATGGCTTAAAGAATGGATAATGCTTAGAGACAAAAGACTATTATACCTAGTGGGGCATGACCTAGGAATTGGTTGGCATGCCTTTCTGTGGTATGAGAAGAATAAAATTCATAGATACTTTCAAAACCACTTTATAAGAAATGCACTTCTTTTAGAATGGGAAAAAATAAAAGCGAAAATTTATATCAAGATACCTGGATGGCCTTCAACAATGGAAGCATTTGCTTACCCAAATTTAATTAATTACAACAAAGTTGTGACTTATAAAAATATTTTGGACAATGAAGGGTAATTGAAAAACAAGCAAGATTTACAAGAACAAGATATTGATATATCATGATGGCCATACTTGCAAATCCAAACGAGATATGAAAAAGATGTTAAAACAATGGGATTTTATAAAGAACAGACAGAATTTGATCAGATACTGTTAAAAACAGATGAAAAACTGATTAAGAAACTCTATAAATATCTGTTAAGCTTAAAGATAGAAGAAGAACAAGTAAAAGAAACTATGATAACATGGGCAAAGAATTTTGGACATAAAATAGAATTAGAAAACTGGCAAAAGTTATGGGAAAGAAATGCTAAATTAACAAAAGCAATGATATATAAAGAAAACTTATATAAAATGTTTTACAGATGGCATCTAACACCAGTGATATTAGCAAAAATGTTTAAAAATACTTCAAACAACTGTTTGAAATGCAAACAAAGACCCAGTACTTATTACCATATCTGGTGGACATGCCCTAAAGTTAAAAGATTTTGGTCCAAAATAAATTTATGGTTGGAGAAAATGACTAAAAAACAAATAGACCTTAAGCCAGAATTATTTTTGTGAGGAATAATAGGAGCAAATTATGATAAAGACTGTATATATTTAATTTTACCTGTACTAATTGCAGCAAGAATTGTATTTGCCCAACATTGGAAAAATGAAAATTTACCAACTGAAGAAGAATTAATTTAGAATGTGCAGAAATGAATAGATTGACTTTAAAGATAAAAGAGACTCAGTGTATTTTAGAACATGGGATAATTTTTATCAATGGCTAGAAAAACGAGTTAGAAAGAAAGGAATGTGATATGTAACATTGAATATACACTTATAAGAAGATTATCGAGTGATAAATTAATGTATTGTTTATTATAATTAGTTACTACTCATTTTTTTCTTTTTAAATACATGTACCCAGACAATGTGCGGTTTGCTAAATATTAAGAACTTTATTTTTAAAAAATACTAGCCCTAACCCCAACTCCAACCCTGACCCTATCCTATTCCTAATCCTATAAAAACTAATCATAGTTTTTATAGGATTAGGAATAACGATCACCAAGAGAATGAGTAAGAAAATAGAATTTAATCAACCTAGCTTTTGTCGATAACTCTCGACATCGTCAGGGTTAAAAGGCAAATGCTGAGAGAGAACCTATATATGATCATTAAATGCCTGTTTCCGGCTCCTGGAGTACGTCACTGGCCTCAGCTGATCAAGTTGCGCTCTAAATGCACCCCTTTCATCAATGTGTGTTCCTTTCCCGTTCCTTTCCTGCACTCCATCACGCACTGTTCCACCGTTAACCCCAGGGTCGGATGGGGTCAGAATCCCCCCTCCTCCCTTGTGTGCAATTCCTCCATCACTTCGCATATCCCTCATTCTGTAGGGTGGGGGGGAGGGTGTATTCAAGTCTCTTGATCAGCTGGGGCCGGTGATGCGCTCCAGGAGCCGGAAACAGGCATTTAACGGTCATATATAGGTTCTCTCTCAGTGTTTGCCTTTTAACCCTGACGATGTCGAGAGTTATCGACGAAAGCTAGGTTGATTAAATTCTATTTTCTTACTCATTCTCTTGGTGATCGTTATTTTAGCAATATGGACATATCCAAGAGTCGAATTTTTACTCATATTTCTAACCATATATATAATTATTACTCATATTTATATATATATAAAGTTATATATTTTCTTAATTAGTTTCTCATCAGAATTCAATAATATTTGATCAAACAAGGTCTGCTCTTTATAAAATCTGTACAATTTAACATCATTATCCTATCTCACTTGCATATGTAAACATGCCCACTATGATAGATCAGCACGCTGATTTTCCATCTCTTGTTTAAAATATCTTTATATGTCCATATTTTCTCAAAACTGACTAAATTTGGATGTACAAATGCTTCCATTGTTAAAAGCCATCCTGGAATTTTCAAGTATATTTTACATTTTATTTTTTCTCATGTAAGTAATAATGCATTTCTAATATAGTGGTTTTGAAAATATTTATGAATTTTATTTTTCCCATACCATAGGAAAGCGTGCCAACCAAGGTGTAAGTCATGTCCCTCCAAATACAACAAGCTTTTATTTCTAAAAGTTACCCATTCTTTTACCCATGTTAGTACTAATACTTGATAATATAAAACCCATTCTGGCAAAGCCAAAACCTCCATTTTCCTTAGCTTCTTGAACATTTTCAGTTTAATTCTAGCTTTCTTTCTTTGCCAAATAAATTTTAAAATGAAAGAATTCAAGCCTTCAAAGAATTTTTTCTCCAGTTTTATAGGTATTGTTTGAAATAAAAACAGTATTTTTTATATATTATTTATATATTCATTTTCACCATAGCAATTCTTCCTAACAAGTTTTTCCATTTTTCCAAGTCAAGTTTTATTTGATTCAGTAATTTTATATAGTTATCTTCTTTTATCGTTAAACATGTTGCTGTCAGGTATATTCCCAAGTATTTAACCTTTTCTTTATTGAAAAGTTTTATAAAAGTTACAATATAAACGCCAAAACCAATCCAACCCAAACCCCCCACCCTCCCCCACTTCCCAGAGCTGAATACAGGGTTACAATTATAATAATCATAATCTAACTAACATTAACCAACTATATAACCAAATCCATAATACGCTTTAACTCCCCTTTAACATAAATATAACCAAGTTAAAAGTAAACATAATAATAAAATCATAAACAAACATAATATCCTAATTATTAAACTAATTATTAAAATAATAATACTCCACTATAATAAACTATTAAAAATATTCTAAGATTTACTCATAAGCTAAGTGGAACTTTTTAGTCCCATATTTATACTGAATATAATCTATCCATCTTCTCCAAACCGAAATGTATCTTTCTTGTGAATGATCCTTCAAATAAGCAGAAATCTTAGCCATTTCTGCTAAATTTGCCACTTCAAGCATCCATTCTTCTATAGTAGGCAAGCAATCCTTCTTCCAATATTGCCCTACCAATAACCTTGCTGCTGTGATCAAATTCAACATCAAATTAGTTTCTTTAGAACAGTGGTTCTCAACCTTTTTAATGCCGCGACCCCCAACCAGTCGTAAGTCGAGGACTACCCAACCGGTCGTAAGTCAAGGACTTTCCCTGCCCAGGAGCGCCGCACATGCGTGGTGCCACCCCGTGCCGGCCGAGGCGTAGCTGGCAAGGGGCAGAGATGGCACAGGCCGACCACCGACTGGCCCAGCCCAAGGGAGATAAGGCACCCGCCAGGCCCCACGCATGCCAGCAACTCTCCATGCGCCCGCCGGTCTCCCACCTCCCACCCCTGGCCCTCTTTTACTTATATTTTTACTAGTTGCTCAGCAGGGAGGGGTGGAAGCTTCCAAACAGCTTACCTTCGCTGCAGACAACTTGCAGCACCGTTTGCAGAATGGGACTTTTGGCGGTCTCAGCAGGGTAGAGACAGCCTGGACAATTCCTATTGGCTTTTGAAAGCCAATAGAATTAGACTCTATTCAAGAGAGTCTATTCTATTGGCTTTCAAAAGCCAATAGAATAAAAGGGAGTAGCACAGCTAAGGAAAAGGGGGAAAAATGGCGGACTGCGTTTGGCGACCCCCGTGAAATGGTCGTTTGACCCCAAATGGGGTCCCGACCCACAGGTTGAGAACCACTGTTTTAGATGAAGGAAAAGGTTTGTGTGTGTGTAGTTCTCAGTTAGCCCAAACAATTCCTATGTGTGAGAACCAAGGTCAGTGCTGATAACATTTTGGCGGGCTGGAGAGCTGGGAGGAGAGCCCACGTTTTGCAACAATTTCTGAATGTGATTTATGACAGCAATTTAGGGTGGGAATTGCAATAGTAACTTTGTAACCAAGGGGGAGGGAATTTTTAGTCCTGGGTTCACCTATGTACGTGTTGATATTTTGTTTCCAAATAAAATGTATCTTTAAGAAATAAATTTTTGCCTTGAAGTTTTTTTAAACGGTTTCATCTATTGGAACCATGACACTGTGTATAAATAAATACTATTCTTGTTTTATTTGTTAAAATAAAAGAAAGCACTAATAATGGAATATATATATATATATATATATATATATATATATATATATATATATATATATATATATATATATATATATATATATTCTTGAATTCAGTCACATTTAAGTATTTAAAACATTTCATCCCTCTTAGAGTGGTGTGTTTCAAATTTTTTCTATTTCTTTAACCATATTCAAACACATTTCTTTTTTAAGTATTCTCTCTGATATGTCCCATCATCTATTTTCTTGGTTTCCATCTTAATCTTTTTTCTTTGCCCAGAATCTTTCTTAATCAATGTATTTGCTGAATCCAAAGGTTTTCGAGGGTGCGACTTCTTTTGAGGCTTTGCTCGGCTGCAGAGGAGCCGCGGTTCCTCCAGCTGTCTGAGCTATCTCTGAGGGCCGACGGAGAAGATCGGCCAGTAAAATGGCCGATCACCCTGCCGCTTCAAACCGCAAGTCAAAGAACATCTAAGCTGTAAGAACCCCTGTGGTGAATCCAGGTGAGATTTTTCCTTGCTACTCTCTCTGCTCTATTTTGTTTTTTGTGCCTGTAAGAGCCTTGTTGGAATTATTTCCCTGGCTTGAAAAAGCAGCGTCTACATGTTTGGGAAGAAAGGCCTTGTTCTAAAAATAGAATAAAATTTTGAAGACTATATTTTATTACCATATTTTTGGGGTACAGAAATTATTATTTTTTTCTCTTTCTAAGAACTGTACTATCATCTTATGCTGGAAGATTATTTCTTTTTTCACATTATACTTTAAAAGATAGAAAAAAGGAAATGGTGTCTGGAAAAGATCTTTTTTTTAACCTACTGAGGACATCTAGTGGCGAAAACTTTTGGTTACTCTTTGAAGATGGAATAGACCTGACCTTCAAATTATTTTTGAAGAGGAAAGATAAGCTGTGCAGCTGTGGGAATTGCGGGGGTGGACACTGCCTTACTTTTATTAAATATAGCCTCCACAAAAAAGAAAAGAGACTCTTTTTAATTACTATCAAAATGGAGAAACCTCAGTTACATTTAAACTGTAAACTTATATTGGAAAAGATTTATGAGGCTACTGCAGAAATATGTGCTACAAATGAGTTTACTACTTAATTAAGATCCAGAAATCTCACTTCAAACATTCAAACTGATGTCCATACTACATCTGACTATTCTATAAATCAAAACATACTAGAAGATGAATCAACAGAGATAAAAGAGGAACTTATTCTATCTCATAAACTTTCCATCTGTAACTTTGAGGAACAGAAGAAGCAAAGACTGAGATTTGAAACTACAAAGCAATGATGCTTTAAGGATGAGAGAAATAGATGCCTAATGCGGAGGATGGGATTCCTATCCTTTCAAAGGCCACTGCAAGCAACAAAAATAGATTTACTGACTGAAAGGGAAGCTTGGTTATGGAAACCTGCCTGGCACAGAAAAAAGCTAGAATCAGACTGAAAAGAGAAATTTAAAATTGTGTAATGGATTAAAAGGCAATGTTGGATTTATGGACTGTTTTAAGGATTAAGATTTAGAGTTAGAAGTAAGAATATGAATATATATATATGGGTGATTATTAGAATAGATATTTTAAATAGATTAAGAATGTACCTTTTGGAATAATAGATTTATTTTGATGAAAATTATTATGTATTGGAATTGAAAAAATGTTGACTTTTTAGATTTGGATGGTTTCAATAAGTAATTGAGTGTTTCAAATTAGTAAGATGACCTTTCTGTATGATATCATAGATGTGATAAGGCATGATAATCAGTTGGATGAAATTTGAACTTTGTTTAATGAATTGAAATGACTTAAGGTTTAACATTATTTTGTTATCTTAAAGAGATTGATTGATTGTGGGATTATATATGTATAGGGTAGATTAATATTTTATTTTAATTAGAATATCAATTGTGTAGTGGAAGAAGAAATAAATGAGATTGGTGATAAAAGGAGGGATGTGAGAGATTAAGAATTAGAATATATCTGGAAGGGATACCTGAATTGATAACTTGTTGATTTAAAGTTAGATTTGATTATGGTAATTATAAACTGACAAAGTTTTAAAACAGGTTTAGCAGTAATAGAAATTTAAATTAGAAATGGAATATTTTAAACGTATTATGCTATTTGAGGGAAATAGAGAGGGGACAGTGAATGTATTGAGTTGAGTTGTTTATATATTTTCACCTTTGAATGTTTGATTACCCAAACACCATGGTGTGTCCTGAGTACCTTTTCTTGAGAATTAAAAAACCAATAAAATGTCTTTTAAAAAAAGAAATAAATGCAAATGAAATCCCTTTCAATTCAGAACAACTCCTAGTTGCTGACAAATATGAAGAGCCTTGAAATGTTAAATAGATGGTAAGGACCATAAGGGTGGACTTAGACACAAAGCCAGCAGGGTGACCTTGGACTAATTTTGCTCACTCCACCCTAGGAAGAAAGCCAGGGCAAACCACTTCTCAAAATGTGGCCAAGAAAACTGTAAAAATTAATCCTGACAATTACCAGGAGTCAAAACATACTCAGACACATCTCCTCTCTCTTTTGGGGGGGGGTTGCTTTGGAGGAGCAATGTCCATGGTGGTACAGGTCCTGGGCATGGCATTATAATCTAAGTGTCGCTCCATTTGTATGTATCAATACAAGAAAAGCACAGGAATTGGATTGGAATACTGTCTGCCATCTTGCAGATGTTTACACCCATGCCTATAGCCACCACTGTTTGGCAGCTGTTGGTGCCTGGCAATCTTGTCTTGTAATGCAGGGTTTCTAAGACATGTAGTCACTTCAGAGAACTTAGACCTTTTTATATCAGATTGCACCCAGGAATGGCTTAATGCCAGAGGATTTAAGTGGTTGTGAAGTTGATCGCAGCCATTAACATGAATAGGTCAATTGATGCTAGGCATGAGAGGATAGAGTGAGCTATAGTGACATGTTGAATAACAGAAGGAACTTGGAGAAGAAATTATCTTTTCTTCTTCAGTACTTTTCCCACCACCATCTGATAGTTTCAGATTATCTGCTTATTTTTAATCTATAGCAATATTCCCTCTTTAGGAATGATCAATTAGTTAAACCTAGAGAAAAAATCATAATCATTAAAAAAAATATCCTCGTGAGAGCATCAGCATTTCTATTTTAAAGTACTAAAATATGACAAATAAATGCACTGTGCAAAATAATTTTTGACTTTTCTTGGCTCTTCAATTAGGCTAGTGTCAAATCCTGGCTGAAAAGCCCAACAAAGTAAAATACTGGAGACAGTAATCTTTAATGTTAACTTTAATTAGGCATAACATACTGGCAAATAGAAGAAAAGGTAGCGCAGGCAACATGGTGGAAACAGATAATTAAAAGAGTAAAATCTTCCCTCCCTCTCTGACAGTTCAATCACACTGTCCAATTAATCTTCCAGCAATTGTTATGAGAGAAGAAACCTTCAACTGGCCAACACATTTCTTCATTTCTTCTTCTCTCCCCCCCCCCCTTGCAACTGTAGACAAGCTAGAAACAATATGGCAGTCCAAATAAAATAAATCTTCGTAGCTTGACAACTTGTTTTGCTTGGCCAATAACCAGGCGGAGGAAGTATTTCTCTTTTCATAAGTATTACATGATCTCACTTCTATAATTCAATTATTGAGTATTTAAAATATGCATCCTGAAAATAAAGCTATCTACTCTCAGAAGAAATAGACAGAATGTTATTTATTGATATAGATGTTTGTTTTTCTAAACTAGAGGATAGGAATCTTATAGGTGACTGTGTAGGATGAAACTCAGAAAAATGTAAATAGCATTTTTAAAAAATATATAAATTTTCCTGCTTTTACACACTGAAATTTATTATGAAGGTCTGTTTTCTTAATCCAAAATTTTAAGTATAGGAGATCAGGATTTCCATAGAAAACTTTGCTGTGAAAGAATTCCTATGATGACATCAAATACAGTTTTAATTTATAAGATATACACAGCATTATATAATGGAATATTTAATTTATATGGGCCAAAAAATAAAGTTGTTCATATTAGGGAGTCTATTCTCAAATTCTGCTCATTCTTACCTGTGGTTTCCTTGAGTTTAAATTTCCATTTGCAGAAAACTTTTTCCCACTTAGTTTTGTTTGTTTTAAACTTCAAAGAAATACAAAACATGCAATAGACTTAAAAAATTTCTGAATGAATCATGACAAGTATTAGAAGATATAGAACATTATTAAAAGAAACAGAAATTAAACCAATTCCACACAAATATGCCTGATTCTGAAATGTATAATGCTTACCTTCGGGGAGAATACTAAGATAAAAAAACAGCATCCCTGTGAAATCTGAAAAGTATTAAAAACTTTGGTGGTAAAAGATTTCACCCTGAATAAAGTTTTTGTGGCAACCTAATTAATAAGTAAGTTTTGCACATATTCATATAATGTTTTCAGATGTTAATGTACATTTTAAAAGTGCATAAAATTCTTTATCACTTATATTCTATATCATTGTATATTCTATACAGCTGGAAAAACGTATTTTTCTTCTTAAGGATTTTTCATTTAATAAATCATACAGCTTCTTTAATGATGTCAGCCAATCTTTGGAAACCCTGTAACAACAACAAGAACTGCTATTTAAAGGACATGAATCAGTAAAATGATGGTATAAATAAGGAAAAAATAATTTGCAAAAACAGAAAGTTTGAAAGAAACAGTGAATGCTGATATTGTAAGCTAGATTTAGCTGTATTTCCTTTTATCTCATCCATCTAATTTCTGTAGTTTACTATTTTGTACTTTTTATTTTGTATAATATTGTTTAGCCCTAAATATAGTAATGGGTATATAATTATAATAAGAATAGTATTATGAATTATTATAATAACAAAATAAAACCAGTAATATTTTGAGCCTTATTATATGGCTCAAGGAGGGCACTAGGTATGCATGTAAAAGATCTGAATATTCTTTCCAATATAGTTTCATCAATACAAATGCAGAAACATAAGCTGGAATTTCAAGATATGAAATAGCTACATAGATGAGCCATAGCTTACCCAACCTTTTTTCCATCTACTACGAATATTTCTCATGATCAATGTCACATACAAACAGATTCCACCTTGAAAGTGCACTGCAATGTTTCATGCAATGCCTATACATATATTTCTTTCACGTATATTCCACATTGTCTAAATGGAATTAAGATTTAGATGAAGAGAAATCACTCTTCTATGCATTGGCACTATTCATGAATTTAAGTAGAAATAAATCTTTTTTAAAGATCCTACATTAACTATATTGGTACTATTCCTAGGCCAATTGACTTGATAGCTAAATATCTACAAATGCCTACAATATTTCATCGATACATTGCGAGACCAGTGGGGCTGCCACGCACCACGGGGGGGCTGGGTGGCACCATCCCGTTGTCATTGCTGCCGTTGCTGCCGGGGGGGGGGGTGGTGGTGGCTCTTTGTGATTCTTGACCTTGATTCTCAGAATCTTTTAGCTAGTGTATGCTGATTGTATGATCGTTTTTTAACCTTTTTAGTTTATTGTATTAGGGTGTGTATGGGTGTGAGTGATGGAGCTGGGAACAAGAACTGGTGCCCCCTCTGCTGAGTGTGTAAACAGAAGTGGAGGGGGGGCTGGATGTACTTCCCGGCTCGATTTGAATGTGAGATGTGGCCTGCCGGAAGGGGGGGATGGTGGAAGGGAGACCTGCGGGGTGGGTGGGGAGTTTTCGGGGGTGGAGGTGGGCCGGAACATCCCGGTTATCGTAGGGAGAGGTAGATATGGCGGGAGCCAAGGGGTGGGCCATCTTCGGGGAACAAGGACTCGCTGCATTAGAGCGATTACCTGTTCTGACACCTTGGACTCTTCTCCAATACCTGGAGAGGGGGGTGTTCAGGACCCTGGCCTCAGGCTGCTGCTTTTTAATGCCAGGTCGGTTATTAATAAAGCCCCCCTCATCCGGGATTTGATACTGGATGAGGAGGCTGACCTGGCATGTATTACTGAGACCAGGCTGGGCCAAGAGGGAGGTGTTCCTCTCTCAAAGATGTGCCCAGATGGGTTTCAGATAATGCACCAACCGCGACTCCAGGGAAGGGGTGGGGGAGTGGCGATTCTTGTCCGAGAATCCCTGAGACCTCGCAGGATCCCAGCCCCAGAGGTTGTTGGGTGTGAGTCACTTCTCTTGAGGTTGGATTCAAGGGTTCAGTCGGGTTTGTTGTTGACATATCTGCCTTCCAGCTGTGTGACAACAGCCCTGCCTGAGCTGCTGGAGGGGGTAGCCGGGTTGGCGGTGGAATTCCCCAGGCTTATGGTGCTGGGGGATTTCAATTTGCTGTCACTCGGCGAATCCTCTGGTGTGGCTCAGGAGTTCATGGCTTCCATAACAACCATGGACCTGACCCAGATAATTCAGGGTCCGACCCATAGGGGAGGACACACGCTCGACTTGGTATTCCTCTCGGGGCAGTGGAGACGTGATTTCGATTTAAGGGGTATGGTCACTTCTCCCTTGTCATGGTCGGATCACTTCCTGTTGAGGTTAGATTTCTCGGTCCTACTCCCCCACCGCAGGGAGGCGGAACCGATTAGGTGGTTCTACCCCAGGCATTTAATTGACCCGGAGGGGTTCCAAATAGCGCTTGGGGGTTTTCCTGATTCCCTCCTCCACGAACCGGCTGAGTCCTTGGTCGCTGCTTGGAATAAGGCGGCATCAGGGGCGTTAGACCGGATCGCGCCTTTGTGACCTCTCCGTGATTGTGGATCCCGGAGGGCACCTTGGTTTACTGAGGAACTACGGGAGATGAAGCGTCAGAAGAGATGTCTAGAGCGATGCTGGAGCGCTAGTAACTCCGAATCCGACCGGACACTTCTAAGAGCCTATATTAGGACTTATTTAGTGGCGATACGAGCGGCAAAATGTTCGCATTTTTCCGCAATTATTGTGTCTGCAGAATCTCGCCCCGCCGCCCTGTTTAGGGTGACCCGTTCCCTACTTAATGTTCGGGAAGCTGGGGAGCCCTTACAGGGTAGAGCGGAGGAATTTGTGCAATTCTTATCAGACAAAATCGCTCGGATTCGGACAGACCTAGACTCCGATTGGGCAGGGCCTTTCGAGATGACTGGGGCAGGTCTTAGCTCAGTTTTATGGGATGAATTTGAGTCTGTGACCGCTGAGGATGTTGACAGAGCGGTGGGAGCAATGAGCGCCTCCACTTGTTTATTGGACACGTGTCCTTCCTGGTTGGTCTCGGCTGCCAAGGAGGTGACACGAAGCTGGCTCCAGGTGTTGATCAACGCTTCGTTGAGGGAGGGGTCTTTTCCACAATCCCTGAAGGAGGCGGTTGTGAGGCCCCTGCTCAAGAAGCTTACCCTGGACCCGGCTGATTTAAATAACTTCCGTCCAGTCTCCAATCTCCCTTTTGTGGGGAAGGTTGTAGAGAGAGTGGTGGCGCTCCAGCCCCGACGGTCTCTGGATGAAGCGGATTATCTAGACCCTTTTCAATCTGGCTTTAGGCCCGGCTTCAGCACAGAAACCGCTTTGGTCGCGCTGATGGATGATCTCTGGCGGGCCCGAGACAGAGGAATAACCTCTTGGTGCTACTTGACCTCTCAGCGGCCTTCGATACCATCGATCATGGTATCCTTTTGCGACGACTCGAAGGGGTGGGAGTGGGAGGCACTGTTTTACAGTGGTTCTCCTCCTACCTCTCTGGCCGGTTGCAATCGGTATTGGTGGGAGGGCAGAGGTCAACCCCGAGGCCCCTTGAATGTGGCATGCCACAGGGGTCGGTCCTCTCTCCCCTCCTATTTAACATTTATATGAAGCCGCTGGGTGAGATCATCAGACAGCATGGGTGAGGTTTCATCAGTATGCTGATGATACCCAGTTATATATCTCCTCCCCGAGCTCTCTCAGTGAAGCGGCCGATGTGATGGGCCGTTGCCTTGAAGCCGTGAGGGTCTGGATGGGGGTTAACAGACTCAGGCTCAATCCTGACAAGACCGAGTGGCTTTGGATGTTGCCTCCCAAGGATCATGTCGACTGTCCAGTGTTGACTCTTGCGGGGGAAAATATACCCCCTTTGGAGCGGGTTCGCAACTTGGGTGTCCTCCTTGATCCACAGCTGAATTTGGAACATCAATTGACGGCTGTGGCTGGGAGGACCTTTGCACAAGTTCGCCTGTTGCACCAGTTGCGATCCTACCTGGACCGGGAGGCTCTCCTTACAGTCACTCACGCCCTTGTCACCTCACGTTTGGACTACTGCAACGCGCTCTACATGGGGCTACCCTTGAAAAGTATTCGGAGACTACAGTTGGTCCAGAATGCAGCCGCGCGAGTGATAGTGGGTGCTCCTCGATACACCCACGTTACACCTATCCTCCATGAGCTGCACTGGTTGCCTATTGGTCTCCGGGTCCAATTCAAGGTGTTGGTCATTACCTTTAAAGCCCTATATGGCTCAGGGCCAGGCTATTTGCGAGACCGCCTACTACCTCATAGTTCCCTACGTCTGGTTAGATCCCACAGGCTGAGCCTCCTTCGGGCTCCGTCGGCCAAGCAGTGCCATTTGGCGGGGCCGTGGAGGAGGGCCTTCTCTGTGATGGCGCCCATGCTTTGGAATCAGCTCCCCCCGGAGGTTAGGACCGCTCCCACCCTGTTGGTCTTCCGTAAGCTACTTAAGACCTGGCTTTTCCGGCAGGCCTGGGGTTTATAAAACCTTACCCCTGGATGATTGTTTTTGTATTGTTGTTTGTTATGTTTTATGTGTTTTTTATTGTTAGACGCCCAGAGTCCTTCGGGAGTGGGGCGGCTTATAAATTTTAAAAATAAAATAAAATAAATAAATACATCTAAATGTACATTGTGTTCAGAAATTCATAACAATATTCTGTGTTACATGGAGATGATTCTAATGTTACCTAAAAGCAGGATCCTATAATGCCTATACCAATCCCATACTCTATAAGACTGAATTAACTTTCTAATCCTTTAAAAATTTCCAGCAAATAACTAAATCATCCTGTCAATAGAAATATGAAAAGTAATGAAAGATTCAAATTTGAAAGATTGAAATGGAATAGAACATGGCTTATCAACTATAATATAAGAATAATGACTGTGAGTCTGATGAAATGGTAGATGTGGAGACAAGGCAAACTTCACTCACCTGATCAATCTGACTTGGAGAAGAGAGAGAGAAGGAGGCTCTGACATGAGAGCTGGGATCAGAACTGTTAATGTTAAATGAACATCCAGGGACAAGCAACACCTAAAACAAAACCCTTCTCAGTCAGTCATATGCTTCTCATATTAGAATTGTTAAAAAATGTATTTGCCCTCTCTCCCCATTGTGCTTTAAGTTCAATATTTATTTTTCATACTTGTTTCTCCAAAGCTTTTTTCATGATCAGTTCTTGGGTATCAGGAACTCCCTTAATCTTAATCCATAGAAACATTCCAGCAGCAGGGATATGCCAGTCTGCCAGACCTTAAATGAGAGATATGAAATAGCAGAGTGAAAAACAGAAAAGCACATATATGGCTACCACCAACTAACTTAAGGAATTACTTTAGAAATGCACTGAAGTACATACAGTAAGTCATGATTTAAAACTTAATGATGTGTGCTGACTTCTTTACCCTATGAATGGGGAGAAAGTAGACTCAGATCTCTTATTACAGACATGTCAAACTTGCGACGTTTCTCCATTGCTGGCAATGGGGTGGGCACGGTTTCTTCATGATGCGTCCGGCTCACGGGCAGGCAATTTGACACCCCTATCTTATTAGAATATACAGTAAGTTACACTATGAGAAAGAACAGGTGGAGGAAAACTCAGAGGGGACTTTTTGATGAAGGAAGAATTTACAGAAGAAAAAGTAAAGGGTCTAGAAGCAATTCTAACCACTCTGAAACTCAATGAACAAAGCAAGAATCCCCAACCTAATCAAGAAAGACTACAGCAAAATTAAACACAATAGGGAAAAGCTTCTAAAAAAAATGACCCGATACATGAACAAAAAGAAGAAAATCGATACACCCAAATTGAACACAACAGAGAACAAATAGCTTCCATAAAAAATGATGCTATAAATGAACCTAAAGGGAAAGACATGGAAACATGTCACTTTTAGAAGAAAACAGCAACCAAGAATCAACGGATGGAAACTAATCAAGGAGAAAGCAACCTAGAACTAAGGAGAAACTTCCTGACAGTTAGAACAATTAACCAGTGGAACAACCTGCCTCCAGAAGTGGTGAATGCTCCAACACTGGAAGTTTTTAAGACAGCCATTTGTCTGAAATGGTGTAGGGTTTCCTGTCTGAGCAGGGGATTGGACTCAAGGACCTCCAAAGTCCCTTCCAACTTTATTATGGATCATCGCACAGTCAGCCAGATGTTCAGACTGGATTTGGCATTTTGTCTACCTATCGAGTTCTTACCCAGGACCTGGGATAGGCAGATGTGGATGTTTGATGGTATTACAGATATCGTCGCAGGATGGAAGCAGTTCCTAGTAAGGCCGCCTTTTGCAATTGACTAATAGCGAATTTGTCAATGCCAATGGTGTTCAAGTGGTGCTCTGGTTGTTTTGGGATTGCACCCAAGGCGCCTATTACTATTGGTACTACCCTTGCTTGCTTTTGCCATAGTCTTTCTATTTCTATTTGTAGGTCTTTGTATTTTGTTATCTTCTCCAGTTCTTCCTCGTCTATTCTGCTGTCTCCAAGCACTGCCACGTCCACTATCCAGACTTTTTTGTCTTTCTTATCGACAATTGTTAAGTCCGGGGTGTTATGTTGCAGGTGCTTATCGGTTTGAATTCTGAAGTCCCAGAGCAGTTTAATTTTACATTTTCTATGACTTTCTCTATTTTATGATCCCACGAGTTTTTGCTTACAGGCAAAATGATATTTCTTGCAGATCTTCCAATGCACCATTGTTGCTACTTTGTCATGCTGCTGCTTGTAGTCAGTCTGTGCGATCTTCTTGCAACAGCTTACCAGGTGGTCCACTGTTTCTTCAGCTTCTTTGCATAGGCGGCACTTACTATCTGTTTCTGTCTTCTCAATTTTGACTTTATATGCATTTGTCCTTAAGGCTTGGTCTTGTGCAGCCAGAATTAGTCCCTTGGTCTCATTCTTCAATTTTCCTGCTCTTAGCCATTGCCAGGTCTTGTTATTATCTGCTTTCCCAGCTATTTTTTTAATGTATTGGCCATGTAGTGCTTTGTCTTCCTATGCCTCTATTCTGTTCTTCATTTGGTCTTTCTTGTAGGCCAGTTTGGTCTTTCCAGTAGTCAGTAAGCCTTCCTGATATACTAATTTCAGTGCATCTTCATCATTATTCTTCAGATATTCTTCCAAAGCCATTTTTTCTTCTTCAACCATCTGATGTACTTGTAGCATTCCACGCCCACCTATTTGCCTTGGTAGATAAAGTCTGTCAATGTCACTGCGTGGATGAAGGGCATGATTCATTGTCATTATTTTTCTGGTCTTCCTATCCATTGCTTTTAGTTCTGCTTGAGTCCAGTCCACTATTCCAGCTGTGTACCTAATGACTGGAATTGCCCAGGTGTTGATTGCCTTTATGGTATTTCCTCCATTGAGTTTGGACTTTAAGATCTTCTTCACTCTCTTGATGTATTCACCTCTAATCTTTTTCTTGACTTCAGTGTGCTTGATGTTGTCAGCTTGAAGGATACCCAAGTATTTGTAGTAATCTTCCTCCAGACTCTTAATGTTATTTTCTTTTCTTTTTTTAATTCTTATTATTTTAGACCAACAAAACAAAACAAAAATTACACACATACACACGTAATATATCCTTTTTTGTTAAAGCAGTTAGTAACAGTACTCTTCTATTCTTTACATTTCCCCCCTCTTTCTTTTTTGAAATATTTGTCCTTATTGCCCCATTGTTTCTTATTTACATTTTCCTTCTTTCATGTTCTACTACTTATTAGGAATCCAACATTATTCATTGTAGTAACACTCATATTTTTTATAAGATTCGACCGGAATTCCATCTAAGCATGGTGATCATACAAATATTCTCATATTATTTAGTTCATATACTGTTTCTACTCTAATACTATTTCCAACATTAAAATTCACCCCTTTTCATCCAAATATATTTATTTAATTTTATTTTTCTTTGACATATATAATAATTCCTCCTTTCTTGTTTTATGCTAATATTGTGTATAATGTTTCTAAATTTTACTTTCTCTAGTAATTTTCTATAATCCTATTTTATGTAAACTTCCTAAAGATACATCACATCTACATCCAATTTCCTTAAATTGTTAAACGTCTAAACTCTTTTTCTTGATATTATAGAAAAGAGCTTAATTACGTCTCCCATTTTTAACTTGACCTATTTTTTTGTTTTTATTTTGTTTTATCCTTCTTGTCTCTATAAGTCTTCCTTTTGCTTCTCTTTCTAACCTTTCTCTTTCTTGTAACTTTTGTATTTCTCGCTCTCAATCAACTTCCTCTAATAGATCTTCATCATAACTTTTACTCTCCGGCTCTTCCCTACTTTCTTGTTCTTCACCTTGTGAAAAGTAACTCTCATAAAAGTCCTGTGCTTTCTCAAGTGTATCTATCTTGTATTTTTTTTCTCCTGCCAAGTTAAAAATATGCCTTCAGGTATTAACCAACGAAACTTGACTTTATATTTAATTAATTGGTATTCTCGTCTCTGATTTCGCATACTACGTGGTATTTGTTTTAATACAATTATTTCTTTACCCTTATACATTATTGATTCGTCTCTTGTTTTTTTATATATTTCATCCCTTATTGATCTTCTAGTAAACCTTATATGAACCTCTCGCCAATCTATACCTTCGTGCATAATTTGTGTATACTCTATATGTTTCATCCATGTCTCTTTTTACTTCCAATTTTTCTTTGCCTAAAATCACCGCCAAAATCTCTGCCATCTTTTCTCCCAAATCTTCCTTTTCCTCAACAATATTTTGAAATCTTAAACAAAACGAAGCTTTGTTCATTTCCAGAAAAGCAATAGATTCAGTCAACTCCCTATTTGCTTGATCAGATTTCTGTATCATCCCTTCTATTTTACTATCAACAAGCTCCATTTTTGTTTCAACTTTTTGAATTCTTTGTTCATTTTCCATTATTGTTTGTTGTATATTACCTATCTTATCATTCATATTTTTAATTTCATCTCTCATTTTTCCAATATCATTCTTAATTTCTTTATGATGTATTTTCATTTCTTCATGATTATTTGCTATTACCTCTTGGGTCATCATCATTGTTTCTTGAATTGTTTGTAGTGTTATCTGCAAACTCTGTGGGTTCATTGCCAATTCTACTTTTTCTTTTTCTTTCCCCAACACGATTCTTTGGCCTGAAGGAGAGGCCATTGTATTTGTGGGATTTGTAACTGTTTTTTTGCTAACTTTAGTTGTAGTTACAGTACTTGTCATTTTTATAACTTGAGTAATATTTCTCCACTTTTGCATAAAGAATATATATAATACTTCTAACTATAAATCAATATATATGACTATAATATCATTGTATAACATTAACCTTAACAACTAAAATTACAAGTAAAGTTGTACCTTTCCTTATCCCACTATTTATCTTGTATACTTTATAATATTCTTAACATCTGTTATGTATATATATATATATTTCTATAACACCATACATGATACATATACGTATACTATTCTCTAAGTGTTGTCACCACTCTTAATTTCATTCGCTATCACTCTTACTTGAATAGTCACCTGTTTATACTTCTCTACTATGCTATGATTATTTCTATTTCATTAATACAATTCATTAATACAATTCATTTACTTCAGTACTTTTAGTACATTTGCCTGAGTCCGCTTTTCTACTTGTAGCTTAAACACTGCTTGTATGTGAGTGAATATTGCATCAGCCTTTTTTTCTCAGTCTCAATTTAATATGTCCACCAATGCACCAAATATCACCTCTTATTTCTTCTTCTCTGTATCCAATATTTCCAAAAACATCCACTCGTCACTTTATCCAGATATATGTCAATTAAAGTCCAAGTTTCAATGTTATTTATTCTTCAAAAATAAGCTAAATTTCTCCGTTGTCTCCTTTCACCTTTTAATCCTTATATTAATTTTTCAAAGTCCTTCTTAATCACCTTTAATTATCTCCAACTGTCCTATTCTCCAGTCCTTTCTTTGATTTCATTCACACCTTCTTGCCGTTCTTAAATTCCAGTCTCTCACATTTTGTAAAACTTTACAGTGGGCTCTCAGCATTCTTCACACTGTTCTCATTCTGCTCTATTTGCTCCCTTCTCCGCTCTGTTTCAATTTAGTTGCCACTGTGTTTCTCTCTTTATAGCTTTACTTTTCCTGCGCCTTCTCTCAGCCAAATGATCATTACCTCCTTCGGGGGTTTCCTCGTCTCCTGTTACAAAGCTGTCGGTTCAATTTTCCACTCCCTCTCGGGCTGCCGCCATCGCTCCAGGCCTGTCTAAAAGACTGGTTTCATCTCTGCCAATTTTAAGAGTGCTGCTTCATTCTGCTTGGGTGTTTGCTTTCCACCCGGCTCCTCTGAAGCTTCCTCTTTAATTTACCGATCTCTCTGGGATCAGCAAAGCCCTTGCTGGGTTCTTGGCGAAGATTTTCCCGGGACTTAGGAACAGAGATCTGTTCCTTCACCCGTTCCATGATGACGTCCCTCTTAATGTTATTTTCATGGGGCATTTTGATTCCTTCGGTTTTCACTACTTTTCCTTGTTTAATAGTAAGTGTGGCACATTTGTCCAAGCCAAACTCCATTGCAATATCTTGGCTATATACTGTATATGGACAGTGTTGAGCAGCGATTCTATTTCAGATGATGTTTTTCCATATAGCTTCAGATCATCCACATAAAGGAGGTGGGATAGTCTGGCAGATGTTTTTGATGTTTGATAGTCATGTCCTGAGTTATTCAGTATTGTTGACAGAGGAAACAGTGCAATAACAAATAGTAATGGTGATAATGAATCTCCTTGAAATATTCCTCTCTTGATATTAACCTCTCCCAGCCTCTCACCATTGATCTGCAACTGTGTCTTCCATTGTGCCATCGATCTTTGCACAAATTTTCTGATGTTTCTACTGACTCCTGTTATTTCTAGGCACTTTATTATCCAATCATGTGGCAGAGAGTCAAATGCCTTTTTGTAGTCAATCCATGCCACATTCAGGTTGGTCTTCCTTTTCTTGCAGTTTTCCAAGATCATTTTGTCTATTAGGAGTTGATCTTTTGTTCCTCTGCTATTAGGGCGGTTTCCTTTCTGCTCAGGTGGAAAGAGATTGTTTTCAACTAGATGCTGTTGTACTGCATCAGCTACCATACCAGTTAGTAATTTGAAAGTTGTTGGTAAGCAGGTAATTGGCCTGTAGTTGCCTGGTGTTGCCCCTTTTGCTGGATTTTTCATTATTAGGTAGGTTTTCCCAGTTGTTAGCCACTTTTCAATTTCTCCTCCTTGTAGTATATTGTTGAACTGCTTGGCAATGAGTGGGTGTATAACAGTTAGATGTTTCAACCCAAACCCATGCAGTTCATCTTCACCTGGTGCTGACCAATTTTTGATTTTCCTTGCTCTTTTTTCTACCATTTTTGTTTTTATTACTAGTTCTTTCATTTCAACTTCTGTTTTATTTGCATCCACCTCTTTTAACCAAGCCGCATCCTTGTTGTATTTCTTTGGGTTATCCCATATCTGCTTCCAGAACTGCACTGTTTCTTCCTTGTCAGGTACTGACTGATTCATTGCAGTTTCTCCATTGATGGATTGGTAGAAACGTTTTTGATTGTATTGTAATTGGAGGTTCTGCCTATAGTTTGCAATTCGAGCTTCGTATCTACTGATTTTCCTGGCTATAACTGTTATTTGTTGCTTTATTGTTTCCAGTGCTTCCTTGATCTTCCTTGTTTCTAAGTGGTATTTCTTGATTAGGTATTCTTCGGTCTTCTGGTTCTTCAACTTCTTTTCCTTCATCTGTTCTAGTTTGCTTGCATGTGATCTTAACTTGCTGATCTTATTTTCTAGTTTAACTTTTCATTTTTCTGGTGCACTGTTTGTTTGTTTTTCTTCTTTGTTGATTTTGCATCCCAGGTATTCAGTTATAACTGCAGCTGTGCTGTACATTAGTTGGTTTGTTTCTTGCAGTGAATTGGTGCTTATACTTGATACTGCAGCATTTGCATCTTTTAATGCTTGTGCTAGCTGTTTCTTTGGAACAAGCTTCAAGAGCCGAGGTGGCGCAGCAGTTAGGGTGCAGTACTGCAGGCCACTTTAGCTGACTGTGTTCAGCAGGTCAGCGGTTCAAATCTCACCGGCTCAAGGTTGACTCAGCCTTCCATCCTTCCGGGGTAGGTAAAATGAGGACCCAGATTGTTGGGGGCAATGTAAATATATATATATATACATTGCTTACTGGTGTACACTGCTTAGAGAGTGCTCGCACTTAAAGCGGTATATAAGTCTCATAAATAAAATAAATAAATAAAATAAATGCAGGCAGCCTTATTCTGTTGTCTAAAAAAACAAAGAAACACCCTACTAGGATTCATTACTCCATCTGCTGCTGGAAGTGAAAGAATTCTGTCCTTGCAGCTACACTTACCAGCAGAATTGGCTACTTTTATTAGTACATGTGCACCAACATTATCATCTTCAGTAGAATCCAAAGACAAATTCTATGACGATCTGGCTGCTATTATTAAGAAAATCTCTGAAAAAGAACCACTGTTTATTCTTGGCGACTTCAATGCCAGAGTTGGAGCTGATTATAGTTCTTGGCCCACTTGCTTAGGTCAGTTCGGCATCGGGAAGATGAACGAAAAAGGCCACCACCTGCTGGAGTTCTGTTGCTACTACAGTTTTTGTGTTAACAATACATTCTTTAAAACAAAGCCTCAACACAATGTCTCTTGGAGACACCCAAGATCGAAGCATTGGCACCAGCTCGACTTGATTCTTCCCAGGCGCTCCAACCTTCCCAGTGTTACAATCACACGCAGGATGCTGATTGCGATATAGATCACTCTTTGGTGTGCAGCAAAATAAAACTGAAAATAAAGAGATTGCATCACTCGAGGAAGGAAGACCACATATCAATACTAGCAAGACCCCAATCAGGGCAAAGTAGAGGATTTTGCACAAGCACTAAAGGAGACTCTCCCAGGCCCATCTGAAGCAAATGCATCTGAATGTTGGGTATATTTCAAGAACGCTGTTTATAACACCGCCTTGTCAATATTTGGTAAAGAGACCAGAAAGACAGCAGATTGGTTTGAAGCCCATTCGGAGGACCTGACGCCAGCCATCGAGGAAAAAAGGAGAGCTTTAATTGCATATAAGCCTGTTCCAGTGACCGCAACCTATGGGTTTTGGAAGCTGCGCGTAGCAAAGTCCAACAGACCACCAGGAGATGTGCTAACAATTATTGGCTGCAACTTTGCTCTCGGATCCAGATAACAGCTGACTCAGCCAATATCAAGGGGATGTATGATGGCATTAAGCAGGTCGTAGGTCCAATACAGAAGAAATCTACCCCTCTGAAGTCTGCCACAGGCGAGGTTATCCGGGACCGAGCACAGCATATGGCATGTTGGGTGCAGCGCTACTCTGAGTTATATTCCAGAAAAAAATGAGGTAACTGAAGAAGCATTAAATAATATTGAGTGCCTGCCTGTCTTGGAGGAGCTTGATTTTGCTTGATTTTGCACAAGCACTAAAGGAGACTCTCCCAGGCCCATCTGAAGCAAATGCATCTGAATGTTGGGTATATTTCAAGAACGCTGTTTATAACACCGCCTTGTCAATATTTGGTAAAGAGACCAGAAAGACAGCAGATTGGTTTGAAGCCCATTCGGAGGACCTAACGCCAGCCATCGAGGAAAAAAGGAGAGCTTTAATTGCATATAAGCCTGTTCCAGTGACCGCAACCTATGGGTTTTGGAAGCTGCGCGTAGCAAAGTCCAACAGACCACCAGGAGATGTGCTAACAATTATTGGCTGCAACTTTGCTCTCGGATCCAGATAACAGCTGACTCAGCCAATATCAAGGGGATGTATGATGGCATTAAGCAGGTCGTAGGTCCAATACAGAAGAAATCTACCCCTCTGAAGTCTGCCACAGGCGAGGTTATCCGGGACCGAGCACAGCATATGGCATGTTGGGTGCAGCGCTACTCTGAGTTATATTCCAGAAAAAAATGAGGTAACTGAAGAAGCATTAAATAATATTGAGTGCCTGCCTGTCTTGGAGGAGCTTGACAGAATTAAACGCGACTCCGGCAAAGCACCCGGGAAAGATAACATCCCTGCCGAAATAAGTGCTGCAAAGAGAGCATTCCCACTGAATTGCACGAAATTTTCTGCCTTTGTTGGAGGGAAGGTGGAGTACCACAGGACATGAAGGATGCAATATAAGAACAAAGGCGACAGGGGTGATTGTAACAACTATCATGGCATCTCTCTTCTTAGTGTTGTAGGGAAGCTGCTTGCCCGTGTCATACTGAAGAGGCTCCAGGTGCTTGCAGAAAGAGTCTATCCAGAATCACAGTGTGGATTCCGAGCCAACAGATCCACCATTGACATGGTATTTTCCCTTAGATAGTTGCAGGAAAAATGCAGGGAACAAAGACAGCCACTTTTCGTAGCCTTCCTAGATCTTACAAAGGCTTTTGAGTTGGTTAGCAGGGATGGCTTATATAAAATTCTCTTCAAGATTGGATGTCCATGTCAGCTCCTCAACATCATCAGGTCCTTTCATAAGGATATGAAGGGCACTGTTGTTTTTGATGGCCTAACATCAGATTCCTTTGACATTCGAAGTACAGTGAAGCAGGGCTGCGTCTTCACGCCAACTTTATTTGGGTTGTTTTTTGCTGTCATGCTGAAACACGCTTTTGGAACTGCAATAGAGGGTATCTATCTCCGGACCAGATCAGATGGAAAACTCTTTAATCTCTCTAGATTGAGAGCAAAGTCCAGCTGAAATGCCTACGGGATTTCCTCTTCGCTGACGATGTTGCCGTTACTACTCACTCTGCCGAACATCTTCAACAACTTATGGACTGTTTTAGTAAGGCCTGCCAAGACTTTGGTCTAACAATCAGCCTGAAAAAGTCATGGGTCAGGATGTGGATCCACCTCCCTGTATTACAATCTCTACACAGGAACTGGAGGTTGTCCATGACTTTGTGTACCTCGGCTCAACTGTTTCAGACACGCTCTTAGATACTGAGCTGAATAAACGTATTGGTAAAGCAGCCACCACATTTTCCAGACTTACAAAGAGAGTATGGCTTAATAAGAAGTTGACAGAACATACAAAGATCCAGGTCTATAAAGCCTGTGTCTTGAGCACACTCTTGTACTGCAGTGAGCCTTGGACTCTTCACACATGGCAGGAGAGAAAGCTGAACACTTTTCATATGCGCTGTCTCTGACGTATTCTCGGCATCACCTGGCATGACAAAGTCCCAAATAGTGCAGTCCTGGAATGTACTGGAATCTCTAGCATGTATACACTATTGAAAGAACGACGTCTATGCTGGCTTGGGCATGTTGTGAGAATGGCTGATGATTGGATTCCAAAAGATCTCCTGTATGGAGAACTAGTGCAGGGAAAGCGCCCCAGAGGGAGACCTGAGCTGCGTTATAAGGATATCTGCAAGAAGGACCTAAAGGACTTGGGAATGGACATTAACAGCTGGGAATCCTTGACCTCTGATCATTCAGCCTGGAGGCTAAAGATGCAGCATGGCCTTCTCCAATTTGAAGAGACACTTGTGTGGTAGGCTGAGGCAAAGAGACAGTCCCGGAACCAGTGAAACCTGGGGGCTGGACAGGGGACAGATTGTATCTGCCCTCAGTGTGGAAGGGACTGCCATTCTCGAATTGGCCTTTTTAGCCACACCAGATGCTGCCTTAGGACTTCTTTCCAGAGCACAATACCATAGTCTATCGAAACTGAAGGATGCCAATGGAATGAAATGCTGTAGACATAGTATATTCAGATTTCAGCAAGACTTAGACAAAGTAGACCACAACCTACTTCTTAGTAAGCTGGAAAAATATTGGATAAATAGCATCACCACCAGATGGATTTGTAACTGGCTGAGAAACCGTACTTAACAAGTAGTTAATGGTACTATATCTACATGGAGGGGAGTAAGCAATGGGATACCACAAAGTTCTGTCTTAGGCCCAGTACTCTTCAATATCTTCATAAATGACTTAGATGAGGGAATAGAAGGAGAACTCATCAAATTTGCAGATGACACTAAGCTAGCAGGAATAGCCAAAACATCCCAGAAAACAAGCTCAGGATCCAAAAAGATCTTGACAGATTTGAGCAATGGGCCCTATCCAACAAAATGAAATTTAATATGGAGAAAAGCAAGGTTTTAGACTTAGGCAGGAAAAACCAAAGGTAGAAGTACAGATTAGGCGAAACCTGGCTCAAAAACAGTAACTGTGAGGAGGTACCATGTATGCCGGCGTATAAGATGACTTCCGGAAGCGCTAAACTCGGTGTCAAAGACGGGGGTTGTCTTATACGCCGAGTCGTCTTATATGCCGGAAATACTGGTAGTTTCCGGCGTATAAGACGACGTTCTAGGAATGCAGCTCGGCGATAAAGACAGGGGTCGTCTTATACGCCGGGTCGCCTAATATGCCGGCATATACGGTACCTTGGAGTCCTAGTGGACAATCACTTAAATATGAGTCAGAAGTGTGCAGCGGCAGCCAAAAAAGCTAATACAACCCTTGGTTGTATAAAGAGAGGCATAAATCAAAATCATGTGAAGTATTAGCACCACTTTAGGTCACACCTAGAATACTGCATCCAGTTTTGGTCATTACAAAAAACATGTTGAGACTTTGGAAAAAGTGCAATGAAGAGCAACTAAGAGGATTAAAGCCTTGGAGACTAAAACTTATGAAGAACAGTTGCAGGATTTGGGTTTGGTTAGTCTAGAGCAGTGGTTCTCAACCTTTTTAATGCTGTGACCCCCCAGCCGGTCGTAAGTCGAGGACTACTCAACCGGTCGTAAGTCGAGGACTACTCAACTGGTGCAGCACCGTTTGCAGAATGGGACTTTTGGCGGGCTCAGCAGGGCAGAGACAGCCTGGACAATTCCTATTGGCTTTTGAAAGCCAATAGAATAGACTCTATTCAAGAGAGTCTATTCTATTGGCTTTCAAAAGCCAATAGAATAAAAGGGAGTAGCACAGCTAAGGAAAAGGGGGAAAAAATGGCGGACTGCGTTGTTTGGCGACCCCCGTGAAATGGTCGTTCGACCCCAAATGGGGTCCTGACCCACAGGTTGAGAACCACTGGTCTAGAGAATAGAAGGACTAGGTGGACATGATAACAGTATTCCAGTATTTGAGAGATTGGTCAACTTATTTGCCAAAGCACCAGAGGGCAGGACAAGAAACAATGGATGGAAACTAATTAAGGAGAGAAACAACCAGGAATTAAGGGGAAACTTCCTAAGAGTGATTAACTAGTGGAACACCTTGCCTTCAGAAGTTGCGAATGCTTCATCACTGGAGGTTTTTAAGAAGAGACTGGAAGTTAATTGTCTGAAATGGTACTATAGAGTCTCCTGCTTGAGCAGGGGATTGTACAGAAGACCTTCCAGCTCTATTCTGATTGATTGATACAAACTACAAAATCCTGGCTGGGTACAGACTAAACAGTATATGTATGGTATATGTTTGTTTTCATTCTAAATTACTGCTGGTAAAGTAAATGCAACCTATTTTCTTCACTACAAATGGCTGTATTGAAAAATCTGTTCTAATGAGCAAAACAGGATTTCTTTTTGAGTAAACTTCTTCATATATGGCTGAACTTTAGGCTGGTATTAGAGAATAAGGAAGATTTATAGAGCACGTTCACATTTGTAAAATTCTGTTTACTATAGCTGTTACTAATAAAGTCAGTTTTAGCCTGGTAGGTTGAATCTCTAGCCTGGTCTATCTGGTGGAGGCTGACACAACAATATCCATCAGATTGTATCTGGTGAAATAGCTATCAGTTATAACGGTTAGCTCCAATATAGGTAGTCCTTGACTTAACCATTTGTTTAGTGACTGTTCAAAGTATTTGGCACTGAAAAAAATAGCTTGCAACTATGCTTCACACGTATGACTATTGCAGCATCCCCATGGTCATATGATCAACATTTGGGTGCTTTGCAATTGGCATTTATTTATATCAGTTGCAGACTTCTGAGGTCATGATATCACAATTTGTGATTTTCCCAGCTGATTTCCCAAAAGCAAAGTAAATGAGGAAAGCTAGATTCGCTTAACAACTTTGTGATTCACTTAACAACTGCAGCAAAAATGTCTTATTTAGCAATGGAAATTCTGGTCCCAACTGTTGTCATAAATTGAGGATTATCTATACACAATTTATTGAATAAGCAGTTATGAACAATTATCATCATCATTAGTAGAATGGAGTAACATGTGGGAAATATTATGGACTTGACATATATCTATACCTATATCCAAGGATTGTGTTGAGTTTTATTGGCTAGTAATGATACCAGTAAATGAATTTATGCCTGACAGAAAAGCTTCTTTACTAAAAGGAACCACGTATAAGTATATTATCTGGAATAATTGTAGGGGCACAGCAATAGCAGAAATGAAACACAGGAATAAAATGAAAAAGGCAAGGGACCATATTATATTTTCACAGGAGAGTTATTACCGAGCATTGAACAACCTTCAAAACGAAAAAAGATTATTTTTACTGAAGGTAACCCTAAAATGGGATACATTAATTTTTCACACACTTCTCAAGACAAAGGGAAAAGTTATATGTTTCCCTTTTTAGTAGTATATTTCAATCATGTATTAATAGTTCAAATGTTCATTATTGACTCCAACCTTTTAGCCATTTATCTGCTGCATTAAGCATCACATCTCGCCGTTTTTTGTAAAAATCCACCACACTAACAAAAGATGAGAAAAAGAAAAGAGAAAAGCATAATGATGAAGAAACTCTTCCAAATTAGCAGTTTTGATGCTCAAAACAAGGAAGGTCATTTAGGTCAGGGGAGTCCAACCATAGGAATTTGAAGACTCAGCATGACTGGCTGAGAAATTCTGAGAGTTGAAGGCCACAGATAGTCAACTCTCTGGTTTAGAGAAGACTTTATGAACTTTATAGAAATAGCAATTGGTTATAAAGACTTCTGTGCCCTAAATGACAGTTTGTAGCTATTCTTCAAAATTAAGACAATTTTTTTAATTACTGCAAGCAATTTTTAAATAAAAATCTGCCAGGAGGAATACTGTATATATAATCACTATGCAAGGAACACAGCTGTTTTGTGTATATCTTTTTGACGCATCCAAACTATATTGAATTGGATGCATTTGGATGCATCATTCCTAATAATGACACACATATTTCTTTTGTTCTTTAATGATTTCAGAATCATTAAACAACAAAAAAATCTGTGTATCATTCTTAGGATCATTTACTGTTCATATGACAATGATATAAATGTGAATGTAAAGTATTGGATTTCAATTTTCACTGACTGTAGCACAAACTTGAATACATCTCTATGTCTTAGTTCTTTTCTAGCACAAAATGATATTTATAGATTGTTTCCTGATGGAAACAAATAATGTCCAAATAATGAGGATTATGATATTCCTATATAAAACAACATATGGAAGCTACAACTAAAAACTGTGACCCAAAAAGGAAAACAATATGGGATAGGAGGAAAAAAACCCTCCAAATCAAATAAAAGCTTAATTTACAGTTCTACAATGTTTCCCTGAAAATAAGACCTGCTCTTATATTTTTTTTTGTCTTCAGACACTAGACAGACACTAGATCTTATTTTGAGGGGATGTCTTACCCGCTTACTGCAGCCAGTCCCGACACTTGTCACTCTGCTGCCCAACTTCTGCAGCCGCTCACGGCCATTTGTAGGACGCCACATGGCGTGTTGTGCCAGTGCCACCACTCGTGGCAGGATGCCGCATGGCACATTGTGCAGGTGCTGCTGCTCGTGGCATCACGCCAGTGCCGCCACTCACAGGATGCCACGTGGTGCATTGTGTCGGTGCCGCCATTCATGGCATGTTGTGCCAATGCTGCCACTTGCTGCAGGATGCCATGTGATGTATCACGCTGGTGCTGCTGGTCATGGTAGGAGGCCAAGTGGCACATCACACCAGTGTTGCTGGTCGTGGCAGGATGCCAGGTGGTGTATTGTGGCATGCACGAGCAACAGCACTGGTACAATGTGCCATGTGGCATCCTGACATAACTGGCAGCACCGGCAAGACATGCCACATGGCTTCCTGCTGCGAGTGGCTGCCAGCAACCAAAAGAAGTGGATGGAACTGCTGCTGCTCATGCCACTGTCAAAAGGTGAGGCAAGTGTTGGGGCATGGGAGGCCTGGCTGTGGGGACCCTGAGGTAAGTGGAAGCAGGATGCGTGCAGCAACTCCATTCCCCCACCCCTGCCGTAGCTTGATTTTTATGTTTGTGCCTCACCCCACCTCGTACAACCAGATGGTAGGACACAGTGGGCGGAGATCTTAACTCGGGCTTATTTTTTAGGTAGGGCTTATATTTGGAGCACACATAAAAATTAAGCTAGGTCTTATTTTCGAGATAGGTCTTATTTTCAGGGAAATGTGGTAATAACCATTATCAATGGAAACATTTTGATAGCAGGAATTTAAACAGAGTTGGTCTCTGAGCAGAGTTCATGAGACAGTATTCCTTTTTTTTTATCTGCTCCTTTCAAATGTACAGGACAGATTTCAATTGATGTCAGTGTGCTGATTATATGTTTTAGCCAATTTCTTGTGAAGTTATCCATTTGATATAAACTATCCAGAGCTACCAATTTTGCTTGCAATTTTCTCAGTTTCCCCAATTTGTAATTTATTTATTTCTACAATTTCCAAAAGCTAGCATGTAAAATGCAGAGTCCTGCAAAACATGTACAATAATTTCTGATACTGTTAGAAATAGAAATTCCATTCTAAATATTTTCAATTTATTTAATTTATATTTAATCTAACCATGTTTAAAAGGATGCATGTACACTTGCTGCAATTCCAAAATGTTCTAGATTACAATGTCCAGAATTCTTTGCAAGTATTTCAATGGGTAGCTCTCAGGCAATTAAATCTGAATTCTGTACATTCAAATGGATGGACTTTAGTACAATAAATTGCATATATTATTGTGGCCATTATATAAATATGTCTTTATGTACAGTATATGTGTGTGTATATATAGAATTATTTGTGAGTATATTAAAACAACATACGTTTAAAATATATACAAGAAAATATAATAATTAAAAACATACAATATATCAAAAATGAAATATGCTAAATATATTTACCTCTCTACATGGTCCAGGAAACCTTTCAGTCCCCATTGTTGAAGAAGCTGGGCTATCATAATCTATAGGAATAGTAGGTCTACAGTCAGTATGTTATTTGCTCATCAACAGACACTAATAAAAAATCTAAAATGGCCTTAATAGAAGGGGAAAAAAGGCCAAAGTAATACAATCCTATGAACAGGATTATTCTCAATAAGCTATAAAGAGTGACACAGTTGGTGTTACGATTAAGGTACCATACTAGAAACTATTAGGTGAGGAGTTCTAGTCCAGCCTCATGCAAAAAGCCAGCAGGGTGACTCTTGGCAAGTCCCTCTTTTCAGTCATAGGAAGAAGACAATGGAAAAGCCCTTCCAAAAATGTTACCTAGAAAACTGCAGGGCCTTGTTCAGGTAATTGCTAGGAGTCAAGAATGACTCAAAGAATTTAAAAAATCTATGCACAACTACAGCCTTGTAAGATTTATTTGAAACTGTAAAATCATTTTTATAAATACAGTGAGGGAAAAAATTATTTGATCCCCTGCTGATTTTGTACGTTTGCCCACTGACAAAGAAGTTATCAGTCTATAATTTGAACAGTAGGTTTATTTTAACAATGAGAAACAGAATAACAGCAAAAAATTCCAGAAAAATGCATTTCAAAAAAGTTTTAAATTGATTTGCATTTTAATGAGTGAAATAAGTATTTGATCCCCTATCAATCAGCAAGATTTCTGGCTCCCAGATATCTTTTATGTAGGTAACGAGCAGAGATTAGGAGCACTCTCTTAAAGGGAATTCTCCTAATCTCAGCTTGTTACCTGTAATAAAAGACACCTGTCCACAGAAGCAATCAATCAATCAGATTTCAAACTCTCCATCATGGCCAAGACCAAAGAGCTATCCAACATTATAGACCTACACAAGGCTGGAATGGGCTACAAGACTATCACCAAGCAGCTTGGTGAGAAGATGACAACAATTGGTGTGATTATTTGCAAATGGAAGAAACATAAAATAACTGTCAATCTCCCTTGTGTCAACACTGCTAACATTGGATATTCTTGCTTTGACAATATATGAAGATGCAGCCTTTTTCTTTCTTATGCTTTACTTATAGAATTAGATGACGTTGAGGGAGGAGGCGGAATGTGGTGGGAGTTAGTTAGACATAACAATATTGTACTAGTGTGTGAAATAAGAGGTGATAAAAATTGGCCTGTAGCAGAACAGGAGGGAAAGCCTGCATTTCAAACTAATTGGACAATGTGATTTATGACTGTTAATTGAAGGAGGGAATTGTGCCTTTATACTATGTGCTCAGGGAAGGGAATCCAATTTTTGGCTTCAACTATGTTAGTGCCAAAGCTATGCTACTCCCATAAAGATTCTTTAAGGTAAACAATGCCTCAAAGTTCTTTGAAGAGTTTCATTTGTCGGAACCATGACATTAAGCGAAAACTCCAAACTTTCCAAATTATTTAGGGGTCCTGAACCCCAGTCGCTATCCCTAGACTTGGGGGATAAGCTGGCAAAGATTCAGGGAAGATTTTATCATGAAGGAAGACAAATTGCCTGAAGCCAGTTTCCCGGCAGCAGCTGCTACCCCAGGGGGGGAAGCGACAGTAAGCAAGCCGGTGGAGAAAGAGCTTTTGCAGGCTTCGCAGCTGGGAGCAAAACACAAGCAGCTAGGACAGCTGATCTGGTTGACAGATTGGGACAAGCTCAACGGAAACTCCAGACACCTCAAGACGGCCTTGCCACCCTAAAGAGCTTCAAAGGCAGATAAGGTGGAGCTACCACGAAGGGATTCCCACATCACATTCCCCAGACCGGTGGAAAGCAGCCAGATCACACAGGAACCTGTTGGCCAGTTCACATCCCCCACACAGGAGGATGCCGGGACTCAGGCTGGAGCTGCCCCTGCTCTACCCTCTTTCGACAACGACGATGAAGGAGAGAACGACCCGATGGTGAGTCGACACATCCCACCTTTCTCACTGCCTGCCAAACTCATAATCCCTAAGTCAAGGGCACAGGCAGACTTAAAAGTGCTAGTCAATTCCGGATGCTCCCGATGCGTCATTAGCTTGCCATTTGCCATACGAGCAAAACTGCTCTCCAAACCCATGAAGTTTGAGCAAGCTGATGGCTCCCTGATGGGAGGGACTGAGGCTGTGATCCTAGGATTAGCCTGGTTGGACAAATGGAAGCCATTTATGTGGTGGGAGAAAGGAATGAGAACTGTGAGGCTACCTATAGGGCCAAAAACCCCACTGATTCAACCAACGTTACAGAAAGCTTTAGGCCACCTAATGAGAGATCACACATGGCTGCCTCACCACCACCAGGAGAGCCATTCATCCCCAGCGAGTACAGGGATCTAGCGGAGGCATTTAGTGAGAAAGAATGCGATGCCCAGCTTCCTCACCGACCCAATGATTGTTCTATCGAACTGTTGCCGGAGCCAAACTCCCACGATCGAGAATGTACACTATGTCCCTCCTCAAAATGGAGCAGATGCAGCGATACGTGGATAAAAACCTAGCAAGGGGATTCTTTGAACGGGCCAAGTCTGCTGTGGGGGCCTCTGTCGTTTAAAGAAAAAAAAGGATGGTCTCTTCGTCTCTGCATTTATAAAGGTCTGAACGCGGTGAGTGCGGAAAATAAATATCCCCTCCCCCTCCTGAAGGACTTATTCACCCACCTGGCTAAGGGGAGTGTCTTCACTAAATTAGACCTGAGAGAGGCATATTACTCGGTGAGAATAAAGGAGGGAGATGAGTGGAAAACTGCCTTTAACTGCCCCCTGGGAAGCTACCAGTTCAAAGTCATACCATTTGGACTACAGGGGGCCCCAGCTGTATTCATACAGTTGATTAATGAGGTCCTACATAATCATTTATACAAAGGGGTTCTGGTGTATCTTAATGACATCCTGATATACAGTATGAATATGATTGATCATATAAAGCTGGTGAGAGACGTATTAAAGAAGCTATTGAATGCCAAGCTTTATGCCAAATTGTCAAAATGTGAATTCACCAGACCCGATTAGATTATCTTGCTTACAGAATTTCCAATGAGGGCATTGAAATGGACCCAGCCAAAGTGAGGACTGTAATAGAATGGCAGCTCCCAAAGACTCACAAACAGCTCCAGAGCTTTGTAGGTTTTGCCAACTTCTGTCATCAATTCATCCCCTCTTTTGCCGAGATTGCCCTACCCCTTACAGAACTGCTCAAAACAGGCAAAGGAGGAAGGAAGCCGTGACTGAGCCAACCACTAGCATGGACTATGGGCTGTCAAACAGCTTTCGAGAAATTAAAAGACTATTTGCTGCTGAACCAGTCCTAAAACACCCTTGCCCAGGGGAGCCCTTTGTAATTCAAGCTGATGCCAGCGACGTGGCCGTCAGAGCTGTATTACTGCAAAAGAATAAAAATGGGATCTTGCAACCCTGCGCCTACACCTCTAAAAAAATTACTGAAAGTGAAAGGAGATGGGCAATCTAGAAGGAGGTCTTCGCAATTAGTGGGGGCTATTAAACTGGCGACACTATCTAGAACAGGGGTGTCAAACTCAATTTCACTGAGGGCCGTATCAGCATTGTGGTTGCCCTTGGGGGGCTGGGTGGATGTGGCCAGAGTGGGTGCAGCCTACTGGGTGGGTGTGGATGGAGTGGGTGTGGCCTTCTGGGTGGGTGTGGCCAGTTCTATATCATTCGTGTCAAGGGTGCCTGTGGGGGCCTGGGCAGGAATGGGACAGATCTGAGGGTCTCTGAGGGTCTCTGAGGGGGTGGGACCGGGGCAAGTGCCAAGGTATAGTCCACCGGGGAAGTGCCAAGATGGCCACCACAAATTGTACATTGGCTCCCGGCTGGCCTGGGCCAGGGCCAAGGCAGTGGGGGCCATTCCCTCACTGTTTCCAGGATGGCTTCGCGGGCCACATGAAACCACTTCGCGGGCCACATCAGGCCCCCGGACCTTGTGTTTGACAAGTCTGATCTAGAAGGGAGCAAGGTGTCTTTTGAACTATGGACAGATCACAAAAATCTGGAAGCACTGAAAACTCCCTGCAAATTGTCCCCAAAGCAAGCGCGGTGGGCACAGTACTTTAACTATTTCAACTTCACCCTAAAGTACATACCGGGAGGAAAAAACTTCCTAGATGATGCACTATAGAGATTGCCCCAGTACAAAAGCGAACGTGAAGAGGTTAATGAGCAGTTATCTCCAATCCACAAACTGCTGCTCAACTCATGCCCCACAGGGCCCCTAGTCCTGATGACCCTGGGGCAAAGAAAATAAAACAAGAGCTCCTCACCGATCAATGTCCAGTTCAGCCCCTCTACTCTAGTAAGCCCCCATGCTATCAGCCCCCTTTACCACAAAGATCCTGCAGGAGAAGGGCAGTGTGGACAACCGTGGGATCTGGCAGGGTGAGAGCTGTGAACCATAAACACAAAGCTTTCGCTGTGTCCCTGCACAACAGTTACAGTGCCCTTACTGACCTTAATAGGGACATTAAGGAGACAGGTAAAGGTATTTGTGAAGATAACTCAAATAAGCAGGGGATTGTGGTCCGAGATGAAGAACTAGATTCTGACAGGGAAAAGTGTGAATCAGGTATTGCACATCAGTCATGCAAGAATAGAAAGGCTCCCAAAAAGAGAAGCTACCTTCTGGTAGGTGATTCAATTATAAGGGATGTAAATTTAGGGAAGGACACAGAGGCTTTGAAACAGGTTAGGTGTCTTCCAGGTGCTACTGCCAGTAGGGACAAGAAGCGTATTTCTAAAATAATCAAGAATGGCAGCAAGGACTTGGATGTGGAGGCTATTGTACATCTTGGCACTAATGATCTATCCCAAAAAGATGTACTCTCTGTGCAGAATGATTTCCAGAGCTTGGGGAAGGAACTTAGCAGAATAGGCTGTAGGCTTACTTTCTCAGAGGTCTTACCAGTGTATAAGGAGCAAAACGGAAAAGGCCAGCGCATAGCACAATTCAATATGTGGCTAAAGGAGTGGTGTAAAGGGGAAGGCTTTGGATATATTAGTCACGATGTCAGTAGCTGGTCCAATCAAAAGATGTACAAAAGAGATGGTTTGCATCCATCAAAAAAAGGGACTGAGTTACTCGGCTATAAATTCACAGATTTTCTGGAGGGAAATTTAAACTAAACAGCGGGGACAGGGAGTTAATTGACACGGAACAACCCTGTCCCCGGCAATTTAAAAACTATAGGGCTATCAGTGCATGTAGCATAGATGTGTGTGTGGACAAGAATATCAACCTTGCTATCAAGCAAAATGAAGCCTCTAATAGCGAGTGCCACATAAAGTGCACTAACCAAATAGGTGGTAAGACAATAGGGGAACTCAGGCACCACACAGGTTATGTAGAAAGGAAACACAGGGCCACCCACAAAGGACTCAAATGTTTATACACCAATGCACAGAGTATGAACAGCAAACAGGGTGAACTAGAAATTCAGGTTAATGAGGGCAGATACGATATTGTTGCCATTACGGAAACATGGTGGGATGAAACCCACACATGGAACACACAGCTAGAGGGATTTAAATTATTTAAAAGAAACAGACCAAATAAAAGAGGAGGTGGAGTTGCTCTCTATATAAGAAATAACTACATCTCCACAGAAATAGAGCACAACAATGATAAAAACTGTCTTGAATGCATTTGGGTCAATATAAAAGGGAGGGGAAATGACATTGCCATAGGTGTATACTACAGACCACCCAACCAAACAGAGGAAATAGATGAACTTTTTGCTAGTCAGCTAACTAAGGTATGTAGGAAGCACATCACAATAGTAATGGGGGACTTTAACTACCCTGACATCAACTGGGAGACAAACTCCGCACCAAGTGGAAAATCAAACAGGTTCCTGGCAAACCTAGCAGACAACTTTATCTCCCAAAAAGTAGAGAAGGGAACTAGGGGATTAGCCATTTTGGATCTAATTCTCACTAACAGAGATGAAATGATAGAAGGTGTTGAAGCCATAGGAACCCTGGGAGGAAGTGATCATGCAATATTAGAATTCAACATTATAGAAGCACAAGCAATAGAACACAGTCAAACTAGAGTCTTGGACTTCAAGAGAGCTAATTTCAATAAACTTAGAGAGGGCTTGGGAAGGATTCCATGGATGAGAATCCTCAAGGGGAAAACAACTCAAGAAGCTTGGGAAATTTTGAAAAATGAGATAATAAAAGCACAGTCTAGCACAATACCAACAAAGAGGAAAAACAACAGCTCTCAAAAGAAACCAGCATGGCTGCATAAAGAACTCTCTGACAAATTGAAAGATAAAAAGGACAAGTATAGAAAGTGGAAAGAGGGGAACATAACTAAGTCAGAATATCAGCAAATAGCCCGAGCCTGCAAAGAAGTGAAGAAAGCCAAGGCTCAAAATGAACTAAGGCTTGCGACCAAAGTCAAAAATAACAAAAAAAGCTTCTTTCAACATGTAAAAAACAAGAAAAAAGTGAAGGAAATGATTGGTCCATTAGTGGGTGGAAGTGGCAAGAAGGTGACAAGCAACAGGGAGAAAGCAAACTATTTAACTCATTTTTTGCATCTGTCTTTACACAAAGGGAAAAAACAGACCAACCTATCAAAACTAGTGCCATAAAAAACAAAACAGAAACACAAGTTAAGATAGGCAAGAAAATGGTTAGTGAGCACCTGTCCAGCCTAGATGAGTTCAAATCGCCAGGACCAGATGGATTACACCCCAGAGTTCTCAAGGAACTGGCAGATGTGATATCGGAGCCACTGAACTATATTTTTCAAAGATCCTGGAACACAGGGGAACTACCAGAGGACTGGAAAAGAGCTGATGTAGTTCCCATCCTCAAAAAAGGAAAAAAAATGGATCCAGGAAATTACAGACCTATCAGCCTGACCTCAATACCTGGGAAGATCCTGGAAAAGATAATCAAACAACGAATCGAACACCTAGAGGCAAACAAAGTCATTACTAAAAGCCAACATGGGTTTGTCAAAAATAGATCATGCCAGACAAATCTTATTGCATTCTTTGACCAAGTGACAAAATTAGTGGATCAGAGGAATGCTGTGGACATAATTTACTTGGACTTCAGTAAGGCATTTGATAAAGTAGATCACAACCTACTACTTGACAAGATAGAAAAATGTTGGGTAGACAGAACCACCACCAGATGGATCCGTAGCTGGCTGACCGGCCGTACTCAGCGAGTGGTCCTCAATGGAACTGCATCTATATGGAGGGAAGTGTGTAGTGGGGTGCCCCAGGGCTCTGTTCTGGGCCCAGTACTCTTCAACATCTTCATCAACGATTTGGATGAAGGGATAGATGGGGAACTCATCAAATTTGCAGACGACACCAAGCTGGCAGGAATAGCCAACACTCCAGAAGACAGGCTTAAGATACAGAAGGATCTGGACAGACTTGAACACTGGGCACTAACTAACAAAATGAAATTCAATGGTGAAAAAAGCAAGGTTCTACATTTAGGCAAGAAAAACCAAATGCACAAGTACAGCATAGGTGGCACCATGCTCAATAGTAGTAACTGTGAGAGGGACCTCGGAGTCCTAGTAGACAATCACCTAAATATGAGCCAGCAGTGTGCTGCAGCTGCCAAAAAGGCCAACACAGTGCTAGGCTGCATTAACAGAGGGATAGAATCAAGATCACGTGAAGTATTAATACCACTCTTCAATGCCTTGGTAAGGCCACACTTGGAATACTGCATCCAGTTTTGGTCACCACGATGTAAAAAAGATGTTGAGACTCTAGAAAGAGTACAGAGAAGAGCAACAAAGATGATTAGGGGACTGGAGGCTAAAACATATAAGGAACCGTTGCTAGAATTGGGTATGTCTAGTTTAACGAAGAGAAGGACAAGGGGGGACATGATAGCAGTATTCCAATAACTCAGGGGCTGCCATAAAGAAGAGGGAATTAAGCTATTTTCGAAAGCACCTGAAGGGAGGACAAGAAGCAACGGGTGGAAACTAATCAAGGAGAGAAGCAACCTAGAACTAAGGAGAAACTTCCTGACAGTGAGAACAATTAATCAGTGGAACAGCTTGCCTCCAGAAGCAGTAAATGCTCCAACACTGGAAGTTTTTAAGAAGAGACTGGACAGCCACTTGTCCGAAATGGTGTAGGGTTTCCTGCCCGAGCAGGGGGTTGGACTAGATGACCTCCAAGGTCCCTTCCAACTTTACTAATATGAATGGTTCAAAGACAATCAACCCCCCCTAATATGCAGGGATGGTTTGGCTTACAAGGGGGGAGGGAACTGTACTTGCCTGAAGCCCTCCACCTTAATGCTCTCAAACACAGCCATGATGTAAAACAGGCTGGACACTTTGGATATTTAAAAACTCTACATCTCATCCGCCAGCAATTTTGGTCGCCGGGACTAAAACAGGATGTGGAAAACTATGTCAGGAATTGTGCTGTATGTGCCACCATGAAAAGAATTCCAGGGAAGCCCCCTGGGTTACTGCAGCTGGTGGCAGACCCTTCTCATCCATGGGAAGAAATAGCTATGGACTTTATAGTAGATATATCTGAGAGTAGAGGAAATATTGTCATCTGGAGTGTGATAGACTTGTTTTCGAAGCAGACTCATTTCATCACCTGCAAAGGACTCCCATCTGCTCAACGATTGACTAAATTGTTTCTGAAACATATCTACCGGCTGCATGGAGCACCTAAATGAATAATTTCGGAAGGGGGGGTGCAGTTCTCAGCTAGGTTTTGGAGGAGCTTTCTTAAATTAATTGGATCATCTCAAGGTCTATCATCTGCTTTTCACCCGTCTACTAATGGGGCTGTGGAAGCCGCTAACAAGATGGTGGAGCAATATCTCAGATGTTATATTTCCTACCAACAAACCAACTGGACTGACCTCTTCTCTTTTGCAGTAAAGTGGGAAGCTGGAAAAATACTGATTGTCTAACAGAAACTGTGGGTGCGAGGGAGGTTTCCTGTCTCCCAGATGACACATAAATTTAGAAGTGCCAGATCAGCCCAATATCCTGTTTTTAACTTTGCACATGATATATTGCAAACTGCTTAGTAGCTTTCCTATGTTAGAATAAGGAACTATAGAATATAACCATGTATGGAATATTTCATGATCAGGAAATACTTATGTATTAAGGGGTATAAGAATGTTCACCCATGCCCGTTTGGGGTTCAGACCCTTTTTGCTGTGATTAGCTCTCTGAACCTGCGCAATAAACCATTTCCTTTCCCAAAAGAGCTGACTCAAGTCTCTCATTTCTACAACAGCAGAGGTAGCTTACAATAACTCTGTTCACAGCAGCATTGGCTTCACGCCTTTCAGAGTGGCTACAGGAAAAGAGTTCTGCCCAATACCTGAATACCCTCAAGCGCCCTCCACTTCTCAGACACTTGATCAATGGGTGAGGGGGTGGGAAGAGGTTTGGAAAGCCATGAAAGCTGCTTTAAAAAAGACTTCCAAGACTTATAAAAAGCAGGCAGATAAAAAGAGAGCCCCTCAAAGAACATTCCAAGTTGGGGAAAAGATTTATTTGTCGACTAAATATTTATGCCTTAAATTACCCAGTAAGAAATTAGGACCGGAATTCTTGGGGCCTTTCCCCATCGTAAGGTTCATCAATCCAGTCACAGTAGAATTAAAACTCCCTAGGCTCTTAGGGAGAATTCACTGTCTTCCATTGCAGCTTGTTGAAACCTTTGTGAGAATCCACTTTAAGACCTCCCCCTAAGAAGGCACCTGGACCCCTCATAGTGGTGAGTCAACTCACTACGAAGTAAAGCATATTTTTGATTCTAGAATTTTTAAAGGGAAATTGCAGTACCACATGCCTTAAAATTGTCAAGGTTGAGAAACACTGATCTACACCATCAAATATGGAGATGGAAACATCATGCTTTGGGGGAGTTTTTCTGCTAAGGGACAAGACAACTTCATTGCATCAAAGGAACGATGGACTGGACCATGTATCGTCAAATCTTGGGTGAGAACCTCCTTCCCTCAGTCAGGGCATTGAAAATGGGTTGTGGATGGGTATTCCAGCATGGCAATGACCCAAAACATATGGACAAGGCAACAAAGGAGTGGCTCGAGAAGAAGCACATTAAGGTCCTGGAGTGGCCTAGCCAGTCTCCAGACCTTAAGTCCATAGAAAATCTGTGGAGGAAGCTGAAGGTTCGAGCTGCCAAATGTCAGCCTCAAAACCTTAATGAGTTGGAGAGGATCTGCAAAGAGGAATGGGACAAAATCCCTCCTGAGATGTGTGCAAGCCTGGTGGATAACTACAAACAACATCTGTGATTGCCAACAAAAGTTTTGCCACCAAGTACTAAGTCATGTTTTGCGAAGGGGTCAAATACTTATTTCACTCATTAAAATGCAAATTAATTTATAACTTTTTTGAAATGCATTTTTCTGGATTTTTTTGTTGTTATTCTGTCTCTGTTAAAATAAACCTACCATTAAACTTATAGACTGATCATTTCTTTGTCAATGCACAAATGTACAAAATCAACAGGGGATCAAATAATCTTTTCCCTCACTGTAGATATGTAATACTATTAATAGTATTAGTAGTTTGGCTTGTTCATAACCTTATTAATAACAGCTATAGAAGTGGAACAGAGAAAGGGCTCGTTATAGAGCTTTCAGTGCTCACAACTGTAAACAAGTTATAAAGTATTTTTAAGAGCTATTAAATAAAATCAGTGAGAGAATATTTTCTTTTTAAAATGGCCTAACTTTTCATCCTGTTGGTACTTTTTTCTATAGGAAAAATCTTAATTTTTTATTAAAATTATGCCAATCATACCTATTATATAGGATTAAGGAATTATAAATAATGAAAAGCTTTTCTTCAGTGCATTCAGTTTTAGACGATTCTGTAAATACATGGATGTTATACTGGTGTTTGTGTTTAAAAGTTAAGAGCATATCTTTATATATATCATGATAATTCTTACCTGGGTGAAGGTACTGGTGTGCATTGTAGAAACCTGTATATGTAGAATAACTCTATCAATTAATGGCTTAGGACCAGTTAGAAATCCAATTCTTAGCCTGTGCAAAAATAAAAATATACTTAAAATACTTCCTTACATACACATAAAATGCCATGTCTGAAATTGTGGAAGACAATATATATCCTAATATTCATATTCATTTTGAGGCAACAAAAGCAAATTATGAAAGTATCAGGAAGAGAAAAACAAACCAATTTTATAAAAGTTAATTAAATAGGAATCAGATAACTAATGATAGAACTGGACAACTAAGACAAAGAAAATATCTGATACTGTTTCAGGAAAAAGATTACTGTCATGAAAATTGGAAGGATAGAAGATGTATACATGGAACAGCATTTGTCTGTGAAACCATATAATTCAATTTCAAAAAAGACTACAATGAAAGTCTTTGTTCAGATTAAATTTATACCAGTAACTTTAGGGATTTTCAAGTGTATGCTTGGCCAGCCCCCATGTAATTGAATGTCCAGCTATGGTGCAGTTGAATTTACCCAGATGAGAGGATCTTAGAAAAGGAGTCAGTCCTGATAACTCGCCCATCAATGTCCATTGAAAGAAAGGTTGGTGCCCAAGGCTTCAGGAAAGAAAGTAAAGGTTTGCTGTTAGTAACTAATACTTGTACAAGGTGGCTCACAACATGTGGAAAAGTTTTTTTTTTTTAAAAAAAAAAAAGGTGTACATGCATTATGAAACCTATTCATGCATCAAAACTGGGCTGCATCCAACATTTCCATTCAGGTAGCACGATTTCCCATTATACTCCCCACCCATCTCAATATCTGCCCCAAATCTACTCTGAAAAGTCCATCAATTATTTAAAGTATAACTACCTATGTACAAGAAGTGGAATATTTGGCAAAGGAGAATCACCATTATAAACGATGCCTCTTGACAGTAATACATTATCAAGATACAGAAAGTCTAAATAGAATGTTTTGGTTTAGTGTTTTTTCTTAAATTGAAATGTGTGTGGATGAAATCACAGATATATTCTCATATTTTAAATAACTAATAAAAACTGATATTGCTTATATCGTATTGTTTAAGAATTAGGATATTAATTTGTTTATGTTATTATGCTTATTTACAATTTGTTTATTATATGTTAAAAGGGAGTTAAAGCGTATTATGGATTTGGTTTTTATATAGTTGGTTAATGTTATTTAGATTATGATTGTCATATTGAATAAACCCTGTATTCAGCTCTGGGAAGTGTGGGAGGGGAGGGGTGGGGGGGTTTGGGGTTGTTTTGTTGTAAACTTTTGTAAAACTTTTCAATTAAAAAAAAACTGATATTGCTTGGCATATAAGCCTATAACCATAATGATACTTTCTTAAGGATATTGTTGAGGCTTTGAATGCATACGTAGCAGAAGTCTATGGTATACTTTGTGTAGCTTTGAAAACAGTATCATAATTAATGAAAAATATTCTACTGACTGTAGAAACAGTAGTGATAAATCATAACACAATTTATATAGAAATATCCAAAGAATACAAATCCATGCATTCTTTGCTGTAGCTTCTAGTTCACAAATAATTAACAAAAACCTACCTTGTTAAATTGAAGGAAATAATATGGATCATCTTCTATTATAAGGAAATCGTATTGTCTTGCAAGCTGAAAGAAATATATACACTCATATTCATACATGCAAACAAAATAATAAAAACAATTGTTTCATAATCATATATTATTGTTACCAAATGAGCTGTTTTCTATTGTTAAAACATTCAGTTATTATCAGTTGGGGGAATTCTAAAGTCTGTTTCTATTTCCTTGCTGGGATCAACATGGCTCCCAAAACCTCAATCAAGGAATACAATGGGAATCCCACAGAGATATACACTAATGGCAAAGCACATTATTATACAAATTAGAAAACAAATCCAAATCCAAATATAATTTAAGAACAATTCAACCTAACTAACTTTGAAAAGGGTAATTGTATAAAAATTAGAAAAAAGGAAGTAAATTCAAATAAACAGTAGGAAATATTCTTGAACAATAGAAATAATACGATCTGATTTATGGCAGAATTGATGCTGTGGGGTTTTTAATGACTCTCTAGATGACTCTTGTCCCTAATTCAAATCCCTGATTATCCTAACAATTGTGACTGACTGGAACAAGTTCTAGAAGAATAGATTTCCCAAGACTGATTTAAAAAGTATTCTCATACACAACTTCAACCTTTGAAATCAGATAGAATTGTTTCATTGAAAAAAACCCCCTAATCTACCCAAACCGAAGAAAGCATATGCATGTTACTTTTCCACAGAAAAATTAATATGGATCTGGATATGTAAGAACTAGAAATATTTATATATCCCTGGGCCCAAAAGGCTAGTGGATCACACTGTAGGATATCATATTTCAATTACATCTTTAATTAACAAATATTTAATCCCAGGTTTTAAAAAGTATAAACTGGAGAAATAAGTAATCTTATGGAATAATTTGTTCTCTCATTGAATACACAAATAAGCAAGGAAATATTATTTTGTATCTAACATATACTGACATTACAGATTGCCTTTTGAAATGTGTATCTTTCAGTTTGCATATTATTATTCTGATTTTCAGAACAAGCCTTCCCCATGTGGCTGATAATAAACAGTCATTTATTTTAGACTAAAGCCTAACTGCATCTTAAATGCTATAAAATTATGTATAGAGACCATTTATTGGATGGTTATACCTGATAGATCTCTTTCTTGCGTTCTGTTGTCAGTGAGGCTCCTGTTGGATTGCCACCATTAGGAATTGTGTATAGAAATTTTGGGGTATCATTCCTGAGCTTTTTTACATCTTCTGGATTCCACCTGGAAAGAACTTCTTTCAAAGCTTTTGGAATCATACCATGCTGGTCACTGGGCACATTGATGATGTTACAACCCAGCGGTCTAAGCTATTTTAATAAAAGAAGAGAACAAGCATTTATTGTACATATGCATTATATTCAGCTTTTGATAAATTAATTTCTAAACTTGTTATAACGTACTATTCCTGCAAACTAAATAATCAGTTCTTATTTCCCACAGTTCATTGGTCATCTTGTGAGAAAATATGTATTAAAATAATAATAATATTCTTAAAATGTTAGAATAATTGCTCAGCTTTGATGCATATTTTTCATACTGCGATTTGTCTTTCTTTTCTATTGGGTTTCTAAAGGGTGGTTCACAAGATATGTAACAAGACAATATAGTGTAGGATCTGGTTAGGCAAAGGTTGTATGAAATTAGTTTATTTTAGTCTTATCCAATCTGGCCTTCTTCAAATATATTGAGATTGTTGAGTAGGAATTCTGGGAACTGAAGTCTGTATGCTATGCAGGACATTATTTATTTATATATAATAAATTATATTTATTATAAGGTCAGCTTTTTGATTTTGAAAATTTCATTATACGTACACAATGATGTCTGCAGGAGCAGTTCAGAACAAGATGGAAGTTGTGGCACTGCTAGAGTCCCTCTGTTTTTACTTGTTTGCAATCTCAATGTGACCTGGTCACATCATAATATCTGCTACTATAATACGTTAAATGGGTTGTCTGTTTCCTACATCAAATTGCATATTATATGATATATTTAAGCATATATTGATGATGTAATTATGTAAATTATAAAATTATCTGCACTGTAGATAATTATTAGATAATCAGGATTGGATACAGATACACATTCAAATTTGTTCCTTTGAAATGTATAGAAGAGTTCCTAGTCCAACTTTTTCCAGTCTGGTACTCTCCCAGTGTGCTCAGACTACAACTCCCAGAATTCTCAGTTAAAATATAGCTGGTCAGAAGTAGTGGTAGAATTATGAGGGAAGACTGTTACTATCTTCCACTTATCTCTGATCAGGTGAAACATTCCAAAAACATGAATGATTTATCTCAATAAAAGAAATGACATCTGAGGCTTCCGGTACGGGGCGACGGCGATGGCGGCTACTTACTAGCCGTCCAGCTGGGAAGGTGTCAGAATCGCGGAGCACAGCGCGTATCAGCTGGCCCGCGGTTCGGAATTCCCTTCCCGGGCAAAGGGAAGGGGTAGAGAACGCAGGAGTAGAGGTAGAACCCCTGAACCCCCTCTGGATTTATTCCTAGAGGAGGTGGAAGGAGTGTTCCCTCGGAGCTCCTGCTGATCTCCGCCTCCCAGCTGTTTTTGCTTCCTTTTGAAGCAAAAGAAACCGCCGCCTCTATCTCCGCGTTTACAGCGTCTTGGTGAGTAATCTCCGAAGCGGACAGAGCAGTTTAAAGGATTCTCTTTTATATAGTTTAGTGTTTTATTTCTTTCTTTTAGTTAGTTTTGATTATCTCTCCTTTGTTCTTTTTTTTGCTGGCATGGAGAGAGGAAAAAAGATGGCGTTTTAAAAGTGTCGGAGTTTTTTTCCTTTTTTTTTCCTTTTCTCTTTTGTCTTTCTGCTTTCAAAGTTTTGGACTTAAATGACTGCTTTTGATTTTTTTTTGTTTCTGGTATTGGATTTTTTCTCCTCTTTTCTTTGGACTTTTAAGGATTACAGTGTTTTTGTCCTTTTTTTTTTTAATTCTATCTCCCTCCTCCTCTCTTTTTTTTTGGGAAGAAGGGAAGAGTGAACTGCGTCATATAAAATGGCTTCAAAGAGACAGCCGCCTTCTATAACATCCAAGGTGGTTTCCTCTCCCACAGCTTTAATTGCACAATCACAACAACAACTTAAACATGTACCACCGACCCAGCCACCACCCTCCCCTTCTTTGCCAGGCCCGTCAGTACAAGAGATTAAAGGCATAATGGGAGATGTTGTATCTCAAATTAGAGATGAAATGAAGCAACTTGTTACACAGATTAAATCTGAAATTAAGGAAGAGTTAAGTGGGATGAAGGTCTCACTAGAAGATAATAACACCATTTTGCGGCAAGATATAGTTGCAACTGTATCAGGCTTGGCTACAGTGGTGGTGAAGCTGGACTCAAGAGTGGAGGAAGTGGCAGATAAAGTTGACTCTTTTGAGGAGAAATTTCAAGATATGGAAAGGAAGATGGAGACTTCACAAGAAGATATCCTTATGTTCCAGTATAGACAGATGGAGTACGCTCTGAGGATCAGGGGCCTTAAGGAAGATATGAATCAAGACCTGATGGAGGTGGTGCTTACTGACTTAGCTATTGCTTTGAATATGGATAAAGGAGAATTACGCAGAGAAGTAGAAAAAATTTACAGAGTTAACTCTTGGATTGCCAAGCAGAAGAATTTGCCTAGAGATGTGGTGATCTATTTTACAAAGAAGTCTCTGCGTAATGAAATTATACAAGTTTTTTATAATAAGAGATTTCAGATTGCTGCCCAAGATATCATCATCCTAAAGGAAATCCCATCAAAAATTTTAAGAAGTAGGAAAGACTTTGCTTTTCTAGCTAATGAGATCAAAGCCAGATTGATGCCATTTAGATGGGAGATCCCGATGGGTATTGTTCTGAGCCATGCGGGGATGCGTTATAGGTTGAATACGGTTGATAAAGCCAAAGAGTTCTACAACACGGTCCTGGGTGCAGGCTCAGCTACATCTGTTCAGAAACCCCTGAGTGGCAAAGAGTTGGAGCAATCTGAAGCACTTGGTTTGGTTTCTGCTGGGATGCTGCAAGCTGAATGGCAACGTCAAACGGAGGTCAAAGAACAGAGAATGACCCATGCAGCTTATAGACGTAAGGAGAAGGAGCAACGTAAAAGAGAGGCTAAAGAATCTTCTTCTGAAAGTGTTTCATCGCGGGTGGGAGGAGCAAGACCTAAGAGTTCTGCAATACAGGCAGGAATGGCAGATCTCCAGGGAGTCTTCTCCAGGCTCATGGCCAAGGGAGATGACAAAGTTCCTGACCTGGAATGTTAACGGATTGAATTCCCCACAGAAAAGAAAGAATTTTTTTTACTATTTGAAGCAACATAACAATGATGTTATTTGTCTACAGGAAACTCATATTTTACTTAAAGATCAGAAATACCTAGTTAATGCCCGTCTGGGATCTCACTTTGTATCTTCTGCTCCTGGGAAAAAGGGGGGAGTGGTTATCTATGTGAAGCAAAATCTACCAGCTTGTCTGGTAGAATCAGATCCCCAAGGAAGATATGTGATGATTGAACTTGGTCTGTATGGTAAGAAAATACTCATAGTGGGACTTTATGCACCAAACCAGCAACAGGAACAATTTTATAGATTGCTACATCAAAAAATAACTTTGCTGGACTATAGATCCGTGGTATTAATGGGTGATTGGAATGGTGTCTTAGATATACAAAGGGATAAGAAAGGTTCTTCTCCTCTTTTTAAACAGGCAAAATTACCTAAAGCTTTTTTTGATATGAAGGAAGATTGGGAATTAAGGGACTATTGGCGGGAATGTAATCAAGAGGAGAGAGACTTTACTTTCTTTTCAGATAGACACCAATCCTTTTCAAGAATTGACTTTTTTTTTATTACAACGGACTTATACAATAGAGTAAAGAATGTAAAGATTTTTCCTAGGTCACTGACGGATCATAGTCCAGTTTGGATGGAGCTGACTCAAGAAAAAGAGGAGAGAAGATCCTGGAGGGTGAATGAAAACTTATTCAGACAAGAAAAGAATATTCAAAAGCTAAAGGAGTCTTTAAAGGATTATTTTGCTTTAAATATGCATAAGGGGACTTCAATGTCAATGGTATGGGATGCTGGTAAAGCATTTATGCGTGGGATTTTGATAAAAATGAATAATTCTCATAAGCGAAGGCAGACTCAAAAACGTAAAGAATTGGAGGATGAAATTAAGTTAAAAGAAAAGTCCTTGATTTTAAATCCTTCAGATGAAAATATTAAAGAATCTGTAAAGTTGTTAAGAGCACAATTTAACATGTTGCTGGCGGATCAAGCTGCAACTAACTTATTGTTTATGAAACAAAATACATTTTGTAATGCCAATAAACCAGGGAGATGGCTGGCCTATCAATTAAGAAAGAAGCAGAGACAGAGGATAATAGATAAAATAAATTATAAGGGCAAATTAGTCTTTCAGAAGGAATTGATTAAGAAATCTTTTTTAGATTATTATCAAAAATTATACAAATCTACTAATGTGCAAATCTTAGATATAAATAAATATTTAAGTGAGGCTAGTTTTCCCAAACTGACAGAGGATCAGAAACATGAAATTAATGGCTTAATTACTAAAGAGGAAATTGCGATAACAATTAAACAATTGAAACTAGGGAAAGCACCGGGTACGGATGGGTTGACAGCTGTTTACTATAAAGTTTTAATGGAGGAGATGATCCAACCACTAGGTGATCTTTTTAATGATATCTTACAGGGTTCAGAGATTCCTCCTTCATGGCGTAGTGCTTTTATTTCTTTGATTCCAAAAGAGGATCAAGATCTTACTTTACCAAAGAATTATAGACCTATATCTCTTTTAAATGTGGATTATAAGATATTTGTAAAAATCTTAGTAAATAGGTTTATGAGGGTTGTGCACCATCTTGTGCATAAAGATCAATCTGGGTTTATAACTGGTAGGTATATGAAAAATAATGTTAGACAAATCATTAATTTGTTAGAATATTTAGACAAGAATAACCAAGTCCCTGCAGGGCTAATATTTTTAGATGCTGAAAAAGCCTTTGATCAATTGAATTGGCAGTTTATGTTAAGAGTAATTGAAAAGATGAATTTTGGTGAAAAGATATTACAAGCTCTTACGGTAATATATCAAAAACAAACGGCACAACTTATTGTTAATGGAGGTTTGTCAGAGGTATTTACAATAGAGAAAGGTACTAGGCAAGGATGTCCACTATCACCGTTGTTGTTTGTCTTAACATTGGAAATATTGTTGATCAAAATTCGAGATTCGCAGGAAATTAAAGGAATAGAAGTTAATAAAAAAGAATATAAGTTAAGAGCCTTTGCAGACGACTTGGTGGTTACCTTGTCGCAACCTATTAGTTCTGCAGTAAAGTTATTACAGTTAACTCATCAATATGGTTTGGTTTCGGGTTTTAGGATTAATGTTAACAAGACTAAAATCCTACCTAAAAATATGACTATTCAGGAGAAGCAGACTCTGGCTAACTTGACGGGTTTTGAAATTGTTAATAAGGTAAAATATTTGGGGGTGATGCTATCTGTTTCTAATGCAAAATTATTTAAAAATAATTATGACAGGTTGTGGGTTAGTGTACAGAAAGACTTGAGGAATTGGGAGAAGCTGCAATTATCTCTCATGGGAAGAATTGCAGTGATAAAAATGAATATTCTACCCAAGTTTCTTTTTTTGTTTCAAATGTTACCGATTTTGAAGAATGAGACTAACCTAAGTGAATGGCAGAAGGGTGTTAACAAATTTATTTGGGCAGGGAAAAAGCCAAGGGTTAAGTTTAAAATTATGCAAGACTTCCGTGAGAGAGGTGGACTCAAGGTACCGAATTTGAAATTATATTATGATGCGGTGGTTTTAACACTAATTAGTGACTGGGTAAATTTGACAAATCTCGAGATACTCCATCTAGAGGGATGGGACTTACTTTATGGGTGGCATGCCTATTTAATATTCAATAAAAAAGTGGATTGGGCTTTTAAATCTCACATTATAAGAACTTCTTTACTTAGGATTTGGAGAAAATATTATAAAAGTGATTTTAAAGTACCATTATGGGCTATACCCTGGCATGCGATAGAAGGAATAAAAAGAGGTGTTAAAATGGACATGGTGTCTTACAGACAGCTACTCAGATGGGATGGACAAAATTGGCAATTAAAATTACGGGAGGAGTTAGCTCAAGAAAATATTACTTATTCTTGGTTTCAATACAGGCAATTAGCAGATAGATGGAAGGTGGATTGTAAGGTGGGCCTTCTTAGAGAAGATGAAAATCTTATTAAGCAAGTGAAGGATCAAAGACAAGCCCATATTAAGAGAATTTATGGGGTGCTAGTTGAATTGGATTCAGAAACGGAATTAATTAAAGATTGTATGATTAGATGGGCTCAAAACTTTGGTGAACCAGTCCCATTGGATACATGGGAAACCATTTGGGTAAGAAATGTCAAATTTACACAGGCACAGAACTTAAGGGAGAATTTTTATAAAATGTTTTATAGATGGCACCTTGACCCACAAAAAATGTCTTTCATGTACCCGGACCTACAGCCTAAATGTTGGAGATGTGGCTGCTTGGATGCCACTTATTACCACATTTGGTGGTCGTGCAGAGAGATAAAAGCATTTTGGATTAAGATATGGTGGAATATTCAGAGAATTTTCAGAAGGAGGGTAAAATTTACTCCGCAGTTATTTTTGTTGGGTATAGTTACTGATTGTGATACAAAGGAGGTTATATTGATGTTAAATTTGATTACAGCCGCAAGGCTGTTAGTAGGACAATATTGGAAGAAGGAATCCTTGCCTACACTGCAGGAATGGTTTTTTAAGGTGTCTTATTTGGCGGAAATGGCAAAGATTTCGGCTTTCTTAAAGGAACAAACGCAAGAGAAATTTCTTGCTGTTTGGGATAAATGGATAGAATTTATACAATTTAAATTGGATATAAAAAATATTATATTGCTTTTTCATAATTTTTATTTTTTATATACATATACATATATTTTAGTCTTAAATCTTTTTTCTTTTTTATATATAATTTTTTTAATTCTTTTTTAATTAAGCCTATATTCTGCTCTGGGAAGCTTAGGGGGGGGGAAGGGTGTGTGTGTTTGGGGGGGGGATGGGGAAGGGGATGTTATGTTGTTTTCTGTTTTTGTATTGTTGTATTTTTTCTGTTTTTTTTGTAAAAACTTATAAAAATTTTCAATAAATAAATAAAAAAAAAGAAATGACATCTGTTTCACATATCCATCAATAAGACTGTAATTTCAATATGAGTGAAGTGATTAGAGAATAATAGAATGTGTAAACAATCACAGCAAAAGTTTTAAAGAAAACTTTTTCTCTTTCTGTAGTAAGTAGTCATCCATTCATTAAGTTACAAATGAATTTTATATTTTATATGAATTCAGGTTTTATATAGCCCCTGCCTTTAGATGTATAATGAAAAACATTGCAAGAAATATTGTGTCAACATTTTCTAATTTTTGCATGCTCTTTCCTATTACTAAATGGTTTCCCAAATTACAAACCTCTTCATAGATTTTTTTTCTTGGAAAATCATGTTATAGAACCTGAAAAACTGCAAAACTGAAGAATAATTATTCACTATTTTGAAGGTTAGTTCAAGAAATGCAAATTAATTAGTTTTTACTGGAAATATTTTCCTCCTTTCTTTCCTAGTTTTGCAAAAATTTAAGAAATGACAGCCTGGTATAAATGGGAGCAAGACCTAAATAGGTAGAAGCAAATCTAAATCTTTTTTCCATCACAATATTCCAGATTTGTGGAATACTCACAGCAGCTATCGTCCCAGGATAAGTGGGGGCATCCAAAAGAATGTTATCTCCAGGATTAATAAGCATTTCAAACACCTAACAAAATATAAAAGGCACTAATTTTTCCTGCTGCAGACAAATATGACCTTTGATAATAACAGAGATAAAGAGAGATGATTTTTAAATCACAAAAAATAAAAAAGTTTGGTGTACAGTAATACAAAACACAAGAATATGAAACATAAAGAGGAAAGAAAACTTGTTAATTGTAGTAAATTGTTTAAAAACCAAAGCCAATTACGCACATAGCAAATTTAAAGAATTTTAAAACATTGTTCCATCACAATTCATTTTTGGTTTTGGTTCCTTAAGAATGTAAGTATATCTGGCAAATGGCTTCATAGTTTATCTATACAATTGTTTACTTCATGTTTTAAAAAATGTATGGGATTATATGTAATAAACTTTTACCTAAATGAAAACAAGCTCTGTGAGCTTCTGCACAAGCTCTAGTGAAAAGGCACATCTTTCTAAGGGAAGATCTCAGTGAAATAAGTAGGATAAGGATGAAGGTTTGTTCTCCAAGCTTGTGGGTTGGTTTCCAAAAGTTTCGTTACCAGGCTAGGTAACATCTTCAGCAGAGTTTAGGGGATATCAGTGTTCTTCTGTTTATAAGAGCTTTGTGTGGTCAGTATGTTTTGTGATGGCTACAGTGGGGTAGTAACCCCACAATTGGATAGATCAGCTGATAAAGGAATTAAAGAAACACAAGGGAAACTGCCCCCAACTTTTTTCGAGCTGATCGATACTTTAGGTTTGATCGAAGTTTGGAGGTGTAAAAATGGACTAACAAAAGACTTTACTGTCAACTCTACAATGAACCTAGCTGCAGCCATATTTGTCATTCTAGGTTGCCACAAGAAAGGGAGGGGGGACGAAGTATTTCTGCTAGTCTAAACATGAGTAGATCCTGTGGGAACCAAGGTCATTCCCACACCATAATGGAGAAGGAAGGACGTTCTGTTAGAGAGTCTGCCAAATAGTTCTATTGGAGAATGTGACTTATAGCTAAATAGGGGGCTGGGAATTATTACACTGAATCCTTGGGGGGGGATTTTAGATTTGGTTTCACATTTGAATGTGCCAATATTATGTATCCAACAAACATGTTCTTTGAGAAAATCTGGTGCCCTGGAGTTCTGATTTATTCAGTTCCATCAGTCAGAACCCTGACATTTGACAAATCCTTTTCTAGAATCAATTTGATCTGGATTACAAAAAATCTGCTTCATAAAGCAACTAAAGCCATTATTCTTTCAAAACCTTTTTCTGACCATAATCCAGTGTCTTTACATCTTAAATTTGGTCCTCAGTCTTTTAAATGGAGATTAAATGAATTTATTTTACAGAGACCACAGATCGTTAAAGAATATAAACAGGTACTTCAAGACTATTTTAATAATAATTTAGGTAAGGGAACCAATTTGACAACAGTTTGGGATGCTTGTAAGGCTGTGATATGAAGACATTTTATACAATACAATAGAGCAATTAAGAGGAGGGTGGATGAAAAAATCTAAAATGTGTTATAAGAAATTAAATTAAAGGAGAGGAAACTCCAGAACTCACCAGAGGATTCTATGATACTTAATCAACTAAAAATATTGCAACAACAAATTTCTTTGTTGACTTTTTCAGAAATTGAAAAGAAATTTAAATGTATGAAACAATTTTTTTGAACATGCAAATAAACCAGGGAGATGGTTGGCATACAAACTAAGAAAAGAAGCTTCAAGAGAGGAATAAGACTTATATGGCTAACAGAAACATTCAAAAACTTTTTTAGAATTATTATACCAATTATATAAAGAACTAGAAAACTCTTTAGATACTATGGAGGAATCTTATATGTATTTTAACTGAAAGACTTAAAAAAGTTTTACTGGAATATATACATGAAGGCCAGAGTGACTTCTTACCTAAAAGACAACTAAATGATAATGTAAGAGTAATTTTGAATATAATTAAATATTTACAACAATGTAGCGACAAACAGGTTGCATTAATTTTTCTGGATGCAGAAAAAGCTTTTGACAATTTGAACAGGGCCTTTATGTTTAAAGTAGTGAATGGAGACCAGTTGAAATCCAGAAGGGAATAAAATATGGGTGTCCTTTATCCCTTTTATTATTTATTCTAATGTTGGAACTGTTAAATAGAGATATTAGACAGGAAAGGGCCTACAAATTAAAGTACATAATTAAAAATTATGTGCATTTCCTGATGATTTGGTTTTGACTGTGCAAGACCCATTAGAGAGCATTGAACATGTTGTGAGGAAGATTAAAATGTTTGGAGAAATGGCAGGTTTAAGAATAAATAAATCAAAGACTGACTAAGAACATACAGGTGAAAGATCGGAAGAAATTGGAATTTAAAACTGGTTTTAAAGTTGTGAAAAGGGTATAGTATTTGGGGATGACTCTTGTTGAGGAAAATTCTAAGCTTTACAAAAATAATTACAGTAAAATATAGAAGGAGATAAAATTGGATTTAAATAGAAGGCAAAAATTAGATTTGTCATCAATGGGAAGAATTTCAGTAATTAAAATGAATGTACTACCTAGAATGTTATTTCTGTTTCAGACTATACTGATATTGATTAAAGATTCCACTTTCAAATAGTGGAAAGATATATCTAAATTTATTTGGCAAAGTAAAAAACCAAGAATTAAATATAAGCTGTGTCAGAATCTGCACAGTCTTATTGTGTGAGATAACCCAGGAGTAAACACAGTAAACAGTGGGTTATAGTAAATGGTGGTTTATCTTACACAATCTACAATATCATACACCAGGAACAATATATATACATGAGCTAATATAGCAGGATCCAACAAACCACAGTTATAGCAGGAAACAGAAGAAGGAATACATCAGCAGAGCCTTCCCTTTATACAAAGGCTCTTAAAGAGACACAGACCCTGCTGAATCATTTCCATCATTACATACATTACATAAGCTGGTTAGCTGTTAAATCAATACCTTGACACTCCTCCCATTTAAAGCTAAACAGCTGTTAACCCAAATGCTTTTACATACTCTTAATGCTTGCCTGTATTTAAATACTTAAGTCAACATATCAGCTATATTGATGTCAGTGGAACAATGCTGTAACTTTATCAATTTATTCTTTACAACCTCCCTGACGTTACAATATTTTATGTCTACATGTTTGCTTCTGTTTCTGATACGTTCTCCCATTGCCATCTTTATACATGCCAGCAAACAATATCACAAACCCTGAGTTTGACTTTCTGTCATGCATATTATTTGCCCAGTCACTGTCTACATAGCATTGTAATGATAAGCATTCAGATGGCCTTATCCTTAGTCCTAGGTCCATTGTGCCTTATACTGTTCATTATTGTGTAAAACCTTCTTTTTATATACCCATTTACACCCCACGGCCTTTTGTCCTTCTGTTAATCTCATAAGGGTAAACACCTGATGCATATTCATAGACTCCATTTCTCTGTCCATAGCTTCCTTCCATTTATCCTGTTCTACGTTAGGCAATGATAACATCTCTTGGTAATTATGGGGTTCATACCTTACACTATATGCTCTAACCCCACTTGCTGAGAACCGATCAGAGGTATGCCTTTATTGCTATTTTCAGACCTCTTTGGTATCATCTGTTCTGTATTTCTGCGACTTCTCTCTTTACTTCAGGTTTACCCTCTTCTATTCTTACTAATTCTGACATGCTATTCTGTTCTTCCTTCATTGGGCTTGGTGTAGCCTCTCCTTCCTGAGAAATAGCTCTATGTGTTGGCATGAACAGCTCAGGGTTAGCATGCACCCTGTCCCAATTGTTTTGTTCTGCAAAACTAGCAGACCTTGAAAGAACAACTTTCTTTGTTCCATCTGTGAATCTATACCTTTGAAACCTAGCTCCTATCCAACAACCCTAAGTTTCCTGGCCTTTTTCTGTCCCTTCCTTCTGGTACTTTTGGCAATATGCACCCAAGCATAACTGCCAAATGTCCTTAGGTGAGCCAATGAAGGTTTCCTTCCATATAACAGGTAATATAGAGTTTCATTGATAGCAACATTCCATACCTTGTTTATTAGATAGTTGGCTGTTTTCATGGCTTTCCCCCAGTACATTTTACTCATTCCTATATCTGCTAGCAGTGAGTTTTTCATGGTTTGCAATACGCCATTCCTCCGTTCAGCCACTTCATTTTCTGCTGCTGAGTACGGATTCGTACATCTATGCTTATGCCTAGGTTTCTCAGGCACTTTTGGAAATTGTCAGACATGAATTCTGTTCCCCTGTTTGCAGCTGGCATACTTTATGTCCACGTCTTCGCTCTACACAGTTCACCCATTGTTTGAGCTGTTGTAGAACTTCTGTTTTCCTCTTTAATAAATAGCAAAACCCATATCTGGTGTAGTCATCTACTAAGGCTAGTACGTACCTAGCCCCTCCTAGAGAGGGCGCCATAGGACCACTTAAACCAGTGTGCACTATCTGCAAAACTCTGTTTGCCTTGAGCTTTTCTTACTTACAGGATACACTCTGGACCTGGACTCCTTACAAATTGCGCAATCTAAATATGTGTTGCATTGCTTAATGTGTAGTCCTTCAGCTAGGTCTGGCATCCTTACAGCACTCTAAAACTTGCATGACCTAATCTCCTATGTAATAAATGTACACAATTATCATGCGTGGGAGTGTTTGTAAGTGTTTGTGCACAATCATTCTGCTGCTTTCCTAACATGTATAAATTATCCAGCTTAATACATTGTGTACAAATCCTCCCACCTTTTCTGATGGTGTACTGACCCTTTGCAAACAGTACTTCATGCCCCATATTATCTAACTCGAAATACTAAGTAAATTATGGTCTAACTTTGGTACATATAATACATTATCCAATGTTTCTCCAATATCAGGTACATAAACTTTATCTTCCCCTTTAACAGCAGACTGTTGTCCATTAGCCAAGCTAACAAATGTTGTTTAGCTGGTCTTACGTTTGAAAACATTTGTAGGTTATTTGCAACTCATCCCACTGTCCAACAGCTAAGTTTTTTTTTTCAGTTAATGTTGCTGCCAGAGAAAATGTCGGTTGTGTAGCTCTATGATCCTCTTTCGCTGCTCCTGTTTCTCCTCTTAGGGCAGTGTCTCTGGAGATGCTCTGTAGAACCACACATGAAGCAGCGTTTCACCATGCAAATGTTCTTGGCTGCTCTACTGGCATCTTTGGATGTTGCAGTTTTAGGCCTGGTCTGTGCATTGTCATCCCCTCCCTGCTGCCATTTCTGTTCCTCCTCCAGCAACCAGCCAGTCAAATAACTCATGGCCAGTCAAATAACTCTCTTGCATGGACTCTAAACTGGTCACTAGTACATCCCATGAAGTGTCCAATGAACTGAGCACCACATACTCCTTACTCCTCAGTAAAAGTCATTCCTCTTTCTTCTAACTTTAGGAATGTCTTTCTCATAGACTGCAAATGAGTAGACATGCTCTCTCCTGGTTTCACCTGGCCTTATATAGCTTTCTTGTCAGCATTACTTTGCTGCTCGCAGTCTCTCTCACGTATGCACTGCGCAAAACTTCCCAGCACTCTTTAACAGACTGGAGACCTCTCATATGTATCAGCTGGCTATCCTCCAAACTCAGGATTATGCTGGCCAATGCTTTCTCATTCTTTCTCTGGTCTCCATTATCCAGGGCTCCAGGTGGATCAGCAATTATCATCCACAACTCCTCCCTTCGCAGGTACATCTCCATTTTCAAACACCAGGAGAGGTAGTTTGTCTCATTCAGATGAGATACTACGAAACCTCCTCCCATTACACTGACAGAGTCCAGGTTGCCTGTTACCACCACAAACCACAACAAACCACAAGCCCTAACTCCTCTGGCTCTGGGTCAAGCTCTCACTGGGTTTCTCCTCTCTCTGGGCCCCTAACATGTCAGAGCATGCACAGTCTTATTGCACGAGATAACCCAGGAGTAAACACAGTAAACAGTGGGCTATAGTAAATGGTGGTTTATCTTACACTATCTGCAATATCATACACCAGGAACAATATACATATATGTACTAATACAGCAGGATCCAATAAACCAGTTACAGCAGGAAACGGAAGAGAGAGAATACATTAGCGGAGCCTTCCCTTTATACAAAAGCTCTTAAAGAGACATAGACCCTGCTGAGTCATTCCCATTATTACATAAGCTGGTTAGACAAGCTGCTAGAAGAGGAGGTCTGGATTTGCCGGATCTTAGATTATATTATGATGCTTATTGTCTGGTATGGTTAAAAGATTGGATAATTTTAAAAAATTCAAGGCTGTTAGACCTCGAAGGTTTTGATTTGAGATTTGGACAGCATGCCTATCTGTAGAAAGACAAAGAAAAGTTAATTCTGGCTTTAAGATTCATGTTATTAGGCAATTGATTACATGCGTATGGTGGAAGTATAAAAGAAGATTAGCTGATAAAGTACCACTCTGGCTATCACCTCCTGAAGCACTACACAGAACAGAGATGATTTCGGAATGTAAATGGATGACATACTGAGACTTATTGATATTTGAAAAAGAGGGATTTAAGATAAAGACAAGAGAACAAGAAGTAAGTGAAAGATGTGTCTGTGATTGGTTTAATTATTATAGAATTTGTGAAAGATTTAAACTTGATAAAAAAAGTTTTGTTTTCACAGGAACAAAATCTGAATTGGCCATTCATTTATGCTGTTGAGCAGAGGTCCCCAAACCTTTGGGCACCGGAGACCGGTTCCGTGGAGGTTTTTCCACAGACCGGAGAATGCATAGTTTTGTGTGCTGCCTACATCCAATGGATGGGGCTTTGCTTGTTTGTGCGGACCAGTTGCTGGCTTGCTGCAGCCTGGTACCGGTCCACAGACCGATGGTTGGGGAGCCCATTTGATTTCTAAAGTATATAAAATGCTATTCAAAATGAATCTAGAAGATGAATATGTTAAAGAGTGTATGATAAAAATGGGCAAAAATATGATGCTAGATAAATGGGAGAATGTATGGACAAAGGAACTAAATTTACATTAAATTATAGTTTGAAAGAAAACTTTTATAAAATGATGTATTGACCCCAGATAGACTAGCGCAGGGTTTTTCAACCTTTTTACTGATTGTACCACTTTTAAGATATGGCAATATTCGAGTACCACCTAGCAAGGTGTCAAAAACTTGATGACCAAAAAAAAAAAAAAATCTGTTCAAAGTTGCAATTGCACTGAAATGACTTATGACCATTTTTCATACAGGGTCATGTGATTTATATTTGGATGCTTGGCAACTGATTCATATTTATAATGGTCACAGTGTTCCAGGGTCATGTGATCCCCTTCTGCAACCTTTTGACAAGCAAAGTCAATGGCAGAGCTGCTGGTGGCCAAGTGCTAAGGAGGGACTTCCTTTCCTCCCTCCCTTCCCAGCCTCCCTTTTTCTCATTCCCATCACCTTCTGAAGGAAGAATTTGAAATCCCTCCCATATTTTCTCTCTTCCATATATTGATCAAACAAGGAAAGGCCTCCAGAGACAGAAAAGACAAGCTGCTGAGTGAACTAGCTTAAAAAGGCACATTCCCCTTTAAGAATTAGCTACTGGCTAGAAAGGAAAGTAAGGAGCACAGCCGGCACTTAAGGAAGAAAAAAAATGTAAGTACTGGCTGCAGGCTAAGGCAGCCTCTCCAAATGGCTCCATTCATAAGTAAAGGAATGATACAGGCAAAATCCATTCAGGAGAAAAATACTTCAAAATCCCTTGCAGCAAAACTTAAAGCTAACAACAGCAGAGCAATAGAAACTAACATGAAACATCAGCCAAACAGAAATTGCCAAACACTCATTAAGAACACAAAGCCCACATTGCACAAATCCCAGAACTTCAAAGTCACAAAAGCACATAAGAATCCTTCCACTCTCCATCTCCCTCCCTCATGCCTCACCTCCAGCCATTGCTGCCTTTTTTCATTCCTCTTGGAGGGTGACCCCTCCTCCGCTGCATTTCTTGCCTGTTTGCTGCTGCCAGCACAGGCAGCTGCCACAGTAGCTGTAGATCGGCTCATGGCAGCCTGCTTGATCCCCCCTCTCCTCCTCCTCCTCCTCTTCTTCCCCTTCGGTGCAGCTAACTCCACCTCCTCCCAAGGCTGCTGCTTTTTCTCTCTCCCTCTCCTGCCCAAACTGTCTCCTTTTATAGCCTCTCCTGTCTCCACCCCCTCCTCCTTTCTCATGGGGGAGGGTGAGCCAGAAGTGAGCCTGGGGCCTTTGCGCTCCAGAGGACTCTCTCACTGTAAGTCCTTGCCTGTGCTGGCTCTTTCCCTCCCCCACTACACTGTGTACCACCTGCCACTCATTAATGTACCACAAGTGGTACGCGTACCACCGGTTGAAAAGCCCTGGACTAGTGGAAATGTATAAAGGGATTTCTAATAAATATTGGAAATGTAGTCCAAATCCAGGTTCATCATGTCATGGTCTTGCAAATATGTGAAAACAATGACAATGGAAAAAATATTTACGATACACATATTAATGAAACCTGAAGCTTTTCTTTTAGTAAGATGGACAAAACAATTGAAAAACAATTCGGGATGCCATTCTTTCACATGGTGACACCTGCGAGGATTGTACTTGCCACTGAAAAGAAAAAGAGATGCCGACTGTTGAACAATGGATTTTGAAATTGACTGAATTAGCAGAGATGGCGAAATCAACTGCTTTGATTAAGTGGACTTAGGGATAGCCCCGCTGTTTCTGGCTCCAGACTCCATTAAATATGTTGTTATTCTTGACAGTTATCTTAGCCAGTTGGAATAAGCAAACCACCGAAAAGCATTTTCGCGTGCAAGGTGCCATGCGCGTCCATCAGCCGTCCTGTACAGCAAGTCTAAAAGATACCACTGAAAGACTCTGCTCCTGTGGCTCAGGAGAGGTGGACACATAATCCCTTGATGTTCTTTCTATATAGATATTCAAAAAGACCATATCCTTCCAATAATTGATAAGTATCCTCGCTGTTCTGACATACTTATTTCCAGTGGCTGCTTAAGGATGAACAGGCTGTGATTATGGTGTAGGTGGCTAGATTCTGCGCAGTACCACTGGGGATTCATCAAAAACTAAATAAGATAAATACATTTGAAAATATTATTTTTAGATCTTTTAAATAATTTTTTAAAAATTAATTTTATTATAAGTGTTCTTATTCATCATTTGATCATGCTCAGTGCATGTTTATATATGTAGATATGTAAATAGCCTACAATTGGATATTTTAGTGTTTCTGGCCATATGGCTGTAATAAACTGATTTGGAAACTGCTTTGATTAGAGATAATAACTAGAGAGCTAAATAAGAGACTGGAAACCGTTTGTGGACTTTCTATGTGTTAAATATAACAACATATGGTTAACAGAGAGATTTGAAGATTAGTGTAATGTTTAGCTCAATCTGTTGACTGCTTTTTCTTCTTTTTTCTTATGTATGTATGTATGTATGTAAAAGGGGTGGAGAATTGATTCTTTTTCTTTTCTTTCAGCACACAGCCTGGGTGGATCCAACATATTAAATATTAAATTTAGTTGACCACTTTTTCCTCCTTTTTTGTACACTATTTTTTTCTTTTGTTGTTAGAATTGAACGTATTTGTTTTAATTTTGTTTGTTTTACTATTCTATATTTTATTCTCTATAAAACATTATATATATAAAAAAAGAATACTAACATCCCCTAAACTCCAGTGAAGATGTTACCTAGCCTGGTAACGAAATGTTTGGAAACCAACCCACAAGCTCGGAGAACAAACCTTCACCTTCATCCTCCACTCAAGCTGCAGATATTCACCACTATTGCAAATAAATAGGATCTACAATGGCTTTACCAAAGTGTTGCTTCTTACTACTGCTTTCATTAATATGTGAGCTGAGAAGGCAGAGATTAAACAGAAATATGTTTGCAAAGTTTATAGCAAATACTGGTGATACTTTTAATAGAGAAAAGAAAATAGAAAAACCTGGAACTAAGGACAAGCTATCTGCAAAGATAAGCAATTTGATGCCCCCCCCCAAATGTTCAGGATTAGACTCACATAATCCCTACAAATCCTACATATCTGAAAGCCTCTGCAGCTTTTTAAAGATTTTTAAAGATTCACAGTAGTTATATAATTATGCTCACTGTATATTATAGTTCATTTTTCTTACTTTACATAGCCCTTCTTGGCTTCCAGTAGTGATACACATTTCCATTTGTCCTTCCTGAGGACTGTAGTCAACTGTTGGAGGGTTATGGACAGTCTTCTGCAAATCCTTCAACCAGGACAACAGTTCTGGAATGCTAAATATGATTACATTAGTAAGGTGTATCGTGCACTTCTTCATAAGATTTTCATTCTTTTTGCATTTCTTAGACAAATCTAATCTATCTTTTAATTCTTTTATTATGCAATCACTAATATGAACAAGTATCTTCCTTTAGATCTTGGTTAAACCACTCTGATGTACCACCAGCATTAGCTGCTGTACGTAAAACACATCCTAGCTTAGACTTACTCTTGCAGTTGTCATTAACATTACCTTCTTTACCGCTATTTCAGTGGTAGTTAAACAATAAATCTGAAGGTGAAAAACAATCCAAGCTGCATCTCTTAATTTCCAAATATTCTTTGAAAGAGTCAAGTCTTAGTTGCTCTTTGAAAAAAATAAGTCTATAGGGGCATTGTGGATTTCAGAAGAATGTTCTATTGGGACAGATTCAAAAAGTCTTGAAGCCCTTTGTAGCCATCCTGCCCTGATTTGTTTAGGAAGAAGCCAGAGCATCTTCTTCAGGACTGATCAAATAGGATGGGTAGATTGCTTCTGGGGGAGATGGCCCTATATATATCCTGAACCTAAGTAATCCTAATTAATGCAACTTCTGTAATATTGGTGTAGCTCTGCCACAGTGATTTTCACCTGCTACCATATCGGCCAGTGATGGCGAAACTTTTAGAGACTGAGTGCCCAAACTGCAACCCAAAACCCACTTATGCATCATCGAGTGCTGGGTGGGTGTGGCCCATGGGCTGGGTGTGGCCCATTGGGTGGGTGTGGCTGCAGTGGTAATGGCAGACTGGATGGGACTAAAAAGTTCAATCAATCAATTCCAACTTTGCAAGACCTTTTTTTTCTCCGCGAGAAGTTGAAATTGCCTGATTGAACCTTTTTTTTTTTTTTGCACACGGCGGTGGAGGCCTAAAGCGAAAAAGTTTTATAAAACCCAGCTGAAGGCCTAGGACTGGGGCGACGGCGTGTGTGCGTGCCCACAGAGAGGGCTCTGAGTGCCGCCTCTGGCACCCGTGCCATAGGTTCACCGCCACTGATATAGGCCATTGCGTTTGTATCATCCGAATAATCTTCAAGAGCAAATGCAATCAGAATAGGTTGCAACTGTTCATGTTTGAATTAACAAGAGAATGAATGAGAGTGTATTTTAGGAGGAGCCCTTATTCTACCATCTGTTACTATATTCGAGAGCACACTATCAGCAGTAGAATCCTTCAGGTTTGGGGGTTTTATAATCTCCCAGGATATGAAATGGACACCCAACATTAGAACCATTATTAAAAAAGCACAACAAAGAATGTTCTTCCTGTATCAGCTTAGGAAGTTCAGACTGTTGCAGAAGCTATTGATACAGTTTTACAGAGGAATTACTGAGTTCGTCATTTGTACTTTTATAACTGTCTGGTTTGGTATAGCAACCAAACAGGATGGGTACAGACTCAAACAGATAGCTAGAACTGCAGAAAGAACAACTGCAACCAGCCTATCTTCCATAGAACATCTGTATATTGCAAGGTCAGGACACCGCTATAGAGTACTGCATTCCAAAACTAGACACAGGGACAGTTTCTTCCCTTGTGCCATCACTCTGCTGAACACCTAATTCTCACAGTAGTCTATGTACATTTATCCATGTTGTATGGCTATAACATTATTATCTTATCTTTTTAACTACTCCTTCTTATTTGTATTATGATGATGATGATTATAATTACTCTGTTGCTTTGCATGTACACAGAGCTTCTGCACTGGAGACAAATTCCCTGTGTGTCTAATCACACTTGGCCAAATAAAGTATTCTAATTCTAATGATTGTCATTAAAATTTCCCACTCTAAAGACATCTGCAACTGTTGTACTAGCTAAAGGTGGGCAAATACCATCATAGCTACATTTTCCACTTTGGTTTAGAAGGATTCCCCAAGTTGTGGATTGCTGCTCCAAGGAGAATGCAGTTTTGTCAAGTAGGGACAAGTTTTGTCAAGACAATCTGCTGCTTTCTGGACAAGAAAAGTATCCATTCTTGCCCTATTTCCTTATATTACATACATTAAACATTTTCAAGGAGGTCAACAATAGAAAGATAGCTCTGAAGTAGATAAAGGAGACTATCTGTCCTGCCCCCACATTTGGAAGTTTTTTTATGGAGTTTGTGGCTTCAAAATCACAACTTTTATCTGCCATTAAAATACCCTGCTGAAGCAGAATACTGGAGAGCTCTCTTCATCAGCTCTTCCTTGATTTCAACTCTTGTTTCATCTTTAATGATAATGGTAGCAGTTCTGAAAGGAAACATGTTGGAATTTGGTGCTCCTCCAGCCAGAGAAATTAATGATGGGGGAGATTGCTGCATCAATTCAGCTAGAATAAAAGAATAATAAAAACAAAACTTAGAGCATACCTGATACGATTAGTGCTATGAGTCTGAGTTGCAGAAATCAACTATTATGAGATAGCAACAAAAATAACAACCCTTTGCTGCCCCCTAGGTGTCATCTAAATTTTTGCCAAATCTGGTAGCCTTATGCCACATGTCGGCAACCTGCGGCTCCGGAGCCGCATGCGGCTCTTTGAGCCTTCCCCTGCGGCTCCCAGCCTCCTCTGCCTTTGCAGAGAGACAGAGACAGAGAGAGGAATTGCGCTTCCCTGCTTCTCTCTCTCTCTCTCTCTCTGTGTGTGTGTGTGTGTGTAAAAGAGAGTGCACTCACAGTGTTCTCCGAGGAGCTGAAAAGCTTACTGGGCGGAGCTCCTCCCTTTGCTGCGTCTCTGCAGGAAGCAGGAAGGGCAGGAGAGAGCTAGCTAGCCCAGCTAGGCTGACTCAGGAATTCTGGGAGTTGAAGTCCATGAGTCATAAAAGAGACGAGGTTGCCTACCCCTGATCTTGTTGGACAACAGCCTGAAGCTTGTCAGGTGAGCAGCAGATAAGAGAGGGGGGGAGAAAGAGAGAGAGAGAAAGAGAGAGAGAGGGAGAGAGAGAGAGAGAGAGAGAGAGAGAGAGAGAGAGAGAGAGAGAGAGAGGAAAGAGAGAGAGAGAAAGAAAGAGAGCGGGGGAAGAGGAGTGGCAGACCAAGGGCAGATAGAAAGGGAGAGAGAGAGAGAGAGAGACCCTTTTGACATCTAAAATGAAGATAACACTGCATATATCCTTTTTTTACCTGTGTGTGTATGTATATATATATATATACATACATACATATACATATACATATATATATACACACACACACACACACACAAACACATACACACCTATAATAAAGGTAAAAAAGGATATATGCAGTGTTATCTTCATTTTAGATATCAGAATGGTTTTGCGGCTCCCGGTGTTTTGTTTTTGGTGGGAAACGGGTCCAAATGGCTCTTTAAGTGTTTGGGTTGCCTACCCCTGCCTTATACAATATTGAAGACATAAACTTTAGGCCAGTGGTTCTCAACCTGTGGGTCGGGACCCCATTTGGGGTCGAACGACCATTTCACGGGGGTCGCCAAACAATGCAGTCTGCCATTTTTTCCCCTTTTCCTTGGCTGTGCTACTCCCTTTTATTCTATTGGCTTTTGAAAGCCAATAGAATAGACTCTCTTGAATAGAATCTAATTCTATTGGCTTTCGAAAGCCAATAGGAATTGTCCAGGCTGTCTCTGCCCTGCTGAGCCCGCCAAAAGTCCCATTCTGCAAACGGTGCTGCAAGTTGTCTGCAGCGAAGGCGAGCTGTCTGGAAGTTTCCACCCCTCCCTGCTGAGCAACTAAAATGTAAGTAAAAGAGGGCCAGGGGTGGGAGGTGGGAGGCCGGCGGGTGCAGGGAGGGTTGCTAGTGCGTGTGGGGCCCGGCGGGTGCCTTACCTCCCTTGGGCTGGGCCAGCTGGTGGCCCAGCTGGTGGTCGGCCTGTGCCGTCTCTGCCGCTTGCCAGCTACGCCTCAGCCGGCGCAGGGGGCGGCACCATGCATGCGCAGCGCTCCCGGGCAGGGAAAGTCCTCGACTTACGACCGGTTGGGTAGTCCTCGACTTATGACCAGTTGGGTAGTCCTCGACTTACGACCGGTTGGGATTGCGGCATTAAAAAGGTTGAGAACCACTGCTTTAGGCCTTCATTAACTTGATACATAACATTTTTTGATATTTAAACCTCATATTCTCCAGTCACCAAAAATTTTGGGGAAATAACAGTATCATACAACATGGTATCCCAGCTTAAGGTAGGCTAGTACATTGCCTACTATGTGGACATTTAAAAAAAAATAGCTGCCTAGTTTTCTGCACTTTCTAATTTATTTATTTAACAAGAAAGCTGATATTGTGCAAAGTACCATCTTCCATGCCACATTTTCAGAAATAATGAATTTCTGCACTTAATATGAAACAAATTTTGGAACAAAAGCTCCAAGACTTGTTTGCTATGTAATTTCTAAGCATTGTTATTTTTCTTTTCCCCCACCAATTTGTCTTCTTGGAAATAAGTGGTCACAAATATCATGGCATCTTTTCTTCTGAATGGGAAATTCTCTTATATCAGCTATTTTGTGGGGAAAAAAATCACAACAGTTTACAAATGCCAGAAGTGCCCACCTCCATATATCACTTCTTCTTAATAATCGTGTCTATGATAACCCCTAACTAGAACTTGAGGAAAGTCTGAAGAACGAACTGCAAACTATATACTTACTGAGAACTCTTATTGGAGATGCTTGTCTTGCTGCACTTACTGCAGTAATGAAACGTGAGTAATTCATGCTTAATGCAGCAAGTTGTGAAGTCAATCTTCAAAATAAACTGGATATAACTAAAATCAAAACAAAGCACACAAAATACTTGCTTTAAAACACTATTAACTGCAATAAGCTTTTAAAGAAATAATAACATTCAAAAGAGAACGGGTCGCATCTATCATTCATTATTTAAACTTTATTTGTTCAAAATATTTTCCTCAAGAAATATTTCTGTTAGGGATATAATTTTGGAAAAAATATTACCAAATATTCAATGTTACACAGCATAAAATAGTAAACATTCAATGTGAGATATTCAACATAAAATATTAAAACTAATGGTAATTTTCATGCTGTTTGTCATAGAGTTGAAAGCCTTTTATTTACATTACTACCATTTTCTGTTCACTATTTCGGCTTTTCTTAATACTTAGGACTTTCTAGGATTGCCAAACAAAAGACATTGTCCAATTATTCTGTTTTTTTTTTAATTGTTTAAATTGGGGATATATTCCAAGAACAGAAATATTGCTGTTTCATTTGGGAAAATCTTTGTTCCAGCTAGATGATATGACACCTGCACATTTTCTGGGGTTATTTAACACCTTATTTCAAGGCTTCATTTTCCAAAACAAAATTTATTTAAGTGCTACTTAATCATTCTCCAAAGCATTTGTGTATGTGGGAAGAGGATGCAAAGGTGATACTGTGATTGTTGTATTTATCATGATGCAATTATGTGCACCTTTATTGCATCGGTGGCAGATATATGCAAGATAAATGTATTATACCATGCAGCTTTTGGGATTATGCTAAAGCAATAAATGCATCTGATTTCTTAAAAATATTGTAGTCAGACAGAAAATAAAAAGTAACTTACATATGACTCTGTGTTCACCTTTTCCATTTTCTGTTCTTATTATGAACACTTGAACAGAAGCACTAACTAGTTACTGTCCTTTTCAGCTTGGAATTATAAGGCTGCCTTTTCTTTCCTGGTAAGTAAAGGAGTTGTAGTCTAACATATTGGGAGGATTCCAAGTTGAAAAAATGTTTTTCATGGGATTGTACTTAAAATATATTTTTATATATGAAATGTATTTTTCCAATAAGCAACAACTCCTCTTTTATATTAACAATTACAATAAATGACATGCAAGCCCACTGACAGACTATTTTTTACTACACACTTCCCAGCTATTATTATGTATGCTGAGGAACAGAATTTTAATTATTTTTTCTTGTTCCTATTACTATTTGTCTAGAAATATGTTTGAGACCACCACTATTCTGGAAAAATTCAGCTGCATGACTCATAAGAGATACCTTCAACCAAAATTAACCACATATTGTTAGGGTTTCTTCTTCCTATTGTTTAGGTTGCAAGTGTGCCTGGCCTGAAGTCACCCAGTAGGCTGTTATGCCTCAGGTGACTACTCACATCAACTGGTTTCTAAACTGGTGCCTTAGCCACCAGACCAAACTGGCTCTCTAGCCACAAATTACAATGGTTGGGTTTATATGAGATATTAAGCAAACATTCGGCCAATTACACTTTATGTGAATTTTGTTTGATTATTTATTCCAGGCATTTGCATCTAGCTCAGGGGTAGGCAACCTTGGCTCTTTTATGACTTGTGAACTTCAATTCCCAGAGTCATAAAAGAGCCAAGGTTGCCTACTCCTGATGTAGCCTATCTGCTCTGAAACTTCCGGATGACCACTAATAAAGAGACAAAGAATATTTTCTGTATCTCTATGCTGTCATCTAACGGTTGTTTAGCTTTTTAAAAACAGTAATCCATATAAAGTAGCCCATGCATCAATGAGGTAGAATTCTTTCTTATGCGTAACCTAAATGCTTGTTTTCTTGAACAGGCGCTAAATGTTTATCTTCAATCACTTTCCACCTCGCGCGCTCTTATTCTCTCCCCAGCCACCCAGGAAGCTTATTCTAGAAAATGAGAGGAACTATTGGGGCACCGTTCGTGGGCAGAAAGTACAGCTTTGAGGTTTCCCTATCTGCGGTTCCAACCGCAATTTGTGAGGCTGCTGGTCTGGAAACAGGAACAGGTAGGGCGAACAAAATTAAGCAAAGCCACGCTCTCTAGTCCACCCACCCCATTTTGCTCAAAGAAGCCAACACACACACACAAAAAGAGCCAGGTAAACGAATGGAAAAGCCTCCGTGAAACACCGCCCTACTTGGCTGGACAAGGCCGGCCCAAGAAAGAGGTAGGAAGGAAACACGAACCGAGGGTGCCGTCAGCTGTCAAGCGTTATGGCCGTCCAGCAGCGAAAGGTGGTTCTAACGAAACGCGGTGACTGCGTGGCCTGGGTTTTGTTGTTGCTGCTGCTCAGAACGAGCCCCTGAAACAACCCGAACCTTCCCTAATACCGCTGATGCGAGCCAATTCTCAGATTCTGGACTGCAGAAACGGTTCTCTGCTCAACTTTTATGACTCCGCTACCTTCTCAGGCCTCCCGGAACTCGGGAATCCGTTTTAGGCTTGCAGCCAGCCTTCTTTTCTCGCTGAAGTGCTTAAGTTGTTCTGCGCATGTGCGCGGGTGTTTGTAAATCTCCCTCCCCCCCTCCCTCTCCCCCCCCCTCTCTCAGTTGCCCCCTCCTCCGTATCGTTTTCCTTAGTTCGAATATGTTTGTATCACTTTTCACTAAAAAATGGCCAAAACGGATTCAACAGTTAAAAGAAAGCAAACATCAAGATTAGTGTAATATTAGTGGCTGGATTTCAGTCCAAGGAGTGTGGTAATTAGTTTAACGTAAGCTTTCCCTGGACAGTTTTAAAATCACAAGGAGAGCACAGCTCTGGAACATAAAAACCAATACTAAAAGCTGAATTACTGAACATGTACAGAGTGTTTCCTTACATCCGCACTGAACCATATCTCATCTTAAAATAGCCTGGAGCAAATTTTCTTTCTCCTGTCTTTCTTCACTGTTTACCTTTTCATCTCCCACAGTGACATTGTTGACATTTGTGCAGGTATTTCATACAACTCTGCATGCCCTTTAAAAAACATTAAAAATCAAAGTAATCAATTTTATAATAATGGTACCTCTTTCTAGCTTTTATTTCCTAATAGTGGCATTCAGCTAATAGATCAGCCAATTTTGTCTAAAGAATTTGTCCTTAGGGAGCAATAATTTGGATATTTGTTTCACATCCTTCTTTCGCCCTTCAAATCAGCATAGATATAGACATGGAAAGATAAGCTCCTTTGCAGGAGTAAATCATCTGAGCTAGAAGTGAAATGTCAAAGCAAATTTATTTACTTATTCTGTTTTGCTTTCTGGAACTCAAAAAAAAAGTGTTCCCGTTTCTGTTTTTCCTCTGAGAATAAGAAAGCTGTGAAATATGTGGGCTTGAAAAATAGTGATAACTCTTCGTCAAGTATCAACTGAGTTTCCATAGGTAGGGTGGACTTCTCATCAGTGTTTCTAGCGGGGAGCTGGATGGTTGACCTCCACAACATGAATGCTCCTGAGCTGAGGAATTTCAGCTGGTTAATGACAGCACTCTATCGTCAGTTCAAGGATCTCCTAGTCAACCACAAAGCAAGAGACCGCATCAAGACTGAGGCAGGGTCACTGGGTTGTGGCTGAGTACACTGAGGAGTTTGGTGATCTGGCATATTGGCTCAATGACTGGCCAGAAGACATCCTAATCAGCTGCTTCAAAGACGGATTGAACAATGACCTGTACAATGCCTGTGTCTTAAGGGGGGGGGGCTACAACCCTCCATGACTGCTATATCCTAGCAGAGGAATGGAGATTGGTCAAATATGCAACAAGTACCCAGCAGCTCAGCCATGGAAGAAATCGCCCCCAGAGAAGAGGGAAGTAATCAAACAACCAGCTTGGCAGGTTTGCTCGACTGCATGTTTTAAGTGCAGCCGAGAAGGGCACAGAGCAACGGAATTCAAAACCAACTTAGAAAGCGAACCCCAGCCCTGTGGGGAAGGCATTGCCATGGGCCAGAGAAACTGAGGTGAAAGGAGTGGAGGTCACTGAGTTCACCCCATCGCCAAAACAGGTGGAAGGAATTTTGATCCCACCAGACAATGGCCAGGGGTTGATAGACACAGATTCCAATGATGACCCCTGGTAAGTAGCCTGATTACACCAGTTACAATTCCCATAGAACTGAGCTTTCAAGATTCAGGACTGAAAACTAACTTAAATCTAACTGTTAGACTCAAGCGGCATTAGGTGCCTGGTAAACCCAGTACTGGGTAAATCACGTGATCCTGGGGATGCTGCAATGGTCATAAGTGTGAAAAATGTTCATAAGTCACTTTTATCAGTGTCATTGTAACTTCAAACAGTCACTAAGCAAACTGTTGTAAGTCAAGGACTACTTGTACTTTATCACTTTTTTCCTTTTTTTTGTCATCAAGTTTTTGACACCTTGCTAGATGACTGGGGGTACTTGAATATTGCCATATCCTAAAAGTGGTATAGTCTGTGAAAAGGTTGAAAAGCATTGTTCTAAAGCAAGGCTTGGGGAATGTTTTGGGTTGTGGGTTAACAGAGTCAGCCCTATAAGGGAAACCTGACTGAGAAATCAATGCTATATATTTCTAGAACTAGAAATTACTACTTTTATTATACCAGCTATAGTAACAGAATCTTGCAAGTATAAATATGCTTTCCCCCTCCCTCACTCTATCTTTGTGTGAATTAGAGAAGGGCTTGTCAGAGACTTTGTCTCAAATTTGTTTCTTGGAATTGACTTAAACATGCTTGTCTGCCTCAGTAGTGTCCTTCAAGAACATTCCCTATGTGCGCACTGAGTCCTATGGAATCCTTTCAGAAGTCCATCTTCTTGATAAGAATAGTTTAGGACAAAGAGAACAAAGTTAATATCATCTGAAGACAATATGCTTGATAGGGATCTCAGGGAAGAGAGATAAGGAAGAGAAGGAGAAATATAATTTCCAAAAATTATTTGAATTAAATTACTGAAAGGAAATGGTGGGGTGGATTGCTATATGGACAAGTTCAGGTGCTAATGAAAGTGTGGAACATTTGGGATGAAATGTTATCTCATCATGTTAGAGATGAGAGATAATATCAATTATCAAAAGACTTAGCCTGGATATGCTAAATTTGCTGTTCCTCATTTGGCAAAACTAAAGCCCGGTGCAGTCCCTGTTTCAATAAAGCAGTATCCAATAAAAAGGGAGGCTTGTATTGGCATAAAAGAACATATTCAAACCTTTTAGAATTTTGGCATTCTCAAAGAAACTCAGTCTCCATGGTCCACCCCAATTTTTCCAGTCCCAAAGCCTGATGGAACTTGGAGACTAGTGCAGGACCTTAGAGAGACAAACATTAGAATTCAAGCTTTGCACCCTTTGGTGGCCAATCCTTTCACCCTTTTGATCACTCTATCACAGCGGTTCTCAACGTTTGTGTGACGGCGACCCCCGTCACACAAATGTTATGCGCATGCACAGTGCGGCGCGGCCCCCATGCACGCGTGCATGCGCGGTGCGGCCCCCATGCACGGTACGCATGCACAGCGTCACCCCATGCACGGCACGCATGCGCAGCGCCGCTCTGGACGCGTGCCGCCGCCCCCATGCACGGCGCATGCGCAGCGCCGCCCCCGGAGGGGAGAAAATGGCGGATCGCTGCCTTTGGCGACCCCCGAAAAATGGTCGATCGACCCCAAATGGGGTCGCGACCCATAGGTTGAGAACCGCTGCTCTATCACATCGCCAAGTGTGGTACACAGTAATAGACTTAAAGGATGCCTTTTTCTGCATCCCCTTGGCAGAGTGCCAGGATTATTTTGCCTTTGAATGGAAAGACCCAGACAATGGACGTCACTGCCAGTTGACATGGACTAGAGTACCACAAGGATATAAAAACAGCCCTACAGCCTTTGCTGCTGCTTTGTCTGCAGATTTAAGAGACTTTGATTCTTTACCTACAATGCTTTTACAATATGTAGATGATTTACTACTGGCAGCAGAAAGTGAACAATAGTTGGAGGAAAAATCAATTGAATTGCTGAACCATCTAGCCAAAAAGGAATACACAGTGTCCCGAAAGAAAATCCAATGGACTAAGCAAACTGTAAACTATTTAGGCTATGTACTAGATAAAGGAACTAGATGCTTACATGAAAGCAGACTGCAAGCGCTGACAGCCAACCAATGTAAAACAACTTAGATCTTTCCTAGGCATTATAGGATATGCCAGACTATGGATTACCCTCTACTCTGTGATAGCCAAACCATTGTACCAACTAACCCAGAAAGATATTGTTGTGTCCTGAGCCTGCAAAGGCAGGCTCGGGACGTTGCAATGGTCCCAGGCAGTTGCAAGCTGCCGGGACCAGACAGGCTGGCGCCAGCTTTGCAGACATGCACGAGGCGCGGAGCGCTCCTAATTGTTGCCATTCTGCCCGGGGAACATTGTTAAAAGAAGCAGAGAGGCCTGCGAGCTTCAGAGCTGTAACGGAGTGGAAGAGACTGCAAATAAAGACTTGTTGGAATTACGAGATGTTCTGTGCTCATTTGCCATTAAGCCAAGGACTCAACACTGGCGACGAAGGTGGGATGCCTTACAATAGATAAAGAAGAATTGTAAGCTTACCCAGGAGTCCTGAAGAGAGGAAGACGGCGTTAAATTCAGCACCTGCCTGCCAGTACAGCATCGCTGGAGGTAAGCTGGCTGATAGACCTCTTCCTTACAAAGGAGAAAATGGTGAAGATAAGGAGACTGTCTGAATTCGATGTCATGCACCCAGAGAGATGAGAGTCTTATGTGGCCAGGGTAGAAAACTATTTTAGAGTAAATCAAGTAAGAGAAGATGGCTTAAAGGCCGTTACCTTGCTCTGTCTCTGGTCAAGATGCATTTGAAATTGCTGAAAATCTAGCAGCCCCTGCGCCTCTTGAATCTGTCACTTACACAGATTTAAAAAAATTACTGAAGGAACATTTTCAGCCCAACTTGTCTGTTATTGCATGGAGACATACTTTTGAACAGAGGGATCAATGAGCTGGTGAATCGGCTAAAGAATACATTGCAGCTTTGAGAAGAGCAGCTAAGCCTTGTGAGTTTAAAGACTTAGAAGAAAGGTTGAGAGACTGATTTGCATGTGGGCTTAGGAACAGAGACTTGCAGCAGAGACTTTTTGCAAAGGAAGATGTTAAGTCCTTCGCGAAATGGCAATGACACGAGAAGCAGTTGTAGTTCTCAGGAACTCTTTATTTCTGTTCAGCATACTGGTTACAAGACGCCAACAACGCCCAAATCTCCCTGCCTCTTTTATAGGCGATTCCCGGGCCAAATTGCAACATTTGGTGCACCAGCACCCGCGCATGCGCGCGAGCACTGGCGACAACCAGTCTGGTCCTGGGCAGCTTGCACCTGCCCAGGCTCAAGACATAACACCCCTTCCCCCCCGGCTATGATCATACAATAATAATATACAATCCAATACGAGCGTGGTGCCCATACTACTTTGTACCAGTCATCCCCTCTGCTTCTATTGTTCCCAGTGTTCTGTTTTCCCATGTGTACAGGAATATTCTCTGTTAATTCTGTTTTGCCAGTAGAGTTACAAAATCTTCTAAATACTTAGGAGATCTTCTGGCTCTCTGTGACCTCCTGACTTCTGGATATTTACCAAGTACCCCTTGACTGAGGGGTGATGTATGCTTGTTTCCCTTGCTACACCCTGGTGATTCCCAAGGACTGTGCTCCAATGCCTGGCCTGCTTGCTTGCCCACCGGGCTCGTCAGGCCAGGGCTTCTTTCTCTGTTTGACCTGGTTGTCCTGCCTGGCTGCAGACTCTCTGGCCCTCTTAAGTGACTGTCACTGTTGGGCAATTCTGTAGAACCTCCCAGGTCTGTCCTAGACCTGTCAAGAGGTTGTCTTTCCCCTCGTTCCCATTCTGTACCCGGGCTTGTTGGGGTTTCAGTGCTGTCCCAAAACTCAGTTGTCCCCTGAGTGATGTCAGAGGTGTTGTAGTCGGGATTTGGTTCCTCGACCACCTCCCTGTGTGCTTGCCCCCTTCTAGGGACAGGGGAAGTGTCGGGCCAACTAGACGGAATGTGTGCCAGCTCTCTTGCAGGGTGTGGGTTGTTTGGACGCTCCCGGATATCCTCCCTGACTGGAGTACTGAGTGAAGTGGGTGAGTAGTGATTATGCCCCCGGGGTGACTCCCTGGCTGGAGTAGGCACTGGTGCCTGAGTTCTAGTTGGGCTCCATGGATTCCTGTTTGGAGCACTCGCGGAATCTCTGAATGAGCTGTCTGTAGCTCCCTCGTTACTGATAGGAGGCAGCCCGCACTCTTCCCTTTGCCTAAAGGGTTCCCCCTCCCCCCCTGGAAAAGACCCAGGAGTCTCAGTGGGAAGGTCCCGTCTAGTGCGGAGCTGGTCGATGTGTCGTCGCAGGACACGACCGTTGTCCAGGGACACCTCGTAGGACAAAGGACATGTGACCCTGGATACAGTGGCAGGGACCCATGAATGACCAGGCCCATAGTTACGAGTCCAAACCGGGGCACCCACAAGCAGTTGTCTAGGTGCCCTGGGGTGTGTAATTGTGGAAGGTAGTCTGTCCGGGTGCAACCGGTCAAGCTTGGTAGTCAGTTTGTGCCCCCAACGAAGTTCAGCTGGGCTCCTCCCAGTAGAAGTGGAAGGTGTAGTGCGATAAAGGAGGAAGTCAGCCAACCTGTGATGCCAGTCTCCATAGGTAATTTTCTTCAAGGCGTCCTTGGTGATGCGAACCATGCGTTCAGCCATACCGTTGGTGGATGGGTGGAAAGGTGCAGAGGTGGCATGACGAATCATGTTGGCCTGTAAGAAAGCTTGGAATTCGGAAGAAGTGAATTGAGGGCCATTGTCAGATACGAGGACATCAGGAAGCCCGTGTGCAGCAAAAATCCCCCTCAGTACTTGAATAGTCTTTGCAGTGGTGGTGGAAGAGACAGGTACAACCTCAAGCCATTTTGAATGGCTATCAACCTAGGACCAAGAAGAATTGACCCTGAAAGGGCCCAGCGTAGTCAATGTGCACCCTAGACCATGGAGACTGTGTTTCCTCCCATCTATGTACAGGAGCTTGGGGCATTTCAGGGCGTGAGCGTTGACAAAGGTGGCATGCATGCACCTTAGCTTCAATGTCTCTGTCTAATCCAGGCCACCACAAATGGCTGCGCGCAAGCGCCTTCATACGTACAATGCCAGGATGACCCTCGTGGAGGGAACCTAAGACCCTAGTCCTCATTGAGGCAGGAATGACAACTCTGCTCCCCCAAAGCAGACATCCCTGGAATGTGGATAACTCGTTCCTTTTGGACCAGGAACTCTGAAACTCAGTGCCTGGACAGTTCACTGGCCATCCAGATAAAACCCAAGAAAGGACATGCGAAAGTGTGAGATCTGTGGCTGATTCAGCAGCCACATCCCTGGCATCTAAAGGGGACTCAGACAAGGCCTGAATGGAGAGGATATTGATTGTTGGTGCAGGGTCAGCTTCTATTACCGGCAGGGGTAATCTACTGAGGCCGTCAGCATGGCCCATTTCTTTCCCAGGTTTGTGAAGTAAGGAAAAATCGTAGGCAGACAGAAAGATAGACCATCTCGGCATTCTGGGGGAGATGATTTGGGGAGTTTGTTTATGTGTAGTAAACAGCCCCAACAAAGGCTTATGGTCAGTGAAGACCGTGAAATGCCTGCCATATAGGAAATCATGGAATTTTTTGATTCCAGCAACAACAGCTAAAGCCTCCCTGTCAATTTGAGCATAATTTTGCTCTGCAGAAGGCAAGGTTCTGGAGTAATATGCAACAGGAACCTGAGTTCCATCTGATCTGAGGTGGCTTAGTACGGCTCCCACCCCATAAGGAGAAGCATCACAAGCGATGCACACAGGAAGGGATTCATTGAAATGTGCAAGCACACTGTTAGAAATGAGTAAGGCCTTAACCTTATTGAAACTTGCTTCGTGTTTTTGTGACCACTGCCACACTGCCTGTTTGTCCAAGAGCCTATGAAGAGGCTCGGCTACACTAGCCTTGTTTGGAAGGAAGGAGTTGTAGAAGTTCAGAAGGCCCAGAAAGGCCTGTAGTTCGGCCTTGGACTTTGGCCTAGGAGCATGCATAATAGATTTCAATTTGGATTCAGCAGGGTGAATTCCGGTAGCATCAATTTTGAATCCCAGAAAATCTGTAGAAGGCACCCCAATTTTACATTTGTCCTTCTTAAGTTTGAGGCCCGTTTTCCTGAACCTTAGCAGGACAGCCCTTAATCTCTCAGCTAAGTTGTGTGTAGAGACTCCTGCAATTAAGACATCATCAAAATAGGGGCAAACCCCTGGTATACCCCGTAGTGTGTTTTCCATTACGCTTTGCAAAATTCCAGGAGCGACATTAACTCCAAATTGTAACCTCTTTACCTTGAATGCCCCCCTGTGGGTCACAATGGTTTGAGCTACAGCAGCAGCATCATCAACAAGCAGCTGTTGATACGCTTGAGCTAGGTCAAGCTTTGCAAAAACGCGCCCCCCCTTGAGGGAGGCCAGGATATGACTGACCACAGGAACAGGATAGGCATGTTGCTGCAATGCCTTATTCAGAGTGCATTTGTAATCTGCACAGATGCAAATGTCCCCATTTGCCTTAAGAAGCGTGACAATGGGGGTCTCCCAAGGACTGGAGTCGACAGGTTCTAAAACTCCTTGCTGAATCAATTTGTCCAACTCGGTGTCAATTTTACCCTTCAAAGCAAAAGGGACCCTTCTTGCTTTAATTCTAATAGGGGTGACAGTGGGGTCTAACTTCAGTGACACAAGGGGTCCTTTGTACGTGCCCAGCTGGGGGCTGAAAACATCTGCAAATTCTTTGCAGACTTCTTGTAGGTCAATTGTTTGCAAGCTATTGAGCCCTGTGACGTGTATTCCCAAGGCCTCAAACCAATCGAGTCCTATGAGACTCGTTCGTTCACCCCCTACTACTATTACATCTAGTGGACCTTCAAAATCCTTATACTGTACGTTAAGGGTGGCCTCCCCCTTAACACACACTCTGGAGTTTTGAAAGTCTGTTAACACAATGTCGGAAGGCCTCAGCTTGGCCTGAAATCCGCTGCCAGAACAAATCTTCCTAAACGTGTGCATGGAAATGATTGAAAGTGCAGACCCCGTATCCAGTTCCATAGCCAATGGAACCCCTTGTAGCTTCACTTTAAGTGACAGCTTTTTCTTGATGGGCTTGTGTGTGCCTGTCCTATAAATGCTTCTTCGCGAAGCGCAGAAACCCACCCTGTTTTGGCTGGGGACCCTGGTACCTTTCAGGCGCAATTCTTCCCGAGGTTGTACCTTCTGACGGCCCAGACACACAGCTGCAATGTGTCCCTGTTTTCCGCATGCCCTACAGATAGTGGAGTGGAATCCACAGTCAGTCCTCTTGTGGCGACCTCCACAACCGAGGCACTTGGGGAGAGCTGAAGAGCTTTCTTTCTGTTTCCCTCCTTTCGTGGGGTAGAGACGGTCTACTTCATCGTCAGGATCCTCCTCTGGGTTCCTTTGGACTCCTTCCTGGTGCACGGACACAGCTTCTGGAGTGCTTCTGATCGGCCTCATGTTCTTGATGGCGCCGCCCGCTGCCTCTTCTGCAGTAACCTCTCTCAAGGCATCTTGGAATGATAAGTCTTCTTTAGCAAAAAGTCTCTGCTGTAATTCTCTATGCCTCAGTCCGCATACAAATCTGTCTCTCAGCCGTTCTTCTAGATCCTTGAACTCGCAGTGTTTAGCGGCTTTTCTCAGCGCAGCAATGTATTCTTTGGCTGATTCTCCGGGTCGCTGATCCCTCTGTTCGAAGGCGTGGTGCCCAGCGATGATGGACAACTTGGGCTGGAAGTGTTCCTTTAGTAGTTTTTTGAGATCTGTGTAGTTAACAGATTCTAGAGGTACAGGTGCTGCTATGTTTTCAGTGATTTCGAATGCGTCTTGACCGCAAACGCACAGCAGGGTGGTGGCTTTTAAACTATCTTCTCTTACTTGATTGACTTTAAGATAGTTTTCCACCCTGGCTATGTAGGACTCCCATCTTTCCGGATGCGAGACATCGAATTCTGAAAGTCTTCCATTTTTTGTAGAAAAAGGAAGGGTCTATCAGCCAGCCTACCCCCGATGCTTGCTAGATTGGCGGGTAGCTGCTGAGTCAACGCCATTCCTACTGCTCAGGACTCTTGGGTAAGCTTACACCTGTCTTCAGTCGATGTAAGGCAATCCCATCCTCGTCACCAGTGTTAAGTCCTTCGCGAAATGGCAATGACATGAGAAGCAGTTGTAGTTCTCAGGAACTCTTTATTTCTGTTCAGCATACTGGTTACAAGAGGCCAACAACGCCCAAATCTCCCTGCCTCTTTTATAGGCGATTCCCGGGCCAAATTGCAACATTTGGCGCGCCAGCACCCATGCATGTGCGCGAGCGCTGGCGACAACCAGTCTGGTCCCGGGCAGCTTGCACCTGCCCAGGACCGTTGCAATGCCCCGAGCCTGCTTCCACAGGCTCAGGACATAACAGAAGACATATCGTTCCAAGATGCCTTGAGAGAGGTCACTGCAGAAGAGGCAGCAGGTGGGGCAATCAAGAACATGAGGCCTATCAGGAACAATCCAGAAGCTGTTTCTGTGCACCATGAGGGAGTCCAGGAGAGCTTGGAAGAGGATCCTGAAGATGAGGTGGATCATCTCTACCCAGCCAAAGAGAGAAAGCAGAAGGAAGGCAAAGAAAAGTCTTCAGCTGTACCCAAGTGCTTCGGGTGTGGAGGTCACCACAAGAGGACTGACTGCAGGTTCCGTTCTGCAATCTGTAGAGCATGTGGGAAGCAAGGCCACATAGCAGCTGTGTGTCTGGGCCGTCAGAAGGTACAATCCGGAGAAGAATTGTGCCTGAAAGGTACCAGGGTCCCCAGCCAAAACAGGGTGGGTTTCTGTGCATCACGTAGCAGCATTTATAGGACAGGCACACACAGGCCACTTAAAAAGAAACTGTCACTTAAGGTGAAGTTGCAAGGAGTTCCATTGGTTATGGAACTAGACACTGGGTCTGCACTTTCAATTATTTCCATTCCCACATTCAGAAAGATTTGCTCTAGCAGTGGGTTCCAGGCCAAGCTTAGGCCTTCCAATATAGTTCTAACAGACTTTCAAAATTCCAAGGTGTGTGTTAAGGGGGAGGCCACCCTTAATGTACAATACAAGGATTTTGAAAGTCCATTAGATGTATTGGTAGTTGGGGGTGAGCGCACGAGTCTCATAGGACTCGATTGGTTTGATGCCTTGGGAATACAAGTTACAAGGCTTCACAGTTTGCAAACATTAGGTCTACAGGAAGTCTGCAAAGAATTTGCAGATGTCTTCAGCCCTCAGCTGGGCGCATACAAAGGCCCCCCAGTTTCCTTAAAGCTGGACCCCACTGTCACTCCTATCAGAGTAAAAGCAAGGAGAGTACCCTTTGCTTTAAAAGGGAAAATTGATGCTGAATTGGACAAATTGATTCAGCAAGGTGTCTTAGAACCTGTTGACTCAAGTCCTTGGGAAACTCCCATAGTCACGCCTCTTAAGGCTAATGGGGACATTCGCATCTGTGCAGATTACAAATGCACTCTAAACAAGGCATTGCAGCAGCATGCATATCCTGTACCTGTAGTCAGTCACATTCTGGCTTCCCTCAAGGGGGGGCATGTTTTTCCAAAGCTGGATTTAGCACAGGCTTATCAACAGTTACCTGTTGATGAAGCTGCTGCTGAAGCACAAACCATTGTAACCCATAGAGGGGCATTCAAAGTCAAAAGATTACAATTTAGGGTAAATGTGGCTCCTGGAATTTTGCAAAGCGTAATGGAAAACACCTTGAGGGGTATACCAGGGGTTTGCCCCTATTTTGATGATGTCTTAATAGCCGGAGACTCCACTCAAAATTTAGCTGAGAGGTTGAGGGTTGTTATGCTGCGGTTCAGGAAAACAGGCCTCAAGCTTAAAAAAGACAAATGTAAAATTGGAGTGTCTTCTACAGATTTCCTGGGATTCAAAATAGATGCCAATGGCATTCATCCTGCTGAGTCTAAATTAAAGGCTATTATGCAGGCTCCTAGGCCTAAGTCTAAAGCTGAATTACAAGCTTTTCTGGGCCTCTTGAACTTCTATAATGCATTCATCCCTAACAAAGCTAATGTAGCTGAGCCACTTCATCGGCTTTTGGACAAACAGGCAGTGTGGCAGTGGTCACAAGCACATGAAGCAAGCTTCAATGAGGTTAAGGCCTTACTTACATCCAATAATGTGCTTGCACATTTTAATGAAACTCTTCCTGTGTGCATCGCTTGTGATGCTTCCCCTTATGGGGTGGGAGCAGTACTTAGCCATCTAATGGAACTGATGGAACTCAGGTTCCTGTTGCATATTACTCCAGAACCTTGTCTTCTGCTGAGCGAAACTACGCTCAGATAGACAGGGAGGCCTTGGCTGTTGTTGCTGGGATTAAAAAATTCCATGATTTTCTATATGGCAGACATTTCACGATCTACACTGACCATAAGCCTTTGTTGGGGTTGTTTACTACAAACAAACAAACCCCCCATATCATCTCCCCCAGAATGCTGAGATGGTCCATCTTTCTGTCAGCTTATGATTTTTCTTTAGTTCAGAAGCCTGGCAAAGAAATGGGCCATGCTGATGGCCTTAGTAGATTACCCTTACAAGTGGTAGAGGCTGACCCTGCCCCTGCCATCAACATCCTTTCCATTCAGGCACTGCCTGAGTCACCTTTAAATGCCATGGATGTGGCTGCTGAATCAGCCACGGACCTCACACTCACACGTGTATTATCCTGGGTTTTGTCTGAATGGCCAGAGAGTTGTCCAGGTCCTGAGTTTCAGAGTTTCTGGCTTAAGAAACATGAGTTATCCACTTTTCAGGGTTGTCTGCTGTGGGGCAGCAGAGTTGTTATTCCTACCTCAATGAGGTCTAGGGTCTTGGCTTCCCTTCATGAGGGCCATCCTGGCATTGTAAGAATGAAGGCGCTTGCGCGCAGCCATTTGTGGTGACCTGGGTTAGACAGGGAAATAGAGGCTAAGGTGCACGCATGCCACCTGTGTCAGCGCTCACGCCCAGAAATGCCCCAGGCTCCTGTACATAGATGGGAGGAAACACAGTCACCTTGGTCTAGGGTGCACATTGATTACACTGGGCCCTTTCAGGGTCAATTCTTCTTGGGCCTTGTTGACAGGTATTCAAAGTGGCTTGAGGTTGTACCTGTCTCTTCAACCACTGCTGCCAAGACCATTCAAGTACTGAGGGGGATTTTTGCTGCACATGGGCTTCCGGATGTTTTGGTGTTTGACAATGGCCCTCAATTCACTTCTTTCGAGTTTCAAGCTTTCTTACAGGCCAACATGATTCGTCATGCCACCTCTGGACCATTCCACCCTTCTACCAACGATATGGCTGAACGGATGGTCCACATCACCAAGGATGCTTTAAAGAAACTGACCTACGGAAACTGGCACCACAGGTTGGCAGACTTTCTTCTTGTGTACTGCACCACACCTTCAAGTTCCACTGGGAAGAGTCCAGCTGAACTTCGCTGGGGGTGCAAACTGATCACCAAACTTGACAGGTTGCACCCGGACAGACTACCTCCTAAGGCTACACAAACCAGGGCACCGCGATACCTGCAAGTGGGTGTCCCGGTATGGACCCGTAACTACGGGCCTGGTCACTTGTGGGTTCCTGCTGTAGTATGCAAGGTTACTGGCCCTTTGTCATACGAGGTCTCTTTGGATGACGGTCGTGTCCTTCGGTGGCATATCGACCAGCTGCGTACGAGACTGGACTTACCCTCTGGACCTCCTGGGTCTTTTCCAGGGGAGAGGGGGACCACTATGGGCAAAGGGATGGGTGTTAGCAGCAGCCGGGGCCAAATGGAGAGGGCACAGACGGCCTATTCCAAGGTTCCGCAAGTGTTCCAAACAGGAATTCATGGGAACAAGAAATCACACAGGCACCAGTGTCTACTCCAGCCAGGGAGTCACCCAGGGGGCATACTCATCATTCACAACTACCATTCAGCACTCCAGTCAGGGAGAATAACTAGGAGCATCCTAATAACCCAAACATTGCAAGAGAGCTGGCACACAAATAGCCTAGTTGGCCCAGTACTGCTACTGTTTCCAGAAGGAAGCCTTCACACAGGGAGGTGGTCGGAGAGCAAATTCACCTCCGGCACAGATTGGGGGGCAACTGAGTTTTGGGGAAATACAGAAACCCCAGACAGTCCCGTTACGGGGCTGGGGAGTGAAGGGATGCATTCCCTTGATAGGTCCAGTGTGGGCTTAGAAGGCTCTACAGAGTTGCCAAACAGTGGCAGGATTATAGAGGGGCCAGAGAGCCTACAACTAGGCAGGTCAACCAGGTTATTGGGAGAACAAAGTCCTGGTCTGACGAGCCCGGTGGGCAAGCAAGCAGACCAGGCAACGGGGCACGGTTCACGGGGACCACCAGGGTTTGAAAGAGGGGGCAACTCCATGTTATCCTCTGTGCAAGAAGGAATAGGGGATTCTCAGATTCTAAGGAGGTCACAGAGAGTAAAAAGATCTCCCAAATATCTTGATGACTTTGTAACTCTGCTGGCAAAGCAGAAACAGTGAGAGGGTGCCTTCTATTGTGGAAATTGGAAATACGGGCATTGGATATTAATCCCAGAACAATAGCCCGGTACCATTGTGGCGTGGGTTTGGGCCAGCTGCAATAGATGTGCTGGTTGGGGGGTTGGCATACCACGCTCGTGTTGAGGTCGTGTATAACTATCAATATAGTTTATAAGTCTTAGCCGGGGGGGAAGGGGTGTTGTGTCCTGAGCCTGCAAAGGCAGGCTCAGGACGTTGCAATGGTCCCGGGCAGTTGCAAGCTGCCCGGGACCAGACAGGCTGGCACCAGCTTCGCGCGCATGCGTGAGGCACGGCGCGTGCCTAATTGTTGCCATTCTGCCCGGGGAACGTTGTTAAAAGAAGCAGAGAGGCCTGCGAGCCTCAGAGCTGTAATGGAGTGGAAGAGACTGAAAATAAAGACTTGTTGGAACTACGAGATGTTCTGTGCTCATTCACCATTAAGCCGAGGACTCAACAGATATGGTTTGGGAATGGACTGGAGAACACACCCAAGGATGGAAAACCTTGAGAGAAAGTCTGATGAGAGCAGCTTGCTTGGCTCTACCAGACCAGTCTCAAGGATTTGACTTATACCTCACAGAACAAGCAGGTTGTACAGTGGGAATTCTATTGCAAAAAGTTGGTCTTGAGTGTATCCCAGTGGCCTATTTGTGAAAAAGCCTGAACAATGTTGTTAAAGGATGACCAGCATGTTTAAAGGTAGTTGCCTCTACAGCTGTCCTGATCATAGAATCACAGAAAATTATTCTTGGGGCTCCACTCCATGTTTTTACACCCCCTGCAGTTCAAACTTTATTATTCTGCTTGGGCAACATCCAATAGAATTTCCCAATATGTGAGTACTATCATAGAGCAAGAAAATGTTCAATTATCTAGATGTCAGCTTTTAAATTCTGCTACTCTGTTACCAAAACCCCATGACTGCTTAGATGTGCTAGAATGCATCACTGGATCCAGATGTGATTTAAAGACGGAGCCATTGATGGATGGAGAATTGGTGTTCTGGACAGATGGTTCGTCCTTCATGAAAGATGGAAAAAGACACACAGGATTAGCAGTAGTGACAGAAAATGGACCAGTGCTTCAAAGACAACTCCCTTCACACATGTCTGCCCAAGCCGCTGAACTAATAGCTCTCATAGAAGCATGCTATTTAGCAGAAGGTCAAAAAGTGACTATATACATTGACAGTTGATATGCTTTTTTAGCTGCACACACACATACTACCTTGTGGAAATCCCGAGGCTATGTGGGAGCAGATGGAAAAACTTTAAAAATGAAACTCCTTCTGAAAGATCTCATGGAAGCAATTCATTTACCTAAAGCTATTGCAATTGTGCACTGTCATGGACATCAAACTGACTCTGGTCTAGTCTCCAGGGGCAATAAGACAGCAGACTATTGGGCAAAACAGGCTGCCATGTCACCAGAGATCAGGACTTGTGCAGTTGCACTAATACCAGAAGAACCTATTAATTCCCTTCCCCCTTGGTATGATGGTAGAGACAAATTAGAAGCAGGTGGTATATGGGAAGAAGGCTGGTGGGTAGTAAATGACAAAATACAGCTGCCTAGACAGCTAGTTTGGCCAATTGTGAGAAGAGTTCACCAGGCTACCCACGTAGGTCCAAGAGTGATAAAAAGATGATTAAAGAGATGTTACAGAGTTGAGAATGTGAGAAGACTGTGTAAGACAGTAATGGATCAGTATGAAGTATGTCAGAGGAATAATCCTAAAGGGGGAGCCAAAATCCCACAAGGACATATTAGAATTGCCTGTTATGCAGGAGAGGCTTGGCAAGTTGATTTTACAGAAATGCCTAAGAAAGGAGCAAAGAATAACCTTTTGGTTTTAATTGACATGTTCACCGAATGGCCAGAAGCCATACCCACTGCTACCCAAACAGCTAAAGAAGTTGTCAAGATCATGATAGAAATAATTATTCCAAGATTTGGAGTACCAAGAAATATTGAATCTGACAATGGCAGACATTTTACATCCCAAGTGGTCCAGGGGGTTAGTAAATACTTAGGAATCACCTGGTACCTTCACTCCAGCTACAGGCCTGAAGTCTCAGCTTGAGCAGAATGCTTTAACAGAACATTGAAGACCCATTTAGCCAAGTTATGCCAAGAGACCTGTTATGTTTGGTGTTCTGTGAGGCATCGACGAGGCAGCAGGTGAACAAACAATTCTTTATTAAAGGTTTAAACAGAAGCAATTATGGATAGGTGGACAGTAGATAAGAAAGTTGGAATAACATTAGGAGATGAAAATCTGATCATTCAGATTAAAGATCAGAATCATGCTCATATTAAAAGAATTTATGATGAGTTAATAAAATTGGATTCGGAAACAGAGTTAGTAAAAGATTGTATGATTAAATGGGCTCAGAATATCCAGGAACTGATCTTATTGGATCAATGGGAGAATATTTGGATTAGAAATGTTAAATTTACGCAGGCCCAAAATCTGAGGGAAAATTTTTATGAAATGTTTTATAGGTGGCATTTGGATCCCAAAAAATTGGCTTGTATGTATCCTAACTTACAGCCCAAATGTTGGAGGTATGGTAGTCCTGATGCAACTTACTTTCATGTTTGGTGGACCTGTAAGAAGGTTAAAGCTTTCTGGATAATGATTTGGTGGAACATTCAAAAGATTTTTAAAAAGAAGATAACGTTTATTCCTCAACTATTTTTATTGGGTATTTTTATGGATTTAGATGTTAATGAAACTATTTTAATGTTGAATTTAATAACTGCAGCAAGATTACTTGTAGGTTTATATTGGAAGAACGATTCGCTGCCTACCTTAGAAGAATGGACACTTAAGGTTTCTACTTTAGTGGAAATGGCAAAAATTTCAGCTTATTTAAAGGACCATACACAAGAAAAAATTATTATAGTGTGGAGAAGGTGGATAGATTATATTCAGAATAAATACGGAACTTTAAAGTTTCATTTATTTTATGATTAATTTTTTCTTGAGGTTATAATTATTATTTATAGATTTTTATAATATTTGATTTATAGTAGATTTGTTTATGTTATTATTATTATTTACGTTTAGAGAGAGTTAAGGGTAATGTATGAATTTGTTTATTGTATAGAAATTTTTGTTGTTGTTGTTGTTTTATTGTGTTTGTTTTGTTTATAATAACCCTGTATTTTGCTCTGGGAAGTGGGGGTGGGTAGGGGGGAGGGGTGGGGTGGGATTTAGTATATATAGAAATATTAAAGTATGAAATAGATGGAGTAATTTAGAGGGAGGTGCTGCTCGGGTGTTTCCCCTGAACTGTATCCGAAGAGGGATAAGAGGGGAGGAGGAGGGAAGGAAGGAAGTTGGATGGGAGGAAGGGATGAGGGGAGAGAGGAGAGGAGAGGAGAGGAGAGAGGGAGTAGGGAAGTAAGGAAGGAAGGTTGAGAGGGCGGATGCAGTCGGGGGGAGATAGACGAGTGACACCTAAGGTCTTATTTTAAAGGTATTTTTCTCTTTTTTTTAGTTTTATATATAATGTATGGAAAGTATTATATGTATTGAAAATTCAAATAAAATTTTAAAAAAAGGTTTAAACAGAAGCTTGGATAGCTGCAGCTCCATCCCTATTTATACACTCAGCAACTAGGTGGCAGCCAATAGGATTCAAGTATTAGTTCTCACTTTAACACAAGATAATTAGCATGTAGACAGCAAGTCTGGCTCTTAATTGACAGAATCTTTTGACCGTTTTTTCAACAATTCCAAGTAATTCATCTCAATACATTACACCCCTTCCTGCTAGATAGTTCATAAGGTAGTCGGGTCGTACCACCCGACTACCCCACAAGATGCACCCCCTGTGGGCTGACAACTCGTCCTTCCTCCTGCTGAAACTCTGAAAATTAGGCCCGGGACTATTTTCTGGCAATCCTGTGAGGACCCAGTTCAGCATATGGCTCAGTGTTGTTTCTGAAGCTATCTCTGCATCCACATCCCCTGCATTAAGGGGAGACTCAGGCAGGTCCTGAATAGCCAGGATGTGCATGGCTGGAGCAGGGTCGGGCTCTAACTGTGGCAGGGGTAATCTGCTAAGGCCGTCTGCATGGTCCATTTCTCTACCTGGTTTATGAATCAAACTATAATCATACGCTGACAGGAAAATTGACTACCTCAACATCCTAGGGGTTATGATCTGGAGTGTTTGCTTGTTTGTTGTGAACAACCCCAGGAATGGCTTATGGTCTGTGAAGACCTGAAGGGCCTATCATACAGATAGTCATGAAACTTCTTGATCCCTGCCACTGTGGCCAAGGCCTCTTTATCTATTTGAGCGTAATTACGTTCTGCAGAGGACAAGATCCTTGAGCAATAGGCTGTTGGAATTTGCCTCCCGTCAGCCATTAAATGACTCAACACAGCCCCAACCCCATATGGTGATGCATCACAAGCGATGCAGACAGGCAGCTTTTCGTTAAAATGCATCAAAACTGAATTTGAAGACAGCAGTGATTTGACTGCTGAGAAGCTCCTATCATGGACGTTGGTCCACTTCCACTGTGCATGTTTGTCCAAGAGCTGGTGTAACGGCTCTGCCACTGTGGCCTTGTGAGATAGGAGGGTGTGATAAAAATTGAGCAGCCCAAGAAATGCTTGGAGCTCCCCTTTGATTTTGGACTGGGGGCCTGCTGAATTGCTTTGAGCTTGGATTCAGCAGGATGAATGTCTTGGGCATCTATACGGAAACTGAGGAATGCAGTTGAAGCTACCCCAATCTTACATTTCTCCCACTTCAGCTTCAGCCCCGCTTTGTGGAAGCGCTGAAGGACGGCCTGGAGCCATTCTGCCAATTTTTTGACTGATTCCCCAGCTATGAGGACATCATTGAAATATGGGCACACGCCTGGAATACCCTTGAGCGTGCGCTCCATCACTCCTGGAAGAGGCCTGGGGCAACACTGATCCTGAATTGTAGGTGCTTAACCTTGAAAGCTCCTCTGTGAGTAACTATGGTTTGAACTTCCGCTGTGGCATCATCCACCGGCAGTTGCTGATAGGTTTGAGCCAAATCTAACTTGGCAAAGATGCGACCTTCCTGTAGTGATGCCAAAATGTGGCTGACTATAGGCACTGGATGTGCATGTTGTTGGAGTGCTCTATTGATAGTGCACTTGTAATCTGCACATATTCGCACCTCTCCGTTGGCCTTAAATGGCGTACCTATGGGGATTTCCTATTGACTGCTATCAACTGGCTGCAGGATGCCTTTCTGCACCAGCTTGTCCAGCTCTGCTTTGATCTTCTGCTTGAGGGTGAAGGGCACTCTACATGGCTTGATCTGTATTGGAGTTATGGCAGGATCAAGCCGAAGAGCTATGGGAGGACCCTATATTTCCCTAAGTGAGGGCTAAAAACGTCAGCAAACTCTTGGCAAACTGCCACTAAGTCCACTGCTTATGTGCTGTTTATTCCAGTTACATTGATTCCCAATGCATCAAACCAATCAAGCCCATTGAGGCTTCTGTGGTTGCCCTCAACTATACGACTTCCAGGAAATTATGGATAATGCAGACCCGGTATCTAGTTCCATATTGCATGGAACTCCCTGCAGCTTGACTTTGAGCTGCAGTTTTTCCTTAAGAGGGCGATGGGCACCGGTTCTAAGTACACTCCTCCTAGTGGTGCAATAGCCCACCATGTGTTGCCCCGGGGCCCTGGTACCTTTCCGGGGAAACTCTTCTAGTGGACTCTCTCCAATGACCCTGACAGACTGTGGTGATGTTGTCTTGCTTGCCACACGCCCGATACGTTGCTGTGCGGAACCTGAAGTCCACACGTTTGTGTCGGCCTCCACACCCCGCACTTCGAGAGAAGGGAACTGCCCTGTCAACTGGGCATTGTGGCCTTCTTTCTGGTGGCCACTGTAACCGATCTCTTGATTCGATTTGGAGTCTTCGATCCTCTCAGCGCCCTCCTGATGGATGGCCTCTGTGCAGGGAACATTCCTGGAGAGCTGTAAAGCCTTGACGGCTCCCCCGGCAGCTTCTTCGGCAGTGATTTCTCTTAGGGCATCTTGAAATGAAATAGTCTCTTTGATGAACAATTTCTGTTGGAGACCGCTAAGCGGTCTCACAGCCTCTCTTCAAGATCTTGGAACTCGCAGGGTTGGGTCGCTTGACGAAGGGCAGCAATGAATTTGGCAGCCGTTTCACCCGGTCGTTGGTCTCTTCTTTTGAAGTTTGCCTCCAGGCGATGACCGATGTTCTTTGAGCATTCTCTTGAGTTTGGAATAAGTAACAGATTCAAGTGGTGCCAGAGCTATTAAGTTTTCAGCAATCTTAAACATCACCTGGCCACAAATGCACAGCTGTGTTGAGGCCTTCAAGCCATCCTTACAAACTTGGTTGACTCTAAAGTAATTCTCGACTCTTGTGACATATGAGCTCTACCTCTCTGGATGTGCAACGTCGAATTCTGAGAGTTTCCTGAATTTGGCCATTGTGAGTTGTTTTCATTGTTTTCGGCCTCTCAATGCCTTGTGCTGCCAAGGCTTCTTCTAATCTCCCAGGGACAGTTCCTTGGGAGCACTCCTCCTCCAGCATTTTCGTACTGGCAGGAATGGGGGGGAACGCGGTCCCAACCAAGGCGTCGTCACTTGGCTTACCCCCTTAGTGAGTCAGCTCTTGGCAGCACATCCCACCTTCATCACCACTGTTATGTTTGGTGTGCTGTGAGGCATTGACGAGGCAGCAGGTGAACAAACAACTCTTTATTAAAGGTTTAAATAGAAGCCTGGATAGCTGCAGCTCCATCCCTATTTATACACTCAGCAACTAGGTGGCAGCCAGTAGGATTCAAGTATTAGTTCCCATTTTAACACAAGATAATTAGCATGTAGACAGCAAGTCTGGCTCTTAACTGACAGAGTCTTATGACCGTTTTTTCAACAATTCCAAGTAATTCACCTCAATACATTACAAGACCCATCTGCCTTGGCCACAGGTTTTGCCCATTGTTTTAACTCAAATCAGGGCATTACCTCGAGGACAGTGGAAACTGTCACCCTTTGAAATGCTCTATAGTAGACCTTTCTCATCCCAGTCAATATCAAGGGTTGAAGGAGAAATAAATCTAACCCAATATTTGCAGAAACTGGCCCAGGTTTTGTCTCATATTTCCAAACAGGTACAAGACGCTTTACCACCTGTGACAACAGCACCACCATGTGTCCAGCCTGGAGAGTGGGTTCGAGTGAAAGAACTCTTCTCAAGTGCAACCAGTGCCAAGTGGTCAGATTCCTGCCAGGTTCTTCTCAGCACACCTAAAGTCGAAAGCATCAAGGCATCGATCCACGTTTCCAGACTGAAGAAGACCCCAGTGTCCCAGTGGGAGTGTCAATCTATCATTGATTTGAAGCTACATTTGCAACAAATCCCAGCATCACCAAGAGATCCTTTTGAAGATTCCTGACTCCTTGTTGTTTAGCTTCATCATGATTTGCCTATTGCTTTGGATTATTGTTGCTTGATATACTGAAAAAGAAGACTGCTACATTTTTGAAATGTCTTTTGCTGTTTCCCTTCCATAAGAGGCATTGCCAGATTTATTTGTCATCAAGGACTCCATACCCCATGATGTTTTGCCATCAGATGAGGAATATACTAGCAGTGACTATGAACTATGGTTCCAGCATTTTCCATCTGAAAGGGATTCTGATGATCCTAAGCCTGAGCCTGAACTCAATTACTTCTGAGGAGGGCTCTACTGGTGTTCTTTATTTTCTCAACCTTGGAGTTTGGAGACCTGGCATGTCTCATTCTCTTTTGCATAAAAGAGGAGCTTGGGAAGTAGGAACTTATAAGGGAAAATGTTCATACGTAATGAATAGTAATAAGAATGAATGGTCTGCAAGTTTAGTCACTCAAAAGACACATCCATGTTATCCAGGAGAATGCAATTGCTGGGAACAGACTTTGATTAATGACTGTCTGTCCCAAGCACCCAAATACCTATGCAAAGTGGCAGCTCGCACTCTGAGGATAGGGATTTGTCCCTCCCTGAAAATGAAACCTGCCATCCTCTTTCCCCTCCAGTGTGGAACAGTAACATCCACACTTCCCCTGACTGGGGGATGGATAGGCAAGTGTGTTTTACAATTTCATGTTTCTCACAGAGCAAAGAGAAGCATGAAATCAGACGACAACTCATCCTGTCAAAAGTGTATAAAAACCACTCGTACAGGAGCTAAAATTACTAAAACTCTGGTTTATCATTCTGATTACATATGTCAGGGAACAAAATCTACCTGCATATATAACCAGACACAATATTCCACCTGTTCCAGAAACAACCAAGTGGTGTATCACACTCCAAAGGGAGTGAGGTACATTTCTAGGGCATGGGTGTATGCATATATTGGGAAAAATTATGGCAAACCATTGGCTTATAATCACACTATGCTTGATCAAAGTCCAGAACTGTCTCTTTGTTTTGACACTTGCAAAGCAATAGACCAAGGACAAGGACCAAATGGTAACTATGGAATCCGCTGTAGTTCCTTGGATTGGGAAAGATCATATGTTACTGAACATAGATATATGTATGAGTACATAAGTAATAGAGCAACCTCTGGAGTTCTTGGACACTGGTACACATCCAAAAAGGAGATGGTAACAGGTCCCCACACTAGCACTATGCACAGTCAGATTTGGTTTAACCTGACAGAAGGTACTACTAGAACTAAATGTGCCTAGGGGACAGGCATCTCTATTTGCCTACATTTCAGAAATCCACCTACAAGGACTCAGTATTTTGGAATACGAGTCTCAGGAAAAGGTAGAGACCCTTATGGGAAAATTATTGTAAAAACTGTTCATCTACAAAAGACACCTAAAACCTACCAAGTTCATAGTGTCTTTTGGGAAACTACGAAGCAAAAGATTGAAATACCTCTGTCAGGGCCCACTTCAAAACCTCATCCTAAGAAAGCAGAACTCATGGAAACAGTTTCTTCCAAAAGGAACTTTTATTAGGAGAAGCTGATAGCAGGCATAATAGACAGGATCTGAGGATTTCCTGCTCAGATCAATAGGTTAAGTGTCCCAAGCAAATCCCACCCCAACATTAATCCGGTCAGTTCGAATGGGCCAGTCCCCAGGTATTAAGTCCGTTGTGGGAAAGAGCAGATGACTCCAAACTGTCTCAGGGTTGCAGTGATGTTTTGTTCGCTCTTCACACCTTCCCTTCCAAAAGTGGAGATAACCCAGTTGCCGTAAGCGCATTCCTTTCTTCTCCACCCCCTTCTAGCTGACATCAATGAGAAAGATAGTTCACAGAGGAAGTATGCAGATACAGCAAAGTGTTAGAGTGTAGCGATAGAGGAAACCAGAGCAATAGCCTGCAGTGCTTTCCCCCCTCCCCTCCAGGAGCATGGCAGAACCCAAAAGCATAGTCATAGAAAGAGTAGAGTTAGGATTAAAGATAGAAAGGGGTCCCCTTAGAATATGGGTTCTAACATCCTGCCTCCCTTAAAAAAAAGAGAGATCCACCTGTGGAGACATAGAGACAAATATATGCATAAGTTAATCAGGCTTGTTCGGGTATTTGGTGTGGAATTTTTAAAGCAATTTAGGAGCTTTAATATGGCTTTTGTGGACCCACTCATTTTGGGAGGATGGGAGGTGTTTCCCAGCTACTAGATATTGAGTGGAGCTATGGTATTTCCTGGAGTCCAAAATTTCTTTAATTTTGAAATGTTGTTCCCCTTTTACCATAATGGGAGGAGGGGGCAGAGCTACAGCTGGTCTTAATGGTGACTGTTGCTCGCTTTTTAAAAGGCTGCAGTGGAAAATTGGGTGGATTTGCCTGAGGGATTTTGGGAGTTCCAGTTCCACTGTTACTGAGTTTATAATTCTAACAATGGGGAATGATCCTACATATTTGGGTCCAAGTTTTTTAGATGGTTGTAGGGATTTTAGGTACTTGGTGGATAGGTAAACCATTTCTCCTATGGTAAAAGGTTTGGGGTCGACTCTCTTTTTATCTGCTTGAGTCTTATATGCTTGCCTAGCCACATCCAATGCTTTCCTAACCACCAGCCAGGTGTTCTTTAGTTGTGCAATACACTCCTTTAACAAAGGGATGGCAGATTCTTCAGGGGAAAGTTCTGGCATTGGGTTAAAACTTTGCCCTATGGCTACTTGGAACGGAGTGTAGCCCGTGCTGGAGTGAATGGCATTGTTGTAAGCGACCTCAGCAAATGGGAGTAGGTCAGTCCAGTTGGTCTTCTGGTAATTAATAAAACATCTTAGATATTGTTCTAGTACTGAGTTTGACCGTTCAGTCCCACCATTCATTTGTGGATGATGACTAGATGACAGTCCCTGGGTGGTCCCTAACAGAGTCAAAAACTCCTTCCAAAACTCCAATGTGAATTGTACTCCTTTATCTGATATGATGCATTGTGGGGCTCCATGCAAGCAATAGATGTGCTGAACAAACAGTTTTGCTAGTGTTTTTGCTGTAGGGATTTTAGAGCAGGGGATAAAATGCACTTGTTTGGAAAACAGGTCCGTTATGATCCAGATTACTGTGCTTTCATTGCTCTCTGGTAGCTCCACTATAAAGCCCATAGAGATCTTCTTCCAAGGTGCTGAGGGAGTTGCTACTGGCTATAGCAGCCCAGGTGATTTCTCTTGTAATCTTTTTGCTGATGCGCAAATTGGACAGCTGGCTATGTAGCTTTCAATGTCCTTTTTTATTGATGCTCACCAAAATTGCCTTTTAATTAGGTGTAATGTCTTCACAAACCCAAAGTGGCCTGCTGATTTTAAATCGTGGCAAAGTTGCATGAATGCCAGTCTCTGATTTTGGGGTATGTATAGTTTTTCTCCCACCCAGAGTAGATAGTGCACAGGTTCTTGTGACTTAGGAACCATTTGTCAGTTTCTAGTGCTCTTCTGAATTCAATTCCTGCCTGGCTTGCTAGCGGTTTTGTAGTTTGGCTTGTGCTCAGATAGTTACTTGTGCTGCCAGTTGCGTTTCTGGCATAAGCAGTTTTGTTACACTAGCCTGAATGCTATTATATTGTGGCATTCTGGATAATGTGTCTGCCAGGAAGTCCCCCCCCCCGGCAGATATTTCAGTGTGAAATTGAACCGGTGGAAATGTTGTGATCACTGCGCTTGCTTAGGGGTATGTTTCCTGAGTGTCTTTATTGCTTCCAGTTTCTTGTGTTTGGTCTACACTTGGAAAGGAATTTTGTTCCCCTCCCAAAAGTGTTGCCATGTGAGAAGAGCCCATCGTACTGCGTACGCCTCTTTTTCCCAGACCGCCCACCTCTGCTCTGTTTTGGTGAGTTTTCTCGATATGTATGCACAGGGCTGTAATGCCCCTTTGTTGTTTTCTTGTAACAGTACAGCCCCCACTTCTACGTCACTGGCGTCTGCCTGAATGACAAAAGACTTGTTAGTGTCGGGGTGTCTTAGAACTGGTTCTATGGAAAACAGCTTTTTCAGCTTCTTGAATGCGGCTTGGCATTCTACTGTCCATTTTAATGGCTGGCTTGGCTTGGCTTTTCTCTCCCCTCTGGTTTTTTAGTAAGTTCATGATTGGTAAGGCTATTGGGGCAAAAGAGGGAATAAATTACTGGTTGAAGTTGGCGAATCCCAGGAAGCTCTGCAATTGCTTCTTTGTGTGGGGTGGCACCCATTCTAGTACTGCTCGGACTTTCTCGGGGTCCATTTCTATGCCCTCTGTGGATATGCAGTACCCCAGATAATCTATTTTATCCTTATGAAATTCACACTTAGAAAGTTTGGCATAGAGATGGGCTACCTGTAGTTAGTTTAGGACTGCCCTGACCAGTTTGACATGTTTGTCCATGGTCTCTGTGAATATAAGGATGTCATCCAGGTAAATGAGCATGCCCTTGTATAGGTGCTCCCTTAATATGTCGTTTATCAGCTACATGAATACTGCAGGAGCTCCCTGTAGCCCAAAAGATAGAACTTGGAATTGGTAATACCCTAAGGGACAATTAAAAGGGGTTTCCACTCGTCTCCTTCCTTAATTCTAATTCGATAGTATGCTTCTCTTAGGTCTAGCTTGGTGAAAATCTTCCCCTTTGAAAGGTGAGATAGCATGTCCTTCATGAGGGGGAGAGGGTATAGATTGCTTTCGCTTATGGTGTTCAAAGCTCTTTAGTCCATGCAGAGGGAAGAGTTTCATCTTTCTTTTCTTGGAGTAATATAGGGGTGGCTGTCTTTGGCTTTGCTGGCTGAATGAACTCCCTTTCTAAATTTTTGTCTACGAATTTCTGCATTTCTTCCAATTCCTGTGGGCTCAAAGAGTATAATCTAGGCTTTGGAAGTTTCACACCTGGTCTGATTTCTATTGCACAGTCCATGGGCTGATGCGGTGGCAATTCATCAGACCTCTCTTCACTGAATACTCCAGCTAGGTCTCTATACTCCTCTGGTATTTCGGTTATTTTCTTTTCTGCCCCTATTGCGGCTTTCTTGGTTGGGGTTCCCCCTGATTGGGGCTGGGCTGCTGCCTTAGTTGATTCCCCTTTTGGGAACCTAGGTTCTGCCATTCTCCAGTCCACCCGTGGGTTCCATTTGGCTAGCCACGCCATGCCTAGGATTATGGGACATTCCATGGCAGGGGTTACCACAAACATTATAGTCTCTATGTGGTCCCCCAAGGTGAGCTGAAGTGGTAGCACTGCTAGGGTGGCAGGCATCCCCCCTGCTATGGACCCATCTAATTGACTGAACAAAATCAGTTTCTTCAGCTTCCTCACCAGTATTCCTAAATTCCTCACTAGTGTTGGGCTGATAAGGCAGTGGGTGCAACCAGAGTCAGTTAATGCCCTGACTTCTACAGCTTCAGGCATGGTCGGGGCTAGCAAAGTTACTGTCCTGGCGAGGGGTGCAATGGGTCCACTTACCAGGGAGTTGTGATTGGATGAGTTGGAAGCTCCCATTGTGTAGGCCAGAGTTCCCTTTCCTCGTTGAGCTGAGGTGGGGAACTCAATGGTCTCCGTGCCTTTCATGGCTGTCTCCTTCGGCTTTGCTGGTGGTTTTCCAGACTTCCCAGTTGGGGTCTGGTCTGGTTTTCCAGTAGGGGTGCGAGAGTGGCATTTGGGAGTGCAATGTCCTTCCTTGCCACATTTGAAACACCCGGTGGTTCTTTTGGAGGTTGATGGCTGTTTTGCTGGCTTGTGGGTCAGCTCCAGTGGCAATTTCCCCCATGGTCTTCCTCCTCTGCATTGCCTCTTGGCTAAGTCGATCTTGGCTTCTTTGGCTAGGACATACCAATCTTGCAGCCAGTGAGGATCTCCCCAAGGGAGGCAGGCATTGTAGAGGTTGTAGTTTAAGCCGTCTTTGAAATGGCTAAGCAGGATGTCCTCTAGCCAGTTCAATTTGCTGGCCAAGGTTCGGAAGTCTTGGGTGTATTCTGCCACTAGCCGTCTGCCTTGCTTCACCATCTTTTCCATTCCCGGGCTTTCTGGTTGGCCAAAGGATCTTTAAACCTGTGCCTGAGAGAAACCATGAATTGGTTGAAATTCAGTAGCTTCGGGGCATCAGAGTCATGGACCCAGTCCACTGCGATGCCATCCAAGGCGGCTTGCATGATGCAAATCCTGGCCTGGTTGGTGAGGATGTCCTGGCCGTACTCCTCTATATAGTTTAATACATGGGTTAGGAAGAATCCCAGGTGCTGCAGCTCCCCACAGAACTTCACATCTAGTGGAGGGAATTTCTGGATGGAGCTTTGCCTCTTCTTCTGTTTGTGTCATCTCCCCTCTCTTTCTGTGCTTCCACGTGACAAGGGGTGGCTGCAGCAGCGATGACTGTGGTGGGTTCGGTGGTTCCGTCAGATGGGTCTGGAACCTTGGGTTCAGGCTCCCCTTCATTTCCTCTCCTGCCAGATCCCAATAGGATTGGGATCTGGCAGGAGAGGAAATAGGATTCGGCTTTCTCCTCTTTCATGGAGTCGAGGGCTATCTTCATCATGCCAATTGCCTGTTCCAGCAACTGGCTGGAATGCCCCGGGCGGTCCTTCTCGTCCTCGCTGAGATGGAGAAACATTTCCATCTCCTCCTTCCAGCCTGGTTGATGACTACCCCATCTGAGTGTCACCTTTCTGGCCTTCTTCTCCCAGTTATTTTTCCCAATGCCCACCTAGGCTTGTGGCAGTGTTCTGTCACCACCTCCTCTTCTGAAGAGCTTGAGGATCTGGAACTGGAGTGTTTGCAGAGGTCTGCTTGGCGGGAGGTTTCCCCCCACCATAGCAGGTTCCTCTCTCTCTATTCCATTGTCAGACATGATTTGCCAAGTCTCCCGGTAAGGACTTTCCTTCCGGGCTGACTATTACTGCAGGTCCTGTCTAATGTCAGGGCCCACTTCAAAACCTCATCCTAAGAAAGCAGAACTTGTGGAAGCAGTTTCTTCCAAAAGGAACTTTTATTAGGAGAAGCTGATAGCAGGCATAATAGACAGGATCTAAGGGTTTCCCACTCAGATCAATAGGTTAAAAGTGTCCCAGGCAAACCCCACCCCAATGTTCATCCAGCCAATTCAAATGAGCCAGTCCCCAGCTGTTAAGTCCGTTGTGAGAAAGAGCAGATAACACCAGGCTGTCTCAGGGTTGCAGGGATGTTTTGTCGGCTCTTCACACCTTCCCTTCTGACAGCAGAGATAACCCAGTTGCTGGAGGTGCATTTCTTCTTTCTTCTCCCCCCCCCCTTTTAGCTGACATCAAGGGAAAGATAGTTCACAGAGGAAGTATGCAGAAACAGCACAGTGTTACAGTGTAGTGATAGAGGAAATCAGAGCAATAGCCTGCAGTGCTTTCCCCCTCCCCTCCAGGAGCATGGCAGAACCCAAAAGCATAGAAAGAGTAGAGTTAGGATTAAAGATAGAATATGGGTTCAGACAACCTCCAGTTACCAAAAATTTGTTCATTGATTTGGCAGAAAGAATTTGTGCAGGCTTAAACATACAAGCTGCTATGTTTGTGGAGGCACAATCATGAGAGAACAATGGCCTTGGGAGGCTAAAGAAATGCCCACTGCCAACGTCTCTTCCTTCAACTTCACATGGGAAGACAGGCAAAGACCAATTCTATAGGTTTTGCAAAGTCCTATGGTAGGAGAAAGGTGCTTTGTTCGAACAACTGGTTTCCCTTATCTTGAAACAATGGGAGAATTGGCCTGTGAATCTGGATGGTTGTGCAATCACACCAAGTGTACAAATTGTTTCTGGTGGTCTAACCAAAATTTGTCCAGTTCTAATCCTTTTAATTTGTCAACACAGGAACTGTTATATCAAATATGGAATGATCCTGGAAATCCTTCCCTTCCATGGATCGCACCTGACCATTTGTATTGGATTTGGGGACGAAGGGCATACACTCAGCTACCTTTAAACTGGACAGGAGCTTGTATTTTGGGAACCATCAAACCAAGCTTCTTCTTGTTAACCCTCACACAAAAAGAAAAACTTGGGGTCACAGTATATGATGAACTGGGAAGAGTAAAAAGAGAACTACCTGGTGGTATAGGTAACTGGGAAAAAGATAAAGGGTGCCCCCTGAAAGAATCATTCAAGTATGTGGTCCTGCAGTTTGGGCCAATGATGGTATGTGGGGATATCAAACCCCTATCTATATGCTAAATAGAATCATTAGATTACAAGCAGTTTTGGAGATTTTATTACTAATGAAACTTCTTCCGCCCTTAATATGTTGTCAAAAACAAATTCTCAGATGAGGACTGCTATCTATCAAAATAGATTGGCTCTAGCCAAAGAAGGAGGAGTCTGTGTAAAATTTAATCTAACTAATTGCTGTATCCAAATTGATGGTAATGAACAGCCATTGAAGAGATCACAGACAGAATTAGGACACTTGCTCACATGCCTGTCCAAACCTGGGATGTAATTTTAGATTCTGCTGGATGGTTTGGAGGGATGTTTGGAGATTGGAAAATAATTTTGTTCATCATAGCTCTATCATTTGGAGGATTAATGTTATTATCTTGCTTGATACCTGTAATAAGATCAATTGTTGCTAGCACAATTTCTGGCATGACTGTTATAGCAACAGGAAAGCAAGATAAACCAGCCAAAGTTCTAACCCTGATGCCACTACCTGAAGAATATGCGCCATTAGTTTAAAATAGAAAGCATTCTATTTTCCTAAAAAGGGAGGAAATTTAGAGATCAAGCCAAGTATAATCTTTCAAAATATAATCTTTTATGTATAATCAATCTCTCATGCATAACAGCTATTGTCCATTTATTTTTGCTTGGTTTCTGTATGTGCTCCATTGTATTCTAAATTGTGCTGACCAAAGAAAATGTTTCTGTTACTTTAAACTGTGTTGTTTCAAGAGAAAGGCTAGCTAAGAAATTGCAACACTTCACTCATCTCTCACATCTCTCTCTCCTTGGATCCTAAATCTTTCCCTTCTCATTTCTCTGCTGTGGTTTTAAAATGTAACAGCTCTCTAAGGGCCTGAAAAGTAACAAAGTTAATGGGCTAATTGCCAGCAATTGTGCCATTGTGTGTTCAAGCTTAGAGATGCAGAAATGTAACACTAGGATAGATAAAGAGATTCAAAGGAACTTTTTAAATGCACAGAAACCTTGTGATGTTTGTTGGTTATAAAAAGCAAAAACCTTCTGATTACGTGCTCTCTGCTTTCCATTTTCTCTGCTGTCTAAAGGAGAATGGAGTGCCCAGCATATATTCTTTGATCAAAGAAAATAAAGCTGTGTTCAGAGACCTCATGTTCAGAGTCTCATTGGGAATTATTTGGATTCTGAGCTGAAAAACCTTACAATTTAAACATGGATTATCTTAAGTATGCTAGCCAATGTCTCTAAAGACCATATTCTACTGCTACACAATTACATAATTAGTGTATAATTACATATAACTATACACAACTATAACTGAAGGACCTTTCTTATGTTTCTAATGTGTAATATGTATGTATGTATGTATGTAAAATTTGCATAAAAATACGACTCCTGGGCATGTCTATGATACAAATAAAATACGAACACCAGGAGAGTACTCTCCTGGTGTTCGTATTTTATTTGTATCATATGTATCATATGTATGTATGTATATATGTATGTGTATATGTATGTGTATGTATATATGTATGTGTATATGTATGTGTATATATATATATATAAAAAAAATAAAGGTAAAAATGTCACTCTTGGGAATATCCATACTATTAAAACAGTGATCACCAAGAGAATGCTTTAAGAGAATAAAATTTAATTAATCAACCAAGCTTTCGTCAGTTGCCTTTCTAGTAAGTGGGGAGTACCATCCAAGGGTCTGCTAGCGTGGTGGGACAGAGAGGGATTCCGAATCGTGTCCCTATTCCGGTCATACCGTTCGTAGTGAAGCTCCCTTTGGGCGTTAGTATGGTTACCCACGCTCCACATTCTTAAGGCTTGATGTGCTGTACATAGATCCACGTGCCGGTTGATGGAATCAACTCCTGAATACCACGCTTCTTTCAACAGGTGGCCTCCCTTTGTAGCATCACTGTCCAAGACTTGGGTGTTCTCAAAATCAAAATGGTGGTCGTACTCAGCCATGTGAGCCCAAATCTGCGAGTGTTGTTCGCCTTGTCTGATTGCCAAGTTACGTTCATGTTCTCTGTCCCACCACGCTAGCAGACCCTTGGATAGTACTCCCCACTTACTAGAAAGGCAACTGCCCTCGAACCAACAACAGATCGGCCCCAACATACAATCCCCGCAGAACCAGCCGCAACCCATTGAAATCAGGCCCTCCTCAGAATGGAAGGTTGGCATGCGGAATAACAGCCTGGGACCAGAGAGATCGAAGAGTAGATGGGATATGGTGGAGTTGGAGGAAGCTGATGAAGATGAGCTACCCCGTCCCCCCAATGGGATCGTTAGGCGTGCAATGGTGACTCGGTCATGGCTAAATGAAAGAAGACACCCCCCTCCAGTGCATTTGACACGAGGTCTGGTAACTAAACAACAGCTACGATCAAAGCAGAAGAGCCCTGAGAAAGGTGATGATCAGGAGTTGGGGGTGAAGGAAGGTGATGCCCACCAACAACGGATTGAACAACGGAGCACCCCCAATGAGATGACAGCAAAGAACGCTTCGAGCATGTGCGGGAGGAGGGTGATTGGAACGGACAGCACACCCCTCAGTATAGTGCATGGGAAGAAAGACAGAAAGGAGAACAATATGGGGTGGGGGGGGAGAAGAATCTGTAATACATCCCCAAAGGACGAATGGGCAGGACGAAGGTGAATTTGTGACTCGGGGATACTGGAGTAAATCCAAAAATCCCCTCACCCCTTAAGTGCGATCGTATGCAGGGTGATGGAGGAGATGCACATGGGGGAGGGAAGACCTTGGTCCTGAATCCACTTAATCCTGAAGCCACTGATCAAATGGGAATGTGAGCTAGGAACAAAAGAATGTGTATTAAAGGAGACAAGCTTGAGTTACATTCTGAACAGCTGGGGCCTATGACGCGCTCTAAGAGCCGGAAGCAGATGCTTGATAACGGGACGCTTGATAACGGTATATAAGTCTACTCCCTATACTTGCCTTTTAACCCTGACGATGTCAAATGTATTTTGACGAAAGCTTGATTGATTAATTAAATTTTATTCTCTTAAAGCATTCTCTTGGTGATCACTGTTTTAATAGTATATATATGTATTGCATGCTGACTGAAGCATTTGTTACAGTGACTAACTATCAGGGATGATCAGCTGAAGTTTTTTTTCCAGCAGAGATGAAAAACAGCAACTATAATAGAAAAACAGTCAGGTTTTTGGGAATAAGATGCCCTTCAGCTTTTTTACAGGAGAAAATGTTTTCACTTGCACAGCAAGGATGATAGAGAGAAAGGTGCATTTGGTTAGAATTCTGGGAGTTGAAGTCCACAAGTCATGAAAGGGCTAAGTTTGAAGACCCTTGGGTTAGAGGCTATGAGAGAGACAGATAAGAGCATTTTTAACTGAAGTGAGCTGGACTTGGAGCAAGAATGCCAGTTCAGGAAGAATAAATGCTCAAATTGTTCTCAGGAAATCTGAACTATGCTGGAGGAGTATCTAATTGCTTCCTGTGTGCACAGACAAATCCCAGTGTTTCCAATGGTTTGGCAAAAGAAAACCTAACCCAATAGCATTGAAGCTCTCATAAATTCTCATTACTTAGAAATAAGGAACATTCAATAATATGATATGTAATGAAACCAGTGACTGAGTGAGAATTGGGAAGTTGAAAGAACATCAGAAATATGTAGGCCCTAGACTATATAACAAAATTATTTGAACTTTACATCAAATAGATTTTATTTATTATTTATTAGATTTATATTCTGCATTTATTTCATATGCAGTACTTTCTATTTCTGTTCACCCACACTGGCAAATCTCTGAAGAAGATTGGATTAAGAGAGTTATCCAGTGAGTTTCCACAGCTAAGATGATCTTCAACCTGTGTCTCCCTGGAATTACTTCTACATTTCAACCACTACAACACATTCTTGTTTGCTGGTTAAGTCATATGATATTTATATGTTTCTGAATATCCTGTTTCCTGTCTCCCTTTAATATATTTAGGGAACATTGCTTCAAATTGCAGACTTCTTTCATTTATCATAATGTTTTGTGTCTTCATGCCCTTACAAGTGCTTTGATAAGTTGCTTATCCACTGCTGCACTCACTCTGTTTATTAGGATGCAAGTAGCTGGATCTACATTTTTTTGTATACCATCGTTTATTGAATAAGCAACAGTTGACTAGGTTTATAAACTAGGATTGACAAACAATAATGGTTTGGTTGATATGTCCTACTAAGACAGAAGTAGGCCATATTTTTAGACTGGGAGTACATCTGGAATTAAGAGAGCAAATGGTAATTGCACATATCGTCACAAATTATAGATTACCATTTAACTGCTCAGAGGAAGAGAACTTAGATCCTACCATCCCTCCGTTGTGCCTGTGCTGACATTTTGTAACAATAAAAGACTTTTAGGAAAATAAATGCCTAGAAGTTCTTTGGAATGTTTCATTAGCTGGAACCACATCATCATGGTAGGATCTCACATTCTTTTCAATGGGGTCCCGAGCCCTATCCACTCTCTCTATGGTTGAGAGGAGCTAGCTAAGATTCGGGGAAGATCTCATTATGGAGAAAGAAAGATTGTCTGAGGACAGCCCCGTGGCTGCAACAGTTTCCCGGGGGGGGGGGGAGGAGCGACAGCCAGCAAGCCGGGGGAGAGAGGAATTTGGCAGATTTCCCAGCTGAGAGCAAAGACTTCAAAAGCAGAATGGACAGATAACAGTTATGGATGAGTCGTTGGAAAGATTTCGAAACTTAGAAATGAAAACCAGAAATCAGTTTCTACAAAGTGAAATCTACAGCCCTGAAGAGAGAGGGAATCCCAGTCTGAATCCTCTGCAGCAATGGAGAGATTGGGTTTCCCAGCAGGTGGCTGATCCATGTCCTCTGAACTTACCACAGCTAATAGAGGCCTTGCAATGCCTTGGGGTGGTACAGAAACCAGGAGATCAGCAGCTGTTGGGAGAACAGCCACAGTAAGAGCTTGGCCACAGCCCCCAAACATGCAACCCCTGGGCATAAATCTGCAGCCAGCTTGGGGCCTACAGCAACTGGGGGGGGCACAAGAGCAGTGGGGAGCCCAGCAGGAAGCCTGTCAGACCCTGCCTTCACCGGCCAGAGAACCCAACCCTGAAGAGAGGGTCAGTTCTAGTCTGAAGCATCTGCAGCAATGGGTAGATGGGTTTCCCCAGCAGATGAATGATCAGCAGCAGCAGAGGGTGTGACCACCCCCTGCAGTCCAACAACAGAGAAGACCACTACAACCTCCACTTGCGCAGCCACCATTGGGAGGCCTACAGCAGCAGGGGGCACCATCAAACCCCTCTGGCCAGCAGCAGAGGGCCCAGCAGCCGTGGAACCAGCCCCAGTGGGGGCCACAGCAGCCTGTGTTCGCACCACCTTTCAATGCAACCTTTGATGGGGACCCAGAGAAGCTGATTTTTTTCCTCAACCAAGTGTGTTCTCACTTGAAACGCTGGGCCTATCTGTACCCAAACCGGGGGCCATGGTCGATGTTATTGTGTCCAACCTAGAGGGAGAAGCATCTGAATGGCTGAACAATTTATATAGTGAGCAAGCCCCCGAATTGGAAGATCCCCACCGCTTTCTTTTAAGTCTGAGAGAATGATTTGAGGACCCATCTATTGGCCTCAAAGCAGCAGGACAAATTCATAAAATAAAACAAGCCGGGAGGCCTGCCCTGGAGTACGTGCGAGAATTCCGCAAGATAGCAGGTCAAATAGAGGGGTGGCCTGAGCAGTCCCTCATACATTACTTCATCGAGGGATTAGACGATCACCTCTCTCAGGCCTGCATCTATCAAGAAGTACCTGATCGGCTGCAGGAATGGTACCAGACAGCCGTGAAGCTAGATGTTAAGCTCTCTCGCTATAAGAAGCCTCCTCCACATGAACCCGAACAGCAACCAGAGCTACCCGGACAGCAATCACCCCCACGAAAGCCTTTGACTACTGCAAGAGTTGAGAGACCCAGGCCACTTACACACCCTTCCTTCAAGTGTTTCCGGTGTGGGCAAGGAGGACATCGAGTGGCCACCTGCCCAGTCCCCTACCCCCAACTGCAGAGCAGGCCAGAACCAGCAATACGAAAGAAACCTGCTCAGCGGCTAACGAGAAAAAAATCCAACCGACTCACGCAGGAACCTGTCACCCAGGTTACACCCAACACACAGGAGGACGCTGAGGCTCCAGATGGACCCGCCCCTGCTCTGCCCTTCTTTGACAGCAACGATGGAGGAGAAAATGACCCAATGGTGAGTCGACGAATCCTGCCTTTTTCACTGGCTGCCAAACTTATAATCCCTAAATCTGGGGCACAAATAGATTTGAATGTACTAATTGATTCGGGATGCACCCGCTGCATTATTAGTCTGGCGTCTGCCATGAAAATGGGCATAAGGGCAAAACAGCTTTCCAAATTGGTGAGATTTGAGCAAGCCGATGGCTCCCTGATGGGAGAGACTCTTATCATACAATTAACCGAGCTCCAAAAATGACTGAGGCGGTGATCCTAGGACTAGCCTGGTTAGACAAATGGAAGCCGTTTATCTGGTGGGAGAAAGGAATGAGAATTGTGAGACTACCTATAAGGCCTGATCCCCCCATTGATTCAACAGATGTTACTGGGCATCTTAGGCCACTCAATGAGCGAGTGCACATGGCCGCCTCACTGCCTCCAGGCGAACCAGTCATCCCCAAGGAATACTTGGACCTGGCGGAGGTTTTTAGTGAAAAAGAATGTGATGCCCTACCCCCTCACAGACCCAATGACTGCTCCATGGTGCCCAGAGCCAAACTCCCACATCCAAGGATGTATGCTATGTCCCCCCTCGAAATGGAGGAGATGCAGCAATATGTGAACAAAAACCTAGCGAGGGGGTTTATCGAATGGGCCAAATCTTCCATGGGAGCCCCTGTGTTGTTCAAAGAGAAAAAAGATGGGTCTCTTCGTCTCTGCATAGACTACAAGGGACTCAACACTGTAAGTGTGGAAAATAAATACCCCCTCCCCCTCCTAAAGGATTTATTGACCCATCTGGCTAAGGGGAGTGTCTTCACCAAGTTAGACCTAAGAGAGGCGTACTACCGGGTGAGAATAAAAGAGGGAGACGAATGGAAAACTGCCTTCAAGTGTCCTATGGGGAGCTATCAGTTCAAAGTCATGCCATTTGGACTACAGGGGGCCCCAGCTGTATTTATGCAGTTGATTAATGAGGTGCTATATGATCACTTGTACAAAGGGGTTTTGGTGTATCTTGATAATATCCTGATATACAGCACAAATATGACTGATCACATAAAGCTAGTGAGAGAAGTGTTAAAGAAACTATTCAATGCCAAGCTTTATGTCAAATTGTCAAAATGTGAATTTCATCAAACCCGATTAGACAATCTTGGCTATCGAATTTCCAATGAGGGTATTCAAATGGATCCAGCCAAGGTGAAAACTATAATCGAATGGCAGCCCCCAAGGACGTGCAAACAGCTCCAGAGCTTTCTGGGTTTTGCCAACTTTTATCATCAATTCATCCCTTCTTTTGCCGAGATTGCCCTACCTCTTACAGAACTACTCAAAACAGGCAAAGGAGGAGGGAAGTCACGACCGGGCCAACCACTAGCATGGACAATGAGCTGTCAAACAGCTTTTGAGAATTTAAAGAGACTATTTGCCGCTGAACCGGTTCTAAAGCACCTTTGCCCAGGGGAACCCTTTGTGATTCAAGCCAATGCCAGCGATGTGGCGGTTGGAGCGGTGTTACTACAAAAGAACAAAAATGGGATCCTGCAACCCTGCACCTATACCTCTAAGAAATTCACTGAGAGTGAGCGAAGATGGGCAATCTGGGAGAAAGAGGCCTTTGCGATTAGGTGGGAGCTATTGAACTGGCAACACTATCTAGAAGGGAGCAAGATGCCATTTGAGGTATGGACAGATCACAAAAATCTAGAGGCACTGAAAACTCCCCGCAAATTGTCCGCAAAGCAAGTATGGTGGGCACAATACTTTAACCGCTTCAACTTCACTCTAAAGTACATACCAGGAGGAAAAAACTTCCTAGCTGATGCGTTATCCCGGTTATCCCAGTACAAAAGTGAACGAGAGGAGGTTAATGAGGCAATTATCCCCAACCCACAAACTGCCGCTCAACTTACACCTCGCAGGGTCCCCAATCCTTATGACCCTGGAGTGAGGAAAATAAAATGAGAGCTCCTCACTGACCAATGGTTCAAAGATAATCAAGCCTCCCTAACATGCAGGGATGGCTTGGCTTACAAAGGGGGGAATCTATATTTGCCAGAAGCACTCCGTCTTAATGCTCTCAAACACAGCCATGATGTAAAGCAGGCTGGACACTTTGGATATTTGAAAACCCTACACCTCACCCACCAGTAATTCTGGTGGCCGGGGCTGAAAAAGGATGTGGAAAACTATGTAAAAAGTTGTACTGTATGTGCCACAATGAAAAGAATCCTGGGGAAAACTCCTGGGTTACTGCAACCAGTGGCAGACCCTTCTCAACCCTGGGAAGAAATAGCTATGGACTTTATAGTAGACCTACCTGAAAGTAGGGGAAATACTGTCATCTGGAGTGTAATAGACCTGTTCTCGAAACAGGCTCATTTCATCGCCTGCAAAGGACTCCCATCTGCCCAACAACTGGCCAAATTGTTCCTGAAACATATCTACCGGCTGCATGGCACCCCTATTGCACAGGGGGGTGCAATTCACAGCAAAGTTTTGGAGAAATTTCCTTACATTGATTGGATCATCTCAAGGGTTATCATCTGCTTTTCATCTGGCCACCAATGGGGCTGCAGAAGCCGCTAACAAAATGGTGGAGCAATATCTTAGATGCCAACATATGAACTGGACTGATCTCCTCCCTTTTGCGGAGGTGGCGTACAATAATTCTTTCAAAGTAGCCACAGGGAAAGAATTTAACCCAATACCTGAATATCCTCAGTTGCCCTCCGCTTCCCAGACACTTGATCAGTGGGTGAGAGGGTGGGAAGAAGTTTGGAAAAACACAAAAACTGCTTTGAAAAAGACTTTTGAAACCTATAAAAAGCAGGCTGATAAAAAGAGGGCTCCCCAAAGAACATTCCAAGTTGGGGAAAAGGTCTATCTGTCAACTAAATATCTACACCTCAAATTGCCCAGCAAGAAATTGGGACCAAAATTCTTGGGGCCTTTCCCCATAGTAAAGATCATCAACCCGGTCACAGTAAAACTAAAACTCCCCAAACGTTTAGGGAAAATTCACCCAGTTTTCCATTGTAGCTTGTTGAAGCCTTATCGGGGCTCCACTTTAAGACCTCCCCCAAAGAAAGCACCTGGGCCCCTCATAGGTGTAGGGCAGACCCACTATGAAGTAAAACGTATTCTTGATTCTAGAATTTTTAAAGAGAAATTGCAGTACCTAATCCAATGGAAGGGATACCCGTTGTCTGAAGCCACCTGGGTGAAATCCAGTGAAATGAAAGCTGACAGATTGGTCAAAAGGTTTCATATGAAACACCCCAACAAACCGAAAGATAATCCTTAACATATGCTTTTGTTTACTTTACAGGATCCATCCTTCTTGTAAGGGGGGCCAGATGTCAACGCTGCAAATATTGTATATTCTTGCTTTTGACAATATGCAGAATTGTCTGGTTACTATGGGGTTAATAAAGAGCAGAAGAGGCGTTGGGGGTAAAGCCCGGGAAAGAAAGAGGAAGAAAACATTTGACCTTCACACTAATTGTATAATGTGAGATATGACGGCTAATTTAGGGAGGGAACATGCTGATAATTTAACTGCTCAGAGGAAGAGAATTTAGATCTTGGCATACCTCTGTTATGCCTGTGCCAACATTTTGTAACAATAAAAGACTTTTAGGAAAATAAATGCCTGGAAGTTCTTTGGAATGTTTCATTAGCCAGAACCACATAAATGGGCCAATTCCTTTGGAAAATTGATAACTAGATGGTCTCCTTTGATTCAAGTAACATGCACAAGAATGAAGGGAGATCTATCTGATGATCTAAAGGCATTGGTATGGAAGCCTGGTTGGCATAAAAAGAAAGCTAGAGTTATATTTAAAGAATTGGGTCTTTTGATTTATTAGAGAAGATCCTAAAGTCTCAACTAATGGGCTAAAGGGAGATTTTGAGATGAAGGGAAATATGATTATTAGATTTAACAATTGTTGGAAAATGATAAAAATAAGGATTAATTGGCCTAATATTGAGGATTTAGATTCATAAGAGAAATGAAAATTAATTATTAGGGAATAGCTTTGAATTATTGTTTAGCCCAGATAACACAGACGATGGACTTGAAATAATGAAGGATACTCCATTAGTGAGTAGTGATGTACTAGGATGAGAAATAGAAAATGTTTATGAAATAAAATAAGAATATATTTAAGTAAGTAATAGGTGTATCTTAGATATTATAATGTTTATATAGTGAAATAAAGGAAATTTAAATACAGGATATGTATATGTATAAGCAAAAATATAATGATAAATGTTTTAACTGAGTTTGTTATAATTAGAAATTTACTAGCCTAAATATGATATAGCAAATGTTAAGGGAAATAGAGAAGGAATTTTTTTTTATTAAAAGTTTTAGAAATTTTTTACAATATATAACCCCAAACCCCCCCCCCACTTCCCAGAGTTGATTACAGGGTTACAAATAAGCAATCATAATCTAACTAACATTACCCAACTCTACTAACAATCAAATCCATAACATACTTTAACTCCTTTTCAAAATAAATATTAATGAATTAAAAACAAAAAATAATAATATAATTAAACAATAATACTAAAAATAATATAAATTCAATCATATTAAACTATTAAAATAATCTAAAATTTACTCATAAGCTAAATAATACTTTTTAGTCTCATATTCATTCTGAATATAATCTACCCATCTTCTCCAAACCAAAATATATCTTTCTTCTGAATAATCCTTCAAATAAGCGGAAATTTTTGCCATTTCTGCTAAATTAGACACCTTAAGTATCCATTCTTCCATAGTAGACACTGAATCTTTCTTCCAATATTGCCTCACCAGTAATCTTGCAGCTGTTGTAAGATTCAACATCAAATTAATTTCTTTAACATCAAAGTCTGCAATAACACCTAATAAAAATAATTGTGGTGTAAACTTTATCTTTCTCTTTAAAATCTTTTGAATGTTCCACCAAATCTTAATCCAAAAAGCTTTTATATTTCTACAAGTCCACCAAATATGAAAATAAGTTGCATCTGAGCTTCCACATCTCCAACATTTGGGCTGCAAATTAAGATACATACAAGACAGCTTTTGAGGATCCAAATGCCACCTATAAAACATTTTATAAAAGTTTTCTCTTAAATTTTGAGCTTGAGTAAATTTTACATTTCTAACCCAAATTGTCTCCCATGTATCCAATAGAATTGGCTCTTGAATATTTTGAGCCCATTTTACCATACAATCTTTAACTAACTCTGTTTCAGAATCCAATTCTATTAAAACATTATAAATTCTCTTTATATGGGCTTGAGTTTGATCTTTAATCTGTTTTACCAAATTCACGTCCTCTAAAGTAATACCAACCTTTTGATTTAAACTCCACCTAACTAACAATTGATTATACTGAAACCAAGAGTGTACAATATTTTCTTGCTTCAACTCAGCTAAAGGTTTTAATTGCCAATCCTTCCCTACAAAACTAAGTAATTCCTTATAAGAAATCCTATCCAAATTCACTCCCCTAGATACCCCCTCTATCACGTGTCCAGGAATCCCCCAAATTGGAATTTTATAATTTAACCTATAATAATACTTCTTCCAGACACGTAATAAAGCATTTCTTAAAATATGAGATTTAAAAACCTGATCTACTTTTTTATTAATATAAATTAAGAGCCGAGGTGGCGCAGCAGTTAGAGTGCAGTACTGCAGGCCACTTTAGCTGACTGTGTTCAGCAAGTCAGCGGTTCAAATCTCACTGGCTCAAGGCTGACTCAGCCTTCCATCCTTCCGAGGTAGGTAAAATGAGGACCCAGATTGTTGGGGGCAATGTAAATATATATATACATTGCTTACTGGTGTACACCGCTTAGAGAGTGCTTGCACTTAAAGCGGTATATAAGTCTCATAAAATAAATAATAAATAAATAAATAAATATGCATGCCATCCGTATAATAAATCCCATCCCTCAAGAAGAAGTATATTTTTATTTGTTAAGTTAAGCCAATCACTAATCAGAGTTAAAGCCACCGCATCATAATACAATTTTAAATTAGGTGTCTTAAGTCCTCCTCTTTCCCGTGCATCTTGTATAATCTTAAACTTAACTCTTGGTTTTTTCCCTGCCCAAATAAACTTATTAATACCCTTCTGCCATTCCTCCAAGTTGGCATCTTTTTTCAAAATAGGTATTATTTGGAACAAAAAAAGAAACTTAGGAAGAACATTCATTTTAACCACTGAGATTCTCCCCAACAAAGATAACTGTAGTTTTTTTTCCAATCATTAAAATTCTTTTGCACTTTTACCAATAATGTCTCATAATTATTTTTGTACAACTTAACATTAGAAGCTGTAATGTAAACTCCCAAATATTTAATCTTTTTCACTATTTCAAAACCTGTTAATTTAGCTAACATATTCTTTTCCTTCACAGACATATTTTTCGGTAGTATTTTAGTCTTATTGTTATTTACCTTAAAACCAGAAACTTTCCCATACTGGGTTATGATTTCCACCAAATCCCTTACCAAATCTGTCGGTTGAGATAATGTCACAACCAAATCATCAGCAAAAGCTCTCAACCTATAATCATTCTGTTTTATTTTTATTCCCTTTATTGTAGTTGATTCACGAATTTTAATTAATAAGCTTCTGGTTTGCATCATGGTGGAATGGGACTCAGGAAGGCAGGACTCTGCCTTCCATGCCTGATTTTGCCCTGCTGGGGGATCCTAAAAAGGGCCTAAAGTCACCCCAAAGAGGTGATGAAAAGAAGGGGTGCTCTGTTGATCATAAGAGAGATGGCAGTCTTTCCGTTCGATCCAAGGAAAGCCCTCTAAACAGGCAGGGGAAAGACCTGCTATATTCCTGTGGCCAGCCATTAGCTGCTGACAACTGAAGAAGAAAAAGCACCAATTAACACATCGTAAACAGCATATTTGGAACTGGGTGAGAATATTGATCCTTTTTTTTTACTATTTTACAACTGAATTTCCTGAGAAAGACTTCCAAGAAGCTAAAATCCTCCGAATGTAAATGGAAGTGGCATTTTAATTTTATGGAGGACAGAAACATACAATACTGAAGTGAAAGTAACATAAAGCTACAGTTTTGATAAATTTGAGAACTGAGATAACTGTTAAGATTTTCTCTTTGAAAAAAAACTTTGAGGCTAAATGTAAGAAATCAATCCTTTGTTTTAAGAGTGGAAAACAGACTTTGATTGACATCTAGTGGTGGATTTGTATATAGCACTATAATTTGCTTCCTGGCTGCTTGGTGATTCCTAGCTTGGGAGAACAAAATATTTTGGCATACTTATCACCCTCACCTTCTTGGATTATAAATACCTACTGAGCTTGGACTTTTAACCTCAAGAGCTAGTGGGAGAGAAAGAAAAATTTGACCTTGGACTATGCCTGGCTGGGAGAGACTTTTGAGCTGTTTTCAGAAAGGTTGAACATTTTGAACACTTTGAACATTGTGGATTACAACCTTGCCTGATTGACATTTTTTGGACACTTGAGACAAAGGACCCACTATAAAATATTGCTTTCAGTACTGAACCTATACTCTGAAATCTATTGCATTATAACAGATACATATAATAAAGACAAGAAAACGAGAGGAAACTTTGATCTACTCTTACTGAGTCTGGTGATACTAGAGATCTCCAGGAACAATGCCTCAAGAAAAAACAAACACTTTTCAGAAGGAAATATATTCTGTGCTACAACTAATTCATGAAACAATTGTTGCATACAAAGAGGACATAAAAAGAAATCATAATGAGACTAAAAACAATTTAGACAATATAAATGAGCAAATCTCCAAATTTAATCTACAACTAGAAAGTTCCCAGATAATGACTATGAAGTATGATCAAATAAATCAAAAATCAGAAGACAAAACAGAGAAAATGGATTTAGAGACGGAAGAGGAAAAAGAAGGGAAATATATACAAACAAAATACTGCAAGACTTAGCTATAAAAATGAAAATGCAAAAGACCCTTTACCGCTTAGGATTGCAAAATACATCTGATGGCAAGGAAGAAGATTTTAAAAAATGGAATATAGAGCTCCTAGGGGAAATGTCACAACTTGGGGGACAGGAAATGAAAAGAGAAATTGAGGGAGTAAGAAACTGGGAGTTGTTTAAGGAATATAAATGGGTGGAATTCTCTCCTCCCCCAAATACCCTACCTAAATTGTCTTCCTCATGCCAAGCAATTTTCACAAAAATAGAAAGAAAATTTCTGAGCAATCTAATCGCTCTGGCTTGGAAAGCTACTTGGCAAAGAAAGAAAGTGAGTCCTTCATTGTCTGTAATATGCCATTTCTCCTTTCAGCGACTCTGTTTTCAGCTGGTGTATATGGGTTTTTTCGTCTGTGTCTAATACCTAGACTTCTAAGCCAACGTTGAAAATTGTCAGACATAAATTCTGCTCCCCTGTCTGTCTGCAGTTGGCATACTTTATGACATCTGCATTCCACAAATGTCACCCATTGTTTAAATTGTTGCAATACCTCTGTTTTGTGTTTGAGTAAATAACAAAATCTATATCTGTGTTAATCATCTACAATTACCAAAGCATACCTTGCTCCTCCAATAGATGGTGCCATAGGACCTATGGCATGACCTAATTTCCTATGCATTAGATGCACACAGTTATCATGTGTGGGTGTGTTTGTCAGAGTATGTGCACAAATATCCTTCTGTTCTCCTAATATGTATAAACCATTCTGTCCAGTGCCGCAAATCCTCCCATCTTTCTCGATAGTATATTGCCCTCTAGCAAACATTACTTCATATCCCTCGCTACCTAGATATGCAACACTTAGTAAATTATGGTCTATGTCTGGCACATGTAACATCTTTTTCAATATTACCCCTAGTTCAAGTACATAGACATTTCCTTCCCCTTTAACTGTTGATTGTTGTCCATTAGCCAGGCTGACAAAATTCTGTTTAGTTGGTCTTAAATCTATAAATGCATGTGGGTTTGCTGCAACATGCTGGCTTGCTCCACTGTCTAGTAGTCTCTTGTTGCACATGTTTTTCTTCGCTGCTGCCAGAGTAAATAACGTCCCATCTTTGGTTGGTTGCGTAGTTTTATATCCTTGTCTTGGTATACCTCTGCTTTTCTTCTGGACAGCATCTTTGGAGATGTTCTGTAGAACCACATCCGTAGCAATGTTTTACAGTGCAAAGTGTCTCAGTTCCTCTTTTTTCTTTCTCTGATGTTGCTGTCATAGGTCTGGTTTGAGCATTTTCTCCTCCCTTTCCTTGGTGCCTATCCAACCATTTCTGTTCTTCCAGTAACTGGCCAGTTAAATATCTCACAATTAAATCCTGTTCATTCATGGATTCTAAACTTGTTACTAGAATGTCCCAAGAATTGTCCAATGAATTGAGTATCACATATACTTTGTGTGTCTCAGTAAAGGTCATTCCTCTTTCCTCTAATTCTAGGAACGTTTTTCTCATGTCCTGCAAATGCTTAGACATGCTCTCTCCCTCTTTAAGTTGTGCTTTATACAATCTGCTTGTCAACATTACTTTGCTTCCCACAGTCTCAGTTACATACACACTGTGCAAAGCCTTCCAGCACTCTTTTGCAGATTGGAGACCTCTTACATGTATCAATTGATTATCCTCCAAACTCAAGATAATGTTAGCTAATGCCTTCTCATTTTTTCTTTGGTTCCTTTCATCCAGTTCTGTTGGAGGATTAGTAATTATTATCCACAGCTCCTCTCTTCATAGATACATTTCCATTTTTTAAACTCCAGGAGAGGTAGTTTGTTTCATTCAGTTGGGATACCAAAAGGCTCCTCCCATAACACCAACAGAGGCCATTTTTTGACTTCTACCTTGTATAACTGCAAACCACACTCAAAACCAGAATGCCCAGTTCCTCTGACTCTGGTCAGGTTCTTACTTGTTTTCTCTTGGCTTTCCTTTATTCTGGGTTTTACTTCACATTGGGCTTTTCTTCAAACTGGGCCCATAACCTGTTATTTAAAATATAAATTATCGCAGCCTTTTACTTGTTTTGTTCTTTTTTATAATATTTTATTAATTTTCCAATTTTACATTTGAGTATTTAAAAAGCAACGTGGTAATATTTTAATTACATTCAATTTTCATAAACAATCCATATCCTGTTATTGAATTTTACTCAATTTTTAATTTCTTATCAATATTCCAATTTAACCTTTGATATTTATAATTTTCAGACTTTGGGTAACTAAACTTTCCCTTATCTCACTCCATAACAAACTATGATATCCAAAATACACATTTTATCTATTTAAATATAATATTGTTCTATTTCCCAAGAATTATCTATTTCCCACCATATTAAATCATCTACTTAATAACACAACATCCCCTTTAATAAATCAAAACCATTATATATATTGCCTGGGTTAATTAATAAATCAAACATATTCATAATATTTAATTTTCTTTTCCCTTTTAGGTCTAATTTTTAAACATTAAACCGATAAAATCCTTATTTCCAAATATTTTAAATCTAATAACCAAAATTTCCCTTGTCTCAACATCTCCCTTTAATCCACTAATTGGCAATATAAAATCCCCTCTAACGAGTCAAAATCCCAGTTTTTTCAACCTTATTCTAGCTTTCTTCTTTTGCCAACTAGGCTTCGATATCAATGCCTTTAAATCATCAAATAGATCTCCCTCTAGTCTCATGTATGTTATTTGAATTAAAAGAGACTATTTGATTGCCAGTTTTCTGGAAGGACTAGCCCATTTGTATTTGTTAAATCATCTCCCTGATATTCCAGTTCCCCATGTTTGCTCTAATATATTTGTCTTCAATTCAATCTGTTCTACTTCTTTCTCAAATTTCTTCTGATTCATATAGAAAGTCATTTCCATTTTCAATGTTGTCACTTCCTTTTCTTGATTTTCCATCAGCTGTATTTGTTAGTCAATTGAGTCTTCTGTCTTAATATTTGGTTGTCCCGATGTTGGTTCTTTGGTAGTAGTCAAAATTTGGCTTTGTGCATCTAAGCTGGCATCTTGATCTTTTATTTTAGATCCTATTTTATCACAAGCTAAAAGAATGGTTTCATGTATTGCTTTCATCATAAACAAAATCTTTTTTCTGGTCTTCATCCATCTCTTTCACTTATTTGTGAATAGTCTTTCTAGTAAAAGTTATTTGTTAAGCAAAAGTCAATAAAGGTTTACATTTACAGTTCAAGTAGGCTAATTTTGCTGCTCAGCTGTTCTCTTGCAGCTAAGTCTTTCATAGATAGTACCAAGGTCAAGAAGGTCTTATCAGGGTCTGGGCTTTGAGCCAAGTCTCTTTTTAGGAAATAACAAATTACAATACCAAGCTTCACCGCAAGATGTCATCGATGCCATTTAGAGTTTTTTTTCTAATTCTTTTTTCAATTTTATTTCTTTTTTGTAGATAAAAACAAAATACTCCAATAGAAATAGGAAAGTTTTTGGTTCCCAAGTTTCAGGAACATATAAATCCAATTAAATTACAGTTGCTCTATTTAATGCTTTGATTCCTCTGGGTAGTCAGAAACCACTATTCTTAGAGGGTGGGATAGGAATTCCCTTCCCTCTCTCCTCACAGGCGGAAGATACTTCAAAGAGCTTTTACAAGAAGAAAGTACTTAGGGTAAAAAGAAGATAAGATCTCACCAGTTTCACCTGCATTGCTTTCAAAGTGCTTGGTAGTAAGTTTGACTTTGGCTGTCAGCAGCTTAGTCGAGCCATATTATTATGGCTGGTCTTTTCCCCATCGGTTTGAAGAGTTGCCCTGGATCAAGAGGAAGGGCTGCTGCCCTTCTGCGATCAAGGCAGGGGTCCTCTCCTTGCTTGTCGCCCATTCAGGGTGACTTTCGACCCTTTCCAGGATCCCCTAGTGGGATAAAACCAAATGCTGGAGACGAGGCTCGCCTCCATGCGTCTGCCCAGGCTGCGAGGGCAAACAACATAGGATCACAAACATCTGACAGTGGTTTATCAAAAGAGCTGTGGTTTAATATACAACATGAAACAACAACATTCAGGGAGCATACAGAATACAGGGCAGTCAGTTATATACAAACAGTTCAAGTGAGCTAAAGATTCCAACTGTCATTCCTCTCAGACAGTCTCTTAAAGGGATACTAACCCCAAAATACTTTGCTGACCTATTCTCCAAACATCACTTCTGCCAGTCAGCTACTAAATTATAATTACCTTGACAAGTCAGATTTAAAAAACAGAAGATTTGATCTTTTAGAGGGGGCATTATATGTTTAAATACTTGTTTGAATAAGATTAAAAGAACGGTGACCCTTAGATATAATTAGACTTTTAGAATGAAAGATATGATTTAGAACTAAAATAGCATTTTTTTCCTCTTTTTTAATATGGGAAATATGAAAATAAGAGGAGGATTGATATGAATAAAACTTTCAGCTATATAAATGTAATTAATATTGAGAAAATTATAACTGACAAAGATATTTCAAATACTGATGAGAAATCAAACCTTAAGAGCACGAAAAACAGGATATGGATTTATAAATTGACATTATTGATTTATGAATTGATATTAATGTTCTTTGTATGACATTAGTAAAATATGACAAAGATGCTTATATCTAACTCTGTACTCATTAACAGTACCAAAAATTGTAACTGTATAATGAGGGGAAAATGAAAAAAATATGGGGAAGAAAGGAGAATCAGGGAAAAAATACTGGATTGTGTAGTATTGAACAGATTTATATTCTTGTGGAAAAAGTAAAAGGACTTTTATGAATTCCAAAGGGTGAAACAGAGAGGTTTATTTTTGCGCAAGGTTCAGAAGCAATTAAGAGATAGGCAATTCTGAACAGGGGGGTGGTTCCAAACTACAATCTTTATAGCTCTCCCTTTCTAAGGAACAAAGGGAGAATTCATGGAATCTTACATTGTATATGGAATCTACATTGTATATCATTCAGTTAGTTTCTCACATGTTAGGTTCATTTCTCATGGGAAGACAATGATGGCAGTTTTACTTATACAATGTTTCTAAATATGCATTAGGTCAGTTAACACAGCTTTGCTAACACAGCTTTCTTCCAGGAATTATGCAGACACATCATTTTGCTTTTAGTGATTTTTTCATTATCATCATTATTATTATACTTTATTCATTTTTATTCTATGTTATTCTATTTCATTCCACTTTAATATTGAAGAAGTTAATGTTAAATATCTGAACCCAAATAAAGTGGAATAATAAAGAATAATGAAGAATAAAGTAGAATAAAGTGGAATAATAATAATGATAATGAAAAATCACTAAAAGAAAAATGATGTGTCTGCATAGTTACTGGAATAAAGCTGTGTAAGCAATCTGTGACTGACCAAATATGCATGACATTTAGAAACATTGTATGAAGCAAAACTCTCTTCATTGTATGCCTGTGAGAAACTAACCGAAGGAAATACAATGTAGATTTATGTATGGTTCTTTGTTCCTGAGAAATGGAAAGTATAAAACTGTAGTTTGAACCTACCCTCTTTGTTCAGAATTGCTGGTTGTTAATTGCTTCTGAACCTTGTGCAAAATAAATCTCTCTGCTAACACCCTCTGGAACTCGTAAAAGTCTCTTATGTTTTTCTACAAGACAAACAACATGTTGTTTACTAAGCACTAAAGATTGTAATTCTTAAAAAATAATAAAACTTTTATTAAAAAAACCAAAAAACAAAAGTAACCTGGTTCTAAATGTTGATAAAACAAAGGTAGCCCTGTTAGTAATAATTGATACCTATTCAGGGTGGATTGAAGCCTTTCCAACTGTAAATAAGAAAGCTATACAGGTTGCCAGAATCTTTCTAAAAGAAATTATTCCTAGATTTGGTTGCCTTTCTAGGATTTCATCAGAAAATGGCCCTGAGTTTGTACACCAAATTAACAAGGCTTTAGCCCAGGTATTAGGAATTAAGTGGAGATTTCACTGTGTCTTTCACCCCCAATTGGCTGGAAGGGTGGAACGTGCTAATCGCACAATTAAAACCCTCATTACCAAATTTTGTTTGGAAACTCATCTCCATTGGCCAGATGTTTTGCCTATGGTTTTGTATGAAATCAGACTGGCCCCCCACACTAAACTACAACTTAGTCCTTATGAGCTCATGTTTGGCCATCCCCCTTGTCTATTTAAACCTGACAGTCAGGGCTGGCCAGACTCGGCTCATAAGGGGGGAATAGACCAACAGAAATTGTTACATCAGTTACAGCTTCATAATTTAGCTGTTTCAAATTTGTGCCATTATGTGATGGAACAACAACCCCCTCCAGTGGTCACGGCAACACATGGATTCAAACCAGGAGATAGAGTATGGGTGAAACACTGGAAATCAGACCCCTTGAGCCCAAGATGGAAAGTTGTCATGTGTTCTTCTTTGGCAGTGAAAACCTTGGAGGGAAAGTCCTGGATCCACTGGAGTAGATTGAAAGCATCTGCACCTGCCGATCCAGTAACTTACAAGGTGGATAAAACGGACAAACTTTTGGTGTTGAAATTTACAAGAAATACACCCTGTCAAACCCTACCAGCAACGGGTTCTCAACACACGGTGTGAACAAACCCTGCTGAGACACCCCGGAAGCTGTCTCTCTACGCACGGTGGAAGATATGAGGATTCTACAGCTCGTAATATCTGTTAGTTATTTAATATGGGGAACATACACACATAAAGAAAGAACAAAAACACAGGGGAACCAGGGTTGTCAAAACTGCATCAAAATTACAAAACAAGGAAACCTGATAACTAAGACTTTGATTTATTATACAATGAAACCAGAAGGGTGCCAAGATAGTTGCCCTAGCTCCTGTACATACAATAGAACTACATATGAAGAAAAGGGGTCCAAGATCAGTGTTATAACCCAAAGTCTGATCCTGACAGCTGGGCCTTGCAGATACGAACACATAGAACAAGAGGGAGCCCTAGGGACCAGGCACTATTAGGGATCTCCCAATGGAAATCCAACCCACACTCCAGTTTTAGTGTCACCTTTGATATTTGTAAGGCAGCTAATTATTGGGCTGCAATATATGGTTGCAGAGGGATCGGTAATATCCACAGCTATATCCCAAACCATAAGTACTTGTGCCCACCGGATGGATGTGCAGTCTCCATAGTCAGATGTAAATGGTGGTCATGTATTAAGTGACATACCCAAGACCCGAAGGAGATGGAACACATCTTGTTTGAAAAGAATAATACAAAAGCAGACTCCTCTGGAAGGGACAACTGTAATTTGGTGACTCTCACAGTCAAGAATGGCAGTTGGTTCTTGGAACAAAATAGAGGGGAAAGAAAAAACTGGATGTTTGGGAATAGGAATAGATGCCAATGGCTACGACCCAATATCAGAGGTAGAAATCAAAATTATAACTACAACCAAAAGATCAGAACAAAAATCATTATTCTGGTCATATTATGAGGAAATGGAGAAAACCTAGACAGGTAGTCAATACCTTTGTTAAGTTAGCTGAAGATATTGCCCATACTTTAGGCATGTCTAACTGTTTTGTGTGTGGTGGAACAAATAAGGGAGAAAAATGGCCCTGGGAGGCACAAGAGTTAAATTATACCAAGGTACTAGAAATGTCTGAGAATAATAGTTTAACCTATACAAGCGGGAAAGATGGTGATTGAACTCTCACTTCCAACTTGGTAGGACATGTATGTTACTCAAGGAACAAAACAGAATCTTGCATAGCAGTAGGTGACCTCCTATGCACAGGGACTTGGGAAAACAGTAAATGGTGATCTGGAACCAACGAAACCACTACTATGGATCATTATGCCCTTACTAGCGTATCTGGGATGCCATATCTAAAAGACCCCACAAATACCAGTCTCCTTTGGCTAGCCCCAGATGGAATGTACTGGATTTGCGGAAAAATGGCATACGGACAACTACCTAAGAACTGGTGTGGATCTTGTGTATTGGGAATAATTCAACCAGGATTTTTCCTGTTACCATTAAAAACTAAGCAAATTCTTGGAGTTCCCATCTATGATGAAGTTGGCAATATAAGACAAAGAAGGGAACCAAGTGCATACACCCAATGGGCAGGAGTCACTTGGCAAGAACATGAATTGCCACATTATCCTAGTTTATGGCCTGGCTACTTGGGCTGAGGATGGAATGTATGGATACCATACCCCTATTTATATGCTCAACAGGCTCATTAGGTTACAAGCGGTGGTAGAGTTAATCACTAATAAGACTGTGAAGGGACTAACTGAATTGGCCAAAGAAAATGTGAAATCAAGGACATATATTATGCAAAATAGGTTAGCCTTGGACTATCTGTTGGCCAAAGAAGGAGGGGTATGTGGAAAATTCAACCTAACAAACTGTTGCATCAAAGTAGATGAAAGTGGAAAAGTGTTGAAGGACATAACAGACAGAATGGTCAAACTAGCTCATGTTTCGGTTCCTGAATCAGAGGTAGAATGATGGAAGTTTAAGCAAGAAAACTTGCAAAGGGGGGAATAAGGTAGAATAATATAGAATAATGTGGAATAATAATAATAATAATGAAAAATCATTAAAATGATGTGTCTGCATAATTACTGGAATAACGCTGTGTTAACAATATGTGACTAACCAAATATGCATTGCATTCAGATACAAGGTATGTAGCAGATTCTCCATTGTGTGCCCATGAGAAATGAATCTAATGTATTACAATGTAGATTTCTATGTGTGTTCCTTTGTTCCTGAGAAAGGGAAAGTATAAAACTGTAGTTTGAATTTGCCCCCAGGGTTCAGAATTGCTTGTCTTCACTGCTTCTGAACTTTGCGCAATAAATCTCTCTGCTATCCCCTCTGGAATTCGTAAAAGTCTCTTTCGTTTTCTACAAGAATATTGAATATTGAAGAAGTTAATGTTAAATATCTGAACCCAAACAACATGTTGTTTACTAAGCACTAAAGATTGTAATTCTTAAAAAATAATAAAACTTTTATTAAAAAACCAAAAAACAAAAGTAACCTGGTTCTAAATGTTGATAAAACAAAGGTTGATAACAAAATGTTGATAAAACAAAAAATTGTAGATTTTAGAAAGAGCTGGCATAGTCATACCACTTAGTAACAAGAATGCAGCTGTAGAGATGATCAACAGTATTAAGTATCTGGGGGTGCAGATTACTAACAATCTGAATTGGTCTCTCTACATGTCGTCCTTAGTGAAGCGTGCAAACCAGTGTTTGCATTTCCTGCGCCGGATGAGGAGACCACATCTTTTTTCTTCTGTCCTGGCCACTTTTTACAGAGGCACGACTGAAAGTATTTTAACAAACTGCATCACTGTCTGGTTTGGTGGTAGCAATGCCTCAGATAGAAAGTCCATACAGTGAATGGTAAGGACAGCTGAGAAGATCATAGGAAGCTAGCTTCCTGATATTCAGGATGCTGCTTATAAGTGCTATCTGTTTAGTGCTCAAAGCATTGTTAGAGACCCCACTCACCCACTTTACCGTTTGTTTCTGTTGCTCCCCGCTGGGAGGAGGTTTCGAAGTATTTCTAGTAGGACTATCTGATTCTGTAATAGCTTTGTTCCCTATGCCATCTGTCTGGTAAATTCACAAGATTAATTTTTCTCGCCATGCACATATATACATAACCTGAACTAGACTGTTGTTTCTCTGTGTCATATAATATATGTGGGTATATGCACAATTCTGTATTTATTTATTAATTTTTGTCATATTTATGTAGTGTATATTAGAGATGGTGATCTTTGAGAGGATTTCATTTTAATGTATACCAATTAGTGTACATTCAAAGTGACAATAAAGTTATTATTCTATTCTATTCTATTCTATTCTATTCTATTCTTGAGAGTGCATATCAATAGCACTTACAAATCATAATCCAATGGTGTAGTTCATGCCAGCTGCCTCAGGTTTTAGAGTGAGTTTCAGAAGAATTATTGGCTGGGCAGTAATGATCTTCTATGGAGCCATCACCTGATAGAATAGTTGAGTGCATCTGCTAGGCTTGGTACAGAAAGTCATGTGTTCAGGGACTAGGTGGTTGTTTAGGTTTCCTGTCTTCTAAATCTGGGTGCAGCTGTTTCATATAGTTGCTGGTAAAGCCAGCCTTAGATACTTGATTGCTTGCTACATTGTAAGCCTGATTTCATCTAGTGCATTAAGAACAGATTCCTTAGCATCTGAATCTTTTGTGTCCAAGCTGGACATGATGCCTGGTACTTCAGATATTTGGTCTAGAACCTCCAATATTTTCAGCTAGCTCATCAATGATGACATTTGTAGTCCAACACATTAAGATAACATTTTGTTGAAGAGGCTGCTTTGTAGTCTTCAGCTTCATCAGCAAAAGCTCTTATCAATAAAATACTACCGTATATGCCGGCGTATAAGACGACTTCCGGAAGCGCTAAACTCGGTGCCAAAGACGGGGGTCATCTTATACACCGAGTCGCCTTATACGCCGGAAATACTGGTAGTTTCCGGCGTATAAGACGATGTTCTAGGAATGTGGCTCGGCGACAAAGACGGGGATCGTCTTATACGCTGGGTCGCCTAATACGCCGGCATATACGATATACATACAAGCTAGCATAAAATACACCAGAGACCCAAAGTGCTGCTTTGGACAGGTGCATTTAATAAAACATTAACATAAAATAGTTTGAATTTAATCAGTCTGGTATGACAATTTCCTTGAGTACCAGTTATCAGGACTCCTTGGTATGGTGTGTCTGCTCTATGATAATGGAAGAATGGCTCTAAAGATATCAAACCAAGGCAAAGTGACACAATTAGCAATTTATTTGGAATTCATCCTGAACAAATTAGGATCTAGCATATTTGTTATTGTTTTTAATGAAGATACCAGCTGCTGTGACACTTCTTGTAGAAATGCTTGCATCTTATATTTTAACATTACACAAAGGAATTTGCTTACTGTTTTTTTCGTAACCCAAGCACTTGTGCCTTATGAAGTAAGTTCATTATTTCCCCAATTTCATATTTCTAGTTATCTCTATCTCTTGGTCCTCATTATTAAAAAAAGAAGAAATAATTTACCAGTACGTTATTAGTAAAATAGGGGTAGGGTGGGAGGCTGTATAATGAATAGAAAATAATACTACAAAGAAGTCAACGTAACTGTCAGAATCCAATTATATTTCATTTCTATCTACGTACTCTGATGAAAACCCAATTCTTACTCTATTCTGGATTCTGTCATACTACGAAAGGGGAGGAGGGAAAGCATGGGGGGTTTATGACTCTCATTTCCTTCCTCAACTACAAAGTGACCATTTGTGGATTCTCATCGAGAGAACTAACCATAACAATATGGCCATCACCTTTCATCTCACTCCCCTTTGCCGGCAGTGAGGAAAAGGGGGTGGGAAATACAACGCCTGGGATCTGGGAAAAGAGGATGAATAATTGTGCCGACGGAGCGGACGATGGATTGAATTGCCCGGAAGAACTGTGGGGTGGGAGCTGCTTGGGAACACTTTAAAACATTGAACGGTGGGACAGGATTCCCCAGATCCTGTCTAGCATGCCTACAATCAGCTTCTCTTAATAAAGATCCCTGTTGGAAGAGACATTCCAAGAGTTCTGTCTTCTTAAGATGTAAGATTGAGGTGGGATTGTTCATTATAAATCAATAACTTCACTCAAATGTTTTGTGTATTGACTATTGAGATAATAGAATTTGGAAATTCACCTGATAAACAAAAATGAGAAGTAGAAATTGTGGAAGAGTACCTACTTGTAATCAGAAATCAATGCGCAAACACCAACGTTTTGTTTTCGAATTCCAAATGGCACTTCTCCCCTCCTTTTTTTTTTGACTGAGTGCTAAAAGTTTTATGGTGTGTGCTGGAGATCATGCTTCAAAAAACTAAGTGTGACAGACAAAAACATTTTATTTAAATTTAATCTATTGAAATACAATCAACATCATTACTTATGTGATACATAGGAATCAATGTTCTACATTACATTTAATTATTTTTCAATTATTTATCACATTAAAAAATAGTGTTTTCATTGCAAAATTGCAACTGTTCATTCCAAACTCTTTAGAGAGGGCCATCTGTGGTCTTAGGACCTCAATTGTTTTAACTCTGTAATAATGACACAAGTCTAAAGGAAAGTACAAAATAATTGAAGGATATGAATAGAATAGAATAGAATAGAATAGAATAGAATAGAATAGAATAGAATAGAGCTGGAAGGGACCATGGAGGTCTTCTAGTCCAGCCCCCTGCTCAAGCAGGAAAACCTATACCATCTCAGACAAGTGACTGTCCAGTCTCTTTTTAAAAACCCCAGTGATGCAGTGCCCATGATTTCTAAAGGCAAGCAGTTCCACTAGTTAATTATCCTCACTGTAAGGAAGTTTCTCCATAATTCCAGGTTGCTTCTCTCTCTGATCAATTTCCAACCATTGTTTCTTGTCCTGCCCTCTGGTGCTAATAATTTGACCCCCTCTTCTTTGTGGCAGCCCCTCAAATACGGGAATACTGTTGTCATGTTACACCTATTTCTTCTTTCCTTTAGACTAACCAAACCCAAGTCCTGTAGCTGTTCTTCATATATTTTAGTCTCCAGGCCCTTGATCATTTTAGTTGCTCTTCTCTGAATTTTTTCCAAAGTCTCAACATCTTTTTATAGTATGGTGACCCAAACTGATTGCAGTATTCCAGGTGTGGTCTTACTAGGGTTTTATAAAGCAGTACTAATACTTCATGTGATCTTGATTCTATGCCTCTGTTTATACAAGCCAGCATTGTATTAGCTTTTTTGGCTGCTGCTGCACACTGCTGGCTCATATTCAAGTGTTCATCCAGTAGGACTCCAAGGTCCCTTTCACACTTACTGTTTTTGAGCCAGGTCTCACTTAATCTTTACTTATACTTTTGATTTTTCCTGCATAAATGTAAACTTTTCTCCACATTAAAGTTCATGTTGTTGGATAGGGCCCATTGTTCAAGTCTGTCAAGATCTTTTTGGATCCTGAGCTTGTCTTCTGGGGTGTTGGCTATTCTTGCCAGTTTAGTGCATTTGCAAATTTGATGAATTCCCCTTCTATTCCCTTATCTAAGTCATTTATGCTGACCTTAATAGGGACATTAAGGAGACAGGTAAAGGTATTTGTGATGATAACTCAAATACGCAGGGGATCGTGGAAGAACTTGTTTTTGACAGGGAGAAGTGCGAATCAGGTATTACACATCAGTCATGCAAGAACAGAAAGGCATCCAAAAAGAGAAGCCACTTTCTGGTATGTGATTTAATTATAAGGGATGTAAATTTAGGAAAGGACACAGAGGTTTCAAAAGAGGTCAGGTGTCTCCCAGGTGTTACTGCCAGTAGGGACAAGAAGCATATTTCTAAAATAATCAAGAATGCCAGCAAGGACTGTGCTGTGGAGGCTATTATAAATCTTGGCACTAACAATCTGTCCCAAAAAGATGTACTCTCTGTGTAGAATGATTTCCAGAGCTTGAGGCAGGAACTTAGCAGAATAGGCTGTAGGCTTACTTTTTCAGAGGTTTTACCAGTGTATAAGGAGCAAAATGGAAAAGGCCAGCGTATAGCACAATTCAATATGTGGCTAGAGGAGTGGTGTAAAGAGGAAGGCTTTGGATATATTAGTCACGATGTCAGTAGCTGGTCCAATGAAAAAAATGTACAAAAGAGATGGTTTGCATCCATCGAAGCAAGGGACTGAGTTACTCGGCTATAAATTCACAGATTTTCTAGAGGAATATTTAAACTAAACAGCAGGTAACAGTGAATTAATTGATACAGAACATCCCTGTCCTTGGCAATCTAAAATTATAGGGCTATCAGTGCATGTAACATAGATGTGTAAGTGAACAAGAATATCAACCTTGCTGTCAAGCAAAATCAAACTTTTAATAGCGAGTGCCACACAAAGTGCACTAACCAAATAGGTGATAAGACAATAGGAGAACTCAGGCACCACAGGTTATGTAGAAAGTAAACACAAGGTCAGTCATAAAGGACTCAAATGTCTATACACCAATGCACAGAGTATGAACAGCAAACACGGTAAACTAGAAATTCAGGTTAATGAGGGCAGATATGATACCAGTGTTCCAATATCTCAGGGGCTGCCACAAGGAAGATGGAGTCATGCTATTTTCCAAAGCACCTGAAGGCAGGATAAGAAGCAACAGATGGAAACTAATTAAGGAGAGAAGCAACCTAGAACTAAGGAGAAACTTCCTGACAGTTAGAACAATTAATCAGTGGAACAACCTGCCTCCAGAAGCGGTGAATGCTCCGACACTGGAAGTTTTTAAGAAAAGACTGGACAGGGAACTTCCGGTGGATCTGCGTTGGGCGATGGCGGCTACTTTGTAGCCGTCCTCCTGGGTAAGTGTAATGAACCGCTATGAACAGCAGACATCAGCTGTTCAGCGGTTCAAAATACCCCTCCCGGGCAAAGGGGGGGGGCAGAGGGTAGTCTGAATAGTGGTAGAGCCTCTTATGTACCCCCAATTTTTCTTTTTTGGGGGTGACAGAGTGCTCCCACGGAGTTCAGACTGTCTCCGCTTCCCAGCTGCTTTTGTCCTTGGGACAAAACAAGCCCTCGCAACCACCTCCGCGTTTAAAGTGATTTAGTGAGTTTTTTTTTAAAAAAGCGGACAGAGTTGTTTAGAGGATTTATTTTTTTGCTTTCCTTGACTTTACATGTATTTTAAATTTAAAGGTTTATTCTTTTGTTATAGTCTTTCTTTTTATTTTTTGCTTTTTGCTGAAAGGGAAAGTAAAATGGCGATCGGCAGACTTTCTAGTGTTTTTTTTTTCGGGAAGCTAGAATGGCGATCGGCTTTTTTACCTTCTCTTTTTTTTCTTTCTTCTTTTTAAGGACTGGATGGACTTTAGAGTATTATTAATTTTTGTTGTTTAATTTTCTAAACATTATTGTTTTGGTTTGATTTTTTGTTTTGCTTTTTGTATTTTTGTATTTTTAAAAGGCAGGCATTTTGTTTCCCCCCCCCTTCTTTTTTTCACTTTAACGATTGGAGTGTATATTCTAATTTCTTTTATTGATTTATTTTTCGCCTTTTTCGATTTTATTTTAAATCCAAAGGTTTATTGTTTTGTTTACAGTCTTTTTTTCCCTACTATTTGCTTTTTTGTTGAAAGAGAAAGTAAATGGCGATCGGGAGACCTTCTAGCGTTTTTCTCTTTTTTTTTTTGGGGAAGCTAGAGTGGCGATCGGCTTTTTTTACTTTCTCCTTTTTTTTTCTTTTTAATGAATTGGATGGATTTTAGAAGTATTATTATTGTTTTGGTTTGATTTGTTGCTTTGTCTCTTGTATTTTTAAAGGGCAGGCATTCTGGTTTTGGTCTGATTTTTTGTTTTGCTTTTTGTATTTTTAAAAGGCAGGCATTTTGGTTTTTCTTCCCTTTTTTTTCTCACTTTAACGATTGGAGTGTATATTTTAACTTTTTGTTTTGGTTTGATTTGTGGTTTTGTCTCTTGTATTTTTAAAGGGCAGGCATTCTGGTTTTTTCCCTCCTCTTTTCCTTCTTTTTTTTCATTTTAATGATTGGAGTGTATATCTTAATTTTTTTTATTTTTTTTTCTTCTTTTCTAACTCCCTTTTTTTATTTTTTTATTTTTCTCATTATTTTAAAGATTTTCCTTTGAGGGAGTTATGATTTTCTTTTGAAGGAATTTTTGTAATTTTTAAGAAGGAGTAAAGTTTTTTTTTTAAGATGGCTCCAAAGCGTCCACTGAATTTCACAGTTCCTAAATCTTCTGTGGCCCAGCCAATAACTGTGAAGGATATGCAACAAATGATGGGAAATTTTACAATTCAAATTAGGGCAGAAATGAAAAAGATTTTGGAAGAAAATAATAAGATTTTGAGGCAAGACATAGTTTTGGCTCTAAAAGGAGTTCTTGAAAAGTTGAATTCCCATGTGGAAGAAGTAGCTGAAAAAGTGGAATTAATGGAGGGGAAAATTGAAAGTATGGAAAAAGAAATGGAAAACGAGATTCTTATGCTTCAATATGGTCAAATGGAATACGCCTTAAGAATTAGGGGCTTGGAAGAGTCCTTGCAAGAAGATCTGAAAGAGATGGTTGCAAAGGACTTTGCTGTAATTTTGAATAAAGAAAAAGAAGGAATACTTAGTGAAATTGAAAAACTATTTAGAGTTAACTCTGCGGTGGCAGTACAAAAGAATTTGCCAAGAGATGTGGTAATTTACTTTGGGAAGAAATCTTTACGCAATGAAATTATACAAGCTTTTTATAAGAAGAGATTTCAAATCGCTTCACAAGATGTTATAATTTTAAAGGAGATCCCATCTAAAATTTTAAGAAGAAGAAAGGAGTTTGCCTTTTTAGCAAATGAACTTAAAATGAGACGAATTTCGTTTAGATGGGATGTTCCGATTGGAATGGTGGTGAATTACCTGGGAATATGTTACAGACTTAATACTGTTTCTCAAGCAAAAGATTTTTATACTTCAGTATTGGGGGTATGTTCATCTCCATCTATTAAGTTCAAGACTTTGGAAGAAATGGATGTAGAATTACAGTTTGAAGACTCTAAAATTGGGCAACCCCTGTTTAAGAGATCTCAACATGTTCAGATTGAGGAGCAGGAGACAACTTGTGTAGCACAAAACTGTAAAGAAAAGCAGCAACTGAAGAAGAGTAATGAAATTTCACACCTAGTGATTGCTGAATCTGTGGGAGAAGCAAGACCCATAAATCCTTTGGAGCAATCTTCAAGGATGGAAGGGTCATCTGAGATGAAAAAGGGGAAATTCCAGCCTGAGGGGCGTCAACAAGTTGAGAGGAAGGGGCAGAGGAAAATCTGTGCAACGTATAATTGTAAAGAAAAAGACCAACAGAATAAGGAGCTTAAGGAATCCCCACATGTACTGGCTTCTGAGTCGTTGGGAGACTCAGAAAATTTGGAGCAGCTTTTGAGGACAGATCCTAAAGCATTTGTTTTAAGCTTTATGACGAAAATGGACAATCGAGGCTGACAATAATAATATCAGTATGATAATGAATGGAGAATGAAAATGGACAATTGAGATTGATAAGGACTGGGGTTTTTGTGGTTGCAACTTGTTACTGATGAAGATTTGAATATCTATTGTGTTTATGGTGGATGGAATTTCCTATAGTGTTTTTTGAGGGTGGAATTTGCTATAAACTGTCTACTTTGGATGGAATCTGATAAGATTTAAATGAGTATAAAGGTGTCTTGTTTTTTTTTTCCTTTTTTAAGTTTTAAGTAATGTATAAATTTGTGTTTTGGGGGAGTTTATGAAAATGATAATAATATTTATGATATTAGAAGGATTGGAGTATATTACAATGTGTTTAGTGTTTTGGGCGGGATTTTTAATGTTTAAAGTTTTAAGTAATGTTTAGATTTGTGTTTTTGATTGACTATAATTTGTTTGTTCTAATGTTTCAAGTTTTGATTGTTTAAATTTGTGTTTTGGAGGGACTATAACTCGTTTAACTAAATGTATTTAGATTTGCTTATGATTTATGCTGACTTTATATTGTAGTTATAGATGTTTAAAGAAAGCAGTGCTTAAAATTGTGTCTTGGAAGAAACTTATGTAGAAGGATGGATAATATTATAAGTAAGATTAGAAGATTTTTAGAGTATATTATAATGTGTTTATTATTATTTTCTAGAAATAATTCATTTAATTTAAGGTTCTTAGGATTGTTTAGGATTTATAGGTGTCTTAAGTTTTATATGTGTTTTAAGTTCTTTTTCTTTTTTTTCTTTTGAAACATTTTGGATAAGCCTGTAATCAACTCTGGGAGGTTCAGGGGAGGGTTAGGGAGGTTTGGGGAGTTGGGGGAGGGTATGGGTAGGTGGGCGGGTTTGGGGAGGGGATTTATTTTGTAAAATGTTAAAAATTTTCAATAAAAAAAAAAAAAAAAAAGAAAAGACTGGACAGCCATTTGTCCAAAATGGTATAGGGTTTCCTGCCTGAGCAGGGGGTTGGACTAGATGACCTCCAAGGTCCCTTCCAATTTTATTTTTATTATTTTTATTTTTATATTAATAATAATAATAATAATCGCACAGTCAGCCAGATGTTCAGGCTGGATTTGGCATTTTTGTCTACCTATCAAGTCCTTACCAAGGACCTGGGATAGGCAAATGTGGATGTTTGATGGTATTACAGATATCATTGCAGGATGGAAGCAATTCTTCTTCTTCTTCTTCTTCTTCTTCTTCTTCTTCTTCTTCTTCTTCTTCTTCTTCTTCTTCTTCTTCTTCTTCTTCTTCTTCTTCCTACTACTACTATTATTATTATTATTATTATTATTATTATTATTATTATTATTATTATTATTATTTTGGATCATCTCACAGTCAGCCAGGTGTTCAGACTGGATTTTGCATTTTGTCTACCTATCGAGTCCTTACCCAGGACCTGGGATAGGCAGATGTGGATGTTTGATGGTATTACAGGTATTGTCGCAGGATGGAAGCAGTTCCTAGTAAGGCCGCCTTTTGCAATTGACTAATAGCAAATTTGTCAATGCCAATGGTGTTCAAGTGGTGCTCCAGTTGTTTTGAGATTGCACTCAAGGAGCCTATTACTATTGGTACTACCCTTGCTTGCTTTTGCCACAATCTTTCTATTTCTATTTGTAGGTCTTTGTATTTTGTTATCTTCTCCAGTTCTTTCTCGTCTATTCTGCTGTCTCCAGGCACTGCCACGTCCACTATCCAGACTTTTTTGTCTTTCTTATCGACAATTGTTAAGTCTGGGGTGTTATGTTGCAGGTGCTTGTCTGTTTGAATTCTGAAGTCCCAGAGCAGTTTAATTTTATCATTTTCTATGACTTTCTCTATTTTATGATCCCACCAGTTTTTGCTTACAGGCAAATGATATTTTTTGCAGATCTTCCAATGTACCATTGTTGCTAAAGAAATAAAAGAATTGAAACAAAGAATAACTGAGCATCTAGAACAGCACAAAAACAACAGAATAAGGCTGCCTGCATTGAAGCTTGTTCCAAAGAAACAACTAGCACAAGCATTAAAAGATGCAAATACTGCAATATCAAGAATAAGCACCAATTCACTGCAACAAACAAACCAACTAATGTACAGCACAGCTGCAGTTATAACTGAATACCTGAGATGCAAAATCAACAAAGAAGAAAAACAAACAAACAGTGCACCAGAAAAATGGAAGTTTAGACTAGAAAATAAGATCAGCAAGTTAAGATCACATGCAAGCAAGCTAGAACAGATGAAAGAAAAGAAGCTGAAGAACAAGAAGACCAAAGAATACCTAATCAAGAAATACCACTTAGAAACAAGGAAGATCAAGGAAGCACTGGAAATAATAAAGCAACAAATAACAGCTATAGCCAGGAAAATCAGTAGATATGAAGCTCGAATTGCAAACTATAGGCAGAACCTCCAATTTCAATCCAATCAGAAACGTTTCTACCAATCCATCAATGGAGAAACTACAAGGAATCAGTCAGTACCTGACAAGGAAGAAACAGTGCAGTTCTGGAAGCAGATATGGGATAATCCAAAGAAATACAACAAGGATGCGGCTTGGTTAAAAGAGGTGGATGCAAATAAAACAGAAGTTGAAATGAAAGGACTAGTAATAACAACAAAAATGGTAGAAAAAAGAGCAAGGAAAATCAAAAATTGGTCAGCACCAGGTGAAGATGAACTGCATGGGTTTTGGTTGAAACATCTAACTGTTATACACCCACTCATTGCCAAGCAGTTCAACAATATACTACAAGGAGGAGAAATTGAAAAGTGGCTAACAACTGGGAAAACCTACCTAATAATGAAAAATCCAGCAAAAGGGGCAACACCAGGCAACTACAGGCCAATTACCTGCTTACCAACAACTTTCAAATTACTAACTGGTGTGGTAGCTGATGCAGTACAACAGCATCTAGTTGAAAACAATCTCTTTCCACCTGAGCAGAAAGGAAACCGCCCCAATAGCAGAGGAACAAAAGATCAACTCCTAATAGACAAAATGATCTTGGAAAACTGCAAGAAAAGGAAGACCAACCTGAATGTGGCATGGATTGACTACAAAAAGGCATTTGACTCTCTGCCACATGACTGGATAATCAAGTGCCTAGAAATAACAGGAGTCAGTAGAAACATCAGAAAATTTGTGCAAAGATCGATGGCACAATGGAAGACATAGTTGCAGATCAATGGTGAGAGGCTGGGAGAGGTTAATATCAAGAGAGGAATATTTCAAGGAGATTCATTATCACTATTACTATTATTATGGATTATCGCACAGTCAGCCAGATGTTCAGACTAGATTTGGCATTTTGTCTACCTATCGAGTCCTTACCCAGGACCTGGGATAGGCAGATGTGGATGTTTGATGGTATTACAGGTATCGTCGCAGGATGGAAGCAGTTCCTAGTATTGCCGCCTTTTGCAATTGAGCTCGCCTTTTGCAATTGATAATAATAGTATACTATTATTATTATTATTATTATTATTATTATTATTAGGAATACTGAGCCTAAGATGGAGCCTTGTGGTACCCCACTGCTTACTTCTCTCCATGTGGATGTAGTACCATTGAGGACTACTCATTGAGTATGGTTTGTCAACCAGCTACAAATCCATCTGGTGGTGATGTTGTCCATTCTGCTTCTTTCTAGCTTACCAAGAAGTAGGTTGTGGATCTACTTTGTCAAATGCCTTACTGAAATCTAAGTATACTACGTCAACGGCATTTTGCTGGTCTCCTAATTTAGTCATGCTATCAAAGAATGAAATAAAATTGGTTTGGCATGATCTGTTTTTAACAAACCCATGCTGGCTACTAGTTATAACGTTTTTGCTTCTAGTTGTTCGCAGATCTGTTTTTTGATTACCTTTTCCAGGATCTTCCCAGGTATTGATGTTAGACTGATTGGTCTGTAGTTTCCTAGGTCTGTTTTTTTCCTTTCTTGAAGATGGGAACCACATCAGCCCTTTTCCAATCTTCAGGTACTTCCCCAGTGACCAGGATTTTTGAAAGATATGGTGCAATGGTTCTGAGATAACATCTGCCAGCTCCTTCAGAACTCTGGGATGTAATCTGTCGGGTCCCGATGATTTATATTCATCAATGTTGGATAGGTGTTCTCTTACCATTTTCTTGCTTATTTTAATTTTTGTTTCTAGTTTGTCTTTCGCAATAGTTTTTTTGGGTATGTTATGCTGTAATTTCTTTTTGTGTGAAGACTGATGCAAAGAATGGGTTAAGCAGAAAAATTTTTGTTTTTTCCCTACTGTCTGTTATTTCCTTGCCATCTTCGCTCTTTAGTGGACCTACAATTTCCTTGACTTTTTTCTTGTAATTAATATGTTGAAAGAAACTTTGTTTATTGTCCTTGAATTCTGTTGCAAGTCTTTGTTCATTCTTTACTTTCCTGACTTCATCTTTGCATGTTCTGGCTGTCTGCTAATAATCAGCCTTAGTTATTTGTTCCTCTTTCCATTTTTTTGTACTTGTCCTTTTTGTCTTTCAGTTTGTCTGAGAGAGTTTTGTGCAGCTATGCTGGTTTCTTCTTGAATTTCTTGTTTTTTATTTTCAGTGGTATTGTGCTGGACTGGGCTTTTATAATAGCATTTTTCAGAGTTTCCCACGTTTCTTGAGTTGTTTTTCCCTTTAGGATTTTCATCCATGGAATCTTTCCTAGATTCTCTCTGAGTTTGTTAAAATCAGCTCTTTTGAAGTTTAAGACATTGGTTGGATTATTTTCTATTGCCTGTGTTTGCATTATATTGAATTCCAGTATGACGTTGCCCAAGGTTCTGGCAACATCAACCACTTCTATCACTTTTTCTCTATTAGTAAGAATTAGGTTCAGCATAGCTTTACTTTTAGTTCCCTCCTCCACCTTTTGGATGACAAAGTTGTTGGCTAGGTTGGTTAGAAATCTGTTTGATCTCCCGTTTGCTGCAGAATTGGTCTCCCAATTGATGTATGGATAGTTGAAGTCTCCCATTACTACTGTGGTATGCTTCCTAGAAACATTTGTTAACTGGTTGGCAAAGAGTTCATCTATTTCTTATAATTGTTTGGGTGGCCTATAATACACACCTATGGCAATGTCATTTTTTCCCACTTTTATATTGACCCATATACATTCTGGAGGGATTTTATCTTTGATCATGTGCATTTCTGTAGATATGTAGTGTTTTCTTACATATAGTGGAACTCCCCCTCCTCTTTTTGTAGATCTATTTCTTTTGAACAATTTGTATCATTCCACCAATACATTCCAGTCATGGGTTTCATCCACCAGGTTTCCATAATGCCAACTGTATCATACCCACCCTGTGTACTATTGCTTCTAGTGCGCCCTGTTTATTCTCCAAGCTTTGAGCAGTTGTATATAAGCATTTAAGACTTTTATGTATGTCCGTGGGTATGTTTCCTGCATCTCCTGATTGCTGTTTGAGTTTTTGTTTTTTCCCATCACTCTCTACCTCATTGTTTGATTTGTTTTCTTGGGATTTATGATTGGTTTTGTGTTCTAGAGATTCTAAAGATTGGTCACCCTTCCCCCTCAATTTTAGTTTAAAGCCCTCCTGATGAGTTGGGCCAGTCTTTATCCGAGTACATTTCCCCCTGTTTTAGTGAGGTGCAGCTCATCCCTTGCCAAGAGTCCTTTGTATAGGAAATGCAGTCCATGGTCCAGGAAACCAAAGTTTTCTTGGCGACACCAATCCTTTAGCTAGTGGTTTATTTCTAAAATTCTTTTCCCCCTCAATGGGTGTTGGCCTTTTGTTGGGAGTATTGATAAGAACACTAGTTGTGCTCCTAGCTCCTTAACTTTATTGCCTAGTTGCTTATAATCTCTCAATATTGTACTCAGGTTCTTTGTTGTGTCATTCATCCCAATGTGAAGGAGGAGGAAACGGTAATAATCTGTGGGCCTAATTATTTTGATTAGGTTCTTGGCCACATCTTTGATTTTTGTTCCAGGGAGACAATATACCCCCCCTGGATTGTATGTCTGGTCTGCAGATGGCTGATTCTGTTTCTTTGAGGATAGAATCTCCTATTACCAACACTAACATTCCTTTTTTGGGGGGTGCAGTCTGGGGTGCTTTTCTATTTATCTCAGGTGTGTTTGTTGATGTGACTTTTTAAGGGATATTTGGTGTTGTTTTTGTTAAGTGTCCACATGTTTTCTTTAAGGGGGAGGTTGTGGGTCTGTGTATTTCCATCTAGGGAGAAGAAATTGATAACTCAGTTTTAATGTGGCTGCTTCTGGTTGGGTTAGATTGGGCAATAGGGGTTTGTTAGATGTATGCTGCTGCTTCCTTTAATTATTGTGTTTCCTTCTATGTGTGACATACCTCTATTTGTCTTCCTCCAAGTATTTATCAGCAGGGTCAAATCCTCTGGGAGTTATTTGTTCATTATTTGGTTCAGTTTGGGTATAGCTTTCTTGTGTAGTTTGGAGTTTGGCTGGAGTTGCCTCTAAGTCCCTTACTTTTTCCTCTAGTAGTTTACATAGTTTACATTTAATGCATGTATAATTTGGATGTTCTTTGGGCATAAGCACAAACATGGAACATATATTGCATACCACAATAGCATCAGTCACCTGTTGCATGAGATTGTTGTTTGAAAATCCCTCTTTTTTGGTTGGTGAATGTGCTTTGCTGTTAGCCTTGTTCCTTCCTTCTCTGTTCTAGGTAACTATGCCTAATGTTTTATCCTTTTTTCTGCCTGCTTGTGCCCGTTTTTCTACCTTCTTATTTATTTAATTTTCTTACTATTGTGTTAGTTTTATTTATCTTTTTCTTCCCTCTGTTTTTTTAAAGTTTTTGAGCTCCAATTCTTCCCTACCTTATTGTTATGTCCTGAGCCTGCAAATGCAGGCTCAGGATGTTGCAAGGATTCCCGGGCTTTGCAGAAGCTGCCCGAGACCAGGCTGAGTGGCGCTGATCTTGTGCGCATGTGCAAGGCGTGAAAAGGGCCTGACTATGTTGCCATTATGTCCGGGGTTTTGGGATGTATAAAAGGAGGCCTGCGTGCCTTTGCTCGTTGTTGGAATTTTGACTAAAAGCACAATAAAGAGTTGTTCTATAGAAATGTGTCTTCCTCATTCACCATTGCTTCGAGGACATAACACTGGCGATGAAGGTGGGCTGCTTCACAAGATAACTAGAAGGAAGTTTTAAGACTCACCCAAAGAAGTCCTGAAGAGGCAAAACGGTGTTAAAGTCAGCATCCATCCTGCCAGTAGAGCGTCGCTGGAGGATGAGTTTGGCTGAAAGACCCTTTCCCCCAAAGAAGCGAGAGGGGAAGTGCAAGCTACAATGGCGAAGATCGGCCGCTTATCAGAGTTCGACGTCTCACACCCGGAAAGATGCGAATCATACGTTGTGAGGGTGGAGAACTATTCCAGAGTCAACCAAATTCGAGAAGATGGCTTAAGGCTGCCTCCTTGTTGTGCGTCTGTGGACAGGAAGCTTTTGAGATTGCCGAAAATCTAGTGGCCTCTGCCTCTCTGGAAGCATTAACATACATGGATCTCAAGAAACTTCTGAAAGAGTTTCAGCCCAAGATGTCCGTCGTTGTTTAGAGGCACACGTTTGAACAAAGGGATCAGAGGGCAGGCAAATCTGCTAAGGACTTTATTGCGGCCTTGAGGTGAGCAGCCAGACCGTGCGAGTTTAAAGATTTGGAGGAAAGGCTGCGCGATCGTTTTATGTGTGGGTTAAGGAATAGAGACTTACAGCAAAAGATCTTCGCTAAAGAAGATGTGTCCTTCCAAGATGCTCTGCGAGAGGTTACAGCAGAGGAAGCAGCAGGTGGGGCAGTAAAGAATATGCGGCCCACCAGAAGCTCTCCAGAGACTGTTGCTGTCCACCAGGAGAACATGCAAGAAGAATCGGAGGAAATTCCTGAAGATGAGGTGGATAAGCTTTACCAGGCAGTCGGAAGGAAACAGAAGGAATGCACAGAAAAAGCTTCAACAGCCCTCCAATGCTTCGGTTGTGGAGGACGCCACAAAAGAGCAGACTGCCGGTTCCGTTCTGCCATTTGCAGGGACCGTGGCAGGCAAGGCCACATCGCATCCGTCTGTTTGGGTCATCAGAAGGTACAACACAGAGAAGAATTGCATCTGAAAGGTACCAGGGTCCCCAGCCAAAATAGGGTGGGTTTCTGTGCAACACACAGAAGTATTCTAAGGACAGGTACACATAAACCCCTAAAGAAGAAGCTGTCCCTTAAAGTAAGGTTGCATGGGGTTCCCTTATCCATGGAATTGGACATTGGGTCCACTCTTTCCATAATTTCCCTCAACACATTCAGGAAGATTTGTAGCAGCAGTGGCCTTCGAGTGAAACTCAGGCCATCCAACATGATACTCACAGACTTTCAGAATTCTAAGGTGTGTGTTAAGGGGGAGGCCACCCTTAAGGTACAGTACAAGGATTTTGAGGGTCCCTTAGATGTATTGGTTGTTGAGAGTGAACTCACGAGTCTTATTGGACTCGATTGGTTTGAGGCTCTGGGAATCCAGGTCATGGGGCTGCACCATTTGCAAACGTTAAGTCTTGTGGAAGTCTGCAAGGAATTTGCAGATGTGTTTAGTTCTGAGCTTGGATCCTATAAGGGGCCTCTAGTTTCATTATGATTAGATCCTTTCATAACATCCATTAGGGTTAAGCCTAGGAGGGTACCTTTTGCCCTCAAGAGGAAGATTGATGCTGAACTGGACAAATTGCTCCAGCAGGGCATCTTAAAACCTGTAGATTCTAGTCCTTGGGAAACCCCCATAGTAATTCCTCTAAAGGCTAATGGGGACATTCGTATATGTGCAGACTACAAGTGCACACTAAACAAGGCACTGCAGCAACACGCTTATCTGGTACCTGTAGTAAGTCACATTCTGGCTTCCCTAAAGGGGGGGGGAGCATTTTTGCGAAGCTTGACCTGGCACAGGCCTATCAACAGTTGCCTGTTGATGAGGCAGCTGCTGAGGCTCAGACAATTGTAACCCATAGAGGAGCTTTTAAAGTAAAGAGATTGCAATTTGGGGTGAATGTAGCCCCTGGCATATTCCAAAGTATCATGGAGAATACACTGAGGGGTATTCCTGGAGTCTGTCCATATTTTGATGATGTCCTCATTGCAGGGGAATCATCTCAAAACTTGGCAGAGAGACTAAGGGCTGTCTTGCTTCATTTTAGGAGAGCAGGCCTTAAGTTAAAAAAGGACAAGTGTAAGATAGGAGTCAATGTTACTGACTTTTTGGGATTCAGAATAGATGCTCAAGGCATTCACCCTTCTGAAGCTAAATTGAAGGCCATTCAGCAGGCCCCAAGCCCTAAGTCTAAAGGGGAACTACAAGCCTTTTTGGGGCTATTAAACTTTTACCATGCATTTCTGCCAAACGAAGTGTTATAGTTGAGCCCTTGCACAGGTTCTTAGACAAACAAGCCTGTTGGCAGTGGACTAAGGTCCATGAAAAAAGTTTCAATGAAGTTAAAGCCTTGCTGATTTCTAATGCTGTACTAGCTCACTTCAGTGAGCAAATACCTGTTTGCATTGCCTGCGATGCTTCTCCATATGGAGTGGGGGCAGTTCTTAGCCATCTGATGGCTGATGGGACATAGGTCCCTGTGGCTTATTATTCCAGAACCCTATCTCCTGCTGAGGGAAATTACACTCAGATTGACAGGGAAGCGCTGGCCATTGTGGCTGGCATTAAGAAGTTTCATGATTTCATATACGGCCGCCACTTCATGGTCTACACTGAGCATAAGCCACTGCTGGGGTTGTTTACCATGACCAAACAGACCCCACATATTCTTTCTCCTTGTATGCTGCGTTGGTCCATTTTCCTGTTAGCATATGACTACTCCTTAATTCACAAACCTGGAAAGGAAATGGGTCGTGCTGATGCTCTGAGTAGATTACCCCTGCCAACACTGGAGCCTGATCCTGCTCCAGCCATTAATATTCTATCCATTCAAGAGCTGCCTGAGTCTCCCCTCAATGCTAGGGATGTGGCTGCAGAAACTGCCACTGATCACACGCTTACACGTGTGCTTACATGGGTGTTGTCAGGATGGCCTGACAAGTGCCCTGATACTGAGTTCCAAAGTTTCTGGCAAAGGAGGCATGAGTTGTCCACCTTCAAGGGTTGTCTGTTATGGGGAAGTAGGGTAGTAATCCCAACCTCATTGAGGACTAGAGTCCTGCACTCTCTACATGAGGGACACCCTGGGATAGTCAGGATGAAAACGCTTGCGCGCAGCCATTTGTGGTGGCCTGGCCTTGATAAAGCCATCGAGGCACAGGTGCATGCATCCACAGACACCGAGGAGCCTGCAAGTGGGTGCTCCAGTCTGGACTCAGAACTACAGGCCTGGTCATCTCTGGGTACCAGCTGTGGTCTGCAAGATCTCTGGGCCTTTGTCCTATGAAGTGTCCTTGGAAGATGGCTGCGTTTTTTGGTGGCACATAGATCAGCTGTGTGTGAGGCTGGAACTTCACCCTTCCGTTCCTGGCTCTGCTCTGGGGGGGGGGGGAGGAAAGCTATAGAGTGCATTCTGAGGATCAATGTCAGCAGCCATTATTGGCCGCTGAGGAGGCCATTGATCCCCCATCTCAAGGTTCCGCAAGTGCTCCGAACAGGAAGTCATGGGGCAGGGGGTCATACCACACACCATACTTACTCCAGCCAGGGAGTCACACCGGGGATATCCACATTATTCACCCATAACTAGTAATACTCCAGAAGGGAGACTGACCACACAACTCACATCCTGCAAGAGAACTGGCAACACAGCATGGGAGCAGGCCAAATTCTGCAATTGATCCCAGAAGGAAGTCCTCTGTAAGGGGGGCAAACAGAAAGGCTATGCCTGATTCTGGCACCTCAGGCATGACCTTGGGGTCCACTGGATACTGGGGCCCTGCAGACACCCCTGTCTATCCATCTGCTGACCTTGGGTTCGAGGGACAGTGCTCTCAAGAAAGGTCCATTGTGGATCTGAGGACTACCACCCCCCCAAGGGATGCTGGTTTGAGCTCGGAGGGCCCAGCCAGCCAGCCAATGGGCAGGTCAACCAGGTACTTGGGGCAGCAAAGTCCTTTCCTACTGAGCCTGGTAGGCGAGCAGGTAGGTCAGACAACAACACCAGGGTCTCCTGAGGCAAGTGGGCAGCCAGGTCCTGGCTCACCCAGCTTGGTGGGCGAGAAAAGGGACCAAGCACGCTCTTCTGGTCTGAGGAGGTTGCAAAGGGCCAAATGCCCTCCCAAATACCTTTCAGACTTTGTGAAGTTGCTGTCAAGTTACAAGGAGTACTACCCTTAGTTAATAATGTATTTGGTTTACTTATGATTTTTGGGTGTCCTTATTTGACAAACAAAAGAAAGGAACTTGTGGGTGGAGGCAACCTCAGGCACTCCCTTCCATGCTTGACTGTGAGGAAGTGTGACACTCTTCCCAAAAGAAGGTGTCACGATTGTTCCAAGCTAGGGGGGAGGAGTGTTGTGTCCTGAGCCTGCAAATGCAGGCTCGGGACGTTGCAAGGGTTCCCGGGCTTTGCAGAAGCTGCCCGGGACCAGACTGAGTGGCGCTGACCTTGCATGCATGTGCAAGGTACGAAAAGTGCCTGACTATGTTGCCATTATGTCCGGGGTTTTGGGATGTATAAAAGGAGGCCTGCGCGCCTTTGCTCGTTGTTGGAGTTTTGACTAAAAGCACAATAAAGAGTTGTTCTATAGAAATGTGTCTTCCTCATTCGCCATCGCTTCGAGGATTTAACAATTATTATTTAAGATTTGCCTTGTTAAGATTTGCCTCTTTATTAATCCTAATTCTAATGTTCCATTTTTGTTCTTATTATTTGCATATTTACAGTATTTATCTTATATTTTCTGTCCTGAATTTATTTTTATTTTCTACTGGGGTCTTTCCTCCCTTCCTATTGGGACCTCAAACTTTTTTTTTTAAACAATCTTTTTTTTTATTAATTTTTTCCCATCAACATATATTAATTTTTCCAATCAAACAAGTTGTCTGGTGTTTGCTAATCTAATACATGTTCACTTCCTAATCCTTCATTCTTTTCTCTAACCAAGAATAGAATAAATTCCAAATTTTATAATAGTCCATATCTTCTTTATCTTTCAGCCTCATAGTTATTCTGTCCATCTCTGCACATTCCAATATTTTCGTGATTATTTCTTCTTCTGATGGCAATCCTTCATTTTTCCAGTACTGTGCAAAAATTATTCTTGCTGCTATAGTAATATGTAGAATTAAATATAATTTCTGCTCATTAATCTTTTCAGACATAATGCCTAGTAAAAAAAATTCAGGTTTAAAATCCACTTATTCACCCAATATTTTTTCTAACCACATATGTATGCTTTTCCAATAGGCCTTTACCTTCCCACATGCCCACCAAATATGGTAATACGTGCCTATATTATGTTTACATTTCCAACATCTGTCTGACATACTTTTAAACATTTTTGTTAATCTTGCTGGTGGAAGGTGCCATCTATAAAACATTTTATACAAATTTTCTTTGTATGAAGTTGACATTGTTAATTTATAGTTTCTCTCCCATAACATTTGCAATTTTTCTAATTCTATATCATAACCAAAATTTTTTGCCCATCTTATCATTGTTTCTTTCACTTGTTCATTTTCCATATCTAAAATTAACAAAAAATTATACATTTTCTTAATTAATTTCTCATCTGAGGTTAACAAACTCTTATCAAACACATTTTGATCCTTGTAAAATCCATACATTTTAACATCTTTTTCATATCTACTTTGTATCTGCAAATGTGCCCACCAGGACAAATTTATTCCTAAATTTTCCAATTCTTTTTTAGATTTTAATTTCCCATCAATATCTAAAATATCTTTATATGTCCATATTTTTTTAAAGTCTACCAGATTCGGATGTATAAATGCCTCCATTGTTGATAACCACCCTGGAATTTTTGAATACATTTTAATTTTAATTTTTTCCCATACTGTTAATAAGGCATTTCTTATAAAATGATTTTGAAAGTACTTATGAACTCTGTTTTTCCCATACCATAAAAAAGCATGCCACCCCAATTGTAAATCATGTCCCTCTAAATACAATAACCTTTTATTTCTGAATGTTATTTTCCTCTCTCTTCTCTCTTCTCATTTTCCCCTGTTGTCCTTCCTCTTCTATTCTAGCCAGCCTTGACTCCCTCACTTCTTCAACATCTCTCTCTAATTCTTCTTCACTGCTAAAGTTTTGCTTATAAATTTCCTCCACCTTATCTGGAGTGTCTATTCTAATCTTCTTGTCCTGCCACGAAATCAGTATTCCCTCTGGAATCAACCATCGAACGTTAACATTATGTCTAGTCAGTTTCGTTGTCAAGAAGTGGTAGTGTCTTCGTAGATCCCTAACTCTTTTCGGCACCTGCTTTAAGACAATCAGCTGTTTCCCCTTGCATTCTAATGGCTCATCTCTCGCTCTGTGAAGGATCTCATCCCTAATCGACTTTTTAATGAACCTAACATGAATCTCTTTAGGCAGGTTATGTCATCTTGCATAGTTTGTGTGGATCCGATAGACCTCATCCATTTCACTCAACATTTCTTCTTTCCCTATTCCCAGAGCTTTTGCTAGTAAATCCACCATCATTTCCAGTAGATCCTCTCCCCTGTCCTCTCTTATGTTCTGAAACGGTAAGTATTGGTCAGCTTTTTCAGATTCTAGGGCAATGACTATTGCTTCTAGTTCTTTGTTTGCTCTGGTTAGTTTCTCATTTATTTCTTCTACTCTTTTTTCTTCCTTTCCCATCCTTTCCTCCATCTTTTGTAATTTCTGTTCATTCTTTGCCATCTGCTATTGGAATGATTCCAATCTTCCATCCATGACTTACATCTGTTCTTTGAGATCGCTTGTGATAGGAAACAGCCTCCAATAATCTATCAGGGAGGAGCCAAGATGGTAGACAGGCAGCAAAGGCTGTAAAGAGCTCCTCCAAAAGCAAAAGCTTTTTTTATTATTATTTTCTTTTATTTTTATTTTAACTTTTACCTTTTAATCCCTTTTAACCTACCCATTTGTAACCTATTTTAACCTATTTTTAACCCTTTTTAACCTATTTTTAAACCTGTTTTAAACATTGTTTGACCTTTTTATAATAGTCAAAGACTTTTTATAAAGTATATATACCGGAGAGGCCTGTATATATTGGAAACAGAAGCCACTGGAGAAGGATGGAGGCATGGGTAAAAGAAGGAAATGCCAAGGCACCAGCCCGGGATCTCTCCTACCAGCGATGAATGCAAAACAACCAAAAATTGAGGAGCACTTGTAAGTAAAACTATTCCCCCCCCCTTCATTTCCAACAAGCCAGAAAGACTAGAACGGGACCTGCAAAGAGATCTGACAAAACAGCAGATACTGAACTTTCCCAATCTGGGGGGAGGGGAACAAAATGACAGCCAGCTATTTTCACAAATAATGACTCCAGATACAGCCAGCATGGAGACTAAGATAAAGACTAAGAAAGTTGACAACAACAGTCTAACTCAGAGTGGGGAGAGCTTACAATGGGAGAATACAACAGAGTTTATGGCAAAGCAATGTCTTCTCACAGCACAAACTGTAGTTTCAATATTTGAACAGCTAATAACCATTCAAAATGATATAGAGACACTGAAAAGAGATATAGCTGTTCTGCTCCAGGCACAGCATTGGGCTACAGGCACTCCCACTGAAGTCTTTGCAGCAGACATGGGTAGATCCAGTAATCAGGAGAAGAAAGAAAGAGGGGAGGAAAATGAGCACAGACCCTGGGGGACAGATAAAGAGCCTGCTAGAAGGTGGCAGCCACACTCAGAAAAACAGTCCTTCTCCAGCTAAGGCAACAAGAGGAGGAGGTATTAATAGAGAAGTTTCATGGGAAGACAATAAAGCATCCCATTTACAATTACACCAATCACATCAACCACATCGCTCACTACAAACACATCAGGTTGTGCTGAGAATCCACATGAACAGGCTTAATCATGATCACTGGAATTCCAAGAATGCTATACTAAATCCCCTAAGCCAGCTTCTGCACTGTCACTGGGGGAAGATTGATCTATTCTACATACTGCGGAGTGGCTCCCTGAGGCCCCAAATTGGAAGCAGATATTTCTCTCCTTTAAACAGCCCACCATACCGCTGATGCTATTTAAGATGAAGGCTTATCTAGCCTCCTTTCAAATCTCTTCCATCAGAGTTTTCTGCGAGGAAAGGGTTAAACCCTTAATTGTTAACATGCAAGCTCCCAAGGTTGCTGTCTCTTCCGCATCCTCAACCCAGAGAAAGGAAGAGGGAGAAAGTGGGAGTAAGCCAGCACTTACAGAAGATGTACTTAATAGCACAGAAACTGGGCTCATTAATGCTTTTGGTGCTCCCCCAAGGAGTGAACAAGATAATATACTACTCAAGTTAGAAAACCTAAAGAAATCCTTATTGGTCACAATCGATACAGCTGAACCGCTTATTGATTTGGTTTCCCCTATAATTGAGCCTCTTACTTCCCCCCCAGGGGGCAAGAGTTTGCAAGAATATGAGTTCATGGAAAGCAGAAGCCAAGATACACAGGGGCCAGTAGAGGCCCCAATAGAGAAGGAGATGCTAGCATCCTTATGTGACTTTCCGATGATACCGTCTGCAACATATCAATCTCGAGAGAGAGAGGACCCCTGTCAGTGCCATCATTTCAAAGCGAATGGAGCATGACCTAATAACCCCCTGCTCTACACATAGAGAAAAGGTTCCAGAACGGCAAGCCTTGTTAGCTGATGCTAAATCTTCATACCTCAAACAAATTTCCCAGGAGTCTACACAGAATTTTGATGGGGCTCCCCTCCATTTAGAGAAGGCCAATTTCATGCAGGATGACACCTCAAGCCATTTCAACAACCCTACAACTTCCCTTTGTATAAATCAAATCTCCTGACGAGCTGCAAAAGATGACCCCCTCTCCATTATCACCTGGAGTATAGTGGGTTGGTCTGTGCCATCAAAAGACCAACATTTTTTGGACTATATATCACAATTTGACATTCTCTTTTTACAGGAAACCTGGGCCCCTACAGAGATACAGTTAGATGGTTACTGGGGTAACTGTATCCCAGCAGTTCCAAGTAAGGTGGGTGGGAGAGCTAAAGGGGGCATTGTGACATTAATGAATACTTCTTTGCATTTTAACTGTGTACCGTTGCCACCTCTTCAGCCATGGGTTGTGAACACCCTACTTTTATTTAAACACGTGGAGATCTTGCTTTTTAATATCTATATTCCCCCAATCAACAAGAATAATCTGATCAATAAGATCTGGGAGGGTAAAAAAGATTTTATCCTGGGCTGCTTAGACAAATATCCCACAGCAGCAATAATTATTGGGGGGGGGGACTTAAACGCTAGGATGGGCCCAAACGATCAAGCATTATTTAATCAATTTAAGACCCATTATGGTGAGAATGTACCAGGAGAACCCCTGCTTGCTAGACAATTTAAAGACACCAAGGCAAATCGGGCAGGTCTGTGTGTAAGACAGATGACTGTATGCCTGGACCTTTGTATCCTTAATGGCTCCACATGGGATGACTACCCAGCAGATTATACCTATCGGGGAGCAGGAAGAACATCCACAGTTGATTACTGGATAACATCATACGACCTCCTGAAGTTCCTGCAGAAGATGGAGGTAGACTCGCGACTGGAAAGTGATCACGAACCACTAATCCTTACTTTTACATTACACCAGAAACTGCTAAGGGCTGGCTCAGCCTATTTACCCAGGTTTGAGAACCAAAATACCCAGATAAAAATTAAATGGACAGAGAAAAATGCAAAGGAAGTTACTGAATGGATGTTAGCCCCAGAAACCATAAAATTACATACATCTCTATTAAGGAATAAGTTTGAAGGATCATACTTAGAGGGGTTTGAAACTTTAATTTTAAATTTGAAATCAGTTCTCATTAACAGAATACCAGCTCACCCCCAAAAGCCGGTTTTAAAGAATAAAAGATGGTTTGACAGGGATTGCGTGCAACTAAAAAAACATATAAGAAGGAATACAGAAAAAGTAAAAATGCCCCTTCTGAGGATCACACTCATTGCTTAAAGCAGTTGAAGGCATAATGTAAGACTCTTCTAAAAGAAAAGAAAAGAAAAGGGCGGCTCTGAAGGAGTCTTGGCATAGACTAATTGCATCAGTCAGTACAAAAAATACATCCCCTTTTTGGCACATTACCAGAGGTTTGGGGACCCCCCCCCACCTCCAACTAATCAGGTACTGATTCATGCCTGGGAAGAATATTTTAGAGAGCTATATGCAGACCCTGACTATGTAACTAATGAGAGCCAAATTAATTTGGACCAAACTACTTATTGGCCCCTTGTTACACCAGGCAAGATATCCCGATTGATTGGAGCCCTCAAGGCTAATAAGGCACCTGGTGCTGACAATGTCCTGCCAGAAATAATAAAAAATAATTCCAGTTGGTGGGTTCCACTTTTAGCATCTCTGTTTACATTTATAGATACAACGGGCCATATGCCAAGAGATTGGGGATTAGCAATTATCATACCAATCTATAAAAAAGGTAGTAGAAATGACTCAGGAAATTATAGACCCATTAGTCTTCTGAGTGTTATTAGTAAAATGTATGCCAAACATCTAAACTATAAACTTTAGGATTGGCTAATTTCAGGGAGGATAATTAAAGATGAACAAGCCGGTTTTAGAGAAGGAAGATCAACAATGGATCATATCTTGGTACTTTACCATCTAGTACAAAAATACACATATATAAAAAAAAATCCTCTCTGTTTGTGGCTTTCCTCGATTTTAAACAGGCCTTCGACTCAATATCTAGGAACACCCTATGAGAGAAATTAGAAGGTACTACTATTGATAAACGCCTCCTTTTCCTCATACAAAAATTGTATGCCAATTCCACCTTGAAAGAGAGGTGTAATCCCCAAGGGACTTTAACCAGCTTAGTAAGGGTACAAAAAGGGGTACGGCAGGGTTGAATCCTGTCTCCCTCCCTTTTTAACTTCTATATCAACTCCCTAATCGATCTCTTACAGAACCCTGATCTGCATCCGCCCAACCTAGCACATCGCAAAATCCCGATTCTTCTGTATGCCGATGATGCGGTTAGTATTTCGCAAACTCCTGTAGGACTGAAGAAAGCAATTAGGGCAACACTTGGCTACTGCAGACAGAACAAGTTGGTCCTTAACTTTGATAAATCAAAAATTTTAGTTTTTGCTAAAAGACCCAGCCAATATTCCTGGAAAACAGAAGGACATAGTTTGGAACAGGTTAGAATATTTAGATACCTTGGGGTGGTTTTCCACTCGCAAGGGATATGGAAGGCACACCTGGATCACACATTGCAAGAAGCCAATAGGTCCCTAAATGCAATCAAACATTACTTTTACACAGGCGGAGGTCAATTAGTACCTGCTGCCTTAAAACTTTTTGAGGCCAAAACATTAGCGCAAATTCTATATGGGGCACAAACAGGAATCCTTGCAAAGAAAAACTTGCTGGAAACCATACAATCCAAATTCCTGCAAGCTATCTTAGCTGCACCCAAAGGAGCCTCAAATGCCCAATTAAGAATTGAGACAGGCATGACCCAAATCCAGGTAAGAGCCTGGAAGATGATGATCATTCACTGGCTTAAAAGGTATTTCTTTCCAGAGGGACTGTCCCCATTAGTGCTGACTGACGACATTCCTTCCCCCTGGAAGCAGGTGATAGATCATAAACTGGGCTCTTATGGGCTCTCTTCGATATTCTTAATGTCCCTAGGCTTTGACCAAGCAAAGCAAGTAATATCCAATAGAATAAAGGACATGGAGTTCCAAGAAGAACTAAATAGGTTGCCTTGCCACAGTAGGGATAGAATCAAACAGGGTGTGTGGGAATCGGCAAGATGTCTGAATGATCTGACCTTCCCAAAACAAAGAATAGCTTTTTTCAGAGCCAGATTTAACATTCTTCCCTCAGCACTCCTACAGGGCAGGTATAAGAGAACACCAATAGCAGAACGGATATGTATATGTGGTAAAGGAGAAGTTGAAGATATCTCACATGTTTTATTGTACTGTGAGTTATACCGAATTTATAGGACAGTATATATTCTCCCCTTATTAGAGAGATTGCCAGGGAGGACAGACAATTTTTATGTAGTCTTTCTCCTCCAGGAGTCAAACCCTTCTATCACGCATGCAGTGGCAAAATACTGTGTTGCGGTAATGTCCACAAGAAAAAAATTGGTTACAGATCTATAGCTGTCAACTTGTGCCAATTTTTTGGAGGTGTCTCTAATAATGTTTGGAACATTATATTTACTCACACACTAATCGGTTATCCACTCACGTAAACTAGGGAGTGACCCTAACATTTTGAGAACATGTATTTTCTTAACAGGGATGTTATTATTTACTATTAATGTTACTACTACTACTACTACTACTACTACTACTACTACTACTACTACTACTACTATTATTATTATTATTATTATTATTATTATTATTATTATTGTTATTATTTAATATATTGTAAAAAGTGATGGCTATTGCTGGTCTACGACCGTAATAAAGTTATTCGTTCGAGATAGCTTGTATTGTTCCTCACCTCTCCAATCTCTTTCCTCAGTTCTTCATGGTTTCTGGCCATGGCCTCCTGCATTGCTTATAACATGACCTGTAGGTCTTTAAATGAATTAGACCTTTCTCTTTGCAGAAGCTCATTAATTGATTTTTGGCTTGATGGACTTGAGGTAGTTGAGGCAATCTGTGCCCCCTTCTTTGCTATCCCTAGCTTGGATAGGTTCGGAATACAAGTCATTTTGAATCCCACACTTCAATCAATAGAATAACCTACTTAGCTTGGTTATGCCTAAAATAAAAGCAGTATTACCAGTACAAATAACAATATAAGATAGGTAGTTGATAGAAGTAGATAAAATATCTATAATTTTAAGTATTAATTTCTGGGCACAAATTCACTATTTCTTAATTATAATAGCAGTAATATATATAAGTGCACAGCCTAAACAATTTGAACCACAGCCACAATTAGATCTTATCTATTACTCCAAGCAGTTCTTTGTATCCAAAGTCTATCAATAATCCCACTGAGAGGGAAAGAAAGACTTCCAAGAAAATGGATCCAATATCAATAAGTTTCAAGGAGAGAAAGAAAGAAAAAAAGAAAGGGTTCCTATTTCAGCCACAAGATGTCCCTCTTGGCTTTTTAAAAATTTCACCTTCACATAGAGAGTACGCTGTTACTTTAAAAATGTCCTTTCAAGATGTCAGCCCGTCCTTCCAAATCACCTTCTTTTTCTCTCTTCTACTGGCAATTCAATCTCATATAGTCCTCAAAGTTCTCTGGTCCCTTCTCATTAACACCGTTCTTTCCCTGCTAGTACATCTCTATCTCATTCCAAGTTCAGTTTTGAGACTTTTAAATTTTTTTCCCCAAACAAGCCTTTCTCACCGCTTTCACGGGGGGGGGGGGGAGGAAATGGAAAAAAAACCACTCCCCCCTTTTTTCCTGGAATCCTTCTAACCTGTGCTACCCATGGAAAAACTTCCAAAGGACTCTTCCTTTCCAGTTTCCTCCGGTTCCTCCGTCAGAATCAACTCTCGGCCAGTTCCAGTCACCTGTTGTTCAGCTACTTCACCGCCTACATTGTCCTTCTGTCAAGCCTCTATGTCGGCCATTAAGGGCCGTCTTCTTCCCCGCTTGGTCTGCCAGGCTCTTCCTTGCAGTCGCGCTCTGGTTGCCACCTGGATTGCACTGCAGGTTGTCCTTCCTTCTCGGCTCCCCTCCGAGGAGCTGTGGCTTCGAAAAGCCAGCTCAAGCGGCTGGCAAAGTAGTTGTGTATTCCGGCGAAACTTCCAACACAACTGGTCAGCTTGACAGCTAGCCCTGCCCCCTAAAAGGAGATAGTATTTTTGATTACTTCCCCTTCAGCCTGTATTCCCAGCATTGACTTCAAAGTTTCTGGAGGATTTGTTTAGTGCAGTGGTTAAGGTGCTAGCATAGAAACCAAGAGATCATGAATTCTAGTTTTTCCTTAGGCATGAAAGTCAGTTGGGTGACATTGGGACAATCACTCTCTTAGCCCAACCAACCTCAGCCCAACCAACAGTTTTTATTGTGAGCAAAACAGGCATAGAAAGGAGTCTTATGTATCTTTGCCACCTTGAGTTACATATAAAATAATAAAGGTGAGATAAAAATCAAATAAATAAATTATTCTTTTATTTCCATCCCCTGCTCCTTAGAACTAGCGTGAAAGGCAATGGAAGGCTGTTAGGGATAGCCGGGGGGGTGGGGGTGGGGGGAGGCACACAACAGCCACTTCATCTTAGAGACTTACTATTCTGCTATTACAAATAATATATACATAATTGTAATTATGTAAATGACAGAGAGATTTTAGGGATTATTATGTCTTGTTGTGCTTCATACTGTTCCATTTAAAGAACCCCTTCATTCCCAGTTTCATATTTTTCTGTGAAGGACTCAGGAGAAAGAAAATAACTCAAGATTTTTAATATCATTATATCTGAGAAAAGCATTCAGTCTTCACCAGCTGTCTTCTTTTATAGTCAATCTGTGAAGGCAAATTGAGTATTACTTCTTATGTACTAAACAGTGTGCATGTATTACACCAAGAAGTGAGCTTTCTATTAGGGTCAAAATGTACAAAGAAATAATTGATTGTTGAAAGATGCAACATTATTTACATTAATTTGAAAGCAGACATTTAAACTGAATTCACAAGAATGAAATAATTTAACAATAGTGAGAAAAATATTCTGGATTGCATCAGAAATACATAGGAGAATGGGAAGAAGGAAGTGACATAATCTTTGTGCATTTTGCTGTATTTGTATCCTACAATTGTTCTCTTTTGGATATTTTTTCTTTCTCTCAAGAAATCTTTTGGATTTAGCAAAGGAGTTAGTTAATGTTTCCCTTCCTCCTTGCTAAACCCAAGAGTTTTTCCTAAATGAAAGGGTATTTTCAGAGTTAACATACTGAATATATTGATTACAAATAACATGGAATTTAAATAGTTACAGACTGTGGTTCAGTTTAATGAACTGGAATTACTTTAATTAATTACAAAGTGAATCCAAATATTTGTATTGGAATGTCTAATAGAACAATAAATGCTGTAGTTGCAAGTAAGGAGGAAATACTTTAGTACAGTGATTCTTAACCTTTCTAATGCCGCGACCCCATAATACAGTTCCCCATGTTGTGGTGACCCCCAACCACTTATACATCACCAGGTGCCAGGGGTGTGGCCAAAAAAAGGGGAAAAAATGGCGGACAGCCTTGTTTGGCGACCCCATGAAATAGTCGTTCGACCCCAAATGTGGTCCCGACCCACAGGTTGAGAACCACTGCTTTAGTATATACATTCTGGTCACATACCCTAATAGCTCCTGCTTCTCATGAAGAAGAAAGATTCAGGAAGATTGTAAAAGAATATTACTGTGTTTGGAGTATAACTCTGATAAGAATGATAGTAAAAAAATCTCATGAAGTCTGAGCTTCCAATGTTCTTTTTTTTTTTTTTCAAAAATATTAGCCAGCACTATTAGAAATGTGCTACAGTATTTCTCTGAAAATAAGACTGGGTTTTATTATTATTTTTGCCTCCAAAAGATGCACCAGGTCTAATTTTCGGAGGAGGGTGTCTTTTCCACTCTCCTCTGGCACCAATAGTCCCACCCAGCCGGCCCACTTCTGCAGCCAAAGGAGCAGCTTCATTCTGCAGCTCAGAATGGAGCTCAGGCCTGCATTTAACAGTCAGGCCTTTCTGGAAGGCCTCTGCAGATGATAACTAAGCAATGGATTCAATCCATAGCTCAGTTCTTGGCTGCAGAGGCCTTGCAGAACTGAGCTATGGAGCAGAACTGAGCTATGGATTGAATCCATAGCTCGGTTCTCGGTGCAGTGGCCTATGGATTATGAAGTGGTCTATGACTGTGAAATGCAGGCCAGGGGAACCCTGCAGAAGAAGTGGGCCATTGAGGAGAGGCCTTGCTGCAAGGTAAGTGGGTGCGGGTTGTGTGGGGAAGCTCCAATCCCCCACCCCCGCTCTAGCTTGATTTTTAGGTGTGTGCCTCACCCCAAAACTAGGTCTTATTTTTAGGGTCAGGTTTATATTAGGTGCACCCCCCAAAATCAAGATAGGGCTTATTTTTGGGGTGGGTCTTACTTTTGGGGAAACACGGTACTACAGTCTAAAGTACAGTAAAAACTCTTGCATTTTTATGAATAGACAAATTAATCAAACAAAACATGAGTGCAAATGATTTGAACATATTCCTGAAGGAGATTAGACTATTTTTTTTACTAATTGCTATGCTTCCTCCCAGAAGTGAGTTGCCTTATATTGACCAAGCCAAGCTTCTATCTGCAGGATAGGCTGTCTTCTGCAAAGTAGCTGAAATTGTTGCCTCATGTGATATCCTTTATTCATCCTATTATAAAATCAATTTAAAACTTTTTGAGCCATCTATTATGTTTGGCATGTGCACTATTACTTTTTCTTAGGCAAAAAATATAGCTTGTTGCATTCTGCTATTGATGTAACAAAAGAACAGATACATTTGCCAGGCTATAATTTTTCAAATACAAATACAAATACAAATGTACAGCATACATTTGCACACAGTCACATGTTTTTTGCTAAGTGATCTGTAGACATTTCATATCTTGTATAATTCCAAAATCATTTATAGCAGCAGTTCTCAACCTGTGGGTTGCGATCCTTTTGGGGGTCACATGAGCCTTTCACAGGGGTCGCCTAAGACCATCGGAAAACACATATTTCTGATGGTTTTAGGCAGGGCTTGTCAACCGCCTTCTCTCCCTCCCCCCCCTCCGCTCCACCTCACTTGTTTGTGGAAAATATGCTGCTTGGTAGCAGTCTGCACAAACTCTACCAAATGTGCCCTGCAGGGGGCGCGTGAAGAGCGCAGGCGCAGAGCAAGGCCCCGCCCTCCCCAGAGACTCATTGTGCAGCAACTGGATTGAGTTCTTCTCGTGCACATAGGTCAGCGAAGGGGAGGCCGCTGCAGCACCCAACTCCTGTGCTCGTCAGTTGGCAACCCCCGAACTTGCGCTTGTCAGCCGGGAGGTCTGGTGATGGCTGCCGGTCTCCTTTGCCACCCCGCCCATCCTCGACTTCTCCTCCGCCCGTTCATGTCAAGCTCACCGGGGCTTGACAGGGAGAGAGGGAGGGAAGGAGGGACTCCTCCTCCTCTCCTAAGCTTCAAAGCACAATCAGCTTCCCAAGGGCGCCATAATCCTCACAAAAACGGGGGGGGGGGGAGAAGCAAAGGGGGTGAGAAAGCTTGCGGCGGGCTCGAAGGAGCACCTGTCAGCATTGGTGATGAGAAATTCCCCACAAACCCAGGGAGGGGGTGGAGAAAAGGAGCTGCCTTTGGGAGGAAACTGCCACCTTCTTCTCCTTGGCTTTGTGCTCTTCTGTTCCTTGGCAGCCGGGCTGGCGAACCTCTTCTGGCTGGAACTTCCTTTCCTTCCCTCCCTCTTGGTCTCTTCCTCCTTTGCTCCCTCTCCCATTGTCCCTTCCTTCCTTCCTTCCTTCCTTCCTTCCTTCCTTCCTTCCTTCCTTCCTTCCTTTCACCTCCCTCTTTGTCCCTCCTTCCCTTCCTCTCTCCCCTTGTCCCTTCCTTCCTTCCTTCCTTCCTTCCTTTCCTTTGCCTCCCTCTTTGTCCCTCCTTCCCTCCCTCTTTCCCCTTGTCCCTTCCATCCTTCCTTCCTTCCTTCCCTCTTGTCCAGGATCGGGGAAAACCTCTACAGCTGATCCGTGCTTCTGCAGAGTAGCCAAGAAGCAGGTCAGCTGTAGCAGCTCTCCTTGGCTCCTGCCCAGCAAACTTGCTCGAACTTTGCTAGAAAACATGCCACTTGCTAATTTAGCAGAAGCGCAAATCAGCTGTAGCCCAGCGCTGATCCTGGGGCTTCTGCTAACTTAGCAAGCATGTTTTCTGGCGAAGCTGAGCAAGTGAGCTGGGCAGAGCTCTCCTCTGCCTCTGGCAGCCTGTCCCCCTCCCCTTGTCCCTTCCTGGGCAGGGAGGGGGGAGGAAGGAAGGGACAAAGAGGGAAGGAAGTAAGGGACAATGAGAGAGGGAAGGAAGAATGGAAGGAAGGGAAGGAAGGAAGGGACAAAGAGGGAGGGGAAGGAAAGAAAGGAAAGAAGGAAGGGACAATGGGAAAGAGGAAGGAAAGGAGGAAGAGACTAAGGGAGGTGAAGGAAAGGAAGGAAAGAAGGAAAGGACAATGGGAAAGAGGAAGGAAAGGAGGAAGAGACTAAGGGAGGTGAAGGAAAGGAAGGAAAGAAGGAAGGAAGGGACAATGGGAGAGAGGGAGGGAAGGAGGAAGAGACTAAGGGAGGTGAAGGAAAGGAAGAAAAGAAGGAAGGAAAGGACAAGGGGAGAGAAGGGAGGGAAGGAAGGCAGGAACACACCCCAGTCCCATCCCAGAGACCCACAGATTCCCCCCACAGGCACTCTGCAACCTGAGTGATCAGCTGGCCATGCCCCCTGGCCATTGATCACGTGACCCTGGGAAACTGTGAACGTCATAAATATGAATCAGTTGTCAAGCATCCGAATGTAAATCACATGACCCTGGGGATGCTGCAACAATCATAAGTGTGAAAAATGATCATAATTCACTTTTTCAGTGCTGTTGTAATTTCAAACAGCCACTAAGTGAATTGTTGTAAGTCGAGGACTACCTATACTTTCCCATTTTTCCCTTTTTTTGGTCAAGGTTTTGATACCCCCCGGCCAGCTGGATGGGGGGTTGGGGATCACCACAACATGAGGAACTGTATTAAAGGGTTGCGGCATTAGGAAGGTTGAGAACCACTGATTTATAGTAATCTATATCTTAAATCTTTAAAATTCCTCATGTTTGTTTCTTGTATTCCATCCACATTGTGGTCGCTTGGCAGGATAACTGGTGAATGTGTAGAACTGATTACTCTAGTCAAGCAGGTTATTTGCTTGACTAATTGGATGAAGTAAATTTTTTCCTTCTGCCTCTGCATTCTGCCTTTCCTTAGATTTTTGTTATGGTTAGGATTAAATGCTGGGACATGGATAAGGGTAAATATTTCTTTTTATTTAGTTTTATTCATTTATAACATAAAATGAGAAAATACAAAAGCAAATAGTAGGGGACAACAGTAGAAAAAGGGAAAACAAAAAAGAAGTGAAGAAAGGAAGGAGAAGAAACAAAAGGCATTGACTTCCAACACTCTCTGTTGCAGTAAAGTCAGACATTAAAATCAAATCTCAACTTTTTATATTTCTAGTAGTATGCAGTGTTGTTGTTGTTGTTAATTGTGAAGTCGTGTCTGACCTATCGCAATCCCATGGACAACGTTCCTCCAGGTTTTCCTGTCCTCTACCATTTTCTGGAGTCCATTTAAGTTCACGCCTACTGCTTCAGTGACTCCATCCAGCCACCTCATTCTCTGTCGTCCCCTTCTTCTATTGCCCTCAATCTTTCCCAGCATTAGGCCCTTCTCCAGTGAGTCCTTCCTTCTCATTAGGTGGCTAAAGTATTTGAGTTTCAACTTCAGGATCTGGCCTTCTAAAGAGCAGTCGGGGTTGATCTCTTCTAGGACTGACCGGTTTGAATGCTTTGCAGTCCAAGGGACTCGCAGGAGTCTTCTCCAGCACCATAGTTCAAAGGCCTCAATTCTTTCTCGCTCAGCCTTTCTTATGGTCCAACTTTCACATCCATACATTGCAACTGGGAAAACCATGGCCTTGACTATACGCACTTTTGTTGGCAAGGTGATGTCTCTGCTTTTTAGGATGTCTCTGCTTTTTAGATTTGCCATAGCTTTCCTCCCCAGGAGCAAGCGTCTTTTAATTTCTTGGCTGCAGTCCCCATCTGAGGTGATCTTGGAGCCCAGGAAAATAAAATCTGTCACTACCTCCATTTCTTCCCCATCTATTTGCCAGGAATTGAGAGGGCTGGATGCCATGATTTTGGTTTTCTTAATGTTGAGTTTCAAGCCAACTTTTGCACTCTCCTTCTTCACCCGCATCAAGAGGCTCTTTAGTTCCTCTTCACTTTCTGCCATTAGAGTAGTATCATCTGCATATCTTAGGTTGTTGATATTTCTCCCGGCAATCTTAATTCCAACTTTTGGTTCATCTAGCCCTGCCTTTCTCATGATGTGCTCTGCATATAAGTTTAATAGGCAGGGTGACAGTATACAGCCTTGCCAGACTCCTTTCCCAATTTTGAACCAATCAGTAGTTCCGTATCCAGTTCTCACTGTTGCTTCTTGACCCGCATATAGGTTTCTCAAGAGACAAATAAGATGGTCTGGTACTCTCATCTCTTTAAGAACTTGCCACAATTTGTTGTGATCCACACAATCAAAGGCTTTAGCATAGTCAATGAAGCAGAAGTAGATGTTTTTCTGGAACTCCCTAGCTTTCTCCATGATCCAGCGTATGTTGGCAATTTGATCTCTAGTTCCTCTGCCTCTTTGAAATCCTGCCTGTACTTCTGGTAGTTCTCGATCCACATATTGCTGGAGTCTAGCTTGTAGGATTTTAAGCATAACTTTACTAGCATGTGAAATGAGTGCAATGGTGCGATAGTTTGAACATTCTTTGGCATTGCCTTTCTTTGGAATTGGAATGTAAACTGACCTTTTCCAATCCTGTGGCCACTGTTGAGTTTTCCAAATTTGCTGGCAAATTGAGTGTAGCACTTTTACTGCATCGTCTTTTAAGATTTTGAATAGCTAAGCTGGAATACTGTCACCTCCACTAGCTTTGTTTTTGCTCAGATTTCCTAAGGTCCATTTCACTTCACATTCTAGGATGTCTGCCTCAAGGTCAGTGACCACCCCATCATGGTTATCTGGGACATTAAACTCGTTCTTGCATAGTTCTTCTGTGTAGTTTTGCCACCTCTTCTTAATCTCTTCTTCCTCTGTTAGGTCCCTGCCATGATGGTCCTTTATCATGCCCATCTTTGCATGAAACATTCCCTTCATATCTCCAATTTTCTCGAAGAGATCTCTGGTCCTCCCTATTCTGTTGTTTTCTTCTATTTCTTTGCACTGTTCATTTAAGAAGGTATTCTTATCTCTTCTAGCTATTCTCTAGAATTCTGCATTCAACTGGGTGTATCTTTCTCTTTCTCCTTTGCCTTTTGCTTCCCTTCTTTCCTCAGCTATTTGCAAGGCTTCCTCCGACAGCCATTTTGCTTTCTTGCATTTCTTTTTCTTTGGGATGGTTTTAGTTGCTACCTATTGTACAATGTTGTGAATCTCCGTCCATAGTTCTTCAGGCACTATGTCTATCAGATCTAATTCCTTAAATCTATTTGTCACCTCTACTGTATATTCATCAGGAATATGATTTAGTTCATACCTATGTGGCCTAGTGCTTTTCCCTACTTTCTTCAATTTAACCCTAAATTTTGCAATGAGAAGCTCATGATCTGAGCCACAGTCAGCTCCTGGTCTTCTTTTTACTGCCTGTATAGAGCTTCTCCATCTTTGGTTGCAGAGCACATAGTCAATCTGATTTCTGTGTCGACCGTCTGGTGATGTCCATGTGTAGAGCCGTCTCTTGGGTTGTTGGAAAAGAGTGTTTGTTATGACCATCGTATTCTCTTGACAAAATTCTATCATCCTGTGCCCTGCTTCATTTTGTACTCCAAGGCCAAACTTGCCTGTTATTCCGGTTATCTTTTGGCTTCCTACTTTAGCATTCCAATCCCCATGATGATAAGAACATCATTTTTTGGTGTTAATTCTATAAGGTGCTGTAGGGCTTCATAGAACCAGTCAACTTCATTCTCTTCAACACCAGTGGTTGGGGGATAGATTTGGACTACTGTGATATTGAATGGTTTCCCTTGGACTCAAACTGAGATCATTCTGTCATTTTGGGGATTGTATCTCAGTATTGCTTTTCCTATTCTTTTATTGACAATGAAGGCTACTCCATTTCTTCTGAGGGATTCTTATCTGTTGTAATATATCTGATGGTCATGTGAGTTAAATTCACCCATTCCTGTCCATTTTAGTTTGCTGATTCCTAAGATGTCGATGTTCAGTCTTGTCATCTTTTGTTTGACTATGTCTAGCTTGCCTTGATTCATGGATCTTACATTCCAGGTTCCTATGGAGAAAAGATCTTTACAGCATTGGACTTTCCTTTCACCACCAGAAATATCCACAGCTGAGAGTCTTTTCAGCTTTGGCCCAGTCGCTTCATTCTTTCTGGTGCTACTAATACTAGCCCTCTGTTCTTCCCCAGTAGCATATTGGACACCTTCCGACCTGAGGGGCTCATCTTCCAGCATCGTATCTTTTTGCCTTTTAGTACTGTCCATGGGGTTTTCATGGCAAAGATACTGGAGTGGTTTGCCATTTCCTTCTCCAGTGGATCACATTTTGTCAGAACTCTCTGCTATGCAGTAGACATTTCTATATCGACAAATCGGTCTAATTGATAAAACCCCAAACTGGGTATTTTTGCCTCAAAGGCTGATCTAGATGAGATTAAGCACCTTGATTTTCTGAACTTTTGCTTGCTAATCCATTTTTAAATGAATTAGTTAAGAACCTAATGCCGGATTAGACAGCAGCCCCCTCTAATCTAGTAATCTATTCTCGTAGTGGCTAACCAACTGCACAAGGAAGCTCAGTAGTTTCCCAACAGATGGCCTTCAGATGTATCCATTTTGCCATCAAGAATTACAACTACTGATCCCCATAACTTTGAAGATAGCCAAGCTGGTAGCCAGCACAACTCATGACAGCCAATTCCAAAGTTGTTAAAGAAGAATATAGTGATTCATTTTTTTTACTGTGTCTTTTTAAAAAGATTTGTCCATTCAGGTGTTCAGAGCTGTTATGCAAAGACTTAGAGCAGAGGTCACCAACCTTTTCATGCTGGCGGCCTGGAGGGAAAGGGAGCAGCTGGGAAATTTGTGTGTGTGTGTGCCTGCACGTGTGCGAACAGAACCGCATGCGAATGAAGCTGTGCACGAACAAAGCCATGCGCAAATGGAGTCGTGTGCATCTGCATGGGGCTAACAGCCCCGTTTGTGCATGCATGCAGGCGCTAGCCACGTGCATGCACAAACGGGTTGTGCAATCCGCATGTGCGCTAGTGGTTCCATTTGTGCAGGCGCTAGCCACCACCACTAGCCCCATGCGCATGCACAAACAGGTCCATGGGCGCTAGCGCGAGTGGTAGTGAGTGCCCGCACTGACCAGCCCGTCCCATGGCCCGGTGGCCAGTAGGGGACCCCTGACTTAGAGAATTAAAGGAGGTTTTGAAATTGCCACATTGATATTACTGGGAATGGAATTTTTTCTAATGTAGGGAATTCAACATTAAGATGTAAATAGAGAAATATGGTAATATATCAGAAGGTCTGTTGATGTTTTTTGCTCTCTTTTTATTTTAATTATTATTGGATAATTATCCTTGGATAATTAAAACTAGTAAAATTAAGTGCTGAAGTGTAAATATTATTATACTGGATATTTAGACTGGATTTGGTATTTTATCCACTTATTGAATCCTTTTCCAAGACCTGGTATAGGCAGATGTTATTTAATAATATTAAAGGTAACATTGCAGGGTATAATTATTAAATTATTATTGTTGGTTGAACAGTCAGCTAGATGTTTAGCATTTTTATCTACCTATTAAATCCTTCACAAGTGCCTGGAATAAGCAGATGTTGTTGTTTGATGGTATTAAAAGTATCATCACAGGATGTAACCTGTTCCAAGTAAACCTGCCTTTTGCAATTGCTTGATGGCAAATTTGTCAATGTTGATGGTGTTCAAATGGTGCTGCAGTTGTTTTGCAATTTCACCCAAGTCGCCTATTATGGCAACGCTATTTTTGCCATTCTATTTCTGTTTGCAGACTGTATTTTCATATCTTCTGCAGTTCTTTCTCTTCTCTTCTGCTATATCCAGGTACTGCCACACCCACTATCAGACCTTTTTTGTCATTTTCTATTACTTTCTCTATTTTATAGTCCCACCAGTTCTTATTAGTATTATTATATTATTATTGTTTGTTGCACAGTTAGCCAGAAGTTCATAGTGGATTTGGCATTTTGCCTTGATGGTATTTCCTCCACTGACTTTGGACTTTAAGGTATTCTTCATTCTCTTGATGTATTCACCTCTAATCTTTTTCTTGACTTTAGTGTGCTTGATGTTGTCAGCTTGAAGGATACCTAGGTATATATAGTAATCATTTTCAACCAGGCTTTTAATGTTATTTTTGTGAAGCATCTTGATTCCTTCAGTTTTCATTATTTTTCCTTGTTTGATAGTGAGTGTGGCACAGTTGTCCAATCCAAACCTCATTGCAATATCTTGCAGCCTGCTGGTCATTTTAGAGAATCATTAAGGCCACTTGGAAATTCATCTGTGTCCTCAAGGAAACCTGAGTGGTGCAAATGGGGGTGGAGCCTTCTTGGAACTGCTGAAAGGACTGTGTTGTAGACTGGAGATAGATGATGTCGTGTTCCTCCCCTCTATTGAGAGAGGGCCCTTCAATTTTGACATAGATGGCCGCTTTGATCCCTCTTTCAAATCAGTGGTCCTCTCTGTCCAAAATGTAGATTTTGCTGTCTTCAAAAGAGTGGACTTTGTCTTTTAAATGCAGGTGAACTGCTGAATCTTGTCCTGATGGGTTTGTTGTCCTATGTTGTGCCATGCATTTTTGAAATGCTTTTTTTGTTTCCTCAATGTACAGATCTGTACATGTCATATTGCATTGTACTGCATAAACCACGTTGCTTAGTTTGTGTCTGGGTGTTTTATCCTTGGGGTGGACAAGCTTCTGCCTTAGTATATTCTTGAGTTTAAAGTGTGCACATATGTTGTGTTGGCTGAAGATCCTCCTAAGCTTTTCAGATATTCCTGCAATGTATGGATAAATGAAGCAATGTTGTCATTCCATAGTGGTGATAGTGAATCTCCTTGAAATATTTCTCTCTTGATATTAACCTCTCCTAGCTTCTCACTATTGACCTGCAACTGTGTCTTCCATTGTGCCATCAATCTTTGCAAAAAGTTTCTGATGTTTCTACCAAGTCTTGTTATTCCTAGGCCTTTGATTATCAGGTGGCAGAGAGCTGAATGCTTTTTTTTGTAATCAATCCATGCTACAATCAGGTTGGTCTTCCTTTTTTTGCAATTTTCCAAAATCATTTTGTCAATTCGGTATTGTTCTTTTGTTCCTATGCTATTGGGGTGTTTTCCTTTCTGCTCTGAGATTGTTTTCAGCTAGATGCTGTTGGACTGCATCAGCTACCACAGCAGTAAGCAATTTGAAAGTTGTTGATTAGCAGGTAATTGGCCTGTAGTTGCCTGGTGCTGCCTGTTTTGCTAGCTCTTTCATTATCAAGTAGGTTTTCCCAGATGTTAGCCACATTTCAATTTCACCTCCTTGTAGTATGTTGTTAAACTGCTTGGGTATAGAACAGTTAGATGTTTAACCAAAACCCATGCAGTTCATCTTCACCTGGTGCTGACCAATTCTTGATATCCCTTGCTCTTTTCTCTACCATTTTTGCTGTTATTACTATTCCTTTTGTTTCATCTTCTTTTTTTTCTTATCCACCTCTTTTAACCAAGCTGTATCCTTGTTCTATTTGTTTGGGTTATCCCATATCTGTACGTGCTTGCTTGATCTTCCTTGTTTCTAAGTGGTATTTCTTGATTAGGTGTTCTTTGGTCTTATTATTCTTCAGTTTCATTTCTTACATCTGTTCTAGCTTGATTTTGCATCTCAGTTATTAAGTTATAACTGCAGCTGTGCTATACATTAGTTGGGTTGTTTCTTGCAGTGAGTTGGTGCTTATACTTAATATTCCAGTATTTGCACCTTTTAACACTTGTGCTAGCTGTTTCTTTGGAGCAAGCTTCAATGCAGGCAGCCCTATTCTGATATGTTTGTGATGTTCTAGATGCTCAGTTATTCTTTGTTTCAATTCTTTTACTACTTTAGTTAGAAGGCTTTATTCTTCCTGAGGCAGAAGAGAGGGTGCCTGGTTTCCAAATGAAACAATTGTATATCTCTGCTAGATTCCTCTACTGCCTGGTTTACCTCTACATTCTGAGTTATATTCAGACCACTACCTTCACAGCTCTTAGGTCCTTTGTTGGATCTTGAACTGTTATGTTTTTACCAGTCTCAGACTATGAATTGAACTGAACATTAACCATAATAACAACAACCAGAAGAATTACCCATACCAAATGGGTGTTAATGTAAGAGTCAGGCTAAGTGTATCTATCAATCCATTTGATAGCAAGAAAACAAAAACAAAAAAATTGTGTACCTATCATTGCCTGGGTCAATAAGGACTGTGTCAGATGTTAGAGTTCTGGGCATCTGTTGATTAGTGGACAATGGAACTGAGGAGTTATTGCTGACCAAACAGGGCTTAATCCTATAGGGTTATTGGATAAGTATCTGGGCATTTGTCAGATCTGCCATTTTTAGCTTCTACACTTTGCTGGCATCATGTCATAAAATGCAAGGGGAGAGGAGGGGGCAATGGAATATAGAAAGTAGAAAGTAGAGTGGGAATGTAAAGACAAATGGCAGGGGGGTGGAAACCAGAAGTGCCAGGACACTTGGACTAGGGACAGGATGCCAAATTGCAATCCAAGCTATTCTCAAAACATCTAAACAGCACTCTATTGGACAGAGGTGGGCTGGTCAAGGGTCAAGAAAAGGAAAAATATTGTAACCTTTTGCATGGAATCTTCAGATTTAGCCTTTTTTCCACTGCAATCACTGAACTTTAGTAAAAGAACCTATCACTTCAACCAAGTGGAGTTGGGGGTTTTTCTTTCCTAAGATCTTGAGCTGGGGCAGGCCTGACATCATTTTACAGTTGGAGAACATCAACCAAGTTAAAAATGTGATTAATAAAGAATACATTCAAAGTGTGAAAAAGGTACTAAAGATAAAGTTGAATGGTGAAAATACAGCCAAAGCCATCAATATCTGGACCATACACGTAATGCAATATACTGCTGTAATTATTAACTGAACAGAAGCTGAACCGGACAGTTTGGATCAAAGAACAAAAAAACTGATGACTATTCACTGTGTATCTCATCCCCATTTTGGGGATTTTGGGTTTTACTGATTAGATTCATTTATTGTTATAGAAATGGCTAGTTTATAATATGGAAAAGTAAAAAGTTGAGGTTATGTTAATGCTTCCTTCTACTGCAACAGAGGAAGTATGTTCTTTTTCCCTTCTCCCTCTCACTTTCCCCCCCTTTTTCTTCCCCACTGTGGCCTACTATTTGCTTTTGTATTTTTGTATTTTATTCTATAATCTAATAAAATATTACAAACTGTAGAAAAAAAGTACTAGTTTTAATTTTCCTTTGCTGAGTCACTTTCCCTTTGCACTGACAAATGTATGATGAATTTATCTATGTCTATTAATATGCACCACTACCAGCTAGTTCAGGGGTCTTCAAACTTGGCACTTTTAAGACTTGTGGACTTCAACTCCCAGAATTCCTCAGCCCTCATGGCTGGTTGAGGAATTCTGGGAGTAGAAGTCCACAGGTCTTAAAGTTGCTAAGTTTGTAGACTCCTGAGCTAGCTGGTTTGCCCTTCTTAGCTCTTCCAGTGTAGTAAGAATGCACCCTCAATCCCTTCCCTGTACCCTTAAAAACACAGGAATCAAGTGCAAAGCAAGAAAATAAAGAAACACAAACTCTGTTTTTTCCCCTCTTTAAGCTACCTCAGGTGTGTCACTTGTCACAATGTTGCAATTCTAGACTGAAAGGCTTTGGCAATTGCAAAAAGCTTTAGCTTTAAATTAAGCCTGTTTACCTTCAAAGAAAACTTTCTAAAAGCCACAGACAGACTCAGTTAAAGGGAGTAAAACTAATTACATTTGTTTAAAGGAATTAAACATTTTCTGTTGTCTTTTTTCCCCTTCTCCCACCCAAACCACATTTTTATAGCCTCTCCTCTCTCTCCCCCTTTTTTTCTTCAGTTCACCTCCAGCTCAGGCTGGAAGCACCAATCAGCTGGAGCCCTGCAGCTCCTGGGGCATCTGCTGAGCCCAGACAGTCCTGCAGCTGCAGCTGTCTCTTCCTCAGGCTTGGCTCACTTTGGCTCATTCCCCTCCCCTGTTACACTTGGCTAGCACTCATGTACCACCTGCCATGTGGCAAAGTACCACAGGTGGTACATGTACCACTGGTTCAAAAGCCCTGGATTACACTACCCCACAGAAAATAGAAGTAGAGGTTTATTTCAAAACAAACAAACTGTAAAAGAAAAAAAAGTCATGCATTGGCTGATTATGTAAAAGACAACCAAGAACAAGCTTTGATGCAAATTAAAAATTGGATCTTGCTAAATGTATAGAAAACAAAACCTGAATACTGAAACAATGTAATAAAACATAAACAGAAAGCAGCCAGTTCCTGGGTTGTGTAAAAGCTGCGGGACTTTGACAATCAGCTGTCCAGCGGCTTGAATCTCTTCCCTGGAAGAAAGGGAAGAGAAGAGGTGCTCAGGTAGAGGTAAGAGCTCCCCTGGATCCCCATAATTTCAGGGATCAGATGGTAGAGCTCCCTTGGAGCCTGAGCCAACTCCGCACTCCAGGACGTCTTTGTCCTGAAGTTCTGGGATGAAGCAAGGCGCTGCTCCCACATCTGCTTTTTTTGGAGGCTTGTGAGTATTCAAACGCAGACGGAGCAGACCAGGAGAAAGTGGATTTAAGATTGATTGTGACTTTAACTCCTGCAAGCATCTTCCCCTCCCTTTTTTGTTTACTTTCCCTTTTGAAGAAAGGGAAAGTGAAAGGCAAAATAGCGACTGTCTTTCTTGTTTGACTTTGTAACAAAGTTAAAAGTTCATGTTTTAAATATAGAGGCAAGAATTTTGTTCCTCTTTCTTTTTTTCCCCCTTCTTTCTTTCTTTTTATTATTATTTAAAGAACTGTGATATTATAGAGGCAAGAATTTTGCTCCTTTGAACTTAACAGAATGGCTTCAAAATGTTTGGTCTCTGTCCCTAAAGCTTCCATCTCCTCCCCAATGACTCAGCCTGCTTCTCAGTCTAAACCAAAATCACCCCCACCCTCTCCTCCTCCTGCAATCTCTCTCAAAGACTTACAAGAGGCTTTAAAAATGACTGCTTTGGATATTAAAGAGGAGGTAAAAGATCTTATAATTGCAGAGAGGGCTATTACAGAAGAATTATTGGAGAAAAAGAACAAGCAAGTCAGAGAAGACATACTATTTGCATTTTCTGGTCTTGCCCTGCATATTGAAAGGATTTACAATAAAATGGAAGAGATTACTGAAAATGCAGCAAAACTGGAATTTAGAATGGAGGAAGTGGAGAATAAGATAGAAGTTACACAGGATGAACAAACTATTTCACAATACAGAGAAATGGAGTTCACATTGCGTATCCGAGGATTGAAAGAAAATTCCTAGGAAGATTTGAAGATGCTTATTGTTAGAGATAAGATGCTTTTAATCTTGGATGGAGACCAGAAGTAGTTGGGAATGAGATAGAAAAAATCTTCAGAGTCAACTCACGGGTTGCCAGACAGAGAAATTTATCAAGAGATGTGGTTATTTACTTTTCCAGAAGATCTATTCGTAATGAAATTATACAGGCTTTTTATAAAAAGAGGTTTCAAATTGCAGCTCAAGATGTGATAATTTTAAAAGAAATACCTCCAAAAATTTTAAGAGGTAGAAAAGATTTTACTTTTCTGTCTGATGAGTTAAAACGTCGTCAAATCCAGTTCAGATGGGAGATTCCAAGAGGAATAGTAGTGAATTTGATGGAATACGTTACAGATTAACTACAGTTTTAAAGGCAAGAGATTTCTATCACTCTATTCTAAAGGCAAGACCGTCTTCACCTCCACAAACAAGGATAATTGAAGAGCCCGTTATGGCAGGAGCTTCCTCATTGATGGTCATGGAACAAGCGGTGTTGCCTGTACAGAATCTTGAGATAAAAGATCAAAGGATGACACGAGCTGCCCATAAACGCAAAGAAAAAGAGCAGCAGCAGAAGAGTGGCGATAAAGTAGAAGGAATAATTACTACAGAGCCTGTGGGAGGGGCAAGACCTAAAAGATCTTCGACAGTTGATCTTCAGGCTATGCTTCAAAGGCTTCAGGCGGGTGTAGATGGCCAAGTTCCTGACCTGGAATGTTAATGGCTTAAACTCACCTCAGAAATGGAGAAAAGTCTTCTACTATTTGAAACAACATAATAATGACTTGATATGTTTGCAAGAGACTCATATAACTTCAAAGGACTCAAAATATCTGACAAATTCTCGTTTGGGATCACATTTTATAGCTCCAGCTCCAGGGAAAAAAGGGGGTGTTGTAATTTATGTGAAGAAAAATTTATTGGCTAAATTAATTGAGGTTGATCTTGAAGGAAGATATGTCTTTGTGGAACTACTGTTACAAGGCAAGAAAGTTCTTATTGTTGGAGTATATGCCCCTAATCAACAACAGAAGCAATTTTATAAGCTTTTGCATGGGAAGATATCCCAGTTGGATTATAAATCTGTAATTTTGATGGGTGACTGGAATGGAGTTTTGGATATAACTATAGATAAAAAGAGCTCTTCAAAAAATTTCATTCAAACTAAATTACCAAAACTTTTTTTGATTTGAAAGAAGAGTTAGAATTTATTGACATTTGGTGAGAAAGGAACACAAGTGATAGAGATTTTACCTTCTATTCGGATAGACACCAGTCATTTTCAAGGATTGACTTCTTTTTGATTACTAGTGATTTTCTTTCTAGGATGAGAAAGGTAAAAATCTTTCCCAGGACCCTTTCAGACCATAGTCCTGTGTGGATGGAGCTATACTTGGAAGATAGGAACAGAAGGCCTTGGAGACTGAATGAGAATTTGTTTACCCGGGGAGAGTTTGTACAAAAATGTAAAGAGTATTTAAAGGAGTTTTTTGCTTTAAATATGAATAAGGGTACATCGATGCCCATGGTCTGGGATGCCAGTAAGGCATATATGAGGGGAATTTTAATTCATTTAAATAAAGTTTCTAGGGATAAAAGGATACAAAGACGTAGAGAAATAGAAGATGAGATTAAAATAAAAGAAGAAGCACTTGCTCTTAACCCAACTGATAATAACTTAAAGGTTTCTATAAAGATGCTTAGGGAACAATTTAATATGTTGATGGCAGATCAGGTGGCTACCAATTTGTGTTATATGAGACATAATACTTTCTATAATGCGAATAAGCCTGGGACGCGGTTGGTTTATCAGTTACGAAAGAAACAGAAGGCTAGGATTATAGAGAAAATAAAATATAAAGGTACTGAGGTTTTTCAGCAAAATTTGATTAAAAAGAGTTTTTTAGATTTTTACACAAAACTATACTCAAGTGATAATATAAAGGGAATGGATATAGATAAATATTTACAATCAGTACATTTTCCTAAACTTTCTGAGGAACAGCAAAATGGGATGAATTGTTTAATTACTGTGGAGGAAATTGGCTTAGCTATCAAGCAGTTAAAGGTGGGAAAGTCTCCAGGAACAGATGGATTGACGTCGACGTATTATAAAAATTTATCTGAAGAAATGTTGGAGCCATTAAAGGAGCTTTTTAATAGTATCTTGCTGGGAGCATAAGTTCCTCCTTCTTGGAAAATAGCATTTATATCATTGATTCCGAAGGAGGATCAAGATCTTACAGAGCCTAAGAATTATAGGCCGATATCATTACTAAATGTAGATTACAAGATTTTTACAAAAATTTTGGCAAATAGATTAATTCAGGTTATGAAGGATTTGATTCACAGTGATCAATCAGGATTCATAACAGGGCGATACATGAAATATAATGTTAGACAAATTATTAACTTAATTGAGTATTTGGATAAGAACAACCAGATTCCTGTGGCTTTTATATTTTTGGATGCTGAAAAAGCCTTTGATCAATTAGATTGGCAATTCTTATTCTCACTGGTAGAGAAAATGAATTTTGGGGATAATTTTTTACATGCACTTAAAGCTATATATCAGCAACAATCTGCTCAAATTGTTGTTAATGGGGGATTGACTGAGACTTTTAATATTGAAAAAGGGACAAGACAAGGATGTCCATTATCTCCATTGTTATTTGTTTTAACATTGGAGATTTTGTTGATCCAGATTCGAGAATCAACTGTAATCAAGGGCATAAAGATAAGAAAAAATGAGTGTAAATTGCGGGCTTTTGCGGATGATTTGGTTTTGATTTTGGAACAACCGATTAGAGCGGTTGATTGTCTATTAGAACTTATAACACAGTATGGAAAAGTTTCTGGTTTTAAAGTCAATAACCATAAGACTAAGATATTATCTAAGAATATGTTAGCCAATGACAAGGAAAGTTTGGTTAAAGCCACAGGTTTTCAGATGGTGAAAAAGGTTAAATATCTGGGAGTATATTTAACTGCCTCAAATGGAAAGTTGTATAAAAATAATTATGAATTACTATGGGCAAAATTGCAAAAGGATTTAAATGACTTGAAAAAACTGCAATTGTCACTGTTGGGGAGAATTTCAGCTGTAAAAATGAATGTTCTACCAAAGTTTCTTTTCTTGTTTCAGATGATACCTATTTTAAAAAAAGATGTAAATTTGGAGGAATGGCAGAAGGGTATCAATAAATTCATTTGGGCTGGGAAAAAACCAAGGGTTAAGTTTAAGATTTTGCAAGATGCCCGAGAAAGAGGAGGACTTAAAGCATCTAACTTGAAATTATACTATGATGCAGCCGCCTTAACTTGGATAAGTGATTGGCTTAATTTAACAAATAAGGATATTCTTGTTCTTGAAGGGTGGGATTTAATGTATGGTTGGCATGCATATTTAATTTTTAATAAGAAAGTGGACCGGGCTTTCAAATCACATATTTTGAGGAGTGCCTTACTTCGAGTTTGGAAAAAGTATTATTATAGGTTAAACTGTAAAATACCTATCTGGGGGATTCCTAGACATGCAATTGAGGGAATTTCTAAGGGGATGAACTTTGATAAAATTTTATATAAAGAATTATTAATTTGGTCAGGTTCGGATTGGCATTTAAAATCTCTAGAGGTATTAAGGCAAGAAAATATTCTATAGTCATGGTTTCAATATTTACAAATAGTGGACAGGTGGACTGTAGATAAGAAAGAAGGAATAACACTAGAAGATGGAAATCTGGTTATTCAGATTAAAGATCAGAGTCAGGCCCGTATAAAAATTTTTTTACAATTCTTTAATAGAATTAGACTCTGAAACAGAATTGGTTAAAGACTGTATGATTAAATCGGCTCAGAATATCCAGGATCCGATCCCATTGGACTTATGGGAAACAATTTGGATTAGAAATGTTAAATTTACACAAGCTCAAAATTTGAGGGAAAATTTTTATAAAATGTTTTACAGATGGCATTTAGATCCTAAAAAATTATCTTGTATGTATCCATATTTACAACCCAAATGTTGGAGATGTGGTAATATGGATGCGACATATTTTCATGTTTGGTGGAATTGTAAAAAAGTAAAGGCTTTTTGGATTATGATTTGGTGGAACATTCAAAAGATTTTTAAAAGGAAGATAAAGTTCACCCCTCAATTATTCCTATTGGGTATCTTTGTGGATTTAAATGACAAAGAAACTACTTTAATGTTGAATTTATTAACTGCAGCAAGGTTATTAGTAGGCTCGTATTGGAAGAAGGACTCGTTGCCTACTTTAGAAGAATGGATATTTAAAGTTTCTAACTTTGCAGAAATGGCAAAAATTTCTGCTTTTTTGAAGGATCATACACAAGAAAGATATATTATTGTATGGAGAAGATGGATAGATTATATTCAGAAAAAATGTGGGACTATAAAGTTTCATTTATTTTATGAGTAAATTTTATAGTAACTGTTGTAGAGATTTGTTTATATGACTTAATTTAAGGGGAGTTAAAGGTTAAGTATGATGGTTTTTTTTCGTTTTTTTTCTTTCTTTTTTTTCTTTTTTTTAACTTTCTTATTAATAACCCTGTACTCTGCTCTGGGAAGCGAGGGGGGGAGGATTGAGGGTGGGTGGGTGGGTGAGTGGGTGGGTAATGATAATATAGTCATGGCAAATGCTTGGGCATTTTCCCTATGCTGCGTTCATGTGTGTGAGAGGGATGAGAGGGGAGGAAGGAGTAGGGAGGAAGTAGGATGGTTAGAGGAGAAGAGGAGGGGAAGAGAGTAGGAGGAGAGGAGAGAAAGAGGAGGGAAGTAGGGAAGGTTTAGAGAAGGTGGACACAGCCTGGGGGGAATGGGCAGGCGGTACCAATGGTTAGGAGTTTATTTTAATTGAATTATTTTGTCTGAATAAATGGAAAATAAAAACTTTTTAATAAAAAAAACATAAACAGAAAGCTGGCAAGGAAAAACAATAAATGGTATATGTATGAAAGATCAAAAGAAAAGAGGATAAAGCAACTGGAACATTGAAAAAAAACAAAAGTTTGATATTGGCTTTTCAAGAGCAAATTATCATATAGCTCATGCAAGAATGTTGCATTCTGATTATAAACTGATTATAAATAATGATATATCTTAGTAAACCAAAATGATTTATTAAAGCATCTATAAAAACATCATGTTCCAGTAAAGAAAAATTGGTGGGAACATAACATTGAAAAAGTAGTGAAAAATGGTCAGGTTAAAATATTTTGGGATTTCTGAATATAAACTGATAAAATTTTGACTCATGATACACCAGATTTTATGGTATTGAAAAGAAAAAGGTATGGATATTTGATGTGGCAGTACCAGGGGGTAGTAGAATAGAAGACAAAGAATTGGAAAAGCTCATAAAGTATCAAGATCTGAAAATAGAAACTGAAATATTATGGCATAAACTCGCTGTGGTGGTCCTAGTGATTATTGGCATATTAGGTGCCATAGCAAAAAATCTTGGACAGCACTTAAAAAATCTGCACCTAAACATATTTCCATTTTTCAGTTTACAAAAGGCCACACTGGTTGGATTTGCACATATGTTATGATAATACATTAGAACTAGACTCATATGAAGACCAATACTAGCTGAAGAACAGCGGTGATTTCACAGTTTTGTATATATAATAATAATAACAATACACCATCAAAAAATAAGGTCTGCCTATCCCAGTCATTGGGAAGGATTTGATAGGTGGGTAAAAATGACAAATTCAGTCCAGTCTAAACATCTGGCTTACTGTGCAACTGATTGTAATACACAGCAATGTTAATAGACTACTTACCAAGCAGCATAGAAGAACTGAAATGTTGCAGAAAGAGAGAGAGAGAGAGAGAGAGAGAGAGAGAGAGAGAGAGAGAGAGAGAGAGAGAGAGAGAGAGAAAGAAAGAAAGAAAGAAAGAAAGAAAGAAAGAAAGAAAGAAAGAAAGAAGGCATTGGAAAAATATCTGAAGGACAGTGAGGAAGATGACAAATGCACAGAAGCTGTAACCATGAGGTTACTGAATACTGAAGAGCCCAAACTGGACTATAAGAAGGACCAAATGAAGAATAGAAAAGAGACATGGCAAGTATTATATGGCCAGTATATCTGCAGGCAGGCAGATAACAAGAGCTGGCAATGGCTAGGAACAGGAAAGTTGAAGAAAGAAGCAGAGGACTCGAGCTAAAGACCAAATGCATACAAAGCCAGAATCTAGAAGACACCAGCAGACAGCAAATGCCTCCTCTGCAAGAAACTGAAGAAATGGTGAACCATCTAGTTAGCTGCTGTAAGAAGATCATATAAGCTGACTACAAACAATGGCATAACAAAGTAGCAACAATGGTGCATTAGAATATCTTCAAGAAACACTATTTCCCTGCAAGCAAGAACTGGTAGGACAATTAAATAGACAAAGTAATAGAAAATGAAGATGCACTTGCTAAAGCCCCTGCCAGATAACAGCCAGATTTAACAGTTGTTGATAGGATTAAAAAAAAGTCTGGATAATGGACAATGTAAAACCCAAAGACAGTAAAAGAAAAGAAATTAGAGAAAACCACACAATATAAAGACCTGGAAATAAAGTAGGATGACTGTGGTTAGCGAAAGCAAAAATAGTACTGATAATAAAATACAAATTGTGTGTAATTCCAAAGTATCTGGAGGGCCAGTTGAACACCATTGGCACTGACTAGATCACCAACAGTCAATTGCAAAAGGAAGCTTTACTTGGAAGAGCTTATATCCTGCAATGATACATTTAACATTATTAAACAATAGGTAAAAAAAATGCCAAATCCAGTCTAAACATCTGGCTGATTGTGTGACTAACTATAATAATATTTTACTTTAGTTATATCTTTTATAGCTGTTTTTTTCTTTTAGTATGGTATATGTCTATGGAGATTCTCAACCATCCAGTTCATGGTTGTCCCAAAGATGCTTTTTCAAGAGGCAACTGGACTTTCTTGTTTTTCTTTGAAGATGTTTTGCTTCTCATTCAAGAAGCTTCTTCAGCTCTGACTGGATGGTGGGGAATGGAAGGATTTATATTCCTTGCAGCCGGCTGGTCATTTGCATTCTTTTAGAGGGTCATTGAGGCCAATTGAAAGTTTATCTGTGTCCTCAAGGTCACCTGAATGGTGCAAATGGGTGTGGAGCCTTCTGGAATTGTTAAAAGGAGTGTGTTGTAGACTGGAGATAAATGATATCATGTTCCTCCCCCTCTATTGAGAGAGGGCCATTCAATTTTGACATAGATGGCCTTTTTGACCCCTCTTTCAAATGATGGTCCTCTCTACCCAAAATATAGACTTTGCTGTCTTCAAAAGAGTGGCCTTTGTCTTTTAAATGCAGATGGATTGCTGAATCTTGTCCTGTTGGCTTTAAACCCAAGAATACACTAACGCAGAAGCTTGTCCACCCCAAGGATAAAACACCCAGATACAAACTAAACAATGTGGTATATACAGTACAATGCAGTGAGACATGTGCAGATCTGTACATTGGGGAAACAAAACAACCACTTCAAAAATGCCTGGCACAAAATAGGAGATCAAAATGTGCATGTATGTTGTGTTGGCTAAAGATCCTCCTGAGCTTTCCAGATATTCCTGCAACGTATAGAATAACAACACTGCTTCGTTTATCCATACGTTGCAGGAATATCTGAAAAGCTCAGGAGGAGCACACTTTAAACCCAAGAATACACTAAGGCAGAAGCTTGTCCACCCCAAGAATAAAACACCCAGACACAAACTAAGCAATGTGGTATATGCAGTACAATGCAGTGAGACATGTGCAAATCTGTACATTGGGGAAACAAAACAACCACTTTATAAATGCATGGCACAAATAGGAGAACAAATCCATCAGGACAAGATTGAGCTGTTCATCTGCATTTAAAAGACAAAGGACACTCTTTTGAAGATAGCAAAGTCCACATTTTGGAGAGAGAGGACCACTGGTTTGAAAAAAAGGTCAAAGAGGCCATCTATGTCAAAACTGAATGGCCCTCTCTCAATAGAGGGGGAGAAACACAACATCATCTATCTCCAGTCTACAACACATTCCTTTCAGCATTTCCAAGAAGGCTCCACCCCTATTTGCACCACTCAGGAGATCTTGAGGACACAGATTAACTTCCAAGTGGCCTCAATGACTCTCTAAAAATGCAAATGACCAGCAGGCTACAAGGATTATAAATCCTTCCATTCCCGACTATCCAGTCAGAGCTGAAGAAGTTTTAACAAGATTTAACAAATAAAAATATACTTGTTCTTGAGAGATGGGATTTATTATATAGATGGCATGCATATTTAATTTACGACAAAAAAGTGGATCAGGTTTTTAAATCCCATATTTTAAGAAGTGCTTTATTATGTGTCTGGAAGAAGTAGGTTAAATTATAAAATATCAATTTGGGGGATTCCTGGACACGCGATAGAGGGGGTATCTAGGGGTGTGAATTTGGATAGGATTTCTTATAAGGAATTACTTAGATTGGTAGGGAATGATTGGCATTTAAAATCGTTAGTTGAGTTAAAGCAAGAAAATATTGTACAGTCTTGGTTTCAGTATAATCAATTGTTGGTTAGGTGGAAGTTAGATCAAAAGGTTGGTATTACTTTAATGGACGAGAATTTGGTAAAACAGATTAAAGATCAAAACCAAGTGCATATAAAGAGAATTTATAATGTTTTAATAGAAATGGATTCGGAAATGGAATTAGTTAAGGATTGTATGGTAAAGTGGGCTCAAAATATTCAAGAACCGATTCCATTGGATACATGGGAGGTAATTTGGGTCAGAAATGTAAAATGTACCCAGGCACAAAATTTAAGAGAAAATTTTTATAAAATATTTTATAGATGGCATCTGGATCCTAAAAAGTTGTCTTGTATATATCCTAATGTACAGCCCAAATGTTGGAGATGTGGTAGTTTGGATGCCACTTATTTTCATATATGGTGGACTTGTAGAAATATAAAAGCCTTTTGGATTAAGATTTGGTGGAACATTCAACAGATTTTCAAGAGAAAGATAAAGTTTACCCTACAATTATTTCTATTGAGTGTTATTACAGATTGTGATGCTAAAGAAATTAATTTGATGTTGAATTTGATAACAGCTGCAAGGTTACTAGTAGGGCAATATTGGAAGAAGGATTGTTTACCTACTATAGAAGAATGGACGCTTAAAGTGTCCAACTTAGCAGAAATGGCTAAGATTTCTGCTTACTTGAAGGATCATTCACTAGAAAGATACACTTCGGTTTGGAGAAGATGGATAAATTATATTCAGAATAAATATGGGACTAAAAAGTTTCATTTAGCTTATGAGTAAATTTTAGAGTATTATTATGATATTATTATTATTATTAGTATTAGTATTGTTTAACAATTTGGAGATTGTATTGTTTAATATTTAGGATATTAACCTGTTTATATTTTCATTATTATTATGTTTATTTTCAATTTGTTTATATTTATGTTAAAGGGGAGCATTATGGACTTGGTTATTTATATAGTTGGTTAATGTTAGTTAGATTATGATTATCATATTTGAAACCCTGTACGCAGCTCTGGGAAGTTGGGGGGGGGGTTTGGGGGGGTTATATTGTAATTTTTATAAAACTTTTTAATTAAAAAAAAGAAGCTTCTTGGATGATAAGCGGAATGTCTTCAAAGAAAAACAAGAAAGTCCAATTGCCTCTTGGAAAAGAATCTTTGGGAATTCAGTATGGTACGTTTCTTTTAATATGGTAGCATATTTTATGTGTAACAGTGAATCTTATGCAATAGTGATACAATTAAGTGCACTTTTAATGCTGATGCCCAAATTATATTTGGATTCAACAATAGAACTTCACTGTATATTTATGAGGAATTTGCCAAAATTTTGTATCTCTTGGTTTGTTTGTAAATCAGTAATATTAGCATATTTACTCATAGCATGTGTATCAATTAATAATCTTGTAAACTTTCATTAATGTGGTTGGTTTTCCATTTTTCAGCATCATCTTTTAGATGGACCTTTAAATTCCATTTTCAGCAGATGAATACATTGTCAGTTTAATGATTTAAAGATGCCTTATTATAGCTTACTTGGCTACTGTTCCATTGTAAGCCTATATTAATATTTTATTGTCTTTAATATTATTATATGATGCAGGCTTTATATAAGTGGATTTGACAGGCGTTTTGGTTGGCTTGACAACCAGAGAGAAAAATTAATGTTCTGCGTTTAATCTCAGCTCAAGGCAATTATTTTGGAGGTCGAAACTGTCATTATTATGCTAAATTATTTAATGTAATAAACTATTGACATGGTGTCAATCGATAGATTTTTTTTTATAAAAACTGTTTATTTCATATTAAGTTTTTCTTTGCTCAGGGTAGTACACTACTTCTGTATTTCTTGAACAGGTAGTTATACAATTGTAATTTACAGAACTAGTTTAAACAAGTACAGATTTAGTGACCAAGTGATTCTTGAAGCTTTAAACTGATAAACTGCTAGAAGTACTTGCTCCAGAAAAGAAGCATTTTGCTAGTTTGACTGAAGAATATTTAACTTCATAAATTTATGATGAAAATCTGTTCATATTTTAAAACAAAAATACATTGCCAAGAGGGAGTTTCTACTATCCATCATAAACCTTTATGTGGAGATAATAAAAGCAGATTTAATGAACTCACACTGTGTACTTTATTGCCCTAAAATGCAATATATGCTTTTGTAAAACAGATATATTGAAAGTTAAACTGAACTACAAAGTGATATTAAAGACTGTTTTGCTGAATAAAATCACACAAAAATCCTTTTTTTTCTGCTGAAGTTGTATATCTTCATAATACTGTGTATCCTTGTACCCATAGCATAATAGTTTCCAAATTTGTTTTCCTACAGATAGATAAAAAACCCATCTGTTGGATATATGTATATGAATGATCCACTGATGTATCTTTTTTTATCTATTACTTGAATCATTCAGTCAGTCCACTTCTTTCCTCCTCCTCCTCCTCCTATTATTATTATTATTATTACTATTATTATTATTATTATTTTATTAAAAAATTTTAAAATTTTACAATAAAAGCCCCTTATCCAATCCCTCCCAACCCACCCCAAAACCCTCCCCCATTCTTCCCAGAGCTGAGTACAGGCTTAACTAGAACTTAAAAGAAAAAAAGTTTTAAACCCAAATAAACCTTAAGCAAATATAATTACACTCAATAAACAAGTTGTAAAATACTTTAACTCCATTATATATAAAAAACAAAAAGAGGAAGAAGAAAAAAAAGAGAAGATAAAAAAAATAAACAAAATAAAAAATTAAAAAATAATAATAATTACACTTCTAGATAATATCTTAAACTTTAAATATAAATTATTCAAAAGCTAAATAATTTTTCTTATATCATACTTATATTGTATAAAATTTATCCATCTTTTCCACACCAAGAGATACTTCTCTTGCGATTGATCTTTCAAGAAAGCCGAAATTTTTGCCATTTCTGCTAAGAAACTTTAAAAAACCATTCTTGCAAAGTAGGCAAAGATTCCTTCTTCCAGTATTGCCCTATTAACAACCTAGCCGCAGTGATTAAATTTAACATTAAAATAACCTCTTTGTCATCACAATCCAAAACAATACCCAATAAGAACAATTGTGGAGTAAATTTTATCCTTCTTTTAAAAATTCTTTGAATATTCCACCATATCTTAATCCAAAAAGCTTTTATACTTATCTACATTCAAAAGAGATATAGGTCTATAATTCTTTGGTAGAGTAAGATCTTGGTCTTCTTTTGGGATCAAAGATATAAAAGTTCTACCCCAAGACAAGGGGGTCTCTAAACCCTGTAATATATTATTAAAAAGTTCCTTTAAAGGTTCTATCAACTCATCTATCAAAGTCTTATAATATATTGATGTCAATCCATCACTACCAGGTGCTTTACCTAACTTTAATTCTTTAATTGCTGTCATCATTTCCTCTATAGTAATCAATCCATTAATTTCTTGTTTCTGATCTTCTGTTAATTTAGGAAAATGAGCATCTTGTAAATATTTATCTATATCTGAAACCTGTACTTTCCTGCCCATATATAATTTCTTATAATAATCTAAAAAAGATTTCTTAATCAATTCCTTCTGGAATACCAATTTACCATTATAATTTATTTTATCTATAATTCTCGACTTCTGTTTCTTTCGCAGTTGATAAGCCAGCCATCTCCCTGGCTTATTAGCGTTACAAAATGTGTTATGTTTCATATACAATAAATTAGTTGCAGTCTGATCTGCCATTAACATATTAAATTGCGATTTAAGCAATTTTATGGATTCCTTAACCTTCTCATCTGTAAGATTCGAAATTAAAACTTTTTCTTTTAATTTAATCTCATCTTCCAACTCCTTACGTTTCTGCACCTGTTTCTGTCTATAAGTCTTATTCATTTGTATCAAAACCCCACGCATGTAAGCTTTACTTGCATCCCATACCATTGACATTGAAGTTCCCTTATGCATATTTAAAACAAAATATTCCTTTAAGTGCTCTTTAAGTTTCTGAACATTCTTTTCTTGTCTAAACAAATTTTCATTCAACCTCCAAGATCTCCTCTCCTCTTTTTCAGTATCCAATTCCATCCACACTGGACTATGATCTGTCAATATCCTTGGAAATATCTTTACATTCTTTACCCTAAAATATAAATCTGTTGTGATCAGAAAAAAGTCAATTCTTGAAAAAGATTGATGTCTGTCCGAAAAAAAGGTGAAATCTCTCTCTTCCAAATTATGTTCTCGCCAATAGTCTCGCAACTCCCAGTCCTCTTTCAAATCAAAAAAGGCCTTAGGTAATTTGGCCTATTTAAAAGAAGTAGAAAGTCCTTTTTTATCTCTATATGTATCTAAAACTCCATTCCAATCTCCCATTAATATAACAGATCTATAGTCCAATAAAATCAGTTTTTGATGTAGCAACCTATAAAATCGTTCCTGTTGTTGATTTGGTGCGTACAAACCTACTATAAGTATTTTCTTACCATACAATCCCACTTCAATCATAACATATCTCCCTTGAGGATCAGAATCTACTAAACAAGCTGATAAATTTTGCTTAACATAGATAACTACTCCCCCTTTTTCCCCAAGTGCAAAAGATACAAAGTGAGATCCCAATCGAGCATTAACTAAATATTTTTGATCCTTAGAAATAATATGCGTTTCCTGCAAACAAATAATGTCATTATTATGTTGCTTCAAATAGTGAAATATTTTCTTTCTCTTCTGAGGGGAATTAAGGCCATTAGCATTCCATGTCAGGAGCTTTACCATCTCCCTCATCCAAAAGCCTGGAGAAGACTGCTTGAAGATCTGCCATTGAAGATTGTACCAAAGATCTCTTAGGTCTTGCTCCTCCCACAGGCTCAGAAACAAATTCTTGTGGAACTTCTTTAACATCTTTCTTCTGTTGTTCTTTTTCCTTACGTCTATGCGCTGCCCGAGTCATTCTTTGCTCTTTCATCTCAGCTTGTTGAAACCACTCAGCCTGTGATTTTCCAGCTTTCATCAATACAGCTTCTTCAGACTGCTGTTCAACCTCCTTCCCATCCAAGACTTTAAACATTGTAGGTGGTGATGAGCATGCTCCCAGGACCGAAATATAAAACTCCTTTGCTTTAGAAACAGTATTAAGTCTATAGCGTGTCCCCGCATGGCTCACCACGATTCCAATCGGAATATCCCATCTGAATGGCATCAGCCTTTTTTTAAGTTCATCTGCTAAAAAAGCAAACTCTTTTCTTCTTCTTAAAATTTTAGATGGGATCTCCTTTAAAATTATAACATCTTGTGCAGCAATGTGAAACCTCTTATTATAAAAAGCTTGTATGATTTCATTGCGCAGAGATCTTTTCCCAAAGTAAATTACCACATCTCTTGGCAGATTTCTTTGCTTTGCAACCCAGGAGTTAACTCTAAATATTTTTTCAACTTCTCTAGATATTTCCTCTTTTTCTCTGCCCAAAATCACAGCAAAGTCATTTACTACCATCTCTCTTAGGTCCTGTTGCATGTCCTCTCTCAAGCCTCTGATTCTTAAAGCAAATTCCATCTCTCTATATTGGGACATAACAATTTCATCTTGAGAAATTTCCACCTTTTTTTCCATTCCTTCAAATTTTTCCTCCAACACCTCCACTTTGTCTGCAACTTCTTCAACTCGAGAATCCAATTTTTCAACCACAGAAGCAAGTCCTTTTAAAGCCAAAACTATATCTTGCCTCAAAATACTGTTATTCTCCACTAAAAGCTCTTTCACTTCCCCTCTAATTTGAAATATAGCATTTCCCATTATATCTTGCATATCTTTTACCGTTATTGGTTGTAGAGGAGGAGAAGATGGTGGTGTAGCTTTAGGTTGTTGTGCTGGTAATATCGCAGGAGAAGAGGCCACCTTGGGTACTGTAGAAGTCACTTGACGCTTTGAAGCCATCTTCAAAGATTTATTTCTTCTTTCCTCCTTCTTGAAAAAAATACAGAAAAATACAAAAAAAATCCCTTAAAAAAGTAACGAAAAAAAGCTAAACAGAGAGGGAAAATACTCCTCCTAAAACCCAGATCCACCTTCAAAAAATCATTCAAATCCGTTCCATTCCGTTCCAATCACTTAAAAAGAAAAAAACCTGCCGATCGCCATTTTACTTTCCCTCTCAGCAAAAAAAAAAAGGGAATAAAAATCAATCTTTAAACTTAAAGTCCCCCCAAAAAATAAATAAAAGTAAAATCCTCTATTCAGCTCTGTCCGCTTTTAAGATAACTCACCAGATCACTTTAACAGCGGAGGTAGGAGCGGTGTCTTGCTTTGTCCCTAGAGACAAAGACAGCTGAGAAGCGGAGACAATCTGAACTCCGTGGGAGCACTCTTTTCTCCCCCCCAAAAAAATTCTTTGGGGAATTTCAGAGGCTCTACCACTATTCATATGATACTCCCCTCCCTCCCTTTGCCTGGGAAGGAGGTTTTGAACCGCAGAACAGCTGATGCCTGCTGTTCTCAGTGGTTCTAACACTGTCTCAGGAGGATGGATACAAAGTATCCGCCATCGCCAGCGCAAATCCACCGGAAGCCCCCTATTATTATTATTATTATTATTATTATTATTATTATTACAGGGTCTTTGGGCAGCTAGATATATTTGGGTCCTATTTTGATGCACTTTGGGCTTTAATGCTGATGTTCATAAATATTTGTATAAAACTCTAAAAATAGGAGATAAGATGATAAATAACATTTATTTGAATAATTATCTTAAAATGATTACTTTATAATGATAATTTCTGATTTACAATTTTCTTTGGACTTGAAGTTGAATTAATCCATCAAAATATTTTAGTCTAAGTCTGTTGGTCTCCTTAAAGGATATATTAGAAAAAATGGGTTATATACTTTTTCTGATGAGTGTAAGATATTTGAGGGGGCATTATATTGTATGATATATCTTAATATGTAAACACTGAAAACCAGGTTAATTCAAGAAAAACATTTTTTTTCATGGGGGAACTAGAAAGAAGTAATTTTTAAAGAATATTACCATGTTACTAAATTTCATTAATTTCCATATTTCCACATTAAAATTTGGAATTTGTAAATTTATGTAATATTTTAGATATATAATCTTTGATGAAATGATAAAATGAAAAGGAGCAGATAAGAAAGTGATGGGTTGAAAAGAGAATGAGAGGAATGTGTACGTTTTATATAAATAAAATATAGATGCAAAGAATGTGATTAAAGAGATCAAATAATGATTCCTGGTAGTTTACAGAGTGAAAACCTAAGAACAACATAAAATATAAAAACCAATAAAATAGAACTAACCATAAAAAGTATAATTGTAACAATTAATTCTGCAAAATCTTCCAGAACACCTATGCATTTAACTGTTTCTGGAAGGCCAAAAACTTTTACCCTCAGGATTAAAGAGGAAGTGGAGATGGAGAGCAATTTTGAAGGTTATAAGGGATTTTGGAAGTGGATGGAAAGGTATAAATGAAGAGCTACTAGCAAAGCAAATGGAATAAAATAAAATTGAAAAGAAAAGAAAGCCATGACTGCTGCAAGAATATTGAAAAATTGTGAGGTTGCAGGTGTAGATTGTGTAACTCAAAATGTGATTTGCTTATGCTTTGGCTGTGCAACTTGTTTAACATAGAACTAAAAATACTTTATTTAGTAACCTATCTGACAATTGGTTGGATGCAGTTATTGTTTCCCAATATGAAAAGGAAGGTAGCAAGAGTAAATGTGAAAATGATATTCTGAGATGCCTAGGATAGTGTTTCAAAACAGAACAGATGACAATAAGCAAAACTGAGATCACAATGTGGCTTTATGCCATGCAGGGTGTTTGCAGACTACACATATGCTCATCAGAAGTTATTGAGAAATATATCTGCTTGAAGAAGAAAGTTTATGGTATATTTGTTGATTTAGAGGAGTTATACATTGGTTCATTTTTAAGAATCACCAGGCAGATGATGCCTCTAGCAACACAAAGGAAATAACCTTCTCATTATCTCCAAGGTTGATTGGCCTTTTCATTTGAATTGCCTTTGTTTATATTTTGGCTACAAATTCCAATCTTCCTGAGCAACATAGCCAAAGGGGTTATAGTCCCAGCATAATTCTATAGCATCAAGTTGAATAATAATGCATAGTAAAATATTCTTTTGATTCAAGCCTAAAGAACGTAAGCAGATGATGAAAAATTAGGTGCGTGTCACATGTTTAAATTATACATCAATTAAGTTAACAATTTCCATTGAAGCTGTAATTGCTTATATTCTAATTTTTGTATCTATAGATTCCTTCCAAATGGATCATTGGGTCTATTTCATGCTTGTTAAAAGCAAAATTCACTCTTATATGTGAACGGAAAGGGGAGAGAAAATGATTAAAGAAAAGCATTTTCATAGATAATAAAACAAATGTATAAAAATTGAAGCTATACTAATAGTAAATGATATCTACAGTACATTCTCCAGCATGATTGGATGGAGAACCCACGGATGGGTTGTCTTAATCTATCTGCTCCAATTAGACTAAGTCTGAAATTTAGTACCGCCCCCTCTGTGCCAACTGCACCCCAGTTTTAGACTTAGTCTCTTTGCCCCAAGACGCGTTTTGTCTTCGCTCCTGGAGCAGAAGACTGTTTAATTCTATTTAATTACTTAGCTCAGGCTATTATTATTATTTGTTATTTTATTATAGATTCAGAATCGATTATATCTAGAAGAAAGATCAATTATCCCAGTCTGAAGCCTATTCAGGCTGACAGACTCACAATCCTCTCCCTCTAGGGGGGGGGGACTTTTCCCTTCTTTGTTTTCCCTCAGTTAGGGACAGCAAGATCAAACCTTTGATTTAGGTCGTTTTCAGAGCCTCATCAAGCCTGGAGGGAGCCTTCCCAGGTCCCTCGGCCCCAGCAGAGAGCAGCAGGTGAGAATTTGGGCGCGGCCCAATTTTCGGAGCCGGGAGGGCCTGTCAGGCCTTGGACGACAGCTTTTCCAGCCGGCCTAATCACATGCCACCAGCTGCTTTAGGAGCCCAGGCAATTCACCCGAACGAGGGCTCGTTGCAGCTTAGACCCGAGGCCTCAAGGCCTTCTTCCAACGGCCGTTTTTTAGGGCGCGAAATTGGCGGCCGCCATTTTGAATTGCCTCCCGGTGGCCATTTTGGGTATGGCTGAAGCCCCCGGCGGCCATTTTGTATGTGGTTGAGGCCCTCTGCGGCCATTTTGTGAGTGGCGGAAGTCACTGGTGGCCATTTTGTGGGTGGCTGAAGTCACCGGCGGCCATTTTGTGTGGGGCTGAAGCCTTGGCGGCCATTTTGAGTGTGCCTGAAGTCACTGGCGGCCATTTTGTGGGTGGCTGAAGTCACCCGCAGCCATTTTGTGTGGGGCTGAAGCCTCGGTGGCCATTTTGAGTGTGCCTGAAGTCATCGGCGGCCATTTTGTGTGTGACTGAAGCCCTCGGAGGCCCTTTTGTGCGTGGCAAAAGCCCTTGGCGGCCATTTTGTGTGTGGCTGAGGCCCAGACTGCCTGGAACTTTCTTCTGAAGGCAGTATTACATCATCGGTGGCAGGATCGTCGAGAGAGCAGGTTCGACCAGGGAGGGCCTGATCGATCGTAAGTGATTGGGGTGCCCATTAACTCCCCGCCCACCCCCTTTTGGGCTGAAGTATCTCTGTAGACTCCCTTGGTGAAGTACAACGCCGAGGGGGGGCGTTTTGCCAAGGTTGAGACCAGAGCAACTCATCATGGCAGAGAAAGGCAGCGAGCCGGCCAAGAGGAGTCGCCAATCAGAGGCAAGTGGTAAGAGCACCACCAAGCGAGCCCGGCCAAGCAGGGAGCCACAGAGGGAGGAAGGGTGCCAAAGACTGAGAGCGGCCTCCCCAGATCTGACAGGCACGATGGGAAGGTCTATATTTGAGCCCCTTTCTTCGCACAGTGCCTCAGCCCCAGGGGCCTGGTCTCCCCCCAGGGGAATTCCTGAGTCAGATTCAAACCTAACAGTGGCTTCAGGGAGGGGTATAACCGGTCAGGACACCTCAGGGCCCCAGGCCACATTCACTCCCACTGCAGCAGGACTTCGCCCTCCTGAGAACCAGGCCCTGAACCCGAACCTCCTCCAGTCCATGATAGCCCAGGCTGTGGCTCAATTTATGGCCTCCAACACCCCACAGCCACCCCCACAGGCCACACATCATTCACAATCTCCAGATTGGATGGATGATCCCGCATCGGATTTGGAATCTACAGGAGCTGAACAAGCTGGCCTAATTTTGTCTGAGGACGAGGGCATCGCCCCATCCGAACCCACCCCTCCTGTCAGTCTCTTTGACCATTCCTTCTTCAATTCCCTGCTTCTCAAGGCCTGCACCACTGCAAACCTCGCCCAAGAACAGGAGAACCCACCAACATCCCAGGGTCCCCATGCCATATACACTGAGCCCTCTGTCTCACAGAATCATATTCCCTGCCCTCCCCTTTTTCTAAATATAGTCCAGAAACAATGGGAGAACCTAGGATCCCCCTTGAGCCCTGGTGCAGTAGAGAGAACATTGTTCAATGTTGCTCCTTCCCTGACCTCCCTTTTGGAGATTCCTGAGATTGATGAGCCCTTGAACTCATTGTTTCCCAAGTCCAACATCCCTGGGGACATAAGTGAGGCACTAAGGGCAGAGGACAAGAAGATCGAGTCTGCCCTACGCAGAGCCCACCAGGCATTAGCCTGGGCAACGAGGGTGGCAACCTCCATGGCCTTCTTTGCCAGGGCTTCGGTCCTGTGGTTACGGGAGCTCCAACTCAGAGCCCACCAGAATCTGGGTAAGTTGTTGGTCACGTCCCAGTATCTAGCCGATGCCTCCTTACACACGGCCAGATACACTGCCCGGACCATCGCGGCAGACATTTCAGCACGAAGGCTCCTCTGGCTCAGAAACTGGCGAGCAGACACCAAGGCCAAGGGGCGTCTGGCCTCTAAACCTTACACAGGTGGACATCTCTTTGGTAAGGCGCTAGAGCCATACCTAACCGAAGGTAAGGATAAATGCAAGACCTTGGTTAATACATCAAGGAGGGCAGATAGACGCTGGGGGAACTTGTCGCAGAGTAACTACAGAAGGCAGCCCTTTCGGCCAGCGCCAGCCTGGGACTGGGCCCAGGCTCCTCGCCCCTCCTTTCAGAGACAGGAACGACAACAAGGTCGTTCAGCATACAGAGGCAGATCACAGTTCCAGACCAAGCGGTCCTTTCGAGGCGCAGGGAGCCGCTCCTTTAAGCGAGGCAAGTGAACCTGCAGCCTCACCTCCCATAGGAGGCTGGCTGGCCCTCTATTCCAGCATTTGGACGGCCACTACTATGGACGCATGGGTGTTAGACATCGTCTCCCAAGGTCTGAGACTAGAATTTTGTTCCCAACCACCTGACAGATTCCGCTCTTGTCCTATTTCAATGAACAGGACCAGAGCTGAACTTATGTCAGAGGCAATAGCTCATTTATTGCAAATACAAGCAATTGAACCAGTACCACAAGACCAAGAAGGACGAGGGTTTTACTCAAACCTTTTCGTCATTTTCAAGACTTCAGGGGGCTGGAGGGCGATCTTGGACTTAAAAGGTCTAAACCTCTACTTGAGATATAAAAAAATTTAAGATGCAATCACTTCAATCAATCCTGGCTGGCGTCAGGCAAGGTGGCTTTCTTACCTCCATAGACCTGACTGAGGCATATTTGCACATCCCAATTTTTCCTGGACACCGCAAATTCCTCAGATTCAGTTATGCCCGACGCCACTACCAGTACAGAGCCCTACCATTTGGCCTCTCATCTGCACCGAGAGTATTTACAAAGGTACTGGCAGTGATTGCAGCCCACCTTAGACAAATTCCCATCAGAGTTCAATGCTATCTAGATGACATTCTAATTCAGTCATCATCATGGCAAGGCGCCCAAGCAGACCTCACCCTAGCCATCAAGGTTTTGCAGGAGCACGGTTTTTCTGTGAATTTCCAGAAAAGTCATACTGTACCAACAACTCGGCTCCTCCATTTGGGCGCAGTTATAGACACAGGCAACTGCACGGTCTACCTATCTCAGGACCGACGGAACTCTATCCAGACTCTTGTACGTCGGATCCGAAGGGACAGAGTAGTCACATTGGCATCCCTTTCACAACTACTAGGGAAGATGGTGTCCTGCGTGCAAATTGTGCCATGGGCACGTCTCCATGCCAGAGAATTACAGTGGCTTCTCCTTCCATTTCAGAGACTTCATACCAGCACATCCCACCAGAAGGTCCGAGTTCCATGGTCGGTGTTGAACTCCCTTCATTGGTGGGACTCTCTGGCACTGTCACGGGGAGCAGAATTCAAAGAGCCAGACAGGATCACCATCACCACAGACGCAAGCCTATTTGGGTGGGGGGCACACCTCCACACACACTGGGCCCAAGGTCAGTGGTCCAGGCAAGATCTAAAGAACAATATAAACTGGCTGGAACTAAGAGCCATACACATGGCCCTAAAGAGATTCAGCAGCTTAGTACAGGGCCAGCACATCCTGGTCTTAACCGACAACATCACAGCCAAGGCCCATATCAACAGACAGGGGGGAACAAGGTCCAAGCCTCTCATGCAGGAGGCCAGATTGCTGGGGTCTTGGGCGGAACTGAATCTTGCCTCCATCAGGGCGGAGCACATATCAGGAGTGACCAACCAGCAGGCGGACTCATTGAGCAGAGCCACTGTGGACCATTCCGAATGGCAGCTGGATCCGAAGATCTTCAGAGAGATCGTGGACAGGTTTGGTTCCCCAACCTTAGATCTGTTTGCCTCCCCAGCCAACTCACAGCTTCCCAGATTCCTTTCCAGGTTCCCGTCTCCATCAGCGGAAGGAACAGATGCACTCCACAGCCCCTGGCCCAGGGAACTGCTCTATGCCTCTCCTCCCCTGCCTCTTCTACCTGCCACAATCAGGAAGATCCTTCGCGAACAAGCAGAGATCCTCCTGGTCGCCCCGCATTGGCCGAGACGATCTTGGTTCGCCGACCTGATGGAGCTCTCCGCATCCCCTCCATGGAGGATTCCAGCCAATCGGATCTCCCTCATTCAGGGGGAGTTACATCATCCAGACCCTCAATGGCTCCAGTTAACCGTCTGGCACTTGAGAGGCAGGCCTTAGGCCTAGACTCATATTCGTCAAGGGTCATAGCCATGATCCAGCAATCCAGGCGACCCTCGACGAATAGAATATACGATGCCACGTGGAAGAGCTTCTGTAATTGGTGTTTAGCTCACAAAATTGAACCCTTACAGGCTGCAGTGCCAGTTATCTTGGAGTTCCTGATGGACGGTTTGGACAAAGGGCTTTCCACAAGCACCATCCGTAGGCAGGTAGCAGCACTCGCCACGGTTATTTCCTGTGGCAAGGAACCCTTAACACAGCACCCTATGATATGCTCCTTCCTAAAAGGAGCTAACAATGCCAGACCACCAGCGGTACATAGATATCCCTCCTGGAACCTTCATCAGGTTTTACAGGCTCTTGTCTCACCACCCTTTGAGCCAATTGACAATTGTTTGCTCAAACTATTATCAATGAAGGTGGCATTTCTGGTTGCTGTAACTTCAGCCAGAAGAATCTCTGAGCTGGCTGCCCTGTCAGTGAGAAAGGACCTGTGTATCTTCCATAGGGACAGGGTTACTCTCAGGTTAGATCCCTCTTTCGTGCCCAAGGTCAACTCCTTGTATCATAGATCACAGGACATAGTTTTGCCGGATTTCTGTCCGAACCCATCTAATGACATAGAGGCTCAGTGGAACAGATTGGATGTTCGCAGGGCCTTATATTGCTATATACAGAGAACCTCATCCTTCCGCAAGACTGAGGCTCTGTTTGTGTCATTTCACCCTTCGTCGTTAGGACAGAAGTTTTCCTCACCCACTATAGGCAGGTGGATTATAGCTTGTATTTCTCTGGCATACCAGACTCGGTCACTACAAGCTCCCAGCCATATCACGGCCCATTCCACCTGGGGCGCAGCCACTACAGCAGCCTGGTCTACCCAGGCATCCATAGAGGAAGTTTGTAGGGCAGCAACATGGGCATCGCCCTCCTCCTTTGTCCGTCACTACAAGATGGATATATATGCATCTTCTACGGCTTCATTTGGCCGCAAGGTCCTAGAACACGCATTAACATTGGGTGGGAACCAGGCCCAATCTAATTCCCCACCCTAGGGACACAGGGCTTTGGTATGTCCCATCCGTGGGTTCTCCATCCAATCATGCTGGAGAAAGGGGCGTTGTCTTACCTGAACGCCTTTTCTCAGCATGATGATGGAGAATCCACTCCCTCCCATTAGGTCAGTTGGCCTGGTCCCCATTTGTTCAGACGCGTCGGACTAAAGTCTGGGTATCGCCTTAGCCTAAAACTGGGGTGCAGTTGGCACAGAGGGGGCGGTACTAAATTTCAGACTTAGTCTAATTGGAGCAGATAGATTAAGACAACCCATCCGTGGATTCTCCATCATCATGCTGAGAAAAGGCGTTCAGGTAAGACAACGCCCCTTTCTATACAGGCTGAAAAGTGCCAATTATGTTTTGAAGTGAGATGACTGTGGCATTATTGTTCTATCTATTATGGACAAGCCTTTGGGTTCAACAATTCCATTTCCTTTAATCTAAACTACAATTATAACTCCCCAGTAATTTGAACAGGCCTCCAAATGAGCTACAGATTCATAGGTTCATTAAGGAACTTGCTTCTACTTGGTTCTTTCAGTGCCTATAATTTAAAACTCTGCCAGACTCCATTCATTTCTAACATTTTGCTGGAAAATAACAACAGCTATCTGTTGAGAAAGAACTAATCTATACTCCTAGGAGAAGTTATTAAAGCAATGTACAACAGAAGGTAACATTGTCACTGTGAACTATTTTATTAGGTTGTCCCAAATATTTATGACAGTATTAGGGAAGGAACAATTAATGTTTATACAGATTTTGGAAAGAGCTATTAAAACATTGAGGCCATAAAATATTGGATTTTCATTAAAGCTGGCACATATTTATACCCATAGTAGGGCAAATAGTCAGAATTTACTAGAGTGTTATTTATGGACAAGGAGATATTAACATAGAGAATTTAGGTATGTGATATTATGCTGGTCTTCCAGATTTTTTTTAAGCATACCAAAAATGTGTATTGATACTTGAGTTTAAGAAGCTAAACCTACTGTGCATTGTCCAATATTCTGTTTCCCTGAATAAAGTAATATGGTAATCAATATAATAATTTTATCTGTATAAGAAATCATTGTATGTATGGGAGGTAATTTGGGTTAGAAATGTAAAATTTACTCAGGCTCAAAATTTAAGAGATTTTTTTTTATAAAATGTTTTATAGGTGGCATTTAGATCCCAAAAAGCTGTCTTATATGTATCCCAATTTACAGCCCAAATGCTGGAGATGTGGTAGCTTGGATGCAACCTATTTTCATATTTGGTGGACTTGTAGAAATATAAAAGCTTTTTGGATTAAGATTTGGTGGAACAGTCAAAAGATTTTTAAAAGAAAGATAAAGTTCATGCCACAACTATTTTTGTTGGGTGTTATTGTAGATTGTGATGCTAAAGAAACTAATTTGATGTTGAATTTTATAACAACTGCAAGGTTATTAGTAGGGCAATATTGGAAGAAAGATTCTTTGCCTACTATAGAAGATTGGACGCTTAAGGTGTCAAATTTAGCAGAAATGGCGAAAATTTCTGCTTACTTGAAGGATCACTCACAAGAAAGATATATTTTGGTTTGGAGAAGATGGATAGATTATATTCAGAATAAATATGGGATTAAAAAGTTTCATTTAGCCTATGAGTAAACTTTAGAGTATTATTAATAGTTTCTTTTTTAATTTTTATTAGTTTTAGTATGGTTTAACAATATTGATTTGTTTATATTATTATGTTTATTTTTAATTTGTTTATATTTATGTTATAAGGGAATTAAAGTGCGTTATGGACTTGGTTACTTGTTGGGTAATGTTTTTTTTTTAGAGTTTGATTGTTTATTTGTAACCCTGTACTCAGCTCTGGGAAGTGGGGGAGGGGTGGGTGGGTCTTGGGATGTATATTGTATAAAACTTTTCAATAAAAAAAAGAAATCATTGTATATATCTTTACCACATTTAAGACCTATCTTTGAAATTAGTAATCAGGGAATGATTTTTCCATTTGTATATTTTTGTGCAGAGTTCTCTGTCTTCTAAATCTTATGTTTCCTGCTCAGTTTTCTTTCTTACTCTTTTTGGAATTGCCATTCTGTTATGTTTGGTGCTCGGTGAAGTATCCACGAGGCAGCAGTTGAACAAAACAACTCTGTATTTAAGGTTTAAACAGAAGCCTGAATAACTGCAGCTCCACCCCTATTTATATACTCAACAACTTTGTGGCAGCCAATAGGATTCAAGTATTAGTTCCCGCTTTAACACAAGATAATTAGCATGTAGACAGCAAGTCTGGCTCTTAACTGACAGAGTCTTGTGACCGTTTTTTCAACAATTCCAAGTAATTCACCTCAATACATTACACATTCATATATACATATAACAGCTTTCTTAAATTACTTCTTTGAAAGATCATGTTGGATATAGCCATCATGCAAATGGGAAATCACATTGCTTTAATCTATACAATACACTTGAGAGCTCCAACATGTATTAAATTGCTAAGTAACATGAGTTTTCCCCCATTAGTAGTCTCAAAACATCTACACTATCACACATTACTTTTATAAAGCACTTCGAGTCTTGATAATTTGCACATGAAGATTAGTTAGATTGACTACTTTTACTTTAGTTGAAAGTAAAATGGCAAAATTGAGGGACAGTCTGCTTTTCATTTTCTTTTAAGATAGCAATAGCATTTAGGCTTATATACCACCCCAAAACACTTTATAGCACTCTCTGGGCAATTACAATGTAAAAGCATTATCTGCATATTGCCCCCAATAATCTGGGTCATTTTTTTAACCGAACTTGGAAGGATGGAAGGCTGAGTCAACCTTGAGATGGATGAGTTATTGCAGGCTCTTGAGATATAGAGCTAGATCAAAGAAGCATGTACTATACTGTAAAAGGAAAATGAATATTATAAGAACCACATGGTTTTTATACTTCTCAGAGGAGGGACCATTGCACAACATACCTTGGCATATGTTTGTTTTCCTGTCAGATCTGTGCAAGATTGTCTTCATCTCACCGCCAGCCTGTGAGTGATATAGGCTTCAAATATTACTTTTCTAGGGTTATTGTATTTGACATAATCAAATAACGTTGTCAAGATGTGTAAAATTTGTTAGGCTTTGTCACCCACTGCTTTGAAGGATACTCAGTTGACTGGCAGAAGAACAACAAATGTTATGCTGGTATCTGGACTGAACCATGGATCCTAAACAAGTAATCTGTATCTCTGATCTAGGTAACCCTCAATCCCAGGACAAGTCATTTTCATCTTGCAGACTTTCTTATCTATTTTGTGACATCTACTTATTGCTTTCCACTACTTTCATTCTGTACTCTACTCCTTGGTCTCATTTTTCCTGATCATCCTGCTTTCCATTTTTCACAGCTATTCTACTTTCTTCCTCCTTCCTATTAATAGATTGTTTGTAAGCCACCCAGAGTCACTTAGAGTTAGTGGGCAGCTATATAAATCTAACAAACAACAAACAAACAAAAAGATGTTATCATCCCCATTTCCTTCACTGTGGCTACGACATTTGTTCCCCAAGATACCTGCCTGATGTGATAACTTAATGTCTGCTTTTTCCAGTGGATAGGATAAATGGAACAGTGGCTTTAGAGCACTTCATCCAAGTTGAATTTCCTTGTCTAAAATAAAAATTTTCTCTGAATTTAGATGATCAACAACTTAATCTTATCACTTAGATTAGATTGGATCATGTAGATAATAGACTAAAAGAACAGAGATGAAGAATACTGAGGAAGGATATTTAACAACCAGAATGATTTCAACTCTCTTATTTTTAGGCAAATGCAGCATGAACATGAGGCTTCCACTATTTCTGCAGCACATGATGTTATTCTCAACTCACCTCCAGTCAGAAGCTAAAATACGTTTTGCCTGTGTTTTCTGGTTTTCCAGCAATTATGCTGACTTGAGCTGTGCTGCCAATTTATGCAATGCTCTGTCAACTCCCAAATGAAAAGCCCAACCAAGCAAAACATTAGAGCCATTGCAAACTTCTAATGATTACTTTTATTGAGCAGAATCAAACTGGTAAGGTCAAAGGGAAGCTAGTTCTAAGGAAATGGCGGGAAGTAGTTAATTAAACGAATGAAACTTTCCCCATCTGTCTCTGACAGTACAGGTCACATTGTCCAATATATCTAGTAATTATTATGAGAAAGGGGCGTTGTCTTACCTGAACGCCTTTTCTCAGCATGATGATGGAGAATCCACGGATGGGTTGTCTTAATCTATCTGCTCCAATTAGACTAAGTCTGAAATTTAGTACCGCCCCCTTTGTGCCAGCTGCACCCCAGTTTTAGGCTAAGGCAATACTCAGACTTTAGTCCGACGCGTCTGATCAATATGGGAACCAGGCCAACTGACTTTATGGGAGGGAGTGGATTCTCCATCATCATGCTGAGAAAAGGCGTTCAGGTAAGACAACGCCCCTTTCTCCAGCATGATTGGATGGAGAACCCACGGATGGGACATACCAAAGCCCTGTGTCCCTAGGGGTGGGAATTAGCTTGGGCCTGGGTCCCATCCAATGTTAATGCATGTTCTAGAACCTTGCAGCCAAATGAAGCCGTAGAAGAGGCATATATATCCATCTTGTAGTGACGGACAAAGGAAGAGGGCGATGCCCACATTGCTGCCCTACAAATCTCCTCTATGGAGGTCTGGGTACACCAGGCAGCTGTAGTAGCTGTGCCCCAAGTGGAATGGGCTGTGATATGCCTGGGAGCTTGCAGTGACTGAGTCTGGTAGGCCAGAGAAATCCAAGCTCTACTCCACCTGCCTATAGTGGGTGAGGAAACCTTTTGTCCTAATGACAAAGGGTGAAATGACACAAACAGAGCCTCTGTCTTGCGGAAGGATGAGGTTCTCTGTATATAACAATATAAAGCCCTGCGCACATCCAATTTGTTCCACTGAACCTCTATGTCATTAGATGGGTTAGGACAGAAGTCTGGCAAAACTATTTCCTGAGATCTATGATACAAGGAATTAACCTTGGGCACGAAGGAGGGGTCTAGCCGAAGGGTTACCCTGTCCTGATGGAAAATACACAGGTCCTTCCTCACTGACAAAGCGGCCAGCTCAGAGATCCTTCTGGCTGAAGTTACAGCAACAGAAATGCCACCTTCATTGATAACTGTTTGAACAAACAAGTGTCAATAGGTTCAAAGGGTGGCGAAACAAGCGCCTGTAAAACCTGATGAAGGTCCCAGGAGGGGTATCTAGGTACAGTTGGTGGTCTGGCATTGTTAGCTCCCTTTAGGAAGGAGCGTATCATAGGGTGATGTGTTAAGGATTCATTGCCACAGGAAATAACTGTGGCAAGTGCTGCCACCTGCCTACGGATGGTGCTTGTGGAAAGCCCTTTGTCCAGACCATCCATCAGGAACTCCAAGATGACTGGCACTGAAACTGCCAAAAGGTCAATTTTGTGAACCGAACACCAATTACAGAAGCTTTTCCACGTGGCATCGTATATTCTATTCATCGAGGGTCACCTGGATTGCTGGATCATGGCTATGACCCTTGACGAATATGAGTCTCGGCCTAAGGCCTGCCTCTCAAGTGCCAGACGGTTAACTGGAGCCATTGAGGGTCCGTATGGTGTAGCTCCCCCTGAATGAGGGAGATGCGATTGGCTGGGATCCTCCATAGAGGGGATGTGGAGAGCTCCATCAGGTCGGCGAACCAAGAGCGTCTCGGCCAATGCGGCCCAACCAGGAGGACCTCTGCTCGTTCGCTAAGGATCTTCCTGATCGTGGCAGGTAGAAGCGGTAGGGGAGGGAAGGCATAGAGCAGTTCCCTGGGCCAGGGACTGCGGAATGCATCTGTCCCCTCCGCTGATGGAGACGGGAACCTGGAAAGGAATCTGGGAAGCTGTGAGTTGGATGGGGAGGCAAAAAGGTTTAGGGTTGGGGAACCAAACCTGTCCATGATCTCTCTGAACACCTTTGGATCCAGCTGCCATTCAGAATGGTCCACGGTGGCTCTGCTCAGTGAGTCCGCCTGCTGGTTAGTCACTCCGGATATGTGCTCCGCCCTGATGGAGGCAAGATTTAATTCCGCCCAAGACCCCAGCAATTTGGCCTCCTGCATGAGAGGCCTGGACCTTGTCCCCCCCTTGTCTGTTGACATGGGCCTTGGCTGTGATGTTGTCGGTTAAAATCAGGACATGCTAGCCCTGTACTATGTTGCTGAATCTCTTTAGGGCCATGTGTATGGCTCTTAGTTCCAGCCAGTTTATATTGTTCTTTAGATCCTGCTTGGACCACTGACCTTGAGCCCAGTATGTATGGAGGTGTGCCCCCCACCCAAACAGTCTTGCATCTGTGGTGATGGTAATCCTGTCTGGCTCTTTGAATTCTGCTCCCCGTGACAGTGCCGGAGAGTCCCACCATCGAAGGGAGTTCAACACCGACCATGGAACTCGGACCTTCTGGTGGGATGTGCTGGTGTGAAGTCTCTGAAATGGAAGGAGAAGCCACTGTAATTCTCTGGCATGGAGACGTGCCCATGGCACAATTTGCACGCAGGATACCATCTTCCCTAGTAGTTGTGATAGGGATGCCAATGTGACTGCTCTGTCCTTTCGGATCCGACGTACAAGGGTCTGAATAGAGTTCTGTCGGTCCTGAGATAGGTAGACCGTACAATTGTCTGTGTCTATAACAGCGCCCAAATGGAGGAGCCGAGTTGTTGGTACGGTATGACTTTTCTGAAAATTAACAGAAAAACCGTGCTCCTGTAAAACTTTGATGGCTAGGGTGAGGTCTGACTGAGCATTTTGGAATGATGATGATTGAATTAGTATGTCATCTAAATAGCATTGAATTCTAATTGGAATTTGTCTAAGGTGGGCTGCGAGCACTGCCAGTACCTTCGTAAATACTCTCGGTGCAGATGAGAGGCCAAATGGTAGGGCTCTGTACTGGTAGTGTCGTCGGGCATAACTGAATCCGAGGAATCTGCGGTGGTCAGGAAAAGTAGGAATGTGCAAATATGCCTCAGTCAGGTCTATCGAGGTAAGGAAGTCACCTTGCCTGATGCTAGCCAGGATTGATTGAAGTGATTGCATCTTAAACCTCTTATACCTCAAGTAAAGGTTTAGACCTTTTAAGTCTAAGATTGCCCTCCAGCCCCCCGAAGTCTTGGGAATGACGAAGAGGTTTGAGTAAAACCCTCGTCCTTCTTGGTCTTGTGGTACTGGTTCAATTGCTTGTATTTGTAATAAATGAGCTATGGCTTCTGACATAAGATCAGCTCTGGTCCTGCTCGTTGGAATAGGGCAAGAGCAGAATCTGTTAGGTGGTTGGGAACAAAATTCTAGTCTCAGACCTTGGGTGATGGTGTCTAACACCCATGCATCTGTAGTGGTGGCTGCCCAAGTGCTGGAATAAAGGGCCAGCTGGCCTCCTATGGGAGGTGAGACTGTGAGATCACTTGCCTCGTTTAAAAGAACGGCCCCCTGCGCCTCAAAAGGACCGCTTGGTCTGGAACTGTGATCTGCCCCTGTATGCTGAACGATCTTGCTGTCGTTCCTGTCTCTGAAAGGAGGAGTGAGGAGCCTGGGCCCAGTCCCAGGATGGAGCTGGCCGAAAGGGCTGCCTTCTGTAATTACTCTGCGACATATTGCTCCCTGAGCGCTTGTCTCCTTTCTTTGTTGAATTAACCAAAGTTTTACATTTGTCCTTACCTTCTGTTAAGTATGGCTCTAGTGCCTTACCAAAGAGATGTCCACCTTTGTAGGGTTTAGAGGCCAGACGCCACTTGGCCTTGGTGTCTGCTCGCCAATTCCTGAGCCAAAGGAGCCTTCATGCTGAGATGTCCGCCGCGATGGTCCGGGCAGTGTATCTGGCCGTGTGCAGGGAAGCGTCGGCTAGGTACTGAGACATGGCCACTAACTTACCCAGATTCTGGTGAGCTCTGAGCTGGTCCGGAGCTCCCGTAACCATAGGACTGAAGCCCTGGCAAAGAAGGGCTTGTTGCCCAGGCTGATGCCAGGTGGGACCTGCGTAATGCGGAATCAATCTTTTTATCTTCTGCCCTAAGTGCCTCATTTATATCCCCAGGGATGTTAGCATTGGGAAACAATGAGTTCAAGGGCTCATCAATCTCAGGAATCTCCAATAGGGAGGTCAGAGAAGGGGCAACATTGAATAATGTCCTCTCTGCGGCACCAGGACTTGAGAGGGATCCTAAATTCTCCCATTGTTTTTGAACTATATTCAGAAAAAGGGGAGGGCAGGGAATATGGTTCTGAGAGACTGAGGGCTCGGTATATATGGCGTGGGGACCCTTGGATGTTGTAGGTGGGGTCTCCTGCTCTTGAGGGAGGTTTGCAGTAGTGCAGGCCTTGAGTAGCAGGGAATTAAAGAGTGAATGGTCAAAGAGACCTACAGGAGGGGTGGGGTCAGGTGGAGTGATACCCTCATCCTCTGACATAATCAGGCCTGATGGTTCAGCCCCTGTTGATTCTAGATCTGATGAAGGTTCATCCATCATCTCTGGAGATTGGGAATGATACATGGATTGTGGGGGTGGCTGTGGGGCATTGGAAGCCATAAATTGAGCCACAGCCTGGGCTATCATGGACTGAAGATAGTCCGGATTTAAAGTCTGGTTCTCAGGAGGGCGAAGCCCTGCTGCAGTGGGGGTAAATGTGGCCTGAGGGTCCAAATTAAGTGTGTCCTGGCCAGTTGCACCCATCCCTGGAGCCACTCTTGTGGCTGATTCTGATTGGGAAATTCCCCTGGGGGGGGAAACCAGGCCCCTGGGGCTGAGGCACAATGTGAGGAAAGGGGTTCAAAAATGGACCTTCCCGTTGTGCCTGTCTAACCTGGGGAGGCCGCCCTCAGTCTTTGGGACTCCTCCTTCCTCATCTGTGGATTAGTGGTTTCCCTGGTTGACTTGGCTCGTTTGGAAGTATTCTTTCCACTTGCCTCTGTTGGATGTTTCCTCTTGGCCGGCTCGTTGGTAGACTTCTCTGCCATGATGAATCTGCTTTGGGCTCAACCTTAGCAAAAACGCCCCCCCCCTCAGCTTTGTAAACTTACTAAGGGAGCTGGCAGGGATGATCCGGCCCAGTGAGGGGGGTGGGCAATGGGGGGATTGGTAGGCACTGCGTCCTTCCGGAACGAGCTGACCTTCCCCAACCCAAACAGTCTGTGTGAAGATAACGTTAGCGAAATTTAGAGGCCTCTGCCTCAGGTAGTCATAAACTGCCCTCTGGAATTTGCTGCAGGCAGTCTGGGCCTCAGTCAGTTACAAAATGGCGGCCGTGAGGTAATTCAAAATGGCGGCCGCAAGGTTCGCGCCCAAAAAACGGCCGTTAGAAGAAGGCCTTGAGGCCTGAGGCCTAAGCTGCGATGAGCCCTCGTTCTGGAGAATCGCTTGGGCTCCTAGCTGGGAAGCGCTGAGGTTGGCCGAGGACCAAGAAGACCTCCAGGCTTCAGAAATTGGGTCCGCGCCCAAAACTTTCTCCTGCTGCTTGCGACAATCTGCTGAGGCCGAGGGACCTAGAAAAGGCTCCCTCCAGGCCTGAAGAGCCTCATCGTTGCTTGCGGAGCCCCCCAGTCGAACGGCAAGGCTTACCCTGTTTCCGGAGCCGCAGGCCATCAGTGAGCGAAATTCGCGTCTTCCAACGATCAGCTGGCAGCTGGGGAATCGTCGGAGCGGCAGCTGGTGAATCAGAGCTTCCGAAGCAGAGGAATGGCCCCTGGTAGGAGGTTTACCTTGCCTCTGGTAGTTCAAATTCGAGCTTGACTCTTAAGGTGGAAATGTGGGAAGCTCTCAGAAGAAGAAAAAAGGGGATTCCCCCCCCCCGAGGGAAAGGGTCTGTAGATGTCAACCTGTCAGCTTGGCTAAGCAGTAGGCTGAGGATGGATTGATCACTGGAAAAATCTGTGTCAATATTGTCAAAAACCAATTAATGAAAATGGGGAGTTAAAACTAAGCTAACAGGAATAAGAAAAAAGGAATACACAGTCTTCTGCTCCAGGAACGAAGAAAAACGCGTCTTAGAGCAAAGAGACTAAGCCTAAAACTGGGGTGCAGTTGGCACAGAGGGGGCGGTACTAAATTTCAGACTTAGTCTAATTGGAGCAGATAGATTAATACAACCCGTCCATGGGTTCTCCATCCAATCATGCTGGAGAACAGACTTTAGTTTCACCCACACAATTCTTCAGCAGCTTCAGGATTCACACTGATAAAGGACATCAGATTCAAAGCTCTCTTCCCTTCCTTCCCCCTCTGTTGGCAAGTTAGAAGCATGCTGTGGTCCTAAAGGCAGTAGGGTTCGTAGTTTGACAGGTTGCCCCCTTATGAAAGAAAGGGAACCTAGAAACAAAAGAATACACATCAATGCTTGCTAACTTTTCCCTTGTACTGGACCTGGCTTCTGGGGATACTTTGTGTGGAATTGTAATAGAAATCCTCTTATTAATTCAGAAGACAAGACCATGAAGGGTTGGAGAAAACAGGTTTATTTGTGCAAAGGTTCAGAGCATTAGCATGGCAAATTCTGAACCCCGGGCTGCACCCAGGGCGTCACTTTTATACAGCTTACCATCACTGCTTTGCCCAAGGGGTGACTTTTATCTACTTTTAACACAGCAAAAAGGGAGAAGTTTATATCTAGCATTCACACAGTAGAAAAGGAGAAGTTCATACAATTGGTTATCTTACCACATTGCCCTACACGGGTATTATCTTACACCACCTGTGACTTTCTGTTGCCACTTCTTGTAACATGTTTCTTAACAGAGTTGCACATGGGTCATCACACTCAGCCAGTTCCTAATATTTGTCTAAAGCTTGCAACACATAACTTCTGCTAAGTAAAAACCATTTTATGGTATTTTTCCATCTGCCTCATTCCCCCCTTTGAAACTTCACTTAAATCTTTATGATTACTGTGTAGTTTCATATATTGGGGGGTTTCCATCCACTGGGATCAGTCTTTCATATTCCCATAAGGCCAGAGCCCGAGCTGTGGCTCTCTGCTCTACAAGCATAGAAAGACTGTTAGAAATTGCACGTACAAAGATTGGCAGAATACACGGTAAAATTATACATCCAGCTGCTATTAATCCAATAAGTGCCACAATAGTTTGTAGCTCCGGAAGTTTCGGAAACCAGGATCCAAAAGTTTGGGCAAAGTCAAAACCTTTCCATTCTTGATCAGCATTGCGGGTGAGTTGTCTCATTTTAGTGGTTAATTGTTTAATGATTTTCCCTGTCTCATCAATTTGCAAACAACAATAGGAAAGGTTGAACTTTCCACACACCCCTCCTTCTTTTGCTAAAATATAATCTAAGGCCAGCCTATTCTGATACACAGCCCTTCTAATCTTATCGGTAGTGTCAGATAAGATATTAAGGGCCTTATCCAAACGTTGGCCTGCTAGGTCTAGGACTGCTGGTAATCAGATAATCCTGTTCAACATATAGATAGGGGTTCTGTACCCATATCAGCCGTCCTCTGCCCAAGTGGTCTGTCCATAGGTGCACACTATCCGTTCAGAGTTCCAGACATCGGTTTTCTCATATTCCACTGACTCTTTACATGGAAAGTTAGAGAAAGCCATATCCACATCTCTTCTATGTCTCTGCAGGCCTTCCAGGTCATATACAGGAATACCTAGCACTTGTCTGGCCTTGATAGGCAAAAGGAAGAAGGAAGGCTTAATCCAATCCAAAACACAGGATCCTGACCAATTCCTAGGTAGCTATTCATACGCTAGGTTCCCACAAATCCAGTACATATTGTCCGGGGCCACCCATAGCTCTGTCATGCTATTGAGGTAATAAAGTAGGGTGGTACTGAATTTACAAGGCTCTGTAACATTGCCAGGAGACGTCCAGGTGCTATACTCCTGATCTCAGAGTCCTAAACAAATGAGGTCCTCTACAGGTACACTCTGATTTCTCATAAAGCAATTCTTTCCTACTAAGTTGGTTGATAACATCCAGACAACTCCTGTGAAGTGAGTCCTGGCCAAAATGTTCCCGGCCCGGGCCATATTATTAAAAATATCCGGGCTCACCTCTAGAGCTTCCCATGGCCATTGTTCACCCATGTTCGTACCACCACATACAAAACAGTTCTTTATGGTCAGTGTCTTAGCCACCTCCTTGGCCATTTTGATGAACAAATTACTAGCTTTAGTACTTATATGGAGTGGGTCATCATCTAGTTTCCTTAAATTGTCATATACAGACCAAGGATCTAATTTGTCCATCATAGATTCTCTCTATCTGCACAGTGAGGTAAGTCACCGGGTCAGTCCCAGTTCCATCAAACCCAAACCCATAAGCCTTTAATGGTGGGTGAGTCCTATCTATCTCCAATTTAACCTGATTACTGTTCATAACCCATGTAAAGTCACCCAATCCTGGACAACCCTGGTATCCACCTCCTGTATACGCACACACACATCCCCATCCCGAACATTTAACTGAAGCCGCACAAGGCATCCAGTCATGTTCAGGCGTAATCCAGGTGGTTGTCCGTGCCACACAAATATTTATGGTTGAGTTTGTAAGAGTTTTTCCAGGAGTCAGATCCACATCCCACTTTACCTCTTTTGCCTGGTTTGTCTATGGCTGTACAAGCATCAAAGTTTAATACTATCTTTTCCTGTCCCTGTTTAAGGACAGTAATGTGATTAACATATGCATATAGGCCTATTTTCCCTTACGTCTTTGTCCGAACCCTGTATACAAGGTAACATTCAGCTTCTCCGGGGTTTGAGGTTTGTAGCAAACCTCCTTACTCCATAAGGTACACAATGTATACATGGTTCCATTCCTCTGGCATGTTTTTTCCTGTTGGTTTGCAATCTTTTGGGGCTTGAGTGTGATAGACTAAAGTGGTCACAGTAGTCGGACCTTGTTTTGCTTGTGTAACACATTGGTAGCAGTTGTCAGATTTCTGTGGGGCCCTTTGAGTGCGAATGGTGGACAGAGTGGAGTGGGTGGAGAATCATTGTAGCATAGACCCCCTCCATCCCATTACATCTTTTATAGGTTCTTTTCTGTCATCGGCCATAAACACAAAAGGACAAATCAAACTGATTGCATGTCTCAGGCATCCCAATCCTAGCTCACATAATCCCTTCTTTGTTCAAACACTGAGTGCAGGGCCCCTTCCAGTTTACCATTTGGTGGGGTATTCTGGTCATTTGGCGGGGTATACGGACCAGTTTAATCGGGACCCACAGAGCATGTAAACGATGACACCATAGAGTGGAATTATATGTACATTGCCACTATCGAGTCCCTTCATGCTCACAAGGAGGGAGATTATGAGCGGAGCAATTAGAAAGTTGTGTAATGCCATAAATGAAATGCCTTCCTGTGGGTAGATCCACAAAGCATTCATCACATGGAGGGAAAAGGCCAGGAGGGAAAAGGCGCCAGTCCTCATTCACATCCACATTCCCCCCTTCCCGTGTGAAGGGGTTCCCCAGCACAGATATTGGCAGTAGTTCCAGGGGAGTCAGAGTGGGGGCAGGAGTAAAGGCGTCTCCCATATCCAGATCATCAAGTGCCTCTCGCCACCCATCCAGTACCTCCCCACCCCTGCCTTCACCAAATACCACCCTATACAGGTACAGGAGTTAATGACAATACTAATCAGCAACAGTATTACTACCACCCAGATATTTGGCATGAGGGCCTTTCAAATACAGGCAGTTTTCCTCATCCTCTGGCTGGGTTCCATGTTATCTATTATGACCTAAATGTCTGAGGAGTTATGGATATGTGACCACAACCTCCACAGCACAGTTCGTTTGACACCCATGCAAAGGGTGTTAGCTTCCGGAGTAACACCTGCAGGGGTTTTCTTCACCTCTCCCGTTTGCAGGGGGACAGCTTCCAGGGTGTCACCAGAAAGGGAGCGGCTCCTCCTTATCCTACGGACTGTCAGCTTTAGTGGTTGAGACGGGTGACGTCTCACTGTCCAATGGGCAGGGGCAGCCAATTTAACTCAAGACCAATGGATCCACGATTTGATTTCAGCCACCTTAATAGCAAGGGGAGAACATATAACAGTATATGGCCCTTTCCACTTTGGGCTTAAAACTTCCCTTTTCCAGTCCTTCATCCAGATCTCCTGTCCCGGTTGTATATTACGCGTAGGTATGACCAAGATGTGTCAAGACGTGGGTCAAGACATACCATATACTGTTATGTGTTCTCCCCTTGCTATTAAGGTGGCTGAAATCAAATCGTGGATCCATTGGTCCTGAGTTAAATTGGCTGCCCCTGCCCATTGGACAGTGTTGTAACCGCTGGACTACTGTGTTAAGAGCTTGCAACTGTCTCAATTTGATAGTATCTGCCACCTGTCCAGTGTTCTGGACATTCGGCCTGAGTAAGTTAGGGACTCTGCCATATAATAATTCAAATGGTGATATAAGCAGTCTCCTTTGTGGGACACACCGTACTGCAACCAGGGCCATGTTTAAAGCATCTGGCCACTTGAGCTGGGTTTCCTGACATATTTTTGCCAACTTCTCCTTAATGGTTCTATTCATTCTCTCCACCCTTCCTCCCGACTTGAGCATGGAAACTAGAGTGAAGCTTCCATGTTATCCCTAACATAGCAGCTATCTTTTGGGTGGCTCTATGGATAAATTCAGGACCATTGTTTGAAGAGATTCTAGATGGCAACCCATACCGGGGAATAATAATGTGGAGCAAGGCTTTTGTGACCTCAGTAGCTTTTTTTGTCCTTGTCAGGATGCACTCTGGCCACCCAGTGTATGTGCATACTATAACTAGCATTGCTCTATAGGGACCTGAACGTGGCATGTCAGTAAAATCAATCATCAGAGAGTCAAAAGGGTATTTTCCCTTGGGTTGGTGTCCTTGAGGCAGTCGGGATCCTTGCCTAGGTTTGTTGGCCACACAAATCTCACATCTAGCACAAACATTTGCAGCAATGCTATGTATATTGTCAATGTAGACCTCCCATTGCAAGGCATTTGCCAATGCAGTATTCCCCAGGTGCAGTTGCCTATGAACCTGTTGCACTGCATCCCATGCCATATATCCTGGAATAAAGACTCGTTGGTCTGGCAGGATCCACCAACCATCTTCCTGCCATGCTTCAAGGACGTCTATTTGCTTCAAATTATCCAGGGAGTAGTTTGGTTTAACTTGCTCTTGCTCTTTTGAGACACAGGCAGCTAGGTAGTTTGCCTGCATGGCTAATATCTGTTGTGCTGCTACACGAGCTTCCTGGTCTGCCTTATTATTTCCCTGCCGAGTATCTGATGCTCCCTTCTGATGGCCTCTACAGTGCATTCCAGCTACTTCCCTGGGTGCCCACACGCTGTCCAGTAAACACAATATCTGAGATCCATTCTTGATATCCTTTCCTCCTGCAGTTATAAGACCTCTTTCTTTATATAGTGCTCCATGGACTTGCACTGTCAGAAAGGCATATTTGGAGTTTGTGTAGATGTGAACACGTTTTCCTCTGCCAGCTCCAGGGCTCTAGTTAATGCATGCAATTCAGCCAGCTGAGCACTTGTGCCTGGGGGGAGGGGCTCAGCTCCCATACATTCTCCAAAGTTACTACAGCATATCTTGCCTTCCGTGTCCCTTCTTTCACAAACTAGTTCCATCTGTATATATTGTAAAATCTGGATCAGAAAGGGGAACATCCTTCATATCTGGGCAGATAGCATAAGTCTCTTCAATGGCTTGCATGCAACTATGTGTGGTTTCCAGGTCTGGTTCAGGCAGCAACGTGGCTGGATTCAGTGAGTTCGATTGGATTAATGTAATCATTAGGTTATGTGTTATCAGGGCTTGATACTTTAACATGCATGGGTTGGTCAGCCATAAATGTCCCTTTGCTTCCAAGACAGCTTGAGGGCATGCGGCATATAAATATTTAGTTCCTGCCCAAAAGTTAATTTATTAGCTTCCTGTGTTAACAATGCTGTTCCAGCAATCGCTTTAAGGCAAGCAGGCCAACCCTTGGCTACATTATCAAGCTGCTTAGACAGATAAGCAACAGGATGATGCCAGGTTCCTACTTTCTGGGTGAGAACTCCTACTGCCACATTTTGCTTTGTATCTACAATCAGCTGAAACGGCTTTTCCAAATCCGGTAGCCCTAGACTAGGGGCACACATCAAAGCCTCCTTGAGAGCAGTGAAACTGTTATTTTCCTGCTTTTCCCATTGCAACGGTTCTTTATCACTCCCTTCATTGTCCCATACAGAGGTTTTGCTATTAAACTAAAATTAGGGATCCATATTCGGCAGAAGCCAGCAGCACCCAAAAATCCTCTTAACTCTTTCCTATTCTTCGGTACAGGCAGCTGACAGATGCCCCCCTTCCTCTCATGTCCGAGGGTTCTCTTTCCTTCTTCTATGTCATATCCCAAATACCTAACTCTCATCACTACCAATTGGGCTTTCTTCCGAGATGCCTTGTAACCCTGGTCTTGCAGAAGATGAAGTAACTCATAGGTATTCTGTCAGCAGTCATCTTCCATCTGGCAAGTTACCAATAAATCATCTACACACTGCAACATGACATCTGGGTAAGGGATATTCAGGTGCTCCAAATCTTTTCCTAGTGCAGCCCCAAAAAGAGTTGGGGAGTTCTTAAATCCCTGGGGCAACCGCGTCCAGGCATACTGGTGTTTTCTACCTGACACTGGATTTTCGCACTCAAAAGCAAATAAGTGCTGGCTCTTCTCATGTATAGGTATCGTGAAGAAAGCATCTTTCAGATCAATCACTGAGAACCACTTAGCTGTTTGGGGAATCAGTCCTAGAATAACATAGGGGTTCGGTATCATTGGATGTATTGTGACTGTGGCCTCATTCACGACCCACAGGTCTTGTACGGGATGGTATTTACCTTCGCCCTTCAGAATTGGCAGGATTGGAGTATTCCATTTTGATTCTGTAGAGACTAGAATGTGATGGGCTAAATATAAGTCTATCACTTCCTGGATGGCTTGTGCCATGGGTCTGGGATACAAGCATTGTCTAATTCTGATTGGCATTTTTGCTGGAATTTCTTCTACTATGATTGGGGGATGATGCCTAGTGAACCCAGGGGGGTTGTTCTCTGCCCACCGGTACGGTGCGTCAAATTCCTCCCATCTGACATTCTGCTCTATTGCTTGTGCCATCATCACCATTCTCCATTCCTCTTTGCGAGGTACCTCCATTAGTACTTTTCCAAATTTCATTTCCATGGTGCCATCCTCCTCAAAGGAGATCTGCGCCCTTAGTTTGCACAGCAGATCTTTGCCTAATAAAGGGATGGGACAATCTGGCATATATACAAACTGGTGAGTTATAGATCTTCCTCCTGTATTACAAATCAAGGGTTCCAAAAATGGTCGCTGAAATATTTTCCCCATTGCTCTTTGTATGTTGATGGAGTGGGGGAAAGCTTGGCTCAGGGGTTGAATTAGGACTGATCGGGTGGCTCCAGTATCCACAAGGAAGGGAATAGGTTTACCTCCTACTGTTAGACAGACCACAGGTTCCGGGAGGCGGGCTGAACCTGGTCGCTCTCAGTCCCATTCCTCCACTTCTGCCTGGCCTATGAGGGGAGTTCTTGAAAATCCTCCTCTTCATCCTCTCCCTCCCTGGCTTCTCCCTGGGCCACCTCTGTAGCTCTTCACAAACCTGCCTCTTTCCCCTCCTTGTTCTTCATCCTTATCCCTTTCTGGACATTCACTCTTCCAGTGCCCTTCCTTTTTACATATGGCACACTGGTTTCATCCTAAAGTCACTCCATGTCCCCTACTTCTGCCACCTCCTCTTCCTCTTGGCACCCCCATCATAGCGACAGCCAGCAATTCAGCCTTCCTCTGCATTTTCTGGTCCTTCTCCTCCTCCTCCTCCTTTTCTCTATTAACAAAAGTCTTTTGGGCCACTTCCATCAGTTCACTCATAGGCTTACCCAGGGCTCCCTCCAGTCTTTGCAACTTTCTATGGATATCAGGGGCATTTTGTGAGATAAAGGCCATGGCAAGCATTCATGTATTGTCGGGTTCTGTTGGATCAATGGGAGTATACATTTGGTATTCTTCAAGCAACTGGGCATAAAATGCTTCCAGGCTCTTGGTAGCTTCTTGCACTACTAAGGATGGTTTGGACATATTAACAGAAGGTCTCCCTGCTGCACGAACTGCCTGCACTACTAACTGTTGATAGTCCTGTAAATCCCGGAGGTCCCTATAGGGATTCCACGAGGGGTCCTTAAAAGGGAAAAAATTTTCGACGTGCTCTTCAAGAGAACGAAGTAATGGTTGGGAGGGCTTCATGATTTTCGTCACTGCCATCCTAATCTTTTCCTTTTCCTCAGGATTAAACAAGGTCCCCATAAGCTGTTGCAGATCCATCCAGGTAGGGTTGTGGGTGTCCACAATGGTCTTCACCAAATCTGCCACTTCATTTGGTTTCTCGCTAAATGGGCCATAATGGAATTTCCAATTAAGAAGGTCTGATGTAGTAAAAGGCACATGTTGGAATAAAGGAGCTGTAGCTGTGTCTGCTGGATCGTCCTTACTGACAACCAATTGATCAACCTGTCTGAGGGGGGTGTTCAAAGATGCTTGCTCAGTCTTTGCCCTCGTCCGTTCGGCTATCAGTTCCTCCACTTCCCTGTCTTCTGTTTGCAGTCTCGCCAGCTCCTCCTTTGCCTCGGGCCCCCCATCAGCACCTTTTGGCAAAGGTCCAGCCACGTCTTGTTGGGCTATGTCTAGACCCCGGCCCTTCCTATCTTTGGAGCCTTTTAACATAGGGGACAGCTGGTCCAAGTGCCACGTAGACCCTGAGGATGATGACGAGGCTAGTGTTAAAGATGCTTCCCCCAGTCCTTGTGGGGGTACATATGGCGGTGGATGTGGCAGTTCTTCTGGGCAACTTGGTAGAACTTGGATGGACCTCTTAGCTTTTTGGGGTGGCAAGGTGCGTGATACTAGGAGTCTACACTGTTCTGCTTTGCATTTCTGGATCCAAGGTGGAGGTCTTTGCAACAAGCCTAGTCACACATCTATATAGGGGGCTTGGTCTGGGTGTCCCAACATGGGGTGAAACACTAACTGATGTGCCTTTAAAGCAACAGAGGGATCTAATGTCCCCATGTCAGGCCAGCCTATGTTAAAGCTTGGCCAGTCTACCTCGCAGGAGATCCTCAACCTGTGCTTGCTCCACATAATGCCATAGTCCTGAGTTACATAAGCAGAACTAAAATGCTTCAACATACATCCCAACGGAGTAAGGGACACACTTCCACCACCCCCCATGATCCTCCCAGGGCACCAGACAAGACAACTGAGGAGATGGAATGAGGGGAAGGTAAGGGGTCCTTCCACTCGGGATAACACTGGGGTTTCACTCATTCATGCTCAACCCAGGGAGCCAGATGATCATGGTCTCTGGTGGGAACTGTGAACACCACTCACTCTCTACTGGCCCAGGGTGCTGGACACTCACAGTCACCTTTGGGAACCGCAGTAGCCTTTCACATCAAACACTCACAGAATTCCTCCCACCTTATTCCAAAGAGAGGGTGATCAGTCCTCTCCTCCATCCCTGCTTACGGGGAGGGACTTTTCCCCATCCAATACTTGCCTGAAGGCGAATCTCCTGTCCTCTGGCCAGCTGGAAGGTTTCCTGGTCTCCTTTTCCTTCACCTGTGGTTCTTGGAGATGCTGACTGCTGCTGCCGGAGCCCTGTGCCACAGGGAAGTCCCTTGGAGTAAAAGGTCTGATGGCTCCTGGGATGTTGCCCCTAACATGAAAGGCCCTGGGCACCGGGGTGGGTCCTCCAGAGAGCCCCAAGACTCCTTATCTCCTGGCTGGCTTGCCAGATAATTGTAGTAGAAATCCTCTTATTAATTCAGAAGACAAGACCATGAAGGGTTGGAGAAAATAGGTTTATTTGCACAAAGGTTCAGAGCATTAGCATGGCAAATTCTGAACCCTGGGCTACACCCAGGGCATCACTTTTATACAGCTTACCACCACCGCTTTGCCCAAGGGGTGACTCTTATCTACTTTTAACACAGCAAAAAGGGAGAAGTTTATATCTAGCATTCACACAGTAGAAAAGGAGAAGTTCATACAATTGGTTATCTTACCACATTGCCCTACACAGGTATTATCTTACACCACCTGAGACTTTCGGTTGCCACTTCTTGTAACATGTTTCTTAACAGAATTGCACATGGGTCATCACACTCAGCCAGTTCCTAATATTTGTCTAAAGCTTGCAACACATAACTTCTGCTAAGTAAAAAACATTTTATGGTATTTTTCCATCTGCCTCAGAATCATTTTACCAAACAATCCGTTTTTATGTGCTGTGCCTTTACCCATCTAGATTCTGACATTGGGTAACCCTCCCATTGAATTTAGTATTGCAACTTCCCTTTGTGGATTCTGGAGTTGTGGATTCGCAACTTCATAATGTGTTTCCCCTTCAATCACTATGGGGCCAGGAGCCACTGTCCCTACTGGTCTCAGTGTGGATTCCTTGTACAGCTTTAATAAGCTGCAATGGATGCACTTTACCCAACAACCTTGGTAGTTTAACTCTACAGTTACTAGGTTGATTACTTTCACTATGGGGAAAGGACCTATGTATTTCAGCCCTAACTTCTTTCAACTTTGTTTCAGCTTAAGGTACTTAGTAGACAGAAATACTTTTTCCCCTGCATGGAATGCTTCCTGTGGAACCTGTTTCTTATCTGCCTGCTTTTTCTGATTTTTGGCTGTCTTAACTAGAGCTTTCTTCGTGTTGCTCCAAACTTGTTGGAATGAACTCACCTGATCACTCAGGGTGCTCGAAGGTGGGGGCTCTTGGGGGCATTCTGGCATTGGCAAAAATTCCACTTGTGTGGCCAACTTAAATGGAGAGAAACCAGTGCTACTATGCACTGTGTTGTTGTATGCCACTTCTGCAAAAGGCAGCAATTCTGCCCAGTTTGTTTGCTGGTAGTTGACATAGCAACGCAGATACTGCTCCACTATGGTATTAGTCCATTCCATAGATCCATTCATCCTTGGATGGAAAGCAGAAGAGAGCTCCTGGGAGGATCCAATCATCTTCACAAACTTAGCTTAGTAGTGAATTGGACCTCCTGATCTGAGATGATGTGCTTAGGCACGCCATGCAGCCTATGAATGTGCTGTAAGAACATCTTCACTAGCTTCTGGGCTGAAGGGAGACCAGCACAGGCAATGAAGTGGGCTTGCTTGGAAAACAAGTCTATTACAGTCCAGATCACAGTGTTTTCCCCGCTCTTAGGGAGCTCCACTACAAAATCCATAGCTATCACCTCCCAGAGTCTGATGGGGTCAGCCACCTGTTGTAACAGTCCTGGACTCTTTCCTGGTAGTTGTTTGCTGGCCACACAGACAGCACAGCTCCCCACATAGCTTTCAATGTCCTTTTTCATCTTTGGCCACCAGAACTAATGACTTAATAGATGCAGCATTTTCAGGAACCCAAAGTGGCCTGCTTGCTTAGCACCATGACTGTGTTTTAGAATCTGCAGTTGCAGGCAGTCCTCCTTCTACACCACCTCCTCCTGCATAGTCAACTCCTTCTGATGAGCCACAAACCATGCATCATTTTGCAGCTCCTGCTTCAACTGCTGTGCAAACTCATCAGTGGAGGGGGGGTGAGCTTCTCTTTTTCTCTGACTGTCTGGTTGTTGCTTGCATCACTTGCTGTCTATTGGGAATGACCGAACTCACCATCTCCTGCCAGGTGCTTTTGTATTGGGGCATGCGGGACAAAGTGTCAGCCAGTAAGTTCTATCCAGTATTTCAAAACATTTGAAAAACATTTCAAATGTTTTGAAATACTGCACCCATCTGATCTGCTTGGGAGAAAGTTTCCGGGGAGTCTTTAAGGCTTCTATGTTTTTATGGTCAGTCTACACTTCAAAGGGGATTTTGCTCCCCTCTAGGAATTGCCTCCAGGTTAGCAATGCTCACCACTCAGCAAAAGCCTTTTTTTCCTCAAACCTCCCATTTCCGCTCCATTTTGTTCAGCTTTCAAGAAGTGTATTTGCATGGCTGCAGGTCCCCCTTTGTTACGCTGGAGGAGGACGGCTCCTACAGCTATGTCACTGGCATCTGCCTGAATCACAAAAGGTTCTTCTGGGTTAGGGTGCCTTAGCATTAGCTCAGCAGTGAATAGCCCCTCCAACTTTTCAAACACTGCTTGGCATTCCATTATCCAGTTCAAAGGCTGATTTGGCCAAGGCTTCTCTCTCCCCTTCCCAGTCTTTAACAGCTTGGCAAAGCAATCTTGGCAAAAGAGGGGATGAATTACCTGTAGAAGTTTGCAAACTCCAGAAAACTTTGCAGCTGCTTGCGGGTGTGAGGGACTTGCCACACCAAGATGGATTTCACCTTCCCTGGGTCCATCTCTATTTCATCGCACAACATGTGGTAGCCCAAGTAGTCCAGTTTAGATTTGTGAAATTTGCATTTAGACAGCTAGTTTTGTGAATATCTTCCCTTTGGCTAAGTGGCCTAGCATGTCCTTCATGAGGGGGAGGGGGTACATGTTTTCCACACACACTCCCTTAATTCCACAAAAATCCACACACAATCTAAGTGACCCTTCTTTCTTTTCTTTAAAAAGTACTGGGGCCGTGACTCAAGATTTCATGGCTTGAATAATTCCCCTTGCTAAGTTTTTGTCAATGTACTCCCTCAGCTCCTTCATCTCCTTTGGAGTCATGGAATACATCTTTGGTTTGGGAAGTTTTGCTCCAAGCAGAATCTCTATGGCACAGTCTGTGGCGTGAGGGGGGGGGGCAGGACATCACATTCCTTTTCACTGAACACTTCCAGAAGGTCTTGGTACTACCTTGGGATGGATTGCAGTCCCTCCCCTTCCTCCGATGCTCCCTTGCTGTGCTCAGGAGTTATTTTCACTCCCTACCTTCTTGGGCTGCTGCCCCCTTTTTTGTGGGGGCTCAGGGCCTGCTTCCCCATGATTATCTGCCTCACGGCTCTCTCCCCAATAGATTTGGGATCCCCACTTGGCTAGCCAAACCAGACCCAGTATCATGTCATCTGTCATCTTTGGGGCAACCATGAAGCAAATGGTGTCCTGCTGCTCCCCTAATTCCAGTTGCACTGGCTCAATCAGAATGGAAGCAGCCCTGCCCCCGTCAGCAGGTTTTTTAGCCTTCCTCAGGTGCAACCCAACTTCTGCACCACCATCTGACTAATTAGGCAACAAGAGCAACCTGACTCCACAAGGACTTTAATCATTCCCCTCACCCCTGAGAGGGATGCCTTGATGCCCACACTAACCTCAAGGTGGTTAACTGGTCCACTCACCATCAGGTCATCTTCTCCCTCACTCTCACTGTCATAAAGGTATTTGGATCTGGATCCACCAGCTCAGGAGCACCTTTATCGTGGAGAATGGTCACCCGTTTTGCTGCCTCCCCTTCGAGGTTAGTCACAATGACATCCTCCTGGGCCACATCATCAGGGTAATCACCCCTGTGCCAATCTAGGTGGGTCCAGACTTGATTTAGGAAAAATGCCAACTTCTCTGGACTCCCATCAAACATCGCCCTCAGAGGTGGGGGTGGAGGTAGCAGCACTTTAGTTTTGCCCACACGATTCTTCAGCAACTTTGGGTCTCACACTGTTAAAGGATACCTGTAGATTCAAAGCTCTCTTCCCTTCTCTTCCCTGACACAACAAGCTAAGTCTACCAATCAGTTGCTGAGAAACTGTAGTCCTCCTTTCAGTTCCTCATTTTTTGAAAAAAAAAATCCTTTTTAGGATTATGAAAAAAATTGTTTATCATGAGACCACTCCTCTGTCTTAAATGATGAAACAGCTACTGGTTTGATGAAAGTTTCAATGAATCATTATTGCCATACTGTAATTAGTTCATATGTTTTATAATGCTGCCTTGCAGCACTGCACTGCATAGTATTATTCCTTTCATTAATTGTACCATTAAATTTTATTACTGCAATTTATTTATTTAACACTAATCAGAAAGCAGTGCAGGATTTGGGGGAATGGGTCATGGCTTTCTTGGAATAACAAAGCACTATGGAAAGTCCATTGAATGCCATGATCTTTATTTCTCTAGAAACATGATAATATTGGGGAAATAGGACAATGTATATTTTAGGTGAGAATGTTCACACAGGCAGTGTAACATGGTGATGATGCAAGGCTAGAAAAGCAAAAAATATCCAGTGAAGACCTATAGTAATCTGCAATGTAGACTAACTGTATGACTAGCATTTCTATCCGAGCATCACAGTCTGTGTCAGAGCATGCACAGTCTTATTGCATGAGATAACCCAGGAGTAAACACAGTAAACAGTGGTCTATAGTAAATGGTGGTTTATCTTACACTATCTACAATATCACACACCAGGAACAATATACATACACGAGCTAATACAGTAGGATCCAATAAACCACAGTTACAGTAGGAAATGAAAGAAGAAGGAACACATCAGCAGAGCCTTCCCTTTATATAAAGGCTCTTAAAGAGACACAGACCCTGCTGAGTCATTCCCATCATTACATACATTACATAAGCTGGTTAGTTGTTAAATCAATACCTTGACTGTCAGAATCAAATTTTATTCAGTGGATTTACAATTCAGCCTAGAACATAACTGAGGCAGAAGAAGCTTAAGACTGCACTGTACAATTGCCCATAATATCTTGAAAATTGGTAATGACATGCTGCAATATTTGAAGTCCTCTATTGCAAACAAATGTGAAGCAAAATACCATGCTGGATGTTACTGAGGGTCTTTTACAGGGTCCGAAGAGAGTGATGAGTTTTCTAGAGAAATGTTTAGGCTCCTCTTTGTCCTTGGAAAGTTTCATTTCATTTTAGGAAGATACTGTAAATGGGAAAATACCCTATGCATTTCATTTGCACATTTCTGTGACTGTTCCTTGGAGGTTTTGAGAGCTCCTATAAGCATACAAGCAAATAGTGGACAAATGTTGGTATGCATTTTTTTCATTCAATATCTACACTTTCTCCATGTGTAGAGATGTTGAAAGAGTTACCCTGGTTTTCTGAGCTATATTCAAGGCACTCAGTTTGATATACAAAGCCTGATATAGTTTAAGCCCAACTTGACTTTCTGACATTCTGATGGAATTTCTTTTCTATTTCTAGGTTTAATATAGCCAGTTTATTGAAGATACTTTTGCAATTTGTTTTACACAACCTTTATCACCCCTATAGTTCTCCTGACCCTTATAAGGGTTAATGGTGATTGTCATGAATTGATGCTATTGTCTACATGTTAATTGATATGATTTTAATGATGCCTAATTGGTTGTGCTGCTTATATCAATTTCTTTTCCAGTATAATTATGTTAGCCCAATTTACACATTATACACCCTCACTTGACACACCTACACCTGAAGCCCTTATAAACAGAACACTGACACTGACATCCCCTAAACTCCACTGAAGATGTTATCTAACCTGGTAATGAAACGTTAGGAAACCAACCCACAAATTTGGAGAACAAACTTTCACCCTCACAGTGAAAGAACTAATTAATTCTGGTTCATTATAACATTGTGGACTTCAATCAGAACAACAAATAAAATGAAAATAAGGGAAATAAGAAAGTTTTTGTACAACTATATATGGATAAAAAGAATGATGGAAGATGGAAAAGGTGAAAGAGCACGTTATGACTGTAGGGAAAATTATGGAAGACAAAAGCAGTGGATCTTTGATATATACATGGTTATATATAAAGGGGGGGGGGGAACTGGCACATTGCTAAATTTTAACAATGCAACCCTATACTCCTATTTAGCAGAAAATTCCACTGAGTTCAAACAGATTATGGGTATTGTTTTAGAGTGCAAAATTACTCTTAGGCAAATTTAGAAATTCCAAATCTAGAGAGACATTCAAAAGATCTATAAGCATATCTCTGATAACCATTTAATGATAGAGCATTATATCAGTAAGGGCAGATTTGACTTGACTTGATTTCAGTGTTTGTATCTGCAGAAAATTTTGAACTGTCATTTGAAAACTAGTACAGTGCTAGATGTGGGTTCCCCTCCTCCCACAGGAGGGCAGCATTGCACCAAAAGATACAAAAGTGCTATGCAGCACTTTGGATTCTAAATAACTGCCCACTGTTAATATGAAGGAAACTGTTGGTCTCTGAAACCACTGCAATAAATCCAGGGTTAATGTGTTAGTTGGATCACACTGGTCCATAATCACACCTCTTGATTAATTAGTCTCTCTTTACTCGCTACATTGATTTTCAGGAAAAATGCAATTAAGAAAGAAGTATATCCATTTACTTTTGGCTGTTAATATATCTAGCTTTATAGTCTGTTATAACTTACAGAATTCTTGAAAGGTCACTTTTGTGTTTCCATGATTTTTTCCTATTAAAAATATGGTTGTCCCCCTATGGACTTTGGACACAATACAGGATATAGGACTTCTGCCAAGTATATGCAAAATACTTGGTTCTGGATCTCCTTTGCTTTTTTTCTGCCTCCTCTATTGAAGGAGTATAATACTTTTGTCAGATCCAATCTGGGTCACTGGGACCAGAGGTTTAGTCTTCTGAGCTTTCGGACTTGTGCTAGAGCCATCTTCATGGAACCTCTCTCTAGCTTTGGGCTATTCTGTATGTGATATTTATATGGTCCTTGTTTATGTGGCTTTTCAGATGTTAATTGGGGTGTTGATGGCAGGCTATTAAATCATTGGCTGTTGTTTGTTGCAGCATAAGGAAAGAACAGTCAATGATTTAATAGCCAGCCATCAAGACCCGAGCCTCAACAATCAGGTTTTCTCTCTCACCTTTACCCCAAAGCAGCCTCCAGAGGAGGCCTGCACTGCCCTGCAGGCTTTTCCAGCTTTCTCTTCCTCTGCAGAAGAGCAGGAAAGAAAGCTGGGCATCCCGAGACGTCCCACTCTGGGAGGCAACTCAGGTTTCACTTGGTGGGGAGGAAGGCTTTGGAAACTGCCTTTTTATTTACATCCAACATCAATATTGTAATCTGTCCCTTTATTTTTTATTTTTTAAAAAATGATTTGTATTTACCACGATTAGCCTCCTGGCATGCCAATAGGAAAGTGCAGTATGAATTTTGCGCATGAGTGGCAGAAATATAGACACTCGCACCCTCAAAGCTCACAATGCTTCCTCGCTCGGGGTGCACCACTGTTTTACAGGTACATTCAATTTTGTAGCACAGCTAAACTCTGCATCTGTGGCGGGCTAAAGTTCCCATCACCTTCAGGAAGCCTGGGTGATGGAAACCTTAGGCCAGGCTCCTCACAGCTGAAGCAATCTGGCTCACTCAGGGTAAGGTTGGCTGTCGTGGGAGGCTCATTCTGCATGTGTGGTGGAGCTGGAGGATGAGGGTGGACGGGGTGGCACCATGACATGGTCCCTGAGTGCTTGGTCCCTGCCTCCCGCAACGGCCAACCTGACCCTGGGCGAGCTGGATTGGTTCACCTGTGAGGAGCCTGGCTTCCATCACCCAGGGTTTCCATCACCCAGGGGTAAGGGTGAGAGACAGCTGATAGTTGAGGCTCTGGCCAGCCCCCAGCCCCACTCATTCACTGGATTCCCTGATCCAGGGCAGGGATAGAAAAGAGTCAGGCTCTGCTTGCCTCCACCCTCAGCTCTCTTGACGTTCGTGCATCTTCATGGTGGTGACACTGGCAGCAGGTGGAAGCAGAGGCATGGGGGGAGGCACGTGATCTAGCCTGCTGGATGCACCATATGGCTGCCTGCCCTGTCGCAGCTGTGGCTGTAGGCAAACAAAAATAGATGGTGAAATGGAGTGGGCAGGCAGCCACATGGCATGTATGTGTCATGGTTCTGATAGATGAGACCAGTAAAAGCAGAACTCCAAGGCTGGAGGTTTCCTTAAAGAACATGTTTATTGGGTACAAAGTATCAGCACAGTCAAAAGTGAAACCAATTTTGGAGTTTCCTCCAAAGTGTTACAATGTTACAAAGTTGAACTTCCCATCCCAGCACTATGTAATCAACTATATTCTCCAATAGAATACTTTGGCGGGCTTTCTAACGGAAGGCTCAGACTGCCAAATTCCCCAGCAGCAATGACCTTGGTTCCCACGGGACAAAATATTGTTTAGGCTAATATTAAAATCACCCCTCCCCCCTCCCAGTCCTGTGGCAACTAAAAATGAAACAAAATGGCTTTGGCCAGGATTTTTGCAGTGTTGATAGTCGGGTTCCGCTAGAGAGAGAACAAATACTGCAGATAAACAAAAGTTAGAGTTAGGAACCTCCCCAAAGCTTATGAGGATGTTTATCAAAAAAATTCTGTATTAGTCTATCTGCCTTGATATCAGTATTTTTTACCCAAGTAGCTTCTGATAGTGGGTATCCTTTCCACTGAACTAAATACTGTAATTTCCTTTTGTACAATCTAAAATTAAGAATTTGTTTAATTTCATAATGTGTTTCCCCCTCCACCAAAAGGGGACCAGGTGCTTTCTTAGGAACCAGTCTTAAGGAGGATTCTTTGACAGGTTTTAGTAAGCTGCAGTGGAAAATAGAGTGGATTTTCCCCAACAGACAAGGGAGCTTTAATTCTACTGTAACAGGGTTTATAATTCGAACTATGGGGCAGGGATTGAGGAATTTTAGTCCTAATTTTTTATTAGGTAATTTGAGCCTTAAGTATTTTGTAGAGAGATAGATTGTCTCCCCCACATGAAACAGCTTCTGAGGAGACCGTTTCTTGTGTGCCTGCTTTTTGTAAATTTTTGAGGCTTGCACTAAACCTTTTTTTGCATTGTCCCAAACAATTCTCCAGGAGGTCACCCACTGATCTAAGGTTTGAGAGGTCGGAGGCTCCTGCATGTACTCAAGCATAGGAATGAATTCTTGACCAGTAGCTATTTTAAAAGGAGTAAGTCCAGTGCTGCTATGCATGGTATTATTATAAGCTACTTCAGCAAAAGGGAGGAAGTCAGCCCAGCTAGTCTGTTGGTAATCAACATAGCATCTAATGTACTGCTCCACCATTGAGTTCGCTTTTTCAGCTGCTCCATTTGTATTCGGATGAAAAGCTGACGCTAGTCCTTGTGTGGATCCAATCAGCTTAAGAAAGTCCCTCCAAAACCTTGCAGTAAATTGAACTCCTCTATCTGAAATAATTCTTTTTGGTGCTCTGTGAAGATGGTAGATATGTTTAAGGAACAGTTTGGCTAAGTTTTCTGTGGAGGGGAGACCAAAACAGGCTATGAAATGAGCCTGCTTTGAAAAAAGGTCAATGACAGTCCATATTACCATATTTCCCCTACTTTTTGGTAATACCACAATAAAATCCATGGCAATCTCCTCCCAGAGTTGGAAGGAGTCTGCTACCTGCTGCAAAAAGTTTCCCAGGTTGTTTTTTCATGGCTGCACAAGTTGCACAGCTCTTCACATAACTTTCAACATCCTTTTTCATACCTGGCCACCAAAATTGTCTTATGACCAGATGTAAATCTTTAAAAACCTAAATTGACCAGTTTGTTTGGTGTCATGGCTGCACTGAAATGCTTGAACTCAAAGTGTTTCTGGCAAGTATAGCTTTGATCCCTTCCAAGTTAGCTCATCTTGATAAGTCAGTAAGATTTTATTTGCCCGGAACAAGGAGTCGGTTTTTAATTCCTCCTTAAGTTTTTTTCATCAAAGGGCTAGATGGCTCAGGTGATTTCGCCTACACTTGTCCTCCAGGGGTTATTTGAGAGACTGATTGTGGTAACAGAATGATAGAGCTCACAATCTCCACATGGTGGCTTTTATACTGGGGCATTCTGGACAAGGTGACAGCCAAAAAAATCTTTCCCCCAGGGAAATACTTTAAAGTAAAGTTAAATGGTTAAAAATACTGCGCCCAATGGACCTGTTTGGGAGATAGCTTATGGGGGGAGGGGGTTCAAAGCCTTACTTCAAAAGGCACCTTGCCCCCTTCAATGAAATGACTCCAAGTCAACAGGGCCCATCTCACTGCAAAAGCTTCCTCCTCCCAAACAGCCCATCTTTGCTCAGTGTCTGTTAATTTCCTGGAGGTGTAGGTGCAGGGTTGTAAGTCTCCCTTTTGATTTCTTTGTAGAAGAACTGTCCCCACAGCTATATCACTGGCATCGGCTTGGATGATGAATTGCTCATCAGGGTGGGGTGTTTGAGAACAGGTTCGGCGGCAAACATTCTTTTAAAGTTCTCAAACACAAGTTTGGCATTCTATAGACCATGGCAAGGGTTGACAAGGTTGTGACTTTCCCCCTCATTTCCAGTTTTTAATAGTTCAGTAATTGGCAAAGCTATCTCAGCAAAAGAGGGAATGAATTGCCGGTAGAAGTTTGCGAATCCCCAAAAAACTTTGAAGTTGCTTATGGGTCTGTGGGGGCTGCCATTCTAGCATGGCCTTTACCTTCGCTGGAAATTCTGTATCCCAGGTAGTCTAGACTTGTTTGATGGAATTCACATTTGGAGAGTTTTGCATAAAGTTTGGCTTTCAGCAGTTTTCTGAATACTTCACACACTAATTTTACATGCTCTGCCATGTCTCTGTGTAAATGAGGATGTCATCAAGATAGACTAGAACCCCTTTGTACAGGTAGTCATGCAGCAGCTGATTGATCAATTGTATGAATACGGCAGGAGCCCCTTGAAAACCGAAAGGCATAACTTTACATTGAAAACTCCCCAGGGGGGCTGTTAAAAGCTGTTTTCCACTCATCACCTTCTTTAACCCTCACTTGATAGTACACTTCTCTTAGGTCTAACTTGGTAAAAAACTTTCCCTTTGCTCAATGGGCCAGCATGTCTTTCATTAAGGAGGGGGGTGCATATTCTCCACGCTGACAGTGTTTAACCCTTTAAAATCAATGCACAGCCTCAGTAATCTATCCTTCTCTTTGAAGAGCACATAGGCAGCTACATGGGATTTAGCTGGCTGAATGAATCCCCTGGCTAAATTCTTATCAATATATTCTCTCAGCTCTTTCAACTCTTGGGGGGTCATAGAGTACGTCTTGGGCTTGTGAAGTTTGGTGCCTGGCAAGATCTCAATGGCACATCAGTTGTTCGGGGGGGGGGAGGATGTCACATTCCTTCTTGCTGAATGTATCACCTAAGTCCCGGTATTCACTTGGGATGAACTGAGTCCCAGGCAAAGGGCCTGTCATGGCTTTCAGAATCTCAAGGGACTGCCCTTGGTCCTCATTTGCAGTAACTCCTGCATTTCACTGCCAGAGTAGGAAACAAGGGCCCCGTTGCTAACCTCAAAGTCCTCACTCCCTTTTCCCACCAGATCATAGGGCGCCACTTATCAAGCCAGGCCAATCCCAAAATTACAGTCTCAGTCATTTTTGGGAACAGTACAAAGCGAATGATTTCTCAATGCTCCCCCATTTCCAGGCACACTGGTTCGGTTAGGTAAGTGGCAGGAACTCCCCCTATAAGAGATCCATCTGCCTGTTCAAACCTCATGGCTATGGGCAATAATTTGTCATGAATGCCTAGTTTAAGTACCATGGGGAGGTTGATTAGGCATCTGGTACAGCCTGAGTCAATTTAAACATGCAAGTCCATTTGGGCACCCATCTTAGGGACTAAAAGCTTCACAGAGATGGCAAAAGGAAGGATGGATTGACTCGCCATCGGGGACACTGTCGCTGTCGTAGGGGACAGGTGCAGGCAAGCGCTCCACCAGGGTCTTCCATTTCATTTGGGGGGGGGGAAAGAAGTGATCTGCACAGCTTGCTCCTGGCTACCTCAATTCAATTTCTCTCACACTGCACGAGGTCTTCTCTTGGGCTTTGCAGAGGCAGTAGGCACACTCTTAGCTGGAGAAAATGGGACCGGACAATCAGCTGCTCAATGTCCAAGCTGCCCACACCTTAAACACCTAATCAGGGGTCCTGTAGATGCTTGAGGAAAACCAGAGGCTGTGATAGGTTGGGGACGTCAGGCCACGTGGCATCTTTCTTGGGTCTGCCTCTGTAGGTAATGGTCCAGCTCGATTTCTAAGGTTATAGCCAGGTGGTACCATTCGTGGAGCTGATCAGGGATACCCCTGTAGGTGCATGCATGGAAGATTAACCTTTGCTTTGAAAGGGAAAATTGATGCTGAATTGGACAAATTGATTCAGCAAGCTGTCTTAGAACCTGTTGACTCAAGCCCTTGGGAAACTCCCATAATCATGCCTCTTAAGGCTAATGGGGACATTCGCATCTGTGCAGATTACAAATGCACTCTAAACAAGGCATTGCAACAGCATGCATATCCTGTACCTGTAGTCAGTCATATTTTGGCCTCCCTCAAGGGGGGGCGTGTTTTTGCAAAGCTAGATTTAGCACAGGCTTATCAATAGTTACCTGTTGATGAAGCTGCTGCTGAAGCAAAAACCATTGTAACTCATAGGGGGGCATTCAAAGTCAAAAGACTACAATTTGGAGTAAATGTGGCTCCTGGAATTTTCCAAAGCGTAATGGAAAATACCTTAAGGGGTATACCTGGGGTTTGCCCCTATTTTGATGATGTCTTAATAGCAGGAGAATCCACTCAAAATTTAGCTGAGAGGTTGAGGGCTGTTCTGCTGCATTTCGGGAAAACAGGCCTCAAGCTTAAAAAAGACAAATGTAAAATTGGAGTGTCTTCTACAGATTTCCTGGGATTCAGAATAGATGCCAAGGGCATTCATCCTGCTGAGTCTAAATTAAAGGCTATTCTGCAAGCCCCTAGGCCTAAGTCTAAAGCTGAATTACAAGCTTTTCTGGGCCTCTTGAACTTCTATAATGCATTCATACCTAACAAAGCTAATGTAGCTGAACCACTTCATAGGCTTTTGGACAAACAGGCAGTGTGGCAGTGGTCACAAGCACATGAAGTAAGCTTCAATGAGATTAAGGCCTTACTTACATCCAATGACGTGCTTGCACATTTTAATGAAACTCTTCCTGTGTGCATCACTTGTGATGCTTCCCCTTATGGGGTGGGAGCAGTACTTAGCCATCTAAGACCTGATGGAACTCAGGTTCCTGTTGCATATTACTCCAGAACCTTGTCTTCTGCTGAGCGAAACTACGCTCAGACAGAGAAGCTTTGGCCATTGTTGCTGGAATTAAAAAAATCCATGATTTTCTATATGGCAGACATTTCACAGTCTACACTGACCATAAGCCTCTGTTGGGGTTGTTTACTACAAACAAACAAACCCCCCATATCATCTCCCCCCAGAATGTTGAGATGGTCCATCTTTCTGTCAGCTTATGACTTTTCTTTGGTTCACAAACCTGGCAAGGAAATGGGCCATGCTGATGGCCTTAGCAGATTACCTTTATAAATGGTAGAGGCTGACCCTGCCCCTGCCATCAACATCCTTTCTATTCAAGTGTTGCCTGAGTCACCTTTAAATGCCAGGGATGTGGCTGCTGAATCAGCCACGGACCTCACACTCACTCGTATATTGTCCTGAGAGTTGTCCAGGGACTGAGTTTCAGAGTTTCTGGCTTAAGAAACATGAGTTATCCACTTTTCAGGGTTGTCTGCTGTGGGGCAGCAGAGTTGTTATTCCTACCTCAATGAGGCCTAGGGTCTTGGCTTCCCTTCATGAGGGCCATCCTGGCATTGTCAGAATGAAGGCGCTTGCGAGCAGCCATTTATGGTGGCCAGGGTTAGACAGGGAAATAGAGGCTCAGGTGCATGGATGCCACTTGTGTCAGTGCTCACGTCCAGAAATGCCCCAGGCTCCTGTACATAGATGGGAAGAAACACAGTCACCTTGGTCTAGGGTGCACATTGATTACACTGGGCCCTTTCAGGGTCAATTCTTCTTGGTCCTTGTTGACAGGTATTCAAAGTGGCTTGAGGTTGTACCTGTCTCTTCAACCACTGCTGCCAAGACCATTCAAGTACTGAGGGGGATTTTTGCTGCACACGGGCTTCCTGATGTCCTGGTGTCTGACAATGGTCCTCAATTCACTTCTTTTGAGTTTCAAGCTTTCTTACAGGCCAACATGATTCGTCATGCCACCTCTGGACCATTCCACCCCTCCACCAACGGTATGGCTGAACGGATGGTCCGCATCACCAAGGATGCTTTAAAGAAACTGACCTACGGGGACTGGCACCACAGGTTGGCAGACTTTCTTCTTGCTTACCGCACAACACCTTCAACTTCCACTGGGAAGAGCCCAGCTGAACTCCGTTGGGGGCACAAACTGATCACCAAACTTGACAGGTTGCACCCGGACAGACTGCCTCCTAAGGCCACTCAACCCAGGGCACCGCGGTATCTGCAAGTGAGTGCCCCGGTATGGACCCGTAACTACGGTCCTGGTCACTTGTGGGTTCCTGCTGTAGTATGCAAGGTTACTGGCCCTTTGTCATACGGGACTCTTTGGATGACGGTCATGTCCTTCGGCGGCATATCGACCAGCTGCGTATGAGACTGGACTTACCCTCTGGACCTCCTGGGCCTTCTCCAGGGGGGCAGGGGGGCCACTATGGGCAAAGCAAAGGGTGTTGGCAGCAGCCGGGGCCAAACTGAGAGGCCACAGATGGCCTATTCCAAGGGTCTGTAAGTGTTCCAAACAGGAATCCAAGGGAAGAAGAAACCACACAGGCACCAGTGCTTACTCCAGCCAGGGAGTCACCCAGGGGGCATACTCATCATTCACAACTACCATTCAGCACTCCAGTCAGGAAGAATAACCGGGAGCATCCTAATAACCCAAACACTGCAAGAGAGCTGGCACACAAACAGTCAAGTTGGCCCAGTACTGCTACTGTTTCCAGAAGGAAGCCTTCACACAGGGAGGTGGTCGGAGAGGCAAATCCCAATTCTGACACCTCCGGCACAGATTGGGGGGCAACTGAGTTTTGGAGCACTGCAGAAACCCAAGACAATCCCGTTACAGGGCTTGGGAGTGAAGGGATGCGTTCCCTTGATAGGTCCAGTGTGGGCTTGGAAGGCTCTACAGAAATGCCAAACAGTGGCAGGCTTACAGAGGGGCCAGAGAGCCTACAATTAGGCAGGTCAACCAGGTTCATGGGAGAGCAAAGTCCTGGTCTGACGAGCCCAGTGGGCAAGCAAGCAGACCAGGCAATGGGGCACAGTTCACGGGGACCACCAGGGTTTGAAAGAGGGGGTAACTCCATGTCATCCTCTGTGGAAGAGGAAATAGGGGATTCTCAGAATCTAAGGAAGTCACAGAGAGTAAAAAGATCTCCCAAGTATCTTGAGGACTTTGTAACTCTGCTGGCAAAGCAGAAACAGTGAGAGGGTGCCTGCTGTTGTGGAAATTGGAAGTATGGGCATTGGGTATTAATCCCAGAACTATAGCCCGGTACCATTTGTGGCATGGGTATTGCACAGCTGCAATAGATGTGCAGGTTTGGGGTTGGCACACCACATTCGTGTTGAGGTCGCGTATAACTACCAATATAGTTTATAAGTCTTAGCCGGGGGGGAAGGGGTATTGTGTCCTGAGCCTGAAAAGGCAGGCTCAGGATGTTGCAATGGTCCCGGGCAGTTGCAAGCTGCCCGGGACCAGACTGGGTGGCGCCGGCATTGCGCGCATGTGCGAGGCACGGAGCGCGCCTAATTGTTGCCATTCTGCCCGGGGAATGTTGTTAAAAGGAGCTGAGAGGCCTGCGAGCCTCAGAGCTGTGACGGAGTGGAAAAGACTGCAAATAAAGACCTGTTGGAACCACAAGATGTTCTGTGCTCATTCGCCATTAAGTCGAGGACTCAACAGTAATCCTAATACTTATTCAAATAAATTTTAATATATTGAACAAATATTGATCATCTTCTAAAACTGATTTGTTTCCCATGCCATTGTTCATCTGCATTCATATCTTGAGAGATAATTGAATTTTCAAGTAACTCCTTGTTTAAGAAAGGAGATAACAGAAATGTATCAACTCTTTCAGTTTGTTAAGAACTTCAACATGCTTCTTATTTGACATCAATTTAAACAAATTATTCTTTCTGCAAGGAATTATGTAAGGAAATTTTAGGATTTTCCTTTACTTCCTTTACTTCTTAACTTCAAAGTCACTTTGTCAGTTCTGATACAGATTATAAGATTGTTTGCTTTAATATCGAAAGACAATTTTTTATGATGGTGGTCAGTGGCCAAAACAGGTATGTTTGAAAATCCCCCTCAATATTTTCATTTTAGAAAGCATCAGAGGAATAGTGAATTTAGCAAAATGTTGTCATTGTGTCATCTCTTTGGCAGATAGCTCTGCCACAATTTTCTATTGGGTATATTTAACAATATAGAAACTGACTTCAGGACTGTTGGTTTTTGAGCCATAGTGCAGGGCCGCCGGATGATGGAGCTCCGTACCCCATGGCTGATTTCGCCCTGCCAGGGGACCCTAAATGGGTCTGAAGTCACCCTGCAGAGGCAACGAAGAAAGAGGGGTGCCCCGATGACCATGGAATGATGGCGGTCATTCCGTTCGATCCAGGGGAAGCCATCTAACCTGACAGGAGAAAGACTAGCTGCACATCAGCGTCTAGCCCAAGGTACTTGCAGCCAAAGTTCAAGAGTATGAACCAGAACAACGCTGAACAGTGTGCTTGGAACTGGTGAGAGTAACGGTCTTCTCTCTTCTACTCCATAATTAAGTCCTTGGGAAAGATCCCCAATGTAAGAAAACCTCCAAAAGTGAAGGGAGAGGGCAACACCCCCACTCCCCCATAGGCTAAAGCGGCAAATTAATCTTTAAGGGGGAAAGAAATAAAATAAAAAATTAAATACTACAGTCTGGATAAATCTAGAAACTAAAAAAGCCTGCTAAGATTATATTCAAAGGATTTTGATAAATCTATAAAAATAATAAGAATAAGAATATTTTTTTTGTCTGAAAAAGCTGGAAAACAAGCAACTATTGATACTTAGTGGAGAATTAGAACATAGAACATTAACAACACTTATTGAAAAATTGGCAAGATGCCCAGAAACAAAGAATAATCTGTTCCCTTGAACTTTAATAACCCTCAAGAAGATAGTTGGGTGGGAACAAAGAAAGAATAGATACTGGACCAGCCATAAGATTAAATAGTGTCTGAAGGAAAAGAAATATTCTGACTGTTGTTTATACTCAAGAATTGTCTACAGAAAAAGAAAAACTTTGATTCTTGGCTAATCTTTTAGGGGGGAATTTACAGGAAGGACTCAAGGTGGCTAAATATACTGAATTGCAATTTTGACTGGTTGATAACTGACCCCTGAATAAAAGAACTGTTATAAAATGCTGATTTTACTGATGCCTTGACAATTGGAAACACCATGGATTACAAAAACCATATATAAAGATAAGAACTATACAAAACTGGGTTGTTTGGATCCTGAGTTTGGCTGATTTGATAAGGCTAATTATAGAGACTACGATACTGATGAAATACTATTTGAAGGAGGTAGACAACATGGATATTGCACACTTATAAAAATTAAGACAGAAAACCACATTTAATACTCATTCCTGAAGAATCTAGCTGGGAATAGCAAAGACCTCCAGAAGCAACATTTCAAGACAAGACAAACACTTTCCAGGAGGAGATGTATGCAATGCTATGACAGATACAAATGACAATGGATTCAAACCATGAGGGGATAAAAAATAACATTGACGACATAAATGAGCACATCTCCAATCTAAACCTACAATCAAAGACACTCAGAAAGTGATGGTAAAGAATGAACAAACAGATCAGATAATAGAACACAAACTAGAAGAAAATGACTTAATCAGCAAAGCTACAAATGAAGAGAATTACAATTTAACACAAACAGGAAGAAACCTACAAGATTCTGATAAGATACAATAAAAATAGAAAATATACTTTATTCACCAGAACATTAAAACAAACCTGAGGATAAGAAAGAAGAGCTAACAAAATGGACTATAGAACTGCCATTAGAGTTTGGGAGACATAAAACATACATTCTACACATTCTGACTTCTTCACTCCCAACAATACTTACAAAAATACAAGAACTTTCTGGCAAGTGGAATATATCAACTTGGAAAGCTACTTGGCAAAAGAAGGTTAGAGACAGATTCAAGAGATTTGACTCACCCTACCAGATGGAGTATTACATGAGCAAACACCTTTTGAATACAGTTAAAAAAAAGATAACTTTGGATATAAAGGGGCCTACAATAAGAGGGATAAGAGATATAAGTAATATAGTATTTTTCATAATATATGAAATGTAAAAATATTGGGATGATGTATGTAGATGAAAAGTTTGAAATCTAAAGGTAAATTAAGTTGAAGAGAACTAGGACTAAGGAATGACCAAAATACTAAGGGGAAATTAAGCTTAAATAAGAATTTTGAAAATAGGATATATAGTGATTTAACAAATTAACTTTTACAAATATAAGTGAAATTTAAACTGATCAGAAAAGATGTTATAGGTAGATCTTATAAGATAGATAAGCAGTATAGTACTTTTGTAATGCATGAAATATGAAAACATTGGGATGGGATATCTAAATGGAAAATCTGGATATTTAGATGATTAATATTGAGAAAATTATGACTGATAAGAATTGTTTGAAAGTTAAGGGGAAATCAATAAGAATAAGAATTATGAAAATAGGATACGTGGTGAACTAATAAGATGATTTTTATAAAGACAACACAAGTTGATAAGAAAAAATGTCACATGGATGCTATTATTGCTGGTACAAATGTGGAAGAAAATGTTCATATTTAATCATTTATGCATTGCAAATATTAAGAATTATATTTGTTTAAGGTTGAAGAAGGAGAATACTATTGGGAGAAGGGAAGATCAGAGAAATATACTATTAATTAATACACTAATTATGGAATTACAAAAATTAATTATTATTGACTGTTAATCAACTACTATTGATTGATTTTCTCAAAATATATGAACCAAGACAACACACTGTACACTAGGCACTAAGGATTGTTATTGTAAAAAATTAATAAAACATTTTTTTAAAAAAGAAACTGACTTCATGTGTTGGATAATATATCTTTTCTTGAGTAAAACTACAAAGTTTGTTAAACTGGTTAAATCAGCCTTTTCCAAGCAAACTAGTGCTCAAAAGTTATTAACTGGTTCTGTTATTAACTGCTTGTGGAAGAATGAACTGCTATGAAACTATCAAGGTCACAGTTTTTTTCTCTACAGTAGTCAGTCAGTTGTCCAGTGTCAGCTCTACAAATAAGCATGGCTGCAGCCATTTTCCTTCTCCTTCTAGGTTGCCACATAGAATGGAGGGAGGGGGTTTGTCCAGGTGCTTCATTGGTCAAAATAATCTTTTGTCTCATGGGAACCAAGGTCAGAGACTAAGACTAGAGGTCCCAAGACTAGAGATGAGGCGTTGCATAAAAAGCCCGCCAAATAATCATATTGGGGAATGTAGTTGCTTGCATAGTTTTATGAGTGGGGCATTTAACTTTGTATTGGAGAATTGTTACTTGTGTATCCAGACTTGGTTTCACTCTTGACTATGCCGATACTTTGTAACTAATAAACATGTTCTTTGAGGAATTTGCAAGCCTTGGAGTTCTGCTTTATTTGTCTGTCTGTTGGAACTATGACATCCAGCTTATATACGTAAGTACTTGCAGAGAAAGGAGAAGTGAGGAGGAAGGATTGAGGAAGCACTTGAAGGTTGGCATATAGAATTCAAAGAAAAGAAGTATAAAAGAAGCAGAGAGAAGAATCAGGATGATGCCTGAAGCAGCTGAATCTAAAATTCAGAAAATCTGCAGAAAAAAGCCAGCATAGAGAGGACATAGCCCTGGACTCTATACAATGCCATGAACAAACTCACATGGTTCAGGTGCTGGAGAACTGGGCAAGAGAGGATAAATTTTTGCTCAGTCCTCAACCTTTCATTTTTGGGTTGGGCTTTGGAAGAAATGAATTATCTGGACCTGTTACACTTGTAGTTCAAGTGTGGGTAAAGTACTGAGACAGTATTAATCCCACTTATAGATAATCCTTGCCTGTCTCAGATTAAGGGTGGAATATCCATCCTGAGCCTTCTTGATATACTTCAGCTGAGAGGGTTAAGAATGAGTTGCCTTAAATGTTTTTTCTCCTTCCTCTGAGGTTGATTCCAATTGGTACAGATAGGCAGTGTGCCCTTCTGTAAAGGCAACTGCTTCAGTATTACAGATGCCCCTTTCAAAGGGCTGTCCGAGGCATTGGGACCAGGATATTAGTTAATGGAGTTTTGTGTAAATATATATATATATGGTTAATAACGCTAAAAATATGAACCCTGGGAATATTCATATCAAAAATAAAATGAACACCAAGGTAATAAAACTATAAAAGTTTAATTTAAAAACGCCAAGCTTTCGCCGTCACCTGCCAGCATCATCAGGGCTAAAGCGCCAGGGAGTGAGTCTCTTATAAGCAAGCCAAAGTCTGCGCCCGGCTCCTTGATCTCGTCATCGGGCCTAATTGGTTAAATTGTACTTCGGCGGTTCGTTTCTTCCTGCTCCTCTTAATTACGTGTATATCCTCATCTATCTTTCTTTCCTTGGATTCTAAGGTAGGTGGAGTAAGCTCCCTACCTCTCTGGTTGTCTCTATCCTTTAATCCATTCTCCCCCTCGGGTCTGAGTGGTAATTACTCCCTGGCGCTTTAGCCCTGATGATGCCGGCAGGTGACGGCGAAAGTTTGGCGTTTTTAAATTAAACTTTTATAGTTTTATTACCTTGGTGTTCATTTTATTTTTGATATATATGGTATATATATGGTATATATGGTATATATATATATATTTGGTATATATATATATGGTATATATATATTTTTGATATATATGGTGTATATTTTGAGATTGCTAATTGGGGAAGATTCAACTTGGGTTTTTTGGGGTGGGTGTGTTTGATGCCATTTTTTATTTTGCTCCCTGTTCAGAGATTCAGTAGATAGATGGGTGGCCCTATAAATATGGTTAATAAATTACAAATAGCAAACTTTTTCATGTCCACCGTTACCCCATATATGAATATTTATTGACTTGATTGTGATATCTTTTTATGAGAGCTGTGTGCTTATCATCTGGCTGAACAATTTTAATGGTTATATAAATCAGATACAAATTATGAGAGCAATTTGGAAATAAGCCTCCGTTTGGTTATCAATGACACACACACACATATATAGAACTTTTATTATACACATTAGAAAACTACAACCGTTACATTACTTTTTGACATAATTGCCATTCAAATTGAAACACTTGTCATAATGTCTTATAAGGTAGTAGTTGCTTGGTGCCAAATCTGGGCTATAGGAGGGAGGGTGATCAAAAACATCCCAACAGAACTGCTTCAAAAGTTCTTGGGTCTAGCAGTGTGCGGGCGAGCATTATCGTGAACCAACACCACACACAGAAGTCAGCATGCTGCAATGCTTGTTATGGATGGCTCATCTGAATTTTTGTAATGTTTCACAGTAGACTTCTGAATTGATGGTTGAACCACTCTCCATGAACTTCATTAGCAGTACTCCTTTGGCATCTTCACATTTGGCGGGATTTTCTATGGCAGGGCTTTTCAACCGGTGGTACGCGTATCACTTGTGGTACATTAATGAGTGGCAGGTGGTACGCAGCGCTGCCTAGCCAAGTGTAGTAGGGGAGGGAAAGAGCCAGCTCAGGCAAGGACTCTCAATGAGAGAGTCCTCTGGAGCTGCAAAGGCCCAAGGCTCACTTCTGGCTCATCCTCCCCCATGAGAAAGGAGGAGGGGAGTGGAGACAGGAGAGCCTATGAGGCAGTTTGGGCAGGAGAGGGAGAGAGAGACAAAGCAGCAGCCTTGGGAGGAGGTAGAGTCAGCTGCACTGAAGGGGAAGAAGGAGGGGGAGGGTGGGGGGAGAGGAGATCAAGCAGGCTGGCCATGAGCCGATCTACAACTGCTGTGGCAGCCACTTGTGCTGGCAGCAACAAATAGGCAAGAAATGCAGCGGGGGAGGGGTCGCCCTCCAAAAGGACTGATAAAAGGCAGCAATGGCTGGAGGTGAGGCACAGAGGAGGGAAGGAGATGGAGAATGGAAGGATTCTTCTGTGCTTTTGTGACTTTGAAGTTCTGGGATTTGTGCAATGAGGGCTTTGTGTTCTTAAGGAGTGTTTGGCAATTTCTATTTGGCTGATGGCTGGTGTTAGCTTCTATTGCTCTGCTGTTGTTAGCTGTAAGTTTTGCTGCAAGGGATTCTGAAATATTTTTCTCTTGAATGGATTTTGCCTGTAGCATTCCTTTACTTATGAATGGAGCCATTTGGGGAGGCTGCCTTAGCCTGCAGCCAGTACTTACATTTTTTTTCTTCCTTAAGTGCCGGCTGTGCTCCTTACTTTCCTTTCTTGTTAGCTAATTCTTAAAGGGGAATGTGCCTTTTTAAGCTAGTTCACGCAGCAGCTTGTCTTTTCTGTCTCTGGAGGCCTTTCCTTGTTTGATCAATATTTGGAAGAGGGAAAATATGGGGGGGGGGTTCAAATTCTTCCTTCAGAAGGAGATGGGAATGAGAAAAAGGTAGGCAGGGAAGGGAGGGAGGAAAGAAAGTCCCGCCTTAGCACTTGGCCACCAGAAGCTCTGCCATTGACTTTGCTTGTCAAAAGGTTGCAGAAGGGGATCACACGACCCTGGAACACTGACCATTATAAATATGAATCAGTTGCCAAACATCCAAATATAAATCACATGACCCTGGGCATGCTGCAATGGTCATAAGTGTGAAAAATGATCATAAGTCATTTCAGTGCAATTGCAACTTTGAACAGGTTTTTGTTTTTTTGGGTCATCAAGTTTTTGACATCTTGCTAGGTGGTACTCGAATATTGCCATATCCTAAAAGTGGTACAATCGGTAAAAAGGTTGAAAAGCCCTGTTTTATGGCACCACTTCTGGTATGATGTTCACAATAATGCTTGCCCACACACTGCTAGATGCACCCAAGAACTTTTGAAGCAGTTCCATAGGGATATTTTTGATCACCCCTTCCATAGCCCAGATTTGGCACCGAGTGACTACTACTAAGGAATTTCAAACCTTGTAAGACATTATGACAAGTGCCTCAATTTGAATAGCGATTATGTCGAAAAGTAATGTAATGGTTGTAGATTTCTAATGTGTATAATAAAAGTTCTGTATTTGTGAGTGTCTGTCATTGATAGCCAAGTGGAGGTTTATTTCCGAATTGCCCTTGTATAAAGAAATTGTGATAAGAAAAGAATTTGGGAATATCTTCTTGTTAATTAGAAAAATAATGAAGTATTGGTTTAAAATCAGACTGTTACCTGGAATTAGCTTTGTTGGGTAACTATAGTGGTTCACTTTATTGCAATATCAATAACAGTATCAACTGTTAAAAACTTGTCCTTGATCTTATTTATCTTTGCTTAGCTATCTCTTCCCTTATCCTCTTTGCATGCATACATTATGACTTATGGGAGTATTGTCAGTTCTCATTTCTCTTGATTTCTGTTTTACACTTTGTATCCTAAACAAGTAAAGAAAAAAAACTGTTGTGACAATAGCAGGAGATAGATGCTGTGGAATAAACTCATTGATGAAGTTTTCTCTAAGTGATCTCTTAAAACTCAAAACCTCTATAACACGATTTGGTCCTAGAGAAGGATTGCTTAGGATTACTTCTTTCTTGTCAATGTGGTGGACACTGATTATTGGAAAGTGAATTCAGGAAAAATGAAGCCAAGCTGTATTTTAGTCTGATTGCATTATTTTTGGATTTTTTATCCAGGTGCAAGTGAGATATTAAGTAACTGGAATGATACTAAAAAGCCTATACAGGGTTGTCTTCTTCCTGGGATCCCAATAAAGTTAATTTTTCAGACATTCTCATGTTCTCCCCTTGCCTAGTTTCTTCAAACTAGTGATGTGATTTTTGTCAAAAAAAAAAGTGAATATTTCACAGTTGTGCAGTTTAGGGCAAGGACTTAGTGATATTTTTTTTTTTTTGAAAAATAAAGATTTTATTGGTTTTTTTCATAAATATATGTTAATTTTTCCAATCAACGAGTTGTCTGGGATTAGCTATGCTAATACATATTCAATTCCTAATCCTTCATTCTTTCCTTAACCAACAATAAAATAAATCCCAAATTTGATAGTAGTCTGTGTCTTCTTTATCTTTCAGTCTCATAGTTAGTCTGTCCATCTCTGCACATTCCAATATTTTCCTGATTATTTCTTCTTCTGATGGCAATCCTTCATTCTTCCAGTATTGTGCGAAAATTATTCTTGCTGCTGAGGTGATGTGTAAGATTAAATATAGACTCTGCTTATTAATCTTTTCAGGCATTATACCTAGTAAAACAGTTCAGGTTTAAAATCAACCTGTTCACCCAATATTTTTTCTAACCACGTATGTATCTTTCTCCAATAAGCCTTAGCCTTGTCACATGTCCACCAAATGTGGTAGTACATGCCTATATTATGTTTACATTTCCAACATCTATCTGACATATTTTTAAACATTTTTGCTAATCTTGCTGGTGGCAGGTGCCATCTATAAAACATTTTATACAAGTTTTCTTTATATAAAGTTGACATTGTTAGTTTGTAGTTTCTCTCCCATAACATTTGCCATTTTTCTAGTTCTATATTATAGCCAAAATTTTTCGCCCATCTTATCATTGTTTCTTTCACTTGTTTGCTTTCCATTCCCAAAATTAACAAAAAATTATACATTTTCTTAATTAATTTCTCATCTGAGGTTAACAAAATCTTATCAAACACAGTTTAATCGTTATAAAATCCATACATTTTTATATCTTTTTCATATCTACTTTGTGTCTGTAAATGTGCCCACCATGACAAGTTGATTCCCTGGTTTTCCAGTTCTTGTTTAGATTTTAAATTCTCATCAATATTTAGAATATCTCTATATGCCCATATTTTTTCAAAGTCTACCAAGTTTGGATGTACAAATGCCTCCATCATTGATAACCACCCTGGAATTTTTAGATATATTTTAGCTTTAATTTTTTTCCATACTGTTAACAAGGAATTTCTTACAAAGTGATTTTGAAAATACTTATGGACTCTGTTTTTCCCATACCATAAGAAAGTGTGCCACCCCAATTGTAAATCATGTCCCTCTAAGTACAACAACCTTTTGTTTCTAAGCATTAGCCATTCTTTCACCCATGTTAAAACAGACGCTTGATAGTACAACGCCCATTCCGGCAGCCCAAAGCCTCCATTTTCCTTAGCATCTTGTAGTGTTTTCATTTTAATTTAGCTTTCTTCCCCTGCCAAATGAAGTTCAAAATTAATGAATTTAAATCTTGAAAAAAAAATGTCTCAAGTTTTATCAGAATTGTTTGAAATAAAAATAAAATCTTCGGCAATACATTCATTTTTACTGTAGCAATTCTTCCTAATATTGACAGCTGCAGATTTTTACATCTTTACAAGTCTAGCTTTATTTACTTCAATAATTTTGTATAATTGTCTTCTTTTATTGATGAGCATTTGGCCGAAAGATGAATACCTAGGTATTTAACTTTTTTCCACTATCTGTACCTCTCTTTTCTCTAGCATTTGCCTTTTTTGTTTATCTGTAAGGTTCTTAACTATTACTTTAGTTTTTTCTTTATTTATTTTTAATCCTGCCATTTCTCCATACTCTTTTATCTTTCCCCATAGCTTAGGAATCTCTAAAGGTTCTTCCAAGATCATCGGCAAGTGCTTGTAACATATTTTCGTCTTTTATTTTCAATCCTTTAATTTCTATGTCCTGTCTAATCCTTCTATTTAACACTTCCAAAGTAAAGATAAATAATAATGGAGATAGTGGACACCCTTGCCTCGTGCCTTTTCTTATCTCAAAGCTCTCAGTGTAATCTCCATTCACTATCACTTTGGCTGTCTGTTTGTTGTTGTCACTTAGTGATAATTTTACTTATCTTTCTGTGAGAGTAGGAGTTACCTTGTTTTCTCCTTGTCTTCCCCAATTTCAACTTCATTGTAAAGAAAAAAACAAGAAATAGAGAGAAATATGTTACATATCACAAATAGTAGCATAATAGCTTTTTAATAGAATAAAATCATTCTAAGCTTTTTTCAGTTTCAGTTTTGTTTAAGAAGTGTGCAAAAAGTGCAAACCCAATTAAATCTTTTTTTTATTAAATAGAAGAATTGATGTACATTAAAGAAATTTAGTGTGCAGAAATGGAAAATAACAATGTTTAGTTTGCTAATAACAGCTGTTTTAAGCTGCAGGATATTCTTAACCTGCATCTTAGCAGGAATGTCATTATCTAAAGGCTATCAAAAGTTTATTTTCTTATTATTTAATTTTTATTGTTGTCAGTAAAAAGTAATAAAGATGAATGCTTCACAGAAAAATGCTTTACCGAAGCAGTACTAACTTTTCAAAAGTAAGAAATTTTAATTATATCAACTTGGGAGCTCTTAAATTGTTTCTAAAAAAAAAAGTGAGAAACTGAAATGTTATATTGTTACAGATAACCCTTGACTTATGTCTATTTACTTTATGACAAATCAAATTAAGGACAGTTTTGGAAAGAGTGTTTCACAGCCTTTAAAACACTCTTTGACAATCACAAAACAACACACTCCGCCATGGAAAAGGGATTATGGACTATGGTTCCAAGTGTCCTGTGGTCATGTGATCACTATTTGCAATCTTCCCTGCCAGATTTCCCAGAAAGTCAATGCTTTTTTGCTTGGATTTTGGCTTTGAAGACTAGTGTTAGGGATGGTTTTTTACCATTTAAGGCTAAGTATGGAACATCCATTTTGTTTTTATATGTGGTCTTTATAGTACGATCTATTTAACGATTTAAAAAGTTTCAGTCAATTGTCATTTGAACTCCAAATTATCAAGCCAGCCTATCAGTCCATCCTTAGGCCTCCCCTAAACAAATATAAGCAAAATTCAATTTTTTCTGTCCAATGAAAATCATATCCTTTCATTCCAGAGAGAAAAAAGCAATTCAAAGTTGTTCATCAATCAAAGGTTTATAATCCAAAGTATTCCATCATCTCAATCAGTAATGCATGTTTCTTCTACCAGAGAAATAGCTCCATGACAAGGCTCTAAAAATCAGTTAGTGTTTGTATTTGTAATCCAGGCAGGCTGGTTTACAGGTTTCAAAATAGTTTATCGTCTCTGCCACACAGATAAGCAGCCCAAGGGTTCCCCCCCCCATTTTCCCAGCTGCAGTCTTCAAAAGTGAAAGTTTCCAAGTCTTATCTGACTTCTGGTTCCGGATTGTGATGCCTTTGGATGCACAGGGGGAGGCTTTTCCCTGCTGTCTGTTTTTCCTTCGTCAGAAGACCCTGGAAAGGGTCGAAAGTCGCCCTGGAGGGGTGACCACCATTGGGGAGGATCCTTGCAAGATCACGGCAGCCCTTCTGTTTGATCTGAGGCAGCTCCCTAGGACTGACGAAGAAAAGATCAACCATTAACATGTTGCACCAGCCGAAAGTCCCAATAACAGCTAAGCATATGAAGCAGGAGTGGAGGATTTGGGTGAGATCTTTTTTTAACCTCTCTTTTTCCCTAACTACCTTCCTGTGAAAGCTTTTTCAAATTCGTTTCCCTGCTCTCAATTCAGCGGTGTTTGCATATGTGGGATTTTACAGCTTGGAAAGAAAAGGAAAGAACTACTAACTTCAACAACCAAATAATTTGATCTTTGTTTTGTGGACACCTTGGGGGCCCAAAACTTTTTATTATAGAGACTTAGCATCTTTTTTAACTTCTTTAACTATTAACTTTGTAAAATATTACCTTTTTTGTGTGTTTTAACTGAATAAGGGGCTATTTGGCATTTGGGAAAAAATTTTGTGGTCTGCTGAGGACATCTTGTGGCAAATTTTGGCATAGCAACTGGAATTTTTCTTTTCAATTGTGCTTGTTGACTACTTTGATTTGTCCTTCATACTATCAAAAAAGATAAGACAGCTGGGTGGTGACAATAATTTTTACAAATTGTGGAGGTGGATAATGGCTGAGTTTTACTAAACATAGCCTCCACTAAAGGACTATCTTTAATCACCATGGAAATGGATGAACCCTATCCACAACTTAATTACAAACTTTATCCTTGAAAAAATCCATGAAGCAGGAATGAAAGCCAAAGACATTTTTACAAGACTACAAATTGAACCTCAAACTCAAACTGATCAACCTATAACCCCAAAAATAACAGAAGACGAACAATTTAACATTAAAGAAGACTTAATACAACATGCACAAGTGGCTGAGAACTTTGATGCTCAATCACTGACTTTAACTACAGCACCTGTAACTCCAAAAGCAGAGAACTTAGACATTTTAGATAACCAAACAACAACAACACCGGATATGACTCTCTACTTTACTCAGGTGAAATTGCAAGAAGAAGAGGACCAGACTGACTATAAATACCTTAAACCAAACATGGAGATTTGAATTATTAGGGCAACAACTTAACAATTACAAAGGGACCAGTTCTTTTGAAAGACTGATAACTGGACGTTCTCCCTTGATTCAAACAACAGGTGTAGGAATGAAGGGAGATACATCCTAGGTTTTAGAGGCACTGGCATGGAAACCTACTTGGCACAAAAGGAAAGCCAGAGTTAGATTTAAAAATGGGATTTAGAAATCTATTTAATGGGCAAAGCAGCTTTTCAGAGATAAGTTTTTTTTTAATATTTAGGACTTAGATTTATAATGGGAGTTAAAATTAACTGTTAGACCAGGGGTGTCAAACTCAATTTCATTGAGGGCCACATCAGCAGTGCGGTTGCCCTTGGGGGGCTAGGTGGCTAGGTGGGTGTGGCCAGGGTGGGTGCAGCCTAGTGGGTGGGTGTGGCCAACTCTACATCGTTCACGTCAAGGGGGCCTGTGGGGGCCTGGGCAGGAGTGAAACAGATCTGGGAATGGCAGAAGGGGGTGGGCCAGGGCAAGTGCCAAGGCATGGTCCACTGGAGGAGCCTCACTGTTCCTCTCAGGCCATGGGGGGGCTGGATGGTGGTGCGGGCTGCCCGGAGCCCTGGGCAGCAGAGGTCAAATGCCCAGCCTGGCCTTTGAGCACCCGCGTCACCAAGCCCAGCCCCACTTGCCCAAGGGGGGGACCCAGCTGCACTTATCTCCTCCTCAAGGCTGCTGCTGCTGTGCTTGCTCTCCTTGGCCAGGTTGCTCATGATTGGTACGAGGGCAAAATCAGAGGGAGGCCCATTCCCTATCCATGGGAGGAGACCCGGCTTTGTATCCAAAGCTTCCTTAGCAATAGGATGGGAGAACCCCAGAATAAGCCAGGAGGAGGGGGCAAGGGGATGGTGAAAGGGCAGCAGGGCAGACTAAGGCAGGAGTTCCCTCAGACCCTCCCTCTCCTTCTTTCCTTCTTTCTTTCCTTCCTTCCTAAGTACAGAGTGGTGGGAAAATATTTGAGAGGAGGGAGAAAAACAGGCAATAAATGCAGCTGGGGATGTGTCACCCTTTGTGAGGAATGAAAAAATGCACCATCACCTGGAAGTAGCCAGCACATGGCCTTCACCTACTTCACATATCTGGCTTGGTGGGCTCTGGGAGAGGTGATGCCATGAGCAGCGTGAGAGTCAACATTACCTACGCAATGCTACCCAGCCCCCAGCCCGCCCGGTATTGGCAGGCAGCAGGGCAATCTCTTCACAGTGCCGATGTTATGGTTCCGGCTAATGAAACACTTCAAAGAACTTCCAAGCATTGATTTTCCTAAAAGTCATTTATTATTACAAAATGTCAGCACAGGCATAACAGAGGCTTTATGCTAAGATCTAAGTTCTCTTCCTCTGAGCAGTTAAATTATCAGCATGTTTCCTCCCTAAATTAGCTGTCATATATCACATTATCCAATTAGTGTGAAGGTCAAACTTTTCGTTCCTCTTTCTTTCCTGGGCTTTGCCCCCACCCCCTTCTGCTCTGTATTAACCCCCAAAATACCAGACAGTTCTGCATATTGTCAAAGCAAGAATATACAATATTTGCAGTGTTGACATCCGGCCCCCCTTACAAGAAGGACAGATCCTGTAAAGTAAACAAAAGCATATGTTAAGGGTTATCTTTCGGTTTGTTGGCGTGTTTCACATGAAACCTTTTGACCAATCTGTCAGCTTTCATTTCACTCAATTTCACCCAGGTGGCTTCAGACAATAGGTATCCCTTCCATTGCACTAGGTACTGCAATTTCCCTCTAAAGATTCTAGAATCAAGAATACGTTTCACTTTATAGTGGGTCTGTCCCGCAACTACGAGGGGTCCAGGTGCCTTCTTCGAAGGAGGTCTTAAAGTGGAGCCCCGATAAGGCTTCAACAAGCTAAAACGGAAAACTGGGTGAATTTTCCCTAAAAGTCTAGGGAGTTTTAGTTCTACTGTGACTGGGTTGATGATCCTTACTATGGGGAAAGGCCCCAAGAATTTAGGTCCCAATTTCTTGCTGGGCAATTTGAGGCTTAGATATTTAGTTGACAGATAGACTTTTTCCCCAACTTGGAATGTTCTTTGGGGAGCCCTCTTTTTATCAGCCTGCTTTTTATAGATTTCAAAAGTCTTTTTAAAAGCAGTTTTTGTTTTTCTCCAAACTTCTTCCCCCCCCCCTCACTTGATCAAGTGTCTGGGAAGCAGAGGGCAACTGAGGATATTCAGGTATTGGGCTGAACTCTTTTCCTGTGGCCACTCTGAAAGGTGTGTAGCTGGTGCTGCTGTGCACAGAATTATTGTACGCCACCTCAACAAAAAGGAGGAGATCAGTCCAGTTCATCTGTTGGTAAGAAACGTAGCATCTAAGATATTGCTCCATCATTTTGTTAGCGGCTTCTGTGGCCCTATTGGTGGCCGGATGAAAAGCAGATGACAAACCTTGAGATGATCCAATTAATGTAAAGAAACTTCTCCAAAATTTCGCTGTGAACTGCACCTCCCTGTCTGAAATTATTCGCTTAGGGGTGCCATGCAGCCGGTAGATGTTTCAGGAACAATTTGGTCAGTCATTGGGCAGATGGGAGTCCTTTGCAGGTGATGAAATGAGCCTGCTTTGAGAACAGGTCTATTACAGTCCAGATGACAGTATTTCCACTACTTTCAGGTGGGTCTACTATAAAGTCCATAGCTATTTCTTCCCAGGTTTGAGAAGGGTCTGAGCAACAGGTTTATTTATTTATTTGTTTGTTTATTTATTTATTTATTTATTTATGAGACTTATATACCGCTTTAAGTGCAAGCACTCTCTAAGCGGTGTACACCAGTAAGCAATGTATATATATATTTACATTGCCCCCAACAATCTGGGTCCTCATTTTACCTACCCCGGAAGGATGGAAGGCTGAGTCAACCTTGAGCCGGTGAGATTTGAACCGCTGACCTGCTGAACACAGTCAGCTAAAGTGGCCTGCAGTACTGCACCCTAACTGCTGCGCCACCTCGGGTTGATCAGGTTCCTGCGTGAGCCGGTTGGATTTTTCCCTCGTTAGCCACTGAGCAGTTTTCTTTCTTTCTTTTGACAGCCCATTGTCCATGCTAGTGGTTGGCCCGGTCATGGCTTCCCTCCTCCTTTGCCTGTTCTGAGTGGTTCTGTAAGAGGTAGGGCAATCTCGGCAAAAGAGGGGATGAATTGACGATAAAAGTTGGCAAAACCCAGAAAGCTCTGGAGCTGTTTGCAAGTCTTTGGGGGCTGCCATTCGATTATAGCTTTCACCTTGACTGGATCCATTTCAATACCCTCGTTGGAAATTCTGTAGCCAGGATAGTCTAATAGGGTTTGGTGAAATTTACATTTTGACAATTTGGCATAAAGCTTGGCATTCAATAGTTTCTTTAACACCTCTCTCACTAGCTTTATGTGATCAGTCATATTCGTGCTGTATATCAGGATATCATCAAGATATCATCATTGAGAAGAGGTTGATCCGGGCGGTGCAAAGCTCGTCAGCTTTGCACCTTGCTGCCTGCTGAAACTGGGCAGAGTGGGGCTAGGCAGCATTGCACTTCTCATCAGATTTGTGCCACTCTTGGTGCTGTGAGGAGAGTGCCTCACTGCCTGCCGAAACTGGGCAGGCTGGGGGCTGGGCGTCCTCGTGCTTCTGTTTGGATTCACGCCGCCCAGCTCAGCCTCTCGGTGCTGTGAGGAGAGCGCCCTGCTGCCTGCCAAAAGCAGGCAGACTGGGGGGTGGGTGGCATCACACTTCTTTTTGGATTTGTGCCACCCAGCTCAGCCTGCCAAAACCCCTCCCCGGAGCCCATCAAGCTGGATATGTGAAATAGGTGAAGGCCATTTGCTGGCCACTTCCAGGCAATGGTGCATTTCTTCATTCCTCACAAAGGGTGACACGTCCCCAGCATGCACCCAGGGGGCAGGGCCGATGCAGCAGGGGCTGGTTCCTCGCTGTTTCCAGATGGCCTTGTGGAGCTAAGACTGAATATGTTTCAGCATAGATGGCCACTACAAAATTGTACATTGGCTCCCGGCCAGCCTGGGCCAGGACCAAGGCAGAGGGGGCCATTCCCTCACTGTTTCCAGGATGGCTTTGCAGGCCACATGAAACCACTTCACGGGCCACATCCGGCCCCTGGGCCTTGTGTTTGACATCTCTGTGTTAGACTATAACTTTAATTGTTATATGGAAATAGATTTGTGATAATGAAAGATATTTTGTTATTAAAGGAGAAGTTATTAGAATGAGAATCAGAATATATTTGTCTATAAAGAAGGTAAATTTTGGAATAATATGTGTATTCTAGTTATGTTAATTATATTATAATGAAATGAGGGAAATCAAGGTTATCTGAAGTTTAAACATTGGTTATAAAAGGCTAAATTAGAATATATAAATTGGAATTAAATAAAACCCCTAAACAGGACTTGGATATATATAATTAAAACACTATTGATAAATGTATTGATTGATGGAGCCTAGTTAGAAACTTATTAACATGAATATGATATAATATTTGTGGGAAACAGTGAGGGAATGTTATTGATGTAACCTGAGATATATATGAATGTTTTTGTTATTGACTGATTTCCCTAGCACCACGCTGCTTCCTAAGTATCTGGATGTTAAAATTTGAAAAAATAATAAAACTTGTTTTAAAAAAAGTCTTATCTGAGTCTGGGCTTCAAGCTAAGTTTCCTTTAAGCATAATAAATTGTTCACCGCTGGGGAAGGGGGTTTTTATTGTAAAATTTTTTAAAATTTTAATAAAAAAAATAAATAAATTGTTCACCGCAAGATGTCATTGATGACGTCTTCCAGCTAAATTTATATTGCAAGCTTTTCAAGTCTCTTTTCAAAAAAAGTCTCAAAAGCATTTTTAATCCCCAAATTTCAAAGCTATATATCTGTATTGATTCCAAATTAATCTTGTAACAGAAACTAATTGCTGTTTTTCCCCAAGCAATTAGTTTGCCTCTTTTCTTTTCCTGAGGGAATGGGGAGGAATTTCCCCTTCCCTCTCTTATCGGAGGGATTCTTTGCTTTGGGTGTTTTTTTCCAGGAAAAAGTATTAAAGTCATAAAGAGAGGATAAAGTCTCACCCAGTTTCATCCACATTGCTCAAAAGTTGCTTGTTAGTGCTTATTTTCTTTGGTTGTCAGCAGCTTCTGACTGGCCACACAAATATGGCCAGTCTTTCCCCTGCTGGTTTGGAGGGCTTCCTTGGATCAAATGGAAGGGCTGCTGCCCCTCCGCAATCAATGAGAGTCCCGTCCTTCTTTGTCGCCTCTCTGGAGAAAGTTTCAACCCTTTTTAGGGTCCCCAGTGGGGCAAAATCAAATGTGAAAGACAGAGCTCCATCTTCCTGCATCCATCCTGCCACGATGCCTAACCAGAAGCCAGGAACTTTGTCCTTTTAATGAGCTCCTTTGTAAGACAAAAGCCCCTCTTTTGGCAAAGGTCAGAGTAGTATTATGTTTCAGATAGAGATGGTGCTGGATTGATCTAGCAACATCAGTGTAAATTACAAAGCCCCAGCAATCATATAATAATACACTGTATTTTCATCAAATTACATCAAAGTTGAACAAGTATTCATAAGAAATTTGTGTTTTGATGGAAGAGTCTGTGTATTTGTCATATGTGGTGGTTGTTATGTATGTCAATCACAGTATCATTTATGGTTCAAATCTGACACTTCTAGATGAAAAGTACTAAGAATTATTGCACTATCACAATAATTCCCTTGAGCAAAATAACTAACAGGGTGATGGTTAAGTGGTTTTAGGCGTTCTTGCAGATATCTAGATATAGTCAAGTCAGTTACAGCCTTGATTTTGATCTCCCTGATATGTGATTTTTCCTGAGAAAAATGGGATGTGTAACTCTACTGATTCTGCTGTATGTTCATACAGCTTTTGATACCATCAAATTAAAAAAAAATATTGTGGTAACATTAGATTGACTATCTGGAATACAACCCATTCTATTCTTAGGATGCTATTCCTAGTTACACATTTGGCTTCATGGGAGAACTTTAGAGAGCTTATGTATAGCTGCAATGGTATGGAGTCCCATGTAGTTCCATGATGTCATCTTTGTAAACCTTCTGTATGATTCTATTGGATGATCCAGTTTTATATTCTTGTCATTAGAAAGAAGTGAGTTACTGCAGATATAACCAGTGCCTGAATATTTAAATGAATTAAATAATAGTCAATAAACTGAAGCCAAATTCCAATAAAAGAGAGGATTTACACAGTGTCTCACAGGTCCAAGAAATAGGTTGATTTTGGATTCTGGACAAAATAACTGTTTTCATGAAACAGCAGGTGAACAGCACTTCTACTGAATTAATTTCTTTAACTAATTAATTCGGGATTAATTTCTTTAAATTAAGATGAAAGGAGAAATGAATACCATGTCTGGTGTGTGATGGTTTCTCCTGCAGCCAGCTTTCTTCCTAGATTTCTATGAGTAAATTAAATTCTGATAGAAAATATAAAGAGACAACTTTTTTTGAGTCTTTCATCAGAACAAGAAGCATAGGCAGCAAGGTTAAAGTTCTGAAGAGTAATGCAAACAGAATAACTAAACCAACCAAACAACCATCCAACCAACTTTAACAAAATAACAGAATAACAGAATTAGAAGGGACCTTTGAGGTCTTCTAGTTCAACTCCTTGTCTAGCAAGAGACTGTATACCATTTCAGACAAATTATTGTCCTGTTTCTTCTTAAAAGTCTCCAGTGATGGAGCACCCACAACTTCTGAAGGCAAGCCGTTTCACTGGTTACTTTTTCTCACTTTCAGGAAAGGTTTCCTTAGTTCTAAGTTGCTTCTCTCCTTGATTTGTTTCCATCCATTGTTTCTTATCTTGCCTTCTGGTGCTTCTTCTTTGTGGCAGCCCCTCAAATATTGGAACATTGCTATCATGTCGTCCCACTCCTTCTTTTCACTAAACTGGACATACCCAATTCCTGCAACCATTCTTTATATATTTTAGTCTCCAGGCTCCTAATCAACTTTGTTGCTCTTCTTTGAACTCTTTTCATAGTCTCAACATCTTTTTTATAATATGGTGATCAAAACTGGATGCAGTATTCCAAGTGTGATCTTACTAAAACTTTATAAAATGGTACTAATACTTCACGTGATCTTGATTCTATCCCTCTGTTAATATAGCCTAGGATTACATTGGCTTTTTTGGCTGCTGCTGTGCACTGCTGCTTCATATTTAAGTGATTGTCCACTAGGACTTCAAGATCCCTTACACAGTTATGCTATTGAGCCAGGTTTAACCTAATTTGGCAGCACTGGTGCTCTTTAAGGAGAAAAAGGATGAATTGTTGAGTTTATGCATGGATTCCAAGGGGATTAACAGTGGTGTGCATGGAAAATATGTACCCCCTCCCTTTCATGAAGGACATGTTGGGGACCTGTCCAAGGGCAAGGTGTTCACCAAGTTGGATCTGAGGGAGGTGTGAGGATCAAAGAGGTGGATGAATGGAAGACTGCTTTTAATTGCCTCATAGGATGCTACCAGTTCTGAGTGATCCCTTTGGACTACAAGGAGACCAGCTGCATTCATGCAGCTATTTAATGGAGTGCTGCATTGGCACCTGTATAAAGGGGTGCTGGTTTACCTGGATAATATTTCATCTATTCTGAGAAAATAGAGGAGCACATGAAACTAGTGAGGAAAGTGCTATAGAAACTACTGAAAGTTAAACTTTATGCTGAATTATTCGAGTGTGATTTCCACAAAAATAATTTGGACTATTTGGGATATCTCATATCAAGTGAAGGGGTGGAAATGGACCCTGGGAAAGTGAAAGCCATATTAGAGTGGGAAGCTCCCTGAACCTGGAGGGAACTGCAGAGCTTTCTGGGGTTTGCCAATTTCTACCAACAATTCATCCCCTCTTTTGCACAGATAGCCTTACCCACTGTGGAACTGTTAAAGACCGGGTGGTGCGGTGGTGTTTGAAGTCGTTTGTAATATAAGCTGATGCTAGCAATGTAGCTATGGGGGCAGTCGTGTGATGTATCAGAACTTTTCTCCATTGCTGGCAATGGGATAATAATAATAATAATAATAATAATAATAATAATAATAATCCCCCAGTGAGGCACTACCTTGACGTGGTTGTGGGGCTTGCATACTCTGAGGAAGATGAGAGCTATGCCAGAGGTTCAACCATACTGGACAGGTCTCATCAGAGGAGTCAGACAAAGAGTGTCTCTCCCATAAAAAATATGGTGAGACGTAAATTTCAGAATGCCATACCGGCTCGGATGTCACCCGGGTTAACAAGGTCCGCTCTAGATATTGGAGTTCCTGGATATCTGGTGAAAAATGGGTTACAGGACTCAGGACTGTTGGCTGAGCAACCAGGGCCAGCAGCTGGTTGCTGGAAGAAAAGGTGTTTACCCATCGCAGATACACAGTGATTGAAAACAAAGATATAATGATCTGTTACTACAGATCAAGTCCAACAAGAAGAGGATATCTAAAATGAATGCACCAGTTCTGGAAAGAACAACATCCAGAATCAGAAATAACACAACAGACACTAGCAGATCAACGCCGATTTATAATACAAAATAAAGTATTCACAAAAACAGAAATGGATGAACTGCAAAGGTTTACCCAGGGCAAAGAAATCAAAGCCTTACCAGAAATAATACAGAATGTAGAGGCAAACCAGGGGGAGTTGGCAGTGAAGGAATCCAGCAGAGATATACAATTGTTCTCATTTGGAAACCAGGCACCTCTTCCTCAGGAAGAACAATTGTCGATAAGAAAGACAAAAAAGTCTGGATAGTGGACGTGGCAGTGCCTAGAGACAGCAGAATAGACGAGAAAGAACTGGAGAAGATAACAAAATACAAAGATCTACAAATAGAAATAGAAAGACTGTGGCAAAAGCAAGCAAGGGTAGTACCAATAGTAATAGGCTCCTTGGGTGCAATCCCAAAACAACTGGAGCACCACTTGAACACCATTGGCATTGACAAATTTGCTATTAGTCAATTGCAAAAGGCGGCCTTATTAGGAACTGCTTCCATCCTGCGACGATATCTGTAATACCATAAAATATCCACATCTGCCTATCCCCGGTCCTGGGTAAGGACTCAATAGGTAGACAAAATGCCAAATCCAGTCTGAACATCTGGCTCACTGTGTGATGATCAATAATAATAATAATAATAATAATAATAATAATAATAATAATAATAATAATAACAACAACAATAATAATAATCCCCCAGTGACGCACTACCTTGATCCCCAGTGAGGCACTACCTTGACGTGGTTGTGGGGCTGGTGTACTGTGAGGAAGATGTGGCAAAGAAATCAAAACTACCAGAATTAATTCAGAATGTAGATAAAATAGGAGAATTGGCAGTGAAGATTCCCAGAGAGATATACAACTGTTCTCATTTGGAAACCAGGCACCTCTTCCTCAGGAAGAACAAAACCCTCTAACTAAAGAAATAAAAAGAATTGAAACAAAGAAAACTGAGCATCTAGAACAGCACAAAAACAACAGAATAAGGCTGCCTGCATTGAAGCTTGTTTCAAAGAAACAGCTAGCACAAGCATAAAAGATGCAAATACTTGCAATAGCAAGTATAAGCACCAATTCACTGCAAGAAAACAAACCAACTAATGTACAGCACAGCTGCAGTTATAACTGAATTACCTGGATGCAAAATCAACAAAGAAAAAAACAAACAAAACAGTGCACACAAAAATGGAAGGTTAGACTAGAAAATAAGATCAGCAAGTAAGATCACATGCAAGCAAGCTAGAACAGATGAAAGAAAAGAAGCTGAAGAACAAGAAGACCAAAGAATACCTAATCAAGAAATACCACTTAGAAACAAGGAAGATCAAGGAAGCACTGGAAATAATAAAGCAACAAATAACAGCTATAGCCAGGAAAATCAGTAGATATGAAGCTCAAATTGCAAACTATAGGCAGAACCTCCAATTTCAATCCAATCAGAAACGTTTCTACCAATCCATCAATGGAGAAACTGCAAGGAATCAGTCAGTACCTGACAAGGAAGAAACAGTGCAGTTCTGGAAGCAGATATGGATAACCCAAAGAAATACAACAAGGATGCGGCTTGGTTAAAAGAGGTGGATGCAAATAAAACAGAAGTTGAAATGAAAGAACTAGTAATAACAACAAAAATGGTAGAAAAAAGAGCAAGAAAATCAAAAATTGGTCAGCACCAGGTTTGAAGATGAACTGCATGGGTTTTGGTTGAAACATCTAACTGTTATACACCCACTCATTGCCAAGCAGTTCAACAATATACTACAAGGAGGAGAAATTGAAAAATGGCTAACAACTGGGAAAACCTACCTAATAATGAAAAATCCAGCAAAAGGGGCAACACCAGGCAACTACAGGCCAATTACTTGCTTACCAACAACTTTCAAATTACTAACTGGTGTGGTAGCTGATGCAGTACAACAGCATCTAGTTGAAAACAATCCCTTTCCACCTGAGCAGAAAGGAAACCGCCCCAATAGCAGAGGAACAAAAGATCAACTCCTAATAGACAAAATGATCTTGGAAAACTGCAAGAAAAGGAAGACCAACCTGAATGTGGCATGGATTGACTACACAAAGGCATTTGACTCTCTGCCACATGATTGGATAATCAAGTGCCTAGAAATAACAGGAGTCAGTAGAAACATCAGAAAATTTGGGCAAAGATCGATGGCACAATGGAAGACACAGTTGCAGATCAATGGTGAGAGGCTGGGAGAGGTTAATATCAAGAGAGGAATATTTCAAGGAGATTCATTATCACCATTACTATTTGTTATTGCACTGTTTCCTCTGTCAACAATACTGAATAACTCAGGACTTGGCTATCAAACATCAAAAACATCGGCCAGACTATCCCACCTCCTTTATATGGATGATCTGAAGCTGTATGGAAAAACATCATCTGAAATAGAATCGCTGCTCAACACTGTCCGTATATATAGCCAAGATATTGTTATGGAGTTTGGCTTGGACAAATGTGCCACGCTTACTATCAAACAAGGAAAAGTAGTGAAAATTGAAGGAATCAAGATGCCCCACGAAAATAACATTAAGAGTCTGGATGAGGAAGATTACTACAAATACTTGGGTATCCTTCAAGCTGACAACATCAAGCACACTGAAGTCAAGAAAAAGATTAGAGGTGAATACATCAAGAGAGTGAAGAAGATCTTAAAATCCAAACTCAATGGCGGAAATACCATAAAGGCAATCAACACCTGGGCAATCCCAGTCATTAGGTACACAGCTGGAATAGTGGACTGGACTCAAGCAGAACTAAAAGCAATGGATAGGAAGACCAGAAAAATAATGACAATGAATCATGCCCTTCATCCACTCAGTGACATTGACAGACTTTATCTACCAAGGCAAATAGGTGGGCGTGGAATGCTACACGTACATCAGATGGTTGAAGAAGAAAAAATGGCTTTGGAAGAATATCTGAAGAACAATGATGAAGATGCACTGAAATTAGTATATCAGGAAGGCTTACTAACTACTGGAGAGACCAAACTGGCCTACAAGAAAGACCAAATGAAGAACAGAATAGAGGCATGGAAGACAAAGCACTACATGGCCAATACATGAAAAAAATAGCTGGGAAAGCAGATAATAATAAAACCTGGCAATGTCTAAGAGCAGGAAAATTGAAGAAAGAGACCGAGGGACTAATTCTGGCTGCACAAGACCAAGCCTTAAGGACAAATGCATATAAAGTCAAAATTGAGAAGACAGCAACAGACAGTAAGTGCCGCCTATGCAAAGAAGCTGAAGAAACAGTGGATCACTTGGTAAGCTGTTGCAAGAAGATTGCACAGATTGACTACAAGCAGCGGCATGACAAAGTAGCAACAATGGTGCATTGGAAGATGTGCAAAAAATATCATTTGCCTGTAAGCAAAAACTGGTGGGATCATAAAATAGAGAAAGTCATAGAAAATGATAAAATTAAACTGCTCTGGGACTTCAGAATTCAGACAAGTACCTGCAACTTAACACCCCAGACTTAACAATTGTCAGTAAGAAAGACAAAAAAGTCTGGATAGTGGATGTGGCAGTGCCTGGAGACAGCAGAATAGAAGAGAAAGAGCTGGAGAAGATAACAAAATACAAAGACTTACAAATAGAAATAGAAAGACTGTGGCAAAAGTAAGCAAGGGTAGTACCAATAGTAATAGGCGCCTTGGGTGCAATCCCAAAACAACTGGAGCACCACTTGAACACCATTGGCATAGACAAATTTGCTATTAGTCAATTTCAAAAGGTGGCCTTATTAGGAACTGCTTCCATCCTGCGACGATATCTGTAATACCATCAAACATCCACATCTGCCTATGCCAGGTCTTGGGTAAGGACTCGATAGGTGGACAAATTGCCAAATCCAGTCTGAACATCTGGCTGATGATTAATAATAATAATAGTAATAATAATAGTAATAATAATAGTAAAGTTGGAAGGGACCTTGGAGGTCATCTAGTCCAACCCCCTGCTCAGGCAGTAAACCCTACACCATTTTGGACAAATGGCTGTCCAGTTTCTTTTTAAAGACCTCCAGTGTTGGAGCATTCACTGCTTCTGGAGGCAGGTTGTTCCACTGGTTAATTGTTCTAACTTTCAGGAAGTTTCTCCTTAGTTCTAGGTTGCTTCTTTTCTTGATCAGTTTCCATCCATTGGTTCTTGTCCTGCCTTCAAACGCTTTGGAAAATAGCTTGACTCCCTCTTTTTTGTGGCAGCCCCTGAGATATTGGAACACTGCTATCATGTCCCTCCCTCGTCCTTCTCTTCATTAAACTAGACATACCCAATTCCAGCAGCTGTTCTTTATATGCTTTAGCCTCCAGTCCCCTAATCATCTTTTTTGCTCTTCTCTGTACTCTTTCTAGAGTCTCAGCATCTTTTTTACATCGCAGTGACCAAAACTGGATTCAGTATTCCAAGTGTGGCCTTACCAAGGCATTGTAAAGTTGTATTAACACTTCACGTGATCTTGATTCTATCCCTCGGTTAATGCAGCCTAGCACTGTGTTGGCCTTTTTGGCAGCTGCAGCACACTGCTGGCTCATGTTTAAGTGATTGTCCACTAGGATTGTCCACTGTGAGGTCCCTCTCACAGTTACTACTATTGAGCAAGGTACCCCCTATACTATACCTATACATTTGGTTTTTCTTGCCTAAATGTAGAACCTTGTTTTTTTCACCATTGAATTTCATTTTGTTAGATAGTGTTCTAACAAATGCCCAGAGTTCAAGTCTGTCCAGATCCTTCTGTATCTTAAGCCTGTCTTCTGGAGTGTTGGCTATTCCTGCCAGCTTGGTGTCATCTGCAAATTTGACTAATTCCCCTCGTCCAAATCATTGATGAATATGTTGAAGAGCACTGGACCCAGAACAGAGCCCTGGAGCACCCACTACACACTTCCCTCCATATAGAGGCAGTTCCATTGAGGACCACACACTTTCCTTGTGATGCATCCAGCCCGTGGGCTGGCAGTTTGACACCCCTGTTTTAGAGGCTTCCGGTTTTGCACAGTGGCACAGCAGCCAAAGATCGTGGGGCTTCACATCCTATGGCTGATTTCTGTCTGCTAGGGGACCCTAAATGGATCTGAAGTCGCCCTATAGAAGCGATAAAGAAGGAGAGAAGTCCCGCTGAGTGCGAAGAGATGGCAGTCGATCTAATTGGTCCAGGAAAAGCTCTCCTGAAACCAGCAGGAGAAAGGCTAGCTTAACTTCAGAGTCTAGCCCAAGCTACAAGCAGCCGAAACCCAAAAGCACTATTTTAAACTGACTGGGTAAGGACAGTGATTTTCTCTCTTCTACTTGATAACTGATTTCCTGGGGAAAAAAACACCCCAAGAAGCAAAAAGCCTCTGAAAGTGAGGAGGAGGGGGATCTTTGCCCCACCCTCCTACAGACAGAAGCAACGAATTAAACCCTTAAGTGGGGACAGAAATATACTGAAATTTTATTTATTTTATTTTATTTATGAGACTTATATACCGCTTTAAGTGCAAGCACTCTCTAAGCGGTGTACACCAGTAAGCAATGTATATATATATTTACATTGCCCCCAACAATCTGGGTCCTCATTTTACCTACCCCGGAAGGATGGAAGGCTGAGTCAACCTTGAGTCGGTGAGATTTGAACCGCTGACCTGGTGAACACAGTCAGCTAAAGTGGCCTGCAGTACTGCACTCTAACTGCTGCGCCACCTCGGCTCATGAAATGAAATGAATATAAGACCTAATCCTGGATAAGTTTGAAATTGGTGGAATGTGTTAAGATTTCTTTTTTAAATAATGAAAATAGAAGAAAATAATTGTTTATTTTGAAAACTGAAAACTGAAAAACAAATGAGTGTTGACTTCTAGTGGTAGATGAAAATATAGTAGTTGCTTCAATACAGGAACTAGCAAAGCCCAGGAAAAGATACTTTATTTTTGGGTGACCGTCAATGTCTTAATAACAGAAAACAGCTGTGACAAAAAGAAAACATCTCAGGCTATCTACAAAGAGAGAACTATAAACTTTAGGAAAAAAATTGACCTTTCTGGATTACAAATACTTATTCAATTGTGACATTAAAGCTGTCTGCAGAGAAAGGAAAAGCCTGATTTTTGGCTATCATGGAAAATCAGAGATCTGCAGAAAGAATATACCAAGAAAAAACAAATACTTTCCAGGAGGAGATATATGCTATGTTGCAACTAATTCAAACAACAATGATCTCAAACTACGAGGAAATTAAAAATAACTTTGAAAATATAATTGAATGCATCTCTAATGTAACTTTACAACAAAAAACTCTCAGAAAATAAAAATAGAGAGTGAGCAGATAAAAGACACAACTGATGAACCAGAGAATAGAGATTTAAAGATGGAACCTAACAACTGAAGAAAGTATGACTTAACCCAGGTGGAAAAAAACTTATAAGAAATAATGGACATGGAAAATATAACTTATACTTTAAGATCACAAAATAAGTCTGAGGACAAGAAAAAAGATTTGACAAAATGGATTACAGAGCTACCAGGAGAATTACAAAAACTTAAGAGACAAAAAATGATAAGAGAAATTAAGAAAGAAAGGAAAAAAAATCAGACTCCTGGCTTGATGTCGTAGTGCCATGGACATAGGAAAATGGGGTTCCATCTTTCATGTTCTAATTTGCCTCGCTGGGGACCCTGGAAAGAGTTGAAAGTCACCCCATAGAGGCGACGAGCAAGGAGGGGACCCCCGTTTGGTTGCAGGAGGGTGGCGGCCCTTCTGTTTGATTTGGGGAAGTCTTCTAAACTAGTGGGGGAATGGCTGGCCATATTAATATGGCCAGACACAAAACTGCTGACGGCCAAAGCCAAAAGCAACTTTCAAGCAACGCAGATGAAACTAGGTGAGACCTGATACTTTCTTTAAGAAGAAACAGAGGGGAGGGTTAGAAAGTGTGGGAAGGAAATGCGATTATAAGTAGCCATCCAAGGATCTTGAGAGCCAAGGTCAGAAAAGCAGGAGTCTGACGAAGAAGTGGACTGTTCTCGTAAAAACCAAAGAATAATTGGGCAACATGAATGCTTGGAAGGTGGGGGTTATGGAAAGCTATTGTTAACTAACCAGATTTTTGCAGGGGAAAACCAGAGCTGGTTTTGCTTCTTCAGTTCCAAGATGTGTATTGAATAAAATTTATCTTTTATGGTACTTCAAAGCCGTGAAGATTCCTTGATTTTGAATTCGATATTTGGATGGTTGACACCATCTGATGGTGATGTTGCTTATTCCCACATTTTTTTAGCTTACCAAGAAGTAGATTATGGTCTAGATTATCAAATGCCTTACTGAAATCGAAGTATGCTATGTCTATGCTAATTCCCTAATTCAGGGCTTTTCAACCTTTTCACCAATTATACCACTTCTAGGATAAAGCAATATTCGAGTACCAATAGCAAGGTGTCAAAAACTTGATGACCCCCCCCCAAAAGGAACAAAGTGATAAACTACAGGCAGTCCTTGACTTACAACAGTTCGCTTAGTGACTGTTCAAAGTTACAACAGCACTGAAAACAGTGACTTATGGCCATTTTCACACTTATGACCATGACCATTATCCCCAGGGTCACATGATTTACATTTGGATGCTTGGCAACTGATTCATATTTCTGATGGTCACAGTGTTCCAGGTTCATGTGATCCCCGTTTGTAATCTTTTGACAAACAAAGTCAATGGCTGGGGGCTGCTTGTGGGGGAGCGGGCAGGACTGTGAGGAGAATCCAGGGGTCTCCAGTGGAGAGGGGTGGGCACCAGGGCATGGTCCATCAGAGAAGCCTCATCATCCCTCTTGAGCTGTGCGGGGGACTTCCAGATGGTGGTGCAGGCTGCCCATAGCCCTGGGCAGCAGAGGGCAAGCACCCAGCCCAGCCCTCAAGCTCCTGGGAGACCAGGACCTTGCAGCTCAACCCACTCCAGCCCCACTTTTCTGAGCGGCCTCTGGCTGCACTTACCTCCTCCTTGAGGCTGCTGCTGCTGCTGTGCTCACTCTCCTTGGCTAGGTTGCTCATGGTGGGTTCAGGAGGGCAAAGTGCGTGGGTCAGAGGGAGGCCCACTCCCTCTCCATGCAGCCCCACATCCTCAAGAGACACCTTCTGCGGTGATGGAACTGCAAACTAATGAAAGCTGGGTTTTTTTGAGTACTTGTTGCTTTTTCTCAATGTGCTGCCGATCGCATCACATCCTGCCTCCCTGAGCTCCCGCCCCAAGCTCTGTGGAAGGCTGCAAGAAGCTCCCATTGCAGCTTCTCTCATCTCTCCTCTTCTTTTCCTCCCCATGCCACAGCATGGGGTGGCAAGGAGTGAGACCCCACCATGATGCCACCGGCCATAACTATCCCACGCAGGCAGGGGTGGTCTTGGTGAATGGTAAGTCTGGTGGCTGCAAGGTTAGGTCATGAAGTGGGTGTGGTGCTGATCTACTGATGGAGGCCATCAAAGCCATAACGCACTCAGGAATTTTGAGATTTGGCTTGTTGCCTGAACTGTCCCAAAGACATCCTGATAAACTGTTTCCAGTACAGGCTGAACAATGACATGTATAATGCCTGTGTGGCTTGTGGGGCACCAGCCTGCCTCTACGAATGGTGTCTTCTGGCTGAAAAGGTAGAAATTGACCAGAGTCAGAACTTGTACCATCTCATGAAGCCATGGAGATGAACCCAGCCTGAGAGAAAGAGAGAGTCTGGCAAAGCCTCCACAACCCAACCACATTCTACCACTTGTTTCAAGTGTGGCAAAGAAGGGCACCATACCGTGGAGTGCCATAGCAAGACCCCAGTTAGGAAATTGGATTGCACCTCTGGGGGGAAGCCAAGCAGCAAATCCGGCCAGCACTCAAAAGATATGGATGGCCCTTAAGTCCTCGGACTTTGTGGAGCTCCCCTGAGCCCCAAAGGTGGGGGGTAGAGCTCTGACTATACCAGACAAAGAGTTGGGAATGTCAGAGAGAAATTATGATGAAGATCCATTGGTAGGTGGGCCGATTGACCCCATAACCATGCCCATAGAACTGACAACCTTGGGTACAGGCAGGAAAATGGCTTTAACCACTCTGTTGGACTCAGGTTGGACATGGTGCTTGATAAGTTTTAACTAGTTGGAAAATTGGGGCCTCCCTTCAGAAAACTCAAAGACCCTAGATGTCAATGCTGCTAACATCGGATGTTCTTGCTTTGACAACAGATGAAAATGCAGCCATTTTCTCTATGCTTTTAAATCAGTTGGTGCTGGGAGGGAGGATTGGGATGAGAGTTCAGTTAGCCATAATAATATCAACTCTGCCATGGGAATCCAAGGACAAACTGGGTCCAGAGCTGATAATGTTTGGCAGGCTGGAGAGCTGTGGAGAAAGCCTGTGCTTCAAGTTAATTGGGGAATGTGATTCATGATTGTTTAATGGGGGTGGGAATTATACTTTGTTACTTTGTATCCAGGGGAGGGGAAATTAGTTTTGGGGTTCAGCTATGTAGTACCGATACTTTGTTTCCCGAATAAAATATTATTTAAGGAAAACAATGCCTTAAAGTTCGTTTAAAGGGTTTCATCTGTCAGAATCATGACATTAATCCCAAAACTACAATTTTTACCTATCCATCCTGAGGTCCCAAGCTCCAGTCGCTGTCCCTAAAGTCGAGGGATAGACCCTCATTCCACATTTGGAAAGAACCATGCAGTTTCTTCCTTATAGCTCTCTTACACTTTCTTAAAACAGTGTGTATGTTTTAATTTAAGTAGGCCGTTTGCTGATTAACAAACTCAAGGCAAACTAATTTATCACCTCTGCTTTTAATTACTTGTTTTGATTATGATTATATTACCTGATTTGTTTGCTTTTTTCTCTATAGAAAAAGGGCAACAAAGAAATATCTTTTAAATAAATATTGCTAAAATATAAAAAAATATTGTAGTCCCTATAAACAATATTTTTCATTAGAATAGCTATTCTCTTAACTTTCAGAGTTTTCTCATATAAGAAACTTTGTGTGAAGATGAAAACAATCCATAATTAAATAATATTTGGAGAATGTACATTATTGGGCACAACTTAGTTGTTCAAAATGTGCGTTTTCACTCCAAACATTATGCAGTTATTAATGAAAGACTACAGTCCTCTGGGTTGTTCTTAATATGAAATTCTAGCACATCATTTGCTGATTTAACACTATGACCTAGTAAAAATCCAGAAGGGACTGTGGTTCATCAGCATTAATCACAATTCATGATTTCATGACCTTCATGTTTTGAACGAATAACTTTTTTCATTATTTTAGAATGAGATTCCAAAACTCTACATGACTCATATTACAAATTCAGGAAGGCAATGCATTATTTTTTAAATCTAAGCCAACACTTACCTTATCTTAGCTGATTTTTGTAATAGGTAGTAATATTACTACAGGTATAGTGTAACTAGTACTTACAGAGTTACTGTATTGGGAAAAGAGGAGTTTGGAACATTAAAGGCAGAATAAACAGCAATCAAATAAAATAAAAGAGCAGATTTCACTTCCATTAGAGACCTACTCTCTGTATCCCAGATGAAGATACCTTGCAGAAATATTTTGCCTTATCAAAAAAATACCATAAACATTCAAAAGCACTATCACATTTGTGACCTGTTAAGTACAGCCCAGCACTTGATAGCTACTATAGAAATTCCACGTGGCATGGATAGGAGTAGAAAAGAATCAAGGAAATCCACCTATCAGTTATTATCAGTGCTTTTTTTTGTAAAAAAAAAAAAAAAGGTGCCGGAACTCACACACGTCATACAACCTTCCTTGCCTACCCTATAAGGTTTACCTTTGTAGTTGAAAAAAAATCCCTTCAATGTTTAGTGTATCTAAAAGACTAGGGTTTTGTTCAAGGTAAGTTAATACTATTAATGTACCATGTAATGTGTGGCTTTAAATTACAAGAAGGAATTTTACTAATCTTTTGGGGCATTTACCATTGGCATACCCATTTAGTTTAATGAGTGGAAATGTCAGCTTTCTATGTGGAATGAAGTTGGCCCAATAAAACAAAATTTAGTTGCTTGTAAAAGATTGAATTATTTTTAAGAAGTTGTCAAACAAGGTGGAAAATTTACATTTGGAGTTTAATATGGATATTGACTTGAAACAAATTAAAGTTAAAACTTTGTCAGTGAACAGATTACTTTTAATTTACCTTTAAGTTAAACCCAATTTAATAAATAGATCTGATTAAATCTCATACTGTAGGTCTACTTTTATATCTGACCAATGCATAGTTAATATATATTATTATTAATAATAATACTGCCAAATCACAAGACATTGGCTTTATTCTTATTATTCCTCTCTACAGTTTGAACATAAAATATAAAAGACTAAAAAGAGATTTTCTTAGACATCCCAGCCTTTGAACTACCCAAGTAACCGAAACAGCAAAGTTTCGCTGTCGGGCAAGCTTCCATGCCAGCCACCTTTCTTTCCTCTCACTTTGCCTCTTTTTAACCTCACACCCCACTTTATGTAAGGGAAGGCAAAAAGCTCATTCAACCTCTCGTGAAAGATGGCCTCCATGTTTATGTGTCTACCATCACCACCATTGGCTTCCACACCACATGGTCTGACCCAGCCAATCAAGCCATTCTCTGGCTGTGGTGCTCAGGTACCTCATGGCTCCTCCTAGAGGAGGCAGACAGACCGGAGGGGAACCCATTCGCACCATACCGCCAGCGGGGCATTTTCAAAAATAAATGAGGATAGGAAAGGAAACAATAGGAAAAGAACGCAACTCTGAAAAATCCATCAAAAAAAGGTGCCGGAACTCTGTTCCAGTGCATTCTATGACAAAAAAAAAGCCCTGGTTATTATTAACCGTGGTCTTGCAAAATACTGGAAGAAAGAGCTGAGATCTGGAAAAGAATTTCTCAAGCCATTTCAAGGTAGTTTATTCACAGAATTAAGCAATTGAAGGATGCACTGAAAGAAATTCTTGCATTCAGTGGCATCACAATGATCAGATTCATGCAACTTGTCTGCAAACATGGAAGTGGCCTTTCTAAAGACAGAGTAATTTGGTTCCCTCCTTTTTTAAAAGACTAATGTTTATAGTTCAGGCAAAAAGAAAGAATAAAAATAGGCAATTTGATCAATTCCAAACATGGAATAAAAAATCCACCCATTATATATATCCAGCAGAAACAGGTACAGCATTTAGTGAGTAACTTTGATCCATGAATAATGTCTTGTATCATCATAATGAAAGACTTTAGTGATCAAGAGAAGGGCTTTTTAAAAATTAAATTTAGTAAAACAGAAAAAGGGGAAAATACAGAACATTTATAAGAAAAACAAGCTAAAAAAATGTGTTAGTGTTATATATACTTTTTTCTTTGGTATTGCTTCTGTTATTTGAATTTCATTCATCAATAGTGGTTCCACCAGTGCTCATTCAAGCTTTTTATAGTATAGTGCTATCAGCCTATCTGGGCATTGCACTACATTATATTTATGTTTTTATTGCTTCTTTAATCTCTTATTAACTTGCTTAAAAATTCTCTATGATCTTCACTATATTTTTTTAAGTTTTGAATTTTAAATATAGGTTTTGCCTGGATATAATTCCTTAAAATGAGGTGTTTTTCATACATATACGTATACGCATACACATACACATATAAGAAACTGAAAGACAAAACAGATTTCAGCTCTGTTTATGAAAGATAATATACTCTGAGGCAAAGAGAGAATCTGAACTTTTTTTCTGAATTACATTAAGTGCTAAGTAATTGCAGGTTAAATTTTCAGGGAAGCTGAAAAAGAAATGGAGGGGAAACCAAGTTCTTATCATGAAGTCCTTGATTTAGTTTGAAATGTGAGCCTTATGGCAGTAAATATCCAAGTGGAAAGGTGTAATAAGGTAAAAACAGCAATACATAAAAGGCTTAATATATTGTATTGGAAGCAGTAACTAGAAAGGACAAGAGCCTTGATTTTGTCTTTGTTAGCATTTAAAATCTCTCTTGCTGTTATCTTCTAAAAACACCTGTTCTGACCTTTTCTGATGAGTAATCTTTTTTCAATGAGGATACTAGTTCGAAATTATAAAAACACAAAATGTTTTTCAGATTCTTACTGACAGATTATTGCATTAAAAATAAAAATCCATCCAATATTTTGGCAAGTGTTCTCTTAATATTAATATTAATTCAAATTAATTCAGAAGTAAAGTTTTGGGGAAGTTAAAGGGGAAGTTAAAGGCTAGGTAAAATTACAGAAGATAATTTTAAAAGACAATGGCCTTCATTCCACTTGGTTTCTTTGCAAGATTAACAGACAATCCAGCAAATATACTTTTCCATTTGTACATTTCCCCTTATCCAGTTTGGTACTATAAAATAAATCCTTTATGAAAGAATGAGGGAATTGTACACCATGTTGTCTGATTTGTAAATAATGGTTTAGTATGCAAACCATTTTATTACGTGGAGTTCAGCAGTTGTGCATGCATTGGATATAGGTGTTAGCAGTGGTGGAATTCTAATACCTGAACAACCAGTTCTCTTATTCAATGTAGGCCTGGGTCTCTTAGGCCTAGAATGGATTTCCGGAAGTGGCATCCATGCATTTCTAATGGGCCGTTCTAGGCCTGGGAGGCCTCCTCCCTGGACTTCTGGAAGCCAGCTTGTTCTCTGAATACAGCAAAATAAATTACACCCCTTCCCCCTAGATAGTTCATAAGGCCATTTGTTGAACATATTCCCTTAAATACGATGGTGGCCTTTTCGCCCACTCCGAACACCTCAGAACTGCTGGAGGCCCCTGGTCTGTCAGCTTGCCTGCCAGGTTTGGTAAACCGAGGCTATGAGACCCATCTGTTACGTGTAGAATCGAGTCTCTGTGGCTGGTCTGTCCTGGTAGATCCAAGCCAGTGTCCACAGGTGGAACAGAGTCCACTTGTCCAGAAAATGGAGCCATCTGCTGGCATTGTCCATTGGTTGAAGTATCAGTATTTGGGACTGACTCACCAGACACTAGAGTCTTGTCTCTTAGTCAGAGGGTTCTGCCGTTGCTGGCAGAATCTAATGCACTACTGCGATCATGCTGCTCCTGAGTTAGACTGTCACTAGAGTCATGAGTTATTGGCTGGTTTGCTAACCTCTGCTGCAGTTGGTCGATGTGCCTGCATAGCATGTGACCGTCTTCCAGGACCACTTTGTAAGAAAGTGGCCCAGTCACCTTACAAACCACAGTTACCACCCACAGTGCCCCTTGCCTGTAGTTCGGTGCCCAAACTGGGTCACCAACTTGCAAGCGCCATGGTATCTTTGGCTGTGTTGTTTGTGATGCAACTCTTATCAGGATGCAGGTGATCCAGCTTTGTGATCAAACGCTGGCCCCATCTTAATTCTGCTGAGCTTCTGCCCGTGGAAGTGCAGGGAGTTGTGCATTCGCAAAGTAAGAAATCGGCTAGCCTATGCTGCCAATTGCTGGTTACAATCCTTTTTAAGGACTCTTTGATCATCCTGACCATGCACTCTGCTTGGCTGTTTGAAGCCGGGTGAAAGGGAGCAGATGTGGCATGCCTAATCATATTAGCCTCAAAAAGGACTGGAAATCAGAAGCAGTAAACTGAGCCCCATTGTCAGAAACATGTGTGGCAAAAATCCTGTGCAGTTCTTGTATGGTCCTGGCAGTAGTCATAGTAGGGACAGGTGGGACCTCTAACCATTTGGAGTGACTGTCCACCACAATGAGGAAAATTTGTCCCTCGAAAGATCCTGCACAATCGATGTGGATCCTGGACCAGGGGGAATGTGTGGTTTCCCATCGATGGACTGGGGTGTGAGGCATCTCTGGTCTAGATTGCTGGCAAATGTGGCAGCTGTGAACCTGAGTTTCAATGTCTTTATCCAGCCCAAGCCACCAAAGGTAGCTTCGCACTAGTGCCTTCATCTGGACTATTCCCTGAGGTCTCTAGTGCAGCGACTCTAAGACTCTAGCCTTCAGTGAGTTCGAGACTACCACTTGACTACCCCACAAGACACACCCCCTGTGATCTGACAACTCGTCCTTCCTCTTACTGAAACTCTGAAAGTTAGGCCCGGGACTATTTTCTGGCCATCCTGTGAGCACCCAGTTCAGCACACAGCTCAGCATCGTGTCTGAAGCTGTCTTGGCAGCAACATCCCCTGCATTAAGGGGAGACTCAGGCAGGTCCTGGATAGCCAGATGCACATGGCTGGAGTGGAGCTGGGCTCTAACTGCATCAGGGGCAGTCTGCTAAGGCCATCTGTGTGGCCCATTTCCCTGCCTGGTTTATGAATCAAACTGTAATCATATGCTGAAAGGAATATTGACCACCTCAACATCCTAGGACCGTGGTGGTAAACCTATGGCTCCAACTCTGGTGGCACGCGAGCCATTGCTGGGCCAAGCTGCTGCCTCCTCCTCTCCGTGCATGCACAGCTTTCCGCAGAGCTGCACATGCACATCTCTCTGCACATGCACAGTCTGGGAACAGGCAAGAGGCTATAAAGCAGTGGTTCTCAACCTGTGAGTCGGGACCCCATTTGAGGTCGAACGACCATTTCACGGGGGTCGCCAAACAATGCAGTCCGCCATTTTTCCCCCTTTTCCTTAGCTGTGCTACTCCCTTTTATTCTATTGGCTTTTGAAAGCCAATAGAATAGACTCTCTTGAATAGAGTCTAATTCTATTGGCTTTCAAAAGCCAATAGGAATTGTCCAGGTTGTCTCTGCCCTGCTGAGCCTGCCAAAAGTCCCATTCTGCAAACGGTGCTGTACCAGTTGAGTAGTCCTCGACTTACAACCGATTGAGTAGTCCCCAGACCGGTTTGGGATCACGGCATTAAAAAGGTTGAGAACCACTGCTATAAAGGGAGCAACTTTTGGCAGAAGCAGGCATGGAAAGTGAGGAGCAGCCCTATGTACGTCCTCATGTCTGAGCGTGCCCCTGCCCTGCCAGGCAGCGGAGGGCACGAGGAGCCCCAATCCCAGCACAGCCCCTCCTCCCCCTCTCGGAAGAGCTGCGGGGCTCAGGAGCCTCTCCATGCCCCCCACCCGCTGAGCAAGATACCCTCCTGCCCACTGCCCCACCTATCAGAGCAACATCGAGTTGGCCATGCCTACCATGTCCATGCCCACCATGTCCATGCCCCCCCAGTCTACCATTTCCACCATAGCCATGCCCACCCGGCGATACGTAAGTGGGATTTGGGTTGCAGTTTGGGCACTCGGTCTCTAAAAGGTTCGCCACCACTGTCCTAGGAGATATGATCTGGGGTGTTTGCTTGTTCGTTGTGAACAACCCCAGGAGTGGCTTGTGGTCTGTGAAGGCCTTAAAGGGCCTACCATACAAATAGTCATGAAACTTTTTTTATCCCTGCCACTATAACCAAGGCCTCTTTATCTATTTGGGCATAGTTACGCTCTGCAGAGGACAAGGTCCTTGAGTAATAGACTATTGGAATTTGCCTTCGGTCAGCCATTAAATGACTCAGCACAGCCCAAACCCCATATGGTGAGGCATCACAAGCGATGCAGACAGGCAGCTTTTCATTAAAATGCATCAAAACTGAGTTTGAAGACAGCAGTGATTTGACTGCTGAAAAACTCCTCTTTATTTATTTATTTATATATGAGACTTATATACCGCTTTAAGTGCGAGCACTCTCTAAGCGGTGTACACCAGTAAGCAATGTATATATATATTTACATTGCCCCCAACAATCTGGGTCCTCATTTTACTTACCCCGGAAGGATGGAAGGTTGAGTCAACCTTGAGCCGGTGAGATTTGAACCGCTGACCTGCTGAACACAGTCAGCTAAAGTGGCCTGCAGTACTGCACTCTAACTGCTGCGCCACCTCGGCTCATATCTTGTGGATGCTGGTCCACTTCCACTGTGCATGTTTGTCCAAAAGCCGGTGTAACGACTCTGCCACTGTGGCCTTGTGATGTAGAAATGCATGATAAAAATTGAGCAGTCCTAAAAAAACTTGAAGCTCCCCTTTAGATTTAGGACTTGGGGCCAGCTGAATTGCTTTAAGCTTGGATTCAGCAGGATGAATGCCTTTGGCATCTATGTGGAATCCAAGGAACTCAGTTGAAGCTACCCCAATTTTACATTTTTCCCGTTTCAGCTTCAGCCTTGCTTCTCAGAAATGCTGAAGGATGGCCTTGAGCCGTTCTGCCAAGTTCTCAACTGATTCCCTAGCTATGAGGACATCATCGAAATATGGGCACACTCCTGGAATACCTTTGATTGTGCATTCCATCACTCCCTGGAAAAGCCCTGGGGTGACACTGACCCAGAATTATAGGTGCTTAAACTTGAAAGCTCCCCTGTGAGTAACTATGGTCTGAGCTTCCGCCGTGGCCTCGTCCACCGGCAGTTGCTGGTAGGCTTGAGCCAAATCTAACTTGGCGAATATGCGACCTCCCTGTAGTGACACCAAAATGTGGCTAACTACAGGCACCAGATATGCATGTTGTTGGAGTGCTCTATTGATAGTGCACTTGTAATCTGCACATATTTGCATCGCTCCGTTGTTCTTAAATGGCATAACTACTGAATGCTATCAACCGGCTGCAGGTTGCCTTGCTGCACCAGCTTATCCAGCTCTGAATCGATCTTCTGTTTGAGGGTGAAAGGCACTCTGCGCAGCTTGATCCGTATTGAAGTTATGGCAGGATCAAGCCGAAGGGCTATGGGAGGTCCCTTATATTTCCTAAGTTGGGGCTGAAAACATCAGCGAACTCTTGGCAAACTGCCGATAAATCTACTGCATGTGTGCTATTTATTCCAGTCACATTGATTCCCAATGCATCAAACCAATCAAGCATGATGAGGCTTGTGCGGTTGCCCTCAACTACTATGACTTCCAGGGGGCCCTCAAATCCCTTGAATTGAACCTTGAGTGTAGCTTCCCCTCTAACTGTTACTCAAGAGTTTTGGAAATCCATTAACATGAGGTTCGACGGCTTGAACTTAACTCTTTTGCCACAGCAACTACAAATGTGTTTGAAGGTTCCCTGGGAAATTATGGAGAATGCTGATCCCATATCTAGTTCCATGTTGCATGGAACTCCATGCAGCTTGACTTTGAGCCGCAACTTCTCCCTAAGTGGGTGATGGCCACCTGTTCTATGCATTCTCCTTCAACTGGTGCAATAGCCAACCCTGTGTTGCCCTGGACCCCCGGTAACTTTCCAGGGAAACTCTTCTGGTGGGTTTTCTCTCTGATGACCCTGACAGACAGCGGCGATGTGGCCTTGTATGCTACATGCCCAGCACATTGCTGTGCAGAACCTGCATTCCACACATTTGTGTCGGCCTCCACACCCCACACATCGAGAGAAGGGAACTGCCTTGTCAACTGGGCATTGTGGTATTCTTTCTAGTGGCTACTGTAACCGATCGATCTCTTGATCCGATTCGGAGTCTTCAATCCTCTCAGCGCCCTCCTGATGGACGGCCTCTATGTAGGGAGTGCTCCTGGAGAGCCATAAGGCCTTGATGGCTTCCTTGGTGGCTTCTTCGGCTGTGATCTCTCTTAGGGCATCTTGGAACGATGTAGTCTCTTTAGTGAACAACTTCTGTTGGAGCTCTCTGTTTCTCAATCTGCACACTAAGCGGTCTCACAGTCTTTCCTCGAAGTCATTGAATTTGCAGGGTCAGGCCGCTTGGCGCAAGGCGGCAATGAACTCTGTAGCCGACTCACCCTATCATTGGTCTCTTTGTTTGAAGGCATGCCTCCAGGCGATGACCGATAGCTTCAGCTCAAAGTGTTCTTTGAGCATTTTTTAAAGTTCAGAATAAGCAACAGACTCAACGTCGCCTGGCCACAGATGCACAGCAGCGTTGCAGCCTTCAAACCGTCTTCACAAACTTGGTTGACTCTCAAATAATTCTTGACTCTCACGACATATGAGCTCCACCTCTGTGGATGTGCAACGTTGAACTCTGAGAGTTTCCCGAGTTTGGCCATGGTGAGTTGTTTTCGGCGTTTTTGGCCCCGCAATGCCTTGTGCTGCCAAGACTTCTTTTAATCTCCCAGGGACGGTTCCTTGGGAGCACTCTTTCTCCAGTGTTTTTGTACTGGCAGGAATGGGGGGGAACGCGGCCCCAACCAAGGCTCATTGCTTGGCTTACCCCCTTAGTGACTCAGCTCTTTGAGTTTGGCATCACATCCCACCTTCGTCACCACTGTTAAGTTTGGTGCTTGGTGAGGCATTCACGAGGCAGCAGGTGAACAACAACTCTTTATTAACAGTTTAAACAGAAGCCCGGCTAACTGTTGCTCCACCTCTACTTATACACTCAGCCACTAGGTGGTGGCCAATAGGATTCAAGTATTAGTTCCCTCTTTAACACAAGTTAATGAGCATGTAAACAGAAAGTCTAGCCCTTAACAGACAGAGTCTTATGACCGTTTTTTCAACATTTCCAAATAATTCTCCTCAATACATTACAGCAAGATTCCTATATTCACAGAGCAAAGTAGGTAAAAGACAATAATGTTCAAGAGTAAAACTGAAAACAATAGGCTAAGGCTATATGTCAGTTTGCATAAAAACAAATATTATTGAAGCAAAACCTTTAATAAGCCTGGTTAGATTAACACTTATGAAGTAATAAAATCAGCTACATAGAATAGAATAGAATAGAATAGAATAGAATAGAATAGAATAGAATAGAATTTGGAAGGGAGCTTGGAGGTCTTCTAGTCCAGCCCCCTACTTGAGCAGGAGAACCTATACCATTTCAGACAAGTGACTGTGTAGTCTCTTCTTAAAAACCTCCAGTGATGAAGCGCCCACGATTTCTGGTGGCAAGCTGTTCCACTGGTTAATTGTCCTCACTGTTAGGAAGTTTTTCCTTAATTCCAGGTTGCTTCTCTCTTTGATCAGTTTCCAACCATTGTTTCTTGTTCTGCCCTCTGGTGCTTTGGAGAATAATTTGACGCCCTCTTCTTTGTGGCAGCCCCTCAAATACTGGAATACTGCTATCATGTTGCCCGTGTTTCTTCTCTTCTTTAGACTAGCCAAACCCAAGTCTTGCAGACATTCTTCATATGTTTTAGTCCCAGGCCTTTGAACATTTTCGTTGCTCTTCTCCGAACTTTTTCCAAGGTCTCAACATCTTTTTTGTAGTATGGTGACCAAAATTGGTTGCAGTATTCCAGATGTGGTCTTATTAGATTTTATAAAATGGTACTAATATTTTGGTACTTGATTCTATGCCTCTGTTTATACAACCCAGGATTGTATTAGCTTTTTTTGCTGCTGCTGCACACTGGTGTTTCATAGTCAAGTGATCGTCCCCTAGGACTCAAAGGTCCTTCTCACAGTTACTGTTTATGAGCCAGATCTCGCCTAATCTGTACTTGTACCTTTGATTTTTTCCTGCCTAAATGTTATTATTTATAGCCAGCTGTAATTATAGCCAGCTGTAATTCACATAGCAATACAATAGTGGCCAAAATTGTGGAAACCTTTTTGGAAAAGTGTACAGTAGAAATGCCACCTTTGGTTAAGTTTCCACCAATTTTTCTTCTAATTTCTTTATAACTGTAGCCTTATTCACTTAATAATACTATTTTACATCACTTTCTGGGCAACCAGTCAACTCTTTGCACCATTACTTTAATTTTATTACATTTTACAAGCTCACTAAATGAAAGAAAAAAGAAACCCAACCAAGTCTTTCTGCCCCAACCAGAAACTCAGCAGGCCAGGTCTGTAGAAATGCAGATTTGATAATCCTTTCAGAAAGACTGGAGCCAAGAAGCTTGGAGCTGATGGGATTAGAAAGACAAAGATCCCTAGAAGCAACAACCCCTCACCCAAAAAATCCAAACAGGACATAGCCATCAGCCACAGCTCCAGGGAAGCAGGACACGACCTTTAGGACATAATAGGATTAACCCACCACCATTAGAATACCAGAAGGGCACACCGAACCTCATGTTCATACTAAAGTGGGAAGCTGGAAAAATACTGATTGTCTAGCAGAAACTGTGGGTGCGAAGGAGGTTTCCTGTCTACCAGACGACACATAAATTTAGAAGTGCCAGATCAGCCCAATATCCTGTTTTTAACTATGCACATGTTATATTGCAAACTGCTTGGTAGTTTTCCTATTTTAGAATAAGGAACTATAGAATATAACCATGTATGGAATATTTCATGATCAGGAAATACATACGTATTAAGGGGTATAAGAATGTTCACCCATGCCCCTGTTCGAGGTTCAAACCCTTTTTGCTGTAATTAGCTCTCTGAACCTGCGCAATAAACAATTTCCTTTCCCAAAAGAGCTGACTCAAGTCTCTCATTTCTACAACAATACCACAGGAACAGGAACAACTCCAAACACAAAAGCCCAAGAAGATATAAAAACCCACCACTCCCAGCACCATGTGTTCAGCTGCTCCAGAGCCACATGCTCTTGTGGTTCTGGTCTTCAATAAACTAGAACCTTCTTTCTAAAGCAGTCTCCATTTTGTTTATTTCCAACTTAGATTGGACCCTGATGAAGATTTTTCTTTCAACAGGAGCAAACATCAAGTCAGTGGCTACAATGAATCTGTAAAGCTAAGAAATTATGAATGCTGACAACTTAGAGCTATTTCATGGGTTTAAATCTTCAAAGAATTAATGTTAGGCAATCAACAGCTCACTCGTGCAAAGTCTGATAAATTTTAATAAGTCAAAAGCAGCTATCTAGCCATATGCTCTAGAATGATAAGGGCTCCTTACCTCTGAAGCCTGAAGCACGAAAGATTCAAAAATTGCTATGATTTCTAGGGAAACTAAGATGTTTATATATGCTGATATAATTATATATCTAATTGAAATGAGATGGATTAATTGATGAATAAATTAGGCAAAGAATGGCAAAAACTGGGAGTTAGACTCCCAACATTATTGCAATTTTTTTGACTTTAATTTTTATTTGGATAAACAACGAAATGACAGGATACACACACAAGCACACATTAAACATGTTCAGTATATGTGGATCAAAACAGCAACTGAGTAAATCAAACATAAATAAGCCATATCTGCAGAACTAATTTAGAACAGTTTATAAATATCTATAATTAAGAAAATCAAGATCATGGCATCCAGCCCTCTCAATTCCTGGCAAATAGATGGGGAAGAAATGGAGGTAGTGACAGATTTTATCTTCCTGGGCTCCAAGATCACCACAAATGGGGACTGCAGCCAAGAAATTAAAAAGTGCTTGCTCCTGGGGAGAAAAGCTATGGCAAATCTAGACAGCATACTAAAAAGCAGAAACATCACCCTGCCAACAAAAGTATGTATAGTCAAGGCCATGGTTTTCCCAGTTGCAATGTATGGATGTGAAAATTGGACCATAAGAAAGGCTGAGCACAAAAGAATTGAGGCCTTTGAACTATGGTGCTGGAGAAGACTCCTGCGAGTCCCCTGGACTGCAAGGCAATTAAACCAGTCAGTCCTAGAGGAGATCAACCCTGACTGCTCTTTAGAAGGCCAGATCCTGAAGTTGAAACTCAGGTACTTTAGCCACCTAATGAGAAGGAAGGACTCACTGGAGAAGAGTCTAATGCTGGGAAAGATTGAGGGCAATAGAAGAAGGGGATGACAGAGAATGAGGTGGCTGGATGGAGTCACTGAAGCAGTAGGCATGAGCTTAAATGGACTCCAGAAAATGGCAGAGGATAGCAAGGCCTGGACGAATGTTGTCCATGGGGTCGCGACGGGTCGGACATGACTTCGCAACTAACAACAACAAAAACTAAGTGATAGTTTTTCAAACTGTGCAACAGTAGCTAATTAGGTCTAAAATTTGTTAATCCTTAAAATAGCAGAAAAATATATATCTGTTTTCTTTCAGAATTCAATATTTATTCCTTAAATGTTTCCTCTCAAAGCAGAACCAAAAATCTTTTCTACCATTCCTGATATATAAGTAAGAAAGATGCAAAGATGGACTCAATAAAGGTAATTTTATTTGAACACAGTGCAAAAAAGATTAGGTGATATGTCACAAAACAATATGGGGTTGTGATAAGGATAGAGTGACATTTTTGGGAATTGTTCCAGTTCCTGCTTAAAACTTCATGCCAAATATTCTTCCTTACTTAATGAAATCCTTTACCAAATCTTTTTTCCTCAAAACCACACTGAAAAAGTACATAATATTGACACACACCTGTGAAGAATAGGTCTTGATTTCACTCACACAGGTACATGTCACAGATAGGCTAAAGTTCTTATTTGAGGCTTTCGAAGCCTCAAATAGTGTTCTCCAGAAATCCTTATGCCAACAATCATGCATCCCCTAGGACACAGGTCGGCAACCTGCGGCTCCGGAGCCGCATGCGGCTCTTTGAGCCTTCCCCTGTGGCTCCCAGCCTCCTCTGCCTTTGCAGAGAGAGACAGAGACAGAGAGAGACAATTGCACTTCCCTGCTTCTCTCTCTCTCTCTCTCTCTCTGTGTGTGTGTTTGTGTTTTTTTTTTTGTGTGTGTGTCTGTGTGTATGTGTAAAAGAGAATGCACTCACAGTGTTCCCCGAGGAGCTGAAAAGCTTACTGGGCAGAGCTCCTCCCTTTGCTGCATCTCTGCAGGAAACAGGAAGCAGGAAGGGCAGGAGAGAGCTAGCTAGCCCAGCTAGGCTGACTCAGGAATTCTGGGAGTTGAAGTCCATGAGTCATAAAAGAGACGAGGTTGTTTACCCCTGAGCTTGTTGGACAACAGCTTGAAGCTTGCCATGTGAGCAGCAGATAGGAGGGGGGGAGAGAGAGAGAGAGAGAGGAAAGAGAGAGAGAGAAAGAAAGAAAGAGAGTGGGGGAAGAGGAGTGGCGGACCAAGGGCAGATAGAGAGGAAGGGAGAGAGAGAGACAGAGAGAGAGACCCTTTTGATGTCTAAAATGAAGATAACACTGCATATATCCTTTTTTTACCTGTGTGTGTATGTGTATGTGTGTGTATATACATATATACATACATATATACATACATACATATACATACATATACATACACATACATATACATATATATACACACACACACATACACACACACACAAACACACACACACACACAAACACACACACACCTATAATAAAGGTAAAAAAAGGATATATGCAGTGTTATCTTCATTTTAAATATCAAAAGGGTTTTGCGGCTCCCAGTGTTTTGTTTTTGGTGGGAAATGGGTCCAAGTGGCTCTTTAAGTGTTTTGGGTTGCCTACCTCTACCCTAGGAATTCACAGTTCAGTCCAGGAAAATACCCAACATGAGTCTACAGGGCAAGTTCATAAGGCAGAGGCAAGGCTAAGGCAAGCCTGTGAGGCAAAAACACGTTTGTGAGGCACAGACAAAATCTGTGAAGCAAGTTTAGAGGTCAAGGCACAAGGCAGAAGTCCAAAGTACACAGTCTGAACCAGGAAATAAGGTTCAAGGCAAAAGGCAAAGACATAAGCAAGGCAAGGAAATGGGTGTATTGTTCCCAGGATTATTTCACTCCACTTGTTGAGTTAAATAGCTGCTCTTTGGTGCAACCCATCAAGAGGGGCAAGGCTGCCTCCTCACAAGTAGCCTGGCTGATTTTCATTATGGCTGCCTTCTCTCAGCCCTGCCTCCTTTCAGCCCTTAGGAGGAGGCTGTTCTTCCTCATGTCTCCTGGCCAGCTGCAGCTGTGTGCCTTCTCCTCCCAAAGCCTCTGGGCTTCCCAGTTGCAGCTGTGTCTCTCCTATTCCTAACTCAGATGCTGCTCATCCAATCACTCCTCCTGTCATTGTCCCACTGTGTTCAGCCTTGCAGCTGGGAGCCTGTGGCAACCTCCAGACCTTCCTCCACATCCTCCTCCAATATTCCTGGAACTGGCTCTTCCTCATCCCAACTGGAATCCTGAGAGGCATCTGAGTAAGCCATCACACTAGGTTAGCTATACTCTGATTTCTTTTAAGACAGTATAAATTTACTGAAGGAATCCATAGTGACTATATTTCATCCTCATGGCAGTCTTTTTCTCTTTCTCTCTTCTCATATTTATATCGCTGCCCATGTAATAAGAACATGACTAGGGTAGCACACAACTAAAAAGGAAAATTAATAAATATAATAAAACAATCATTGTTAAAAACTATAACAAGCAATAAAGCAAGTACAAGAATTATGATGATATTAGCTGCATTAAGGGAGCCATTTCCAGTCCCTGGGACCCCCCAACCTGGCCTGATGGCATAGCCAATCTTGAGGGATTTGCAAAATATTGAAAAGGATGATTTTTTTCATGATTTTCTACCAACTGCTGTCTTTTTGTGATACTTGCTCAATTTGCTATTTTTGGACATTTTTCCCTTGAGCTATACATTGTTTCTGTTTCTGTTTTTGTTTTCAGTTTATTTTCTGCCACTTATTCTTTTTTCCTAATGTCTCCCCATAGTTATCTTGCCTCTCTATTTTATAAAACATTTTAACATTTGATGCACCATTTGCATTTTGCACAATGAGCAAAATATCTCATGTAGTACATTTCACTCTCAGCATTCTGTCTCTAGGTGACACTTCAACATTCTGGCTTCATATAGAACTTTAAGAATTTTTTTTTACTCAGTATATAATAATTAATTATATAAATACCAATTAAATCCTATGGAAAATGAATACTTTTTAAGGCCAGGTATCAAAAAAGTCTGAAGATCGGTGACTTCCGGTGGATCGAGCAGCGACGATGGCGGTTTTTTACAAAGCCGCTTGTTCCCAGATCATGTAAAAGCCGGCGGGACTTTGACAATCAGCTGTCCCGTGGCTTGAATCTCTTCCCTGGGAGAAAGGGAAGAGAAGAGCTACTCAGGTAGAGGTAAGAGCTCCCCTGGATCCCTATAATTTTGGGGATCGGAGGGTAGAGCTCCCGCAGAGCCTGAGCCAACTCTGCACTCCAGGACGTCTTTGTCCCGAAGTCTGGGATGAAGCAAGATGCCGCTCCCGCATCTGCTTTTTTCAGTTGCTTGTGAGTACTTAAACGCAGACGGAGCAGACCAGGAGAAAGTGGATTTAAGATTGATTGTGACTTTAACTCCTGCAAGTATCTTCTCCTCTTTTTATTGTTTACTTTCCCTTTTGAAGAAAGGGAAAGTGAAAGGCAAAATGGCGACTGTCTTTCTTTTTTGATTTTGCAACAAAGTTAAAAGTTGGATATAGTTTATATTTTAAATATAGAGGCAAGAATCTTGTTCTTTTTTTCTCTTTTCCCTTTTTTTCTATTACTATTTAAAGAACTGTGATTTTATAGAGGCAAGATTGCTCCTTTGAATTTAAGAGAATGGCTTGAAAACGTTTGGTCTCTGTCCCTAAAGCTTCTATCTCCTCCCCAATGACTCAACCTGCTTCTCAGTCTAAACCAAAATCACCCCCACTGTCCTCTCCTCCTGCAATTTCTCTTAAAGACTTACAAGAGGCTTTAAAAATGAATGCTTTGGATATTAAAGAGGAGGTAAAAGATCTTATAATTGCAGAGAGGGCTATTACAGAAGAATTACTGGAGAAAAAAAATAAACAAGTTAGGGATGATATTCTATTTGCGTTTCAAGGTCTTGCTCTGCATATTGAAAGGATTGATGATAAAATGGAGGAGATTACTGAAAATGCAACAAGACTGGAAGCTAGAATGGAGGAAGTGGAGAATAAGATAGAAATTACACAGGATGAACAAACCATCTCACAATACAGAGAAATGGAGTTTGCATTGTGTATCAGGGGACTGAAAGAAAATTCGCAGGAAGATTTAAAGATGCTTATTGTGAAAGATATTGCTTTTAACCTTGGATGGAGACCAGAAGTAGTTGGGAATGAGATAGAAAATTTTTTTAGAGTTAACTCACGGGTTGCTAGACAGAGAAACCTACCAACAGATGTGGTTATTTATTTTTCCAGAAGATCTATTTGCAATGAAATTATACAGGCTTTTTATAAACAGAGGTTTCAAATTGCAGCTCAAGATGTGATAATCTTAAAAGAAATACCTCCAAAAATTTTAAGAGGCAGAAAAGATTTCACCTTTCTCTCTGATGAGTTAGAACGTCGTCAAATTCAGTTTAGATGGAGATTCCAAGAGGAATAGTAGTGAATTATGATGGGATATGTTATAGATTAACCACAGTTTCAAAGGCAAGAGACTTTTATCACTCTATTTTAAAGGCAAGACCGTCTTCACCCCCACAAACAAGAATTGAAGAGCCTGTTATGGCAGGAGCTTCCTCACTGATGGTCATGGAACAAGCGGTGCTGCCTGTACAGAATTTTGAGATAAAAGATCAAAGGATGACATGAGCTGCCCACAAACGTAAAGAAAAAGAGCAGCAGCAGAAGAGTGGTGATAAAGTAGAATGAATGGTTACTACAGAGCCTGTGGGAGGGGCAAGACATAAAATATCCTCGACAGTTGATCTACAGGCCATGCTTCAGAGGCTTCAGGCCAGTGGAGATGGCCAAGTTTTTGACCTGGAATGTTAACGGCTTAAATTCACCACAGAAACGGAGAAAGGTCTTTCACTATCTGAAACAACATAATAATGACTTGATATGTCTGCAAGAGACTCATATAACTTCAAAGGATTCAAAATTCTTGATAAACTTTCGTTTGGGATCACATTTTATGGCTCCAGCTCCAGGGAAAAAAGGGGGTGTTGTAATTTATGTGAAGAAAAATTTATCGGCTAAATTAATTGAGACTGATTCTGAAGGAAGATATGTTTTTGTGGAATTATTACTACAAGGCAAGAAAGTTCTTATTGTTGGATTATATGCCCCTAATCAACAACAGAAGCAATTCTATAAGTTTTTGCATGGGAATATATCCCAGTTGGATTATAAATCTGTAATTTTGATGGGTGACTGGAATGGAGTTTTGGACTTAACTATAGATAAAAAGAGCTCTTCTAAAACTTTTACTCAAACTAAATTACCCAAAACTTTTTTTGATTTGAAAGAAGAGTTGGAGCTTATTGACATTTGGCGAGAAAGGAATACGAGTGATAGAGATTATACTTTTTATTCAGATAGACATCAGTCATTTTCAAGGATTGACTTCTTTTTGATTACTAGTGATTTTCTGAGGAAGTTAAAAATCTTTCCCAGGATTTTGTCAGACCATAGTCCGGTGTGGATGGAGCTATATTTGGAAGATGGGAACAAAAGACCCTGGAGACTGAATGAGAATTTGTTTACTCGGGAAGAGTTTGTACAAAAATGTAAAGAGTATTTAAAGGAGTTTTTTGCTTTAAATATGAATAAGGGTACATCGTTGCCCATGGTTTGGGACAGCAGTAAGGCGTACATGAGGGGAATTTTGATTCATTTAAATAAAGTTTTTAGGGATAAAAGATTACAAAAACGTAGAGAAATAGAAGAGATTAAATTAAAAGAAGAAGCGCTTGTTCTTAATCCAACTGATAATAACTTAAAGGTTTCTATAAAGATGCTTAGGGAACAATTTAATATGTTGATGGCAGATCAGGTGGCTACCAATCTGCATTATATGAGATATAATACTTTTTGTAATGCGAATAAGCCTGGGAGGTGGTTGGCTTATCAGTTACAAAAGAAACAGAAGGCTAGGATTATAGAGAAAGTAAAATATAAAGGTACTGAGGTTTTTCAGCAAAATTTGATTAAAAAGAGTTTTTTAGATTTCTATACAAAACTATATTCAAGTGATAATATAAAGGGAATGGATATAGATAAATATTTACAATCAGCACATTTTCCTAAACTTTCTGAGGAACAGCAAAATGGGATGAATTGTTTAATTCCTGTGGAGGAAATTGATTTAGCTATTAAGCAGTTAAAGGTGGGAAAGTCTCCAGGAACAGATGGATTGACGTCAACGTATTATAAGAATTTATCTGAAGAAATGATGGAGCCATTAAAGGAGCTGTTTAACAGTATTTTGTTGGGAGCACAAGTTCCTCCTTCTTGGAAAAGAGTGTTTATATCATTGATTCCGAAGGAGGATCAAGATCTTACAGAGTCCAAGAATTATAGGCCAATATCATTGTTAAATATTGATTATAAGATTTTCACTAAAATTTTGGCAAATAGATTAATGCAGGTTATGAAGGATTTGATTCATAGTGATCAATCAAGATTTATAACAGGGCGATATATGAAATATAATGTAAGACAAATTATTAACTTAATTGAGTATTTGGATAAGAACAATCAGATTCCTGTGGCTTTTATATTTTTGGATGCTGAAAAAGCTTTTGACCAATTAGATTGGCAATTTTTATTTTCATTGGTAGAGAAAATGAATTTTGGGGATAAGTTTTTACAAGCACTTAAAGCTATATATCAGCAACAATCTGCTCAAATTGTTGTTAATGGGGGACTGACTGAGACTTTCAATATTGAAAAAGGGACAAGACAAGGATGTCCATTATCTCCATTGTTATTTGTTTTAACATTGGAGATTTTGTTGATCCAGATTTGAGAATTAACAGTAATCAAGGGTATAAAGATAAGAAAGAATGAGTATAAATTGCGGGCTTTTGCGGATGATTTGGTTTTAATTTTGGAACAACTGACTCAAGCGGTTGATTGTCTATTAGAAGTTATAACACAGTATGGGAAGATTTCTGGTTTTAAAGTTAATAATCACAAGACTAAGATATTACCCAAGAATATGTCAGTTAATGATAAGGAAAGTTTGGTTAAAGCCACAGGTTTTCAGATGGTAAAAAAGTTAAATATTTGGGAGTATATTTAACTGCTTCAAATGGAAAATTGTATAAGAATAATTATGAATTATTATGGGCAAAAGTACAAAAGGATTTAAATGATTGGAAAAAATTGCAATTGTCACTGTTGGGGAGAATTTCAGCTATAAAAATGAATGTTCTATCAAAGTTTCTTTTCTTGTTTCAGATGATACCTATTTTAAAAAAAGATGTAAATTTGGAGGAATGGCAGAGGGGTATCAACAAATTCATTTGGGCTGGGAAAAAACCAAGGGTTAAGTTTAAGATTTTGCAGGATGCCCGAGAAAGAGGAGGACTTAAGGCACCTAATTTGAAGTTATATTATGATGCAGCCGCTTTAACTTGGACAAGTGATTGGCTCAATTTAACAAACAAGGATATTCTTTCTCTTGAAGGGTGGGATTTAATGTACGGTTGGCATGCATATTTAATTTTTAATAAGAAAGTGGATCGGACTTTCAAATCACACTTTTTGAGGAATGCCTTACTTCGAGTTTGGAAATAGTATTATCATAGGTTAAATTATAAAATACCTATCTGGGGGATTCCCAGACATGCAATTGAGGGAATTTCTAAGGGGATGAATTTTGATAAAATTTCGTATAAAGAATTATTAATTTGGTCAGCCTTGGACTGGCATTTAAAATCCCTAGATGTATTAAGGCAAGAAAATATTCTACAGTCATGGTTTCAATATTTACAAATAATGGACAGGTGGACTGTAGATAAGAAAGAGGGAATAACATTAGAAGATGAAAATTTGGTTATTCAGATTAAAGATCAGAGTCAGGCCCATATAAAAATAATTTATAATGCTTTAATAGAATTAGACTCGGAAACAGAATTGGTTAAAGACTGTATGATTAAATGGGCTCAGAATAACCAGGAACCGATCCCATTGGACTTATGGGAGAGAATTTGGATCAGAAATATTAAATTTATACAAGCTCAAAATTTGAGGGAAAATTTTTATAAAATGTTTTATAGATGGCATTTAGATCCTAAAAATTATCTTGTATGTATTCTAATTTACAACCCAAATGTTGGAGATGTGGTAATATGGATGCAACATATTTTCACATTTGGTGGAATTGTAAAAAGGTAAAGGCTTTTTGGATTATGATTTGGTGGAACATTCAAAAGATTTTTAGAAGGAAGATAAAGTTTACTCCTCAATTATTTTTATTGGGTATTTTTGTGGACTTAAATGACAAAGAAACTATTTTAGTGTTGAATTTATTAACTGCAGCAAGGTTACTAGTAGGCTCGTACTGGAACAAAGATTTGTTGCCTACTTTAAAAGAATGGATATTTAAAGTTTCTAGTTTTGCAGAAATAGCAAAAATTTCTGCTTATTTGAAGGATCATACACAAGAAAGATATATTATTGTATGGAGAAGATGGATAGATTATATTCAGAAAAAGTACGAGACTACAAAGTTTCATTTATTTTATGAGTAAATTTTTTAGTAAATGTTGTAGAGATTTGCTTATGATGTAATAGGAGTTAAAGGTTAAGTATGATATATATATATATATATATATATATATATATATATATATATATATATATATTCTCTTTCTTTTTCTTTTTTCTTTTCTTTTTTTTATTGTTAACTTTGTTATTAATAACCCTGTACTCTGCTCTGGGAAGTGAGGAGGGGGAGCTGAGGGTGGGTGGGTGGGTGAGTGGATGGGTAAGGATAATATAGATATGGTAGTTTATGGGAGAGGTGCTGCTTGGGCATTTCCCCTATGCTGCGTCAATGTGTCTGAGAGGGATGAGAGGGGAGGAAGGTGTAGGGAGGAAGTAGGATGGTAAGAGGAGAAGGGGAGGGGAGAGAGTAGGAGGGGAGGAGAGAAAGAGGAGGGAAGTAGGGAAAGTTTAGAGAGGGTGGAGGCAGCCTGGGGGGAATGGGCAGGCAGTACCAATGGTCATGAACTTATTTCATTTTGTAAATTGTATTTTGTATGATGAATAAATGGAAAATAATTTTTTTTTATAAAAAAAAAAGTCTGAAGATCAGTTTGAGTTAGAAGGAGAATAAAGCACAGCTGAACTGTAGAGAAGAGATGGTGTGCCTTCCAGATTAAGGGATCAAAGACCATTATCCTCTGATGACAGCAGTACTGCTGCATAAACTAAAGTGAATAGACATGCTCATGTTTCAAGTCAAAGTTATCATATATATCATCTAGCTCTAGCTGATGTAGAAGAACATCCTAACTTTTTGTCCTATTCTCAGAATAAACTTTTAAAGAGAGGGGGGAGAGAAAATGAGGTAAATTTCTTAATACCTGGAAGATAACATTTTGTTGTGAATCCTTGTCCTTTGATAAGATATATTGTACATTAACAAATAAACAAGGATATTTAAGATGGCTAAGAAAGGCAGCCCGCTTTTTATAGACTGACAACTGATAAATGAGGTTGGTGAGTATAGTTTGAGACTAGAAACAAGCAGGATGACTAATGAAAATAATTTGATTAAGGAAATGGAATAAAACACAGCAGGACTGTATTTTGCAAACTATTCATTAAATAATGGCATTCTAAAAATAAATATTATCAAAGTTGTAGTGAATGACCTGAAAGCAACTGAGGCTGTAATATTGCAGAAGCCAAACAGGCATTTATCCAGGGCTTTATTAAGGCTTTGAGATACCCAGAGACAGAATGATCATTTCTGTATTTCTTCTGCTTTCTTTCTGCATCTTACAACATTGCAATTCTTTTCTTTATTACTCTGTGTTCACTGAAGTTAATATCCCAAAGGCAATGGTGGGATTCAGACAGTTTGCACCACTTCGGCAGAACCGGTAGTTAATTCTTTGTTGCCCAGGCCCAGAATGGACTTCCGGAAGTGGCATCCACACAGAGAACCAGTTGTTCACATACAGTATTTGAATCCCACCACTGTCCAAAGGTGCTTTTCCAAGAGGCAGCTGGACTTTTTTGTTTTTCTTTGAAGATGTTTCACTTCTCATCAAAAAGCTTCTTTAGCTCCGACTGGATGATGGGGAATGGAAGGATTTTTATTCCTTGTGGCCTGCTTGTCATTTGCATTCTTTAGAGAGTTGTTGAGACTACTTGGAAGTTTATCTGTGTCCTCAAGGTCACCTGAATGGTGCAAATGGGGGTAAAGACTTCTTGGAACTGCTGAAAGCACTGTGTTGCAGACTGGAGATAGTTGATGTTGTATCTCTCCCCCTCTATTGAGAGAGGGCCCTTCAGTTTTGACATAGATGGCCTCTTTGATCCCTCTTTCAGTTCTCTCTGTCCAAAATGTGGACTTTGCTGTCTTCAAAAGAGTGGCCTTTGTCTTTTAAATGCAAATGGACTGCTGAATCTTGTTCTGATGGGTTTGCTCTCCTATGTTATGCCATGCATTTATGAAGTGGTTGTTTTGTTTCCCCAATATACAGATCTGCACATGTTTCACTGCATTGTTTGGCATATACCACGTTGCTCCTTGAGGACACAGATAAACCTCCAAGTGTCCTCAAGGACTCTCTAAAAGAATGCAAATGACTCAGCAAGGAATATAAATCCTCCCATTCTCCACCATCCAGTCAGAGCTAAAGAAGCTTCTTAGATGAGAAGTGAAATGTCTTCAAAGAAAAACAAGAAAGTTCAGTTGCCTCTTGAAAAAGCACCTTTGGGACAACCATGACCTGAATGACCGAGAATCTCCATAGACATTGAAGTCAATAGCACTATAACTGGGATGAATTGCAAATCTTAAAATACTGAAATAACTTTTGACATTATACTTTAAATTAGTTTTGCTGTTTTGAATGAAAGACATTGGTTCATCTGATTATTTTAAACTTTGGATTATACTAGAGTGATATCTTTCATTTGTGAGGCTGAAGACAATTACCTTCTACTGCTGCCCTCTCTAAAAAGTCAAATAAGAACCTGATCAATCTCTTGGATAGCAGACAAGAAATAGAACCCATCTTTCATGTTACCTGTGCATCAACTTTGGCTCTTTGATACATACAGTATATTCTGAAAAGAAATCCATTAGCAGAAAATGCCCATGTCTTTGTATGGATTCAAGAATTCTCTTTATGGTTCTGAAATGCATGGATAAGATCTTTCTGCACACGTGTAGTTATAAAATTTAGATGGGGTTTTGAAATAGTATGGGTAAATGACAGATGATCCTACTGTTATGACATAAACACATATGGATTCAATATTAGTGAGATACTTTCATGTACTTGGAAGTACAAAGCAAGATAAGAGATCAGGGACATGCTTTAGCTCTGCTTCATGAATTTTGGTAGTAGCTTATTCTTATCATTCAAAACCTCATTGTTGCAATTTCCCTATAGGTCTTTGCTATTAATATTGGAAATTAGAGGTGGATTGGGCTAGTATCAAACATGCATCTCCATCTCCTTATCTGGGAGACAGTTAAAAGGAAACAAAAGCTGGAGAAGACCTTGAGATGAGTGCCTACCATGCCAGTTAACCACACACCAAGCCACCTGTGGATTGGCTGGATTTCAAATAGATATTATGACTTTGGTGGGAGGGGGCATATTGCTTGCTTAATTATATTTCTCACACAGGCTTTTCTTCAGATCTCACCGTGAATTCCCTGCTATCACTAGTCCCTAATAAAAGTTTCCTTTTGAGACAATGCCTGTTTCAAGAGTTCTGCTTTCTTGGGTTGAAGAAACACCTACACTGTCCGGTGAGGCAAAGTTTTAAGCCGCAACCAGAGAAATGAAGAGACTCTGCATCAGCCACTCCCCCCCTGCCTCACAACACAGCATGTTTTAAGTGTGGAAAGGAGGGGCATCATGCCGCTGACTGCCACAGCAAGATGCCCTCTAAGAGAGCGGACTGCCTGTCGGCTGAAACACCTCACTCATGACCCAGAAAAACTGGTATGAAGTCCGCGGAGGCCATGGAGCTCCCTTGGGACTGTAGTCCAGTAGGTCGAGCTCCAGTCCTACAAGCTGGTGACCCTGGAGAAAGGGAGGACAATGACAAGGATGACCTGTTGGTGAGTGGGCCAATTGACCCCATAACAGTGCCCCTAGAACTGTCCATTCCTGGCACTGGAAAGACAGTAAAACTAGCCACCCTATTGGACTCAGGTGGTACCCAATGCATGGTGGGGAAGATGGGAATACTCTTCAGGAGATTAAAGATTCCAATTACATTTTGCCAGCTGGATGGATCCGTTGTTGGAGAGGTACCTGCTAGCTTTGCCACAGGACCCTTATGCATCGACCTGGGGAACCACATAGAGACTTTAGCTTTCATCGTAGCTCCTGGAATGGAGTGCCCATTAGTCTTGGGGTTGGTGTGGTTAAAGAAATGGAATCCTGTAGTTAATTGGAGGGAGGGGCAACTCAAATTTGCAGAGGAGGAAGCCCTACCCATAGCTAAAGAAACTGGCAGGAGATGTGGATTACGTCACAAATTTGCATCCACTCTTAATAAGTCAGAGCTGCAAAGCCTTCCAATGGAATACTGATATTTAGCTGAGACATTCAGTGAGCAGAGCAGAGCCTTTCAAACAGAAGGTAAGTCTTCAAATAGTGAACACCTTGCTATTCTAGTTGGAAGCCAGTAATAATACCTTAAGTTTATTTATGTAGAACTTTCCCACTCCCACATTTCAGATATAGTAAGTTTATTTCTTCTAGAGAATTTCTGGAATTGTTTGGATCTGCACATAAAATCTATAGAAATAAAAAGACAAAAATTTTATGTCAGTCCTATAAAATACAGTCAGTAAAATTAACACGCAAAGTGTTTCCTAACAACAAGAACTATTAGTAATCTTTTTGCTACACCTAATGTAGAAAAGATACATAATAGTCTTAAAGTATAATTTTAGTCTTAAGTATAATTTTCCCCTTTTAAAATAGTTTATGTGTTTTAAGTATAACAATATTAGGAATTTAACCTATTTCATAAAGTGCCTCTAAAATTCATAAGCTTTTATGAATTATCAAGAAACCTTGATATCTTGCTATCAGTTCCACCACTCTTTTTTATCCTGTAATTTGAAATAGGTTTCTGACTCTAATCAATTACAAATAATTTTCAACAGTAATTTCAAAATCTGTTCCCAGTTTCATTCCAGGTCTTATTCAAACATTTTTGTCAGAATCCAATTATATTTCATCTCTAGTTATCAATTATAAAAAACCCCATTTCTACCTTCTATGGATTCTGTCATACGATGAAGGGAAGGGGGTGAACAAAGGGGCTTTATGGCCCTCACTTCCTTCGATACACTTCAAAGGAATTGGATGTTTGTATCGCCAAAAGAACTAACCATAACAATGGGGCTATTACTTTTCATGTAGTTTTCTCTGAAGAAAGGAACTGGATGTGTGTATCACCAAAAGGACTAACCATAAGAATGGGGCTATTACCTTTCATGTAGTTTTCTTTGAAGTCTCCATCCAGCCGGCAGTAAGGAAAAGGGGGTGGGAGTGTAATGCCTGAGACTGTCACTGGAAGAGGGGGGTGATTGGGTGGGTCTACTGGGGAACCCCTCAAAACCTTGAATGGGAGACCTTGGACCCCAAGTCCTGTCTAAAATGCCTGTAACCATTTTCTCTTAATAAAGGATGCCTGTTGGAAGAATTATTCCAAGAGTTCTGTCTTCTTAAGATGCAAAGTGGGGTGGGTCCTTACAATTTTCCTGTAATATTGAAAGCATGTATAAACTCTGCCTTCTCATGCAGGGAATAACTCTAGTCACAGGGAACCATCCTAGACTCAACCAAGATGGCCATCCTATGAATCAAGAAGCACCAGCTAATGGTGTCATTCCTTACATTGTTTGGAAGATTTGCCTTGGCTTTCTTCACTTCATCTTTGCAGGCTCGGCTATTTGCTGATATTCTGACTTAGTTATGTTCCCCTCTTTCCACTTTCTATACTTGTCCTTTTTATCTTTCAATTTGTCAGAGAGTTCTTTATGCAGCCATGCTAGTTTCTTTTGAGAGCTGTTGTTTTTCCTCTTTGTTGGTATTGTGCTAGACTGTGCTTTAATTATATCATTTTTCAAAATTTCCCAAGCTTCTTGAGTTGTTTTCCCCTTGAAGATTCTCATCCATGGAATCCTTCCCAAGCCCTCTCTAAGTTTATTGAAATTAGCTCTCTTGAAGTCCAAGACTCTAGTTTGACTGTGTTCTATTGCTTATGCTTCTATAATGTTGAATTCTAATATTGCACGATCACTTCCTCCCAGGGTTCCTATGGCTTCAACACCTTCTATCATTTCATCTCTATTAGTGAGAATTAGATCCAAAATGGCTAATCCCCTAGTTCCCTTCTCTACTTTTGAGAGACAAAGTTGTCTGCTAGGTTTGCCAGGAACCTGTTTGATCTTCCACTTGGTGCAGAGTTTTTCAGTAGTAGATCACAACCTACTATTTGACAAGATAGAAAAATGTGGGGTAGGCAGCATAACCACCAGATGGATCCATAGCTGGCTGACCAGCCGTACTCAGCGTGTGGTCCTCAATGGAACTGCATCTACATGGAGGGAAGTGTGTAGTGGGTGCTCCAGGGCTCTGTTCTGGGTCCAGTGCTCTTCAACATATTCATCAATGATTTGGATGAGGGGAATTAGTCAAATTTGCAGATGTCACCAAGCTGGCAGGAATAGCCAACACTCCAGAAGACAGGCTTAAGATACAGAAGGATCTGGACAGACTTGAACACTGGGCACTATCTAACAAAATGAAATGCAATGGTGAAAAAAGCAAGGTTCTACATTTAGGCAAGAAAAACCAAATGTACAGGTATAGTATAGGGGGTACCTTGCTAAATAGTAGTAACTGTGAGAGGGACCTTGGAGTCCTATTGGACAATCACTTAAACATGAGCCAGCAGTGTGCTGCAGCTGCCAAAAAGGCCAACACAGTGCTAGGCTGCATTAACCGAGGGATAGAATCAAGATCACGTGAAGTGTTAATACAACTTTACAATGCCTTGGTAAGGCCACACTTGGAATACTGCATCCAGTTTTGGTCACTGCAATGTAAAAAAGATGTTGAGACTCTAGAAAGAGTACAGAGAAGAGCAACAAAGATGATTAGGGGACTGAAGGCTAAAGCCTATAAGGAACAGTTGGTGGAATTGGGTATGTCTAGTTTAATGAAGAGAAGGACGAGGGGGGACATGATAGCAGTGTTTCAATACCTCAGGGGCTGCCACAAAGAAGAGGGAGTCAAGCTATTTTCCAAAGCGCCTGAAGGCAGGACAAGAAGCAATGGATGGAAACTATGAAGGAGAGAAACTAGAACTAAGGAGAAATTTCCTGACAGTTAGAACAATTAACCAGTGGAACAACCTGCCTCCAGAATGAATGGAGTGAATGCTCCAACACTGGAGGTTTTTAAGAAGAGACTGGACAGCCATTTGTCCAAAATGGTATAGGGTTTCCTGCCTGAGCAGGGGGTTGGACTAGATGACCTCCAAGGTCCCTTCCAACTTTATTATTATTATTATTATTATTATTATTATTATTATTATTATTATTATTATTATTATTATTATATGGATCATCGCACAGTCAGCCAGATGTTCAGACTGGATTTGGCATTTTGTCTACCTATCGAGTCCTTACCCAGGACCTGGGATAGGCAGATGTGGATGTTTGATGGTATTACAGATATCGTCGCAGGATGGAAGCAGTTCCTAATAAGGCTGCCTTTTGCAATTGACTAATAGCGAATTTGTCAATGCCAATGGTGTTCAAGTGGTGCTCCAGTTGTTTTGGGATTGCACCCAAGGAGCCTATGACTATTGGTACTACCCTTGCTTGCTTTTGCCACAGTCTTTCTATTTCTATTTGTAGGTCTTTGTATTTTGTTATCTTCTCCAGTTCTTTCTCTTCTATTCTGCTATCTCCAGGCACTGCCACGTCCACTATCCAGACTTTTTTGTCTTTCTTATCGACAATTGTTAAGTCTGGGGTGTTATGTTGCAGGTGCTTGTCTGTTTGAATTCTGAAGTCCCAGAGCAGTTTAATTTTATCATTTTCTATGACTTTCTCTATTTTATGATCCCACCAGTTTTTGCTTACAGGCAAATGATATTTTTTGCAGATCTTCCAATGCACCATTGTTGCTACTTTGTCATGCCGCTGCTTGTAATCAGTCTGTGCAATCTTCTTGCAACAGCTTACCAAGTGGTCCACTGTTTCTTCAGCTTCTTTGCATAGGCGGCACTTACTGTCTGTTGCTGTCTTCTCAATTTTGACTTTGTATGCATTTGTCCTTAAGGCTTGGTCTTGTGCAGCCAGAATTAGTCCCTCGGTCTCTTTCTTCAATTTTCCTGCTCTTAGCCATTGCCAGGTTTTATTATTATCTGCTTTCCCAGCTATTTTTTTCATGTATTGGCCATGTAGTGCTTTGTCTTCCCATGCCTCTATTCTGTTCTTCATTTGGTCTTTCTTGTAGGCCAGTTTGGTCTCTCCAGTAGTTAGTAAGCCTTCCTGATATACTAATTTCAGTGCATCTTCATCATTGTTCTTCAGATATTCTTCCAAAGCCATTTTTTCTTCTTCAACCATCTGATGTACTTGTAGCATTCCACGCCCACCTATTTGCCTTGGTAGATAAAGTCTATCAATGTCCCTGCGTGGATGAAGGGCATGATTCATTGTCATTATTTTTCTGGTCTGCCTATCCATTGCTTTTAGTTCTGCTTGCGTCCAGTCCACTATTCCAGCTGTGTACCTAATAACTGGGATTGCCCAGGTGTTGATTGTCTTTATGGTATTTCCTCCATTGAGTTTGGATTTTAAGATCTTCTTCACTCTCTTGATGTATTCACCTCTAATCTTTTTCTTGACTTCAGTGTGCTTGATGTTGTCAGCTTGAAGGATACCCAAGTATTTGTAGTACTCTTCCTCATCCAGACTCTTAATGTTATTTTCGTGGGGCATCTTGATTCCTTCAGTTTTCACTCCTTTTCCTTGTTTGATAGTAAGTGTGGCACATTTGTCCAAGCCAAACTCCATAACAATATCTTGGCTATATATACGGACAGTGTTGAGCAGCGATTCTATTTCAGATGGTGTTTTTCCATACAGCTTCAGATCATCCATGTAAAGGAATTGGGATAGTCTGGTAGATGTTTTTGATGTTTGATAGCCATGTCCTGAGTTATTCAGTATTGTTGACAGAGGAAACAATGCAATAACAAATAGTAAAGGTGACAATGAATCTCCTTGAAATATTCCTCTCTTGATATTAATCTCTCCCAGCCTCTCACCATTGATCTGCAACTGTGTCTTCCATTGTGCCATCGATCTTTGCACAAATTTTCTGATGTTTCTACTGACTCCTGTTATTTCTAGGCACTTGATTATCCAGTCATGTGGCAGAGAGTCAAATGCCTTTTTGTAGTCAATCCATGCCACATTCAGGTTGGTCTTCCTTCTCTTGCAGTTTTCCAAGATCATTTTGTCTATTAGGAGTTGATCTTTTGTTCCTCTGCTATTGGGGCGGTTTCCTTTCTGCTCAGGTGGAAAGAGATTGTTTTCAACTAGATGCTGTTGTACTGCATCAGCTACCACACCAGTTAGTAATTTGAAAGTTGTTGGTAAGCAGGTAATTGGCCTGTAGTTGCCTGGTGTTGCCCCTTTTGCTGGATTTTTTTTATTTTTTATTATTATTATTATTATTATTATTATTATTATTATTATTATATTTCAGTAAGGTCAATGTTATAGAATTAGCATTAATTTAGAATCCTCTTTCATAATTATTTATTATGTTTTTTTGCAATGTTCTATGTCAGGAAAAAGCATTGAGAGATTGTGTTCCATATGGATTTCACTGATTTATCAGATCCAAATTTTAATTTTGAAAATAAAGGCACTGGTATTTTATATTACTCAGCAAGCAATAGTGTAGCAAAATATGTAAAACAATAGTTTCAAAATAGATGACCTAAATAGGTGGACAGATGGCATGCAATTTTTAACAGCCATTATCTCTCAACAACAGCTGATGAGGATGCTAAGAAAAAAAAATAGTGTACTTATTTCTAGCTAAATAGGAGTTGATGACTCCCAAGTACTTTTGAAAGTCTATTCCTTGCACTTGGAAATAAGCATATTCATAACTTTTGTTGACACATAAGAGTATATTTTAGAAACCCATAATTTCTACTGCAGTTTTTTTCAAGGCTACCAGTAAATGTAGTACTTCACAGCAGCATATATTTTCAAGGATAAATAGAAGAGCAATTTACCATTTGTATTAAATTAAATCAGACTTTCATTTTAATCAAAATAACTTGCAGCTGGAGGTAATAATCCGATTTCCTGACACTCAGAGAAAAATTGAAGCTCTTCAGAAAAGTCCCTGCTGATATTCAGCATGGTATAGACTTCACTAGCCATTTTTTGCTCTCTTTGAATGTTTTTAAATTTGGTAAACTGAGAGGGGAGGAAGAGGAAGATGGAAGAGCTAAGAAAGTAGAGCATAAAGAAGCATTTTTAAGTGGCTGTTGGAAAATTCTTCTAGATGCATGACTGAGAATCTCCTTTCTATGATTTTTTGACCTGGAAGGTTTGTAATAATACCTCAAAAGCATGTCATGAAGATAACAAAGGATTATGAAAAAAATCTTTTACTTCAGCGAGTGAAAAAATGCCCATATCAGCAACAAATTTGCTACAAATTTGTGTATGTATGTGCAAGAGAAAATTTGTGTATCTATGTGCAAGAGAAAACAATATGCACAGCCAGAAGAAAGCTCCATTGAGCTGTTCACCCAGCTTAACAGGCAAGCCATTTTTTAAAACTGAGAATGGTTTGCCTGCTTAGTCATGTGAGTGAAAGTTACAGTGGAAATACTGGGCTCTTCAGATTTGTTGCATTTTGCCTCCTCCATACATAAATCATCCTTTGCAAAGTTGCATTTTCTAAGTATTTTTCTTATGAGGGCTGGGCACTAGGTAATGATATGTGTGGAACTTTGAAAGAAGAATTATAGTGGCAGTCAGGAAGGACAATTCAGTGATGCAGATTGGGAAAAGCATGCATTGGGAAGTAATAGACATTGTAAATTAAGACAGAGTGGATATATAATATGATTATATCACACTAGACCTATCTTGCCTTTAATAATTAAAGGACAGATATAAGTAGTCATATTTGTTGGGTATATTTGTAGGATGGGATCAATAGTTGTGTTTTATTTACATTCTTATGGAAGTAGCATGACAGCATGTTAATTATCATTTCCATTGTAGCAAATTAAGAAAATTAATTTGATTTGCAACACATCACATATAGAACATTTTGACACTGAAATGAGTATATACTGTATATGTGTGTATGTGTACTCATATGTACACATTCATTTAAAATTAATGATTCCCAAATGCTAAAATACAACTTTTACTGTTTTACTGGCTGATTTTTTTAACCATGCATTTTATAATTACAACTGTGACTTCAATGTTGACTTTAGTGAGAGCTGATGGGAATTGACAAGTAATAGTAGTCATATTGTCAACTGTCCAGTTGGCGTTTCCAGAAAAAGAAACTCCTGGGACATGATTTTACCAAGAGTATAATACTTTACTGAAAATTTACATTGGCACAGAAGAAGTGAAACTAGCTCTGGATTTCTCACTTGAAAACTTACTTAATTAAACAATAGATTCCCTCACCCCCACTCACCAGGTGTTCACATTGTCCAATAGTAATACTACTTCTTGTTATGGGAAAAGTCCACTTCTCTATTGAGCACCTGCATTAGTGACCTTGGCATTCCTGCAGGCTCTCAAAGATGCCTCGTTTGCCTAGATACCATCCCTCCCACCTTTGCATAGTATTCCACAATCTTGTTAAGCTATGAGCAAGGGAGAAAATGTAGGTTAAAGAGTGAATCAGTCTTGACACATATGTTCAGTCATATAAATACCTGTCATATACAATTAGAAAAACAAAACAAAATGCTTATATAATATGAAGGATGAGTGAAGGTTAGGATCTTAAGCAACCATCAGCAGGGTTAATAACCCACAGTTTCAGGAAATTATTCTATATGACATTTCACAAATGTCATGTGTTGAGTCAAAATATTCAACATTGTAAATATATAGCAAGATCATTTTAATAAATTTAATTATACATTTCTATATCAATTAAATATAAAGAAGTGCTAATTAAGGTACTTGAGCAGCTGTTGGCATATATTTTGCTTTTATCTGGTACTTTCTGTTCTTTGAGAAATGTCCCTGACTATGAATAGCAAATTATAGAAAAAGGCATTAATTAGTTGGGACCAGATGTATCTCAACAAGAATTTAATTTGGAATGATGGATAAAAATATTTGTGGAGAACTCTGGTGAACTTACTGATGTGCTTTGTGAGATCAATATTATATTCAAATTGCTTACAACTTTTGTAATATATTTAGACATAAAAATTTATTTTCTAACATTTCTGGCTTACCTGATAATAACACTGGTCATATTTGATTTTGGACATTACGTTTAGTGACTAATGTGTACAAGCAGCACAGAAGAAAGTATTACAGTTAAATCAACCAGCAAAAGAGTACACATATGAACCTAACCAGGTATCAAAAGAGGGAAATGTTTTTAAAGAAAATCCTCATGCAAACATCAAATAGCCATATGCACAGTCTTTATTTATTTATATCCCACATTTATTATTTTTATAAATAACTGAACAAGCTGAACAAACAGAATAATATATATTGTGTAATCATACACTGTATGGCTGGGTTGTTTATGTGTTTGCCTCTGGGAACCAAGGAATTATTCTTGAAATGCTTATACAGATACATTTGGCTGTGGTTTTCAAGGGAAAAAAATCAAATGTTTAAAATTTTAAAAATGTACTTTAACTTCAGCAGAACTGAAAGCCCTGAATAGGAAAATTAGAAAAATAATGACAATGAATCATGCCTTCAACCATGCAGCAATGTTGACAGATTCTACTTACCAAGGAGCATAGGTGGGCATGGAATATTGCAAATACACTAGATAGTTGAAGAAAAAAGGGCATTGGAAGAATATCTGAAGGTTAGTGAAGAAGATGCACTGAAGCTAGTGTGATCAGTATTCATTAAGCCACGAAGTCTTAATGATTACTGGAGAAACCAAACAGGCCTACAAGAAAGACCAAACAAAGAATAGAAAAGAGATAAGGCAAAGTATTACATGGCTAGTACATAAAATAGTTAGCAAGAAAAGCAGAAAACAAAACAATGGCTAAGGACAGGAAAGTTGAAAAAAGAGGCAAAGGAACTGATTCTGGCTCTACAACCCTGAGCTGTAAGAACAAATGGATGCAAAGTCAGAAGTAAAAAAACACCAGCAGACAGTAAATGCTGCCTCTGCAAAGAAGCTGAAGAACTAGTTAGCTGATGCAGGAAGATCACACAGACTGACTACAAACCACAACATGACCAAGTAGCAAAATAGTGATTGGAACATCTTCAACATGCCTGCAAGCTTTTTTTTTTTTTTTTTTTTGATGGGGAAATCATAAAATGAACAAAATGATAGAAAATGGCTCTGGCACATTATAATTTAAACAGACAAGAACCTGCTAAATAATACCCCAAGGTTAACATTTGCTGATAAGAAAGACAAAATAGTCTAGACATGGCAGCACCTACCAACAGAACAAAAAAGAAAGAAAAATTCAAAAACCTGCAAATAGAACAATTTATGGCAAAACTAGAGCAAAGATAGTACCAATAGTAGATGCCTTTGGTGCAATCCCAAAACATCTGGAGCACTACCTGAACACCATCAGCATTTACAAAATTACCACCAGTCAATTGCAAAAGACAGTTTTACTTGGAACAGTTTACTGTGATGATACCTTTACATCATCAGACAACTGCATCTGCCTTTCCCAAGTCCTTGGGCAAGACTCAGTAGATGGATAAATATGCCAATATAGAGTCTGAATATCTGGCTGACTATTCAACCAATCATTATGATGATAATAACTATGTCGCTAATCATAATATGTACTTTATTCATCTGAAATGTAGAAATCAATGTGACATGGGGATTTGTTCACAAAAAGTGGGGTCAAAAATATAGAAAATGATGGCTTTTAAGGGAATGCAATTTTTAGTTGTTAGAATATTCAAAATCTAATGAGATTTTAAGATCTTTGGGTTAAACCATGAATTCTTAGAAGAGATTGAATCAGATTAATATACTTGTATGTAATGGCAAGGGTAAGATTGCCAACATCTCATAAGTTTTTAGTAATTTATTAGATAATATATTAGCCAATGGATCATCACTTTTGACTATTTTCTTAGATTTCTCAATGCCTTCAATAAAGGCAGAGCTTCTAATGTACTGCCTTCACTGGAATAGTTCTTAAAAATTCAGGAGATATTCAAAGATGTATCTGCCTTTAAAATAGTCTTGTTGAACAGTATCACAATGAAACATCAGGTGATCACTGGAGGAAATGTTTTATGACAATTTCTATTGTGTCACAAAATGTTTTAACATAATTTTGTTCAAAAAGGTTTGCCCCACGATGTACCACTTTGCTCAGACATGACAGTTTTAGTAGCAAACAGGTATTTTGGCACTTGTATATAATAACCTGTAAAGCATACAACATGACATGATTGCTGATTTTTGAAATAAATATTGGTCAGTTTGGCTTTAGTGGATACAAATTTCCATCTGGTCCAAATATCGAGCTTTTTCTATGTAGGAATAATGTTAAGATGCACCCTTCTTTACTTTTCTAATCCATTAGATATTGTAATTAAAGTTCCCAAATTACATTTGGTAATATAAAAAGATATCTTTAACTTTTGCCACATATTGGAACAGTTGTTTAATAATATTATTCACTAAGCAAAAATTAATTAGGCTTGAAATGTCATACCAAATCCTTCACCTATCACACAAGTTGCATATCAGTGAACAAACAGGACAAACAGGAATACATGAGTGTTGTAAGCATTAATTTTGGTAAACAATCCAACTGGAGACATTAAACAGAAGATAATCCTGAAAAGTATAGGTTAAGCAAAAATGGAATATTGCTGTTGCATGTCAGGTGCTGCCACACTTCCTGCTTTATGATTAAAATTTCAACACTAGCAATTTTGAAAGAATTGTACAATTAATGGTTCACTAACTGAGATGAAAACTCAGTCTAAAATGGATTACACATTACATAAATTTTTCTGATCAATAAATACTACTTAATCTGCCAGTCTAGGAGAGAGAAAGAACTTGCATTTTAATAGGTTGGCGTTTCATGTTTTGTGGCATTATCTATGAAAATACAATTAACTTGGATTCAGTCAATGGTAAATTTAGTACCACTCATTTGTACAGGTATTTTTTTCAATTTAATTCACCAAGATTCAATACTGTTTCTGGGTTTATGCAGGAATAAATCTCATATTTAGCATTGTCTAAAATCTCTACCATGCTTCTATGCCAGTATTTTAAGACAATCCCATTGCATTATGGCTATTGTTACAAAAGAATTTGCAGCATTTCTGAAATGTTCAATAGGGAAAGCCAAAGTAAACCCAATTAATCCAATCATGTGCAAGAAAGAAATGGGAAAATTGCTATTTAGGGTCCATGTAGTGCTTTCTTTTCTGCTTTGTATAACAACTGGGCACTTCTGGTTTATTTATGTATCATATTTATACATCGGCCCATTTCACAAAAGTAGCATCAAAGATCTGAAAAAGAAAAAGCCATGTCTTCCCAGATTAATTCATATGCATTGCATATTATTAGGAAACCAAGCACCATGTTGCACACTAGACACCTAAAACTAGTAAGACATCACCACATATAGTTGATAAATATTTTAATGATATGATACATTATTTTTAGCTATTTATAATACTTTAAGGCTTTTACAGTGTTTTCACACTATAGTTCTAAATGTTTCCAATGATTTAAAAAGAAATAATTAATGAATATTATTAAGTTGGCAGATAGCAACAAAAAAATTCCTCAAAGGGCTATTTATTTTGATTCATGAACAGTGACATTTATTATTCTGAGTCCACATGGATTCCCCATGATTGGGCAATACTTGAGTTATGATATCTTCAGTAAACTTGAATTTCATCCTCTGTATGTAATTTATGTTGTAACGAAAGAAGGTTTTTAAATATTTCTTAGGGGTAGAAATTACTAGAATTGATTATATTGTACATTTCAGGTGAAATAATATTTTATAACTTTTGAGTTGCCCTGTTAGAAAAGTCAAAATACAAAACTCATTAATTAAGTGAAATCTGTTGGTATGTATATGTATGTATGTGCATATAGCTATGAATATATATAGATATAGATACTGTATACAATACATACTAGATATATAGATATACCATACTGTATACCATACATACATGATTCATTAAATTATTATTTCAGAGATATTTCCTTACTTAAACAGAAAAACAGAACATCCATGGGCAGACAAAATAAAAATCAGTGGGAGAGATGCAACTTTTGATTTCCTGTCAGCTTTCTCATTGAATTTCATTATGGGAAGTTGCCTTTGACTGCTGTAAATCTTCCCTTCCCTGCCTCTCCCCTCCCCACCCTGCCCTGCCTGTATGACTGATTGCAATCAGTCAATTGCAAAATGAAGGTTTATTTAGAACTTACATCCTTCAATCATCAAACATCCACATCAGCCTATCCCAGGTGTCAACTTTGAAAATGAGCATGGCTGCAGCCATTTTCCCTACTCATTTTCAGTTGACACATAGTATGGAGGGAAGGTGGTTTACCAGGTAGACAAAGCAGACTTTCTCCCATGGGACCCAAGGTCATCGGTTGCTCCCAGGACTGCAGGCTGGGGTCCTGGACTGTCAGGGCGTCGATAACTGTCGGGGCTGGCATGGCGTTGATGATAGGGCTGGCAGGGCATTGATAATTGTCAGGACTGGCAGGGCATCGATAATAGTCAGGGCTCTACCAGTGCACTAAGCTTGATGTTAAAACTGGTCTACGCAGCAGGGAGGCAGCATAAGCCATCAGTATGGGACTGGGGCTTTGCTGTGGCAGTGGACAGTGTTGGGGATATCTGTCCTCTCATCCACTGGAGATCACCTGGCAAGTAATCAGCTCCACTTCCCCCATCTTGAGTAAATCAAACTTCTCTCTCAATCATTCGATGGAATGAATGTGGATGGCAGTCAGGTACCTCCATTCCCCTGATTCATCCCAAGTGGCCGGCCACTTCGCCTTTCTCAGCACTGACAGATGAGATCCATGGGATGAGATCAATGGGAATTCAGCTTCTGCAGCCTTAACAGTGCTTCTCTGCAGCAGGGCAGCATGCAATTATCAAATCCCTCCGAGGGTCAGTGCTCCTTCCTGCTGCATCAACCTCTCCAGTCGGATCTCCTGGGCTTTCGGTCTCGCTCTGACTGCAGGGACTGCACTCTCCACCTGGGCAGTAGTCTCCATTACATCTGCTGCCATTGTGCCCAGGCTAGTTTAATGTCATGGTTCCGATAGATGAGACCAGTAAAAACAGAACTCCAAAATAAGAGATTTCCTTAAATAACATATTTATTGGCTACAACTATTGGCATGATCAAAAGTGAAACCAAGACTGAAGTTCCCTCCCAAAGGTTACAAAGTTACAAAATTGAACTTCCCATCCCAGTAACATGTCACTAATCACATTTCCCAATAAACTACTTTGGCAGGCTTTCTAATGGAAAGCACAACCTGCCAAAACCCCAGCAACGACCTTGGTTCCCATAGGATAATTTATTGTTTTGTCTAACCTTAAAAGCAAACATCCCCCCTCCCAACTGTGGCAACCAAAAATGAAGTTGCAGCATTGACATATACTTTGTATCAATAAACATGTTCTTTGAGGAACTTGCAAGCCTTGGAGTTCTGCTTTATTTGTCTCTGTCTGTTGAAACCATGACATTAAACCAAGTCTCCTAAACCTTTATTTTTCGAGGTGCTGGGCCCCAATCACCTACCTGCTCACTTTGGGGAGAGCAGTAAAGACTTGGTGAAGACCCGAGATGGAGGAGAAAATTGAAACCATTGCTAGCATCAACGGGATTCAGGCTGTCGGAGCACAGGCTGGCACTCCAGCCACTGAGGAGGTGTCACTGGCAGGGCCTCAGCTGAAAACCAGGTTGATCCAACCTGGGAAACTGGTACCGCAGGAAGGAACTACAGCCTTAGTAGACCTCTTCCAAGCCGAGGCTTCTCCTCAGTCCAGGAGCACTCTTATAACCACTGGAGAGGAGCTTTCATTGATGCCATCCCAGGGTTCTTCATCTGTGAATGGAAAGGGCTTGATGGGATGGGACTCTGGAGAGTGGAAATTTCAGTCAGCAATCCACAGCCTCTCACCTGAATAGCTGAAGGAGAAGTTTGGCTGGGTAGAGGTAAAAGATACGATTCCTATTGCCCAGGAGGTGTGTGCCGTGGATAGAAATGCCCAAAACTACCCATTTCTCCTTCCCCCTCACCAGAGGTCCAGCCCAACCACTGGAGCCCATGCTTCTTCACCCACCCACCAACCAGCTGCGATACCGAGCCCTGTATCCCAGCCAAACCCATTGCCATAGCCTCAAGATGCCAGTCCTGAAGCCCAGCCAAGAGAACTCCAGAAAGTGGTTCAGCCATGTCCCCAGAACCAGCAAGTCACCCAAACCCAGCAGCAAGCACAGTGGCCCTGCTGAGATTCGAGCCGCCTCCCATCAAGCCCACCTTTGATGGGGATCTTGAGAAGTTGACCTTCTTCCTAAACCAGGGGTGGGCTAATTTGGATTGCTAAGCTTATGCCTACCTGGATGGGGCTATGATGGTGAATACGGTAGTGGCAACTTTAGAGGGGGAAGCGGCCAATTGGATAACCAATCTCCACGATGAGAGGGCTCCTGAATTGCATGAGATTAATCTACTCATGGAGCAACTGAGGGGTCAGTTTGAAGATGAATCCTGAGTCCTGATGGCTGAGTAAGAAATCCACCATCTGAGGCAAAGAGGTTGCCCCACAAAGGAGTATGTCCAGGAATTCAGGAGAGTTGCTAACCAGTTGGGGCAGTGGCCTGAACGGTCATTGGTCAATTACTTCAAACAGGCTAGATCATGACTTCCTTCAAACCTGCATCATTCCAGGTTTTCCTAATCTATTAATTGAGTGTTACCATATGGCAGTGGCACTAGATATCGAACTGGATCATCCCCAAAAGTCAAGCACCACCGAACCCAAGCCACTGTGCATCCAAGAGAAACACCTCTATGGCCGACATCCCCAAGCCTCAGCAGCCACCAACGTCTCCCAAGCACCAGCCAGTGTTCCCATCAAGTGCTACCAGTGCGGTCAGATGGGTCATTGTGCTGTGGAGTGCCCAGCTCCTCACCCTCAACCCAGGAGCATGCCAGTTGCTGCCATAAAACCGTGAAAAGCTCCCAGAGGGGGAAAGAGAAAAAACCAACTGGGCACATGAAGGCCGAGGCGTCGAAGCCTCTCCTCCTGCCGAGCTCGAAGCCAAACCCCAAGCCAAGCTGCAGCAGATGCCGGCACTGTATGACAGTGTCAAGGAAGGCAAGGAGGACCCCATGGTGAGTCAGCCCATTCCCCCTTTTGCCATTCCCGCCAGACTGACAGTGCCCAAAACAGGGGCTCACATGAATCTGAGCCTCCTAATAGACTCGGGGTGCTCTCAGTGCTTAATTAATTTACTGGGCATTTGAGCCAAGCTATAGCCTCATCCCATGGGGTTTGAGCAGGCCGACAGATCCCTCATTGGAGGTGCCCCAGCCATGCATCTAACTGAACGTTCATTTAGAAATTGGTTGGCACTGGGAAATCATCCATTTTGGGTGATTCCAAAGATGGCTGAAGCAGTAATTTTGGGGCTAGTGTGGCTTGACAAATGGTATTCTCACATCTGGTAGGTGGAGGGAATGTGCAAATTAAGACTGGGGATAGGACTGTCCCCACCTGATACTGATGATAAAGCAAAGACACTGGCCATCTGCGAAACTCATGGGCCGTCCTGTGAAATCCTAAAAACTTTAGCCGAAAAGCTGCTGGTGATTCAACATGTCCCTACTGAGATTTAGCAGAAGCTTTTAGTGAGAAGGAATGTGATGTCCTCACCCCCACACTGGGCTACGGACTTTGCTATTGAAATTCTGCCTGGTGCCAAGCTCCCAAAACCTAGAATGTACTCTATGACACCCAGAGAGATGAATGAACTGAGAGAGTACATCAATAAAAACTTAGCTAGGGGTTTCATTCAGCCAGCCAAATCACCTGTGGCTGCTCCTGTGGTTTTCAAGGAAAAGAAAGATGACTCTCTTAGATTATGCACTGATTTCAGGTCTCTCAATGCTGTCATACATACCCCTTCCCCTGATGAAGGACATGTTAGCCCACCTGGCTAAAGGTAAATTTTTTAACCAAGCTGGATTTAAGAGATGCTTATTATCAAATCCGGATTAGGGAGGGGGACGCATGATAATCAGCCTTTAATTGCCCATTGGGGAGCTTCCAATTTAAAGTGATGCCTTTTGGACTGCAAGGGGCCCTGCTGTATTTATGCAATTGATAAATCAAGTGCTCCATGATCATTTATATAAAAGGGGTTTGGTTTATCTTGATGACATCCTTATCTACACTGAAACCATGGATGAACACATCATATTGGTCTGTGGAGTATTAAGGAGACTTTTGAAAGAAAATTCTTCTGGTGGTTTAGTGTCGGTGATGGCGGCTACTTTGTAGCCGTCCTCCTGGGAAAGCGTTAGAACCGCAGAGAACAGCAGGCACCAGCTGTTCCGTGGCTCAAAACCTCCCTCCCGGGCAAAGGGGGGGAGGGGAGTATCACCTGAATAGAGGTAGAGCCTCTTGGACCCCCCAGGAAATTTTCTTTGGGGGGTGAAAAGAGTGCTCCCTCGGAGTTCGGGTTGCCTCCGCCTCCCAGCTGTCTTTGTCCCTCGGGGACAAAGCAAGACGCCGCTCCCACCTCCACACTTAAAGAGACCGGGTGAGTTACTTTTAAAAGCGGGCAGAGTTGGATAAAGGATTTTTTTATTGGATTTTATTTGGACTTTAGTTTGAAAGGTTGATTTTTATTTCCCTTCTTTTCTCTCTCTCTTTTTTTTTGTGAGAGTGAAAGTTAAATGGCGATCGGAAAGTTTTTTTTTTTAAAGTGAATGAAATGGAATGTAATGGACTAGATTTTTCTTTTTTTTAAATTTTTTTTTTCTTAAGGTGGATTTGTGTTTTGGGAAGATTCTTTTTTGTTAAACTGTCTTTTGCTATCTTTTTTTTCTTTTAAGGGATTTTTTTTGTATTTCTTTATTTTCTTTTTCAAAGAAGGAGGAAAGAAGAAACAAAACTTTTTCTTTTTGAAAATGGTTTTTAACTTTTTTCCTTTTATTATAATGATACCCTTTTGAAGGAGTTTTTGATTTTTTGGAGTTAATCTCTCTTTTTTTTGCTTAACTTTTCTTTCCCTCCCCTTTTTTGGGGGGTTATTTTTAAGAAGGGGTAAAGATTTTTTAAGATGGCTCCAAAGCGTCCAGTAATTCCCACAGCTCCTAAGGTGGTTTCTTCTTCGGTGATATCATCAGTGCAACAATCTAAATTAACAGCTTCACCCTCTCCTTTGGCACAGTTATTAACGGTAAAGGATTTGCAAGACATAATGGGAAATGCTATATCTCAAATCAGGGGAGAAGTGAAAGAGATTTTAGCAGAAAATAATAGGATTCTGAGGCAAGATATAGTTTTGGCTTTAAAAGGAGTTGCTTCTGTTCTTGAAAAGTTGAACTTTCGTGTAGAAGAGGTAGCAGACAAAGTGGAGCTGCTGGAGGGAAAATTTGAAGGCATGGAAAAAGAGATGGAAAATTTTCAAGATGAGATTCTTATGCTTCAATATAGAGAAATGGAATATGCTTTAAGAATTAGAGGCTTGAGAGAGTTTTTGCATGGAGATCTGAGAGAGATGGTTGCAAATGACTTTGCTGTGATTCTGGATAGAGAAAAAGAGGAAATATTTAGTGCAATTGAAAAAACATTTAGAGTTAACTCTGTGGTGGCAAAGCAAAGAAATCTGCCAAGAGATGTGGTGATTTAGTTTGGGAAAAGATCCCTGCGCAATGAAATTATACAAGCTTTTTACAATAAGAGGTTTCAGATTGCTTCACAAGACGTTATAATTTTAAAGGAGATCCCATCTAAAATTTTAAGAAGAAGAAAGGAGTTTGCTTTTTTAGCAGATGAACTTAAAAAGAGGCAAATGTTGTTCAGATGGGATATCCCGACTGGAATGGTGGTGAACTATCTGGGGACACGTTATAGACTTAATACTGTTTTCAAAGCAAAAGAGTTTTACACTTCAGTCCTGGGGGTATGTTCATCGCCACTTATTGCTTCGGAAGAGAAGAAGGTAGAATTGCAGTCTGAAGAGCCTATATTGATGAAAATTGGGAAATTTCAGACTGAGGGGCCTCAACAAGTTGAGATGAAGGAGCAGAGGATAACTCGTGTATTACATAAATGCAAAGAAAAGGAGTAACAGAAGAAGGAGGTTAAGGAAGCCTCACAAGTATTTGTTTCTGAGTCTGCGGGAGAAGCAAGATCTATAAACTTTTTGGAGCAACCTTTAAGGGCAGAATTCCAAGCACTTCTCTCGAGGTATTTGGATAAGAGAGATTGATAAAGAATGTATAGATTGTTTTCAGGTTATTGATAGATTACAGTTCATTGTGGATGGAATTGGTTATTGGTAAAGAGGAGAGAAAGATTATGGAGATCGAATGAAAATTTTAGATAAGAGGTTTAAGTTCAGTAATTTAAGGAGTATTCAAAAGAGTATCTTGTTTTAATGGTATAACTATCGTTTATATGTTTATTTTTGTGTTTGATGATAAAGAAAGAGGGAGAGATTAGATTTTATATAATATAAGTATGATATTATGGAGATTGAATGAAAATTTTAGATAGGTAGCGTATGTTTAGATATCTAAGGAGCATTTAAAGGAATATTTTGTTTTAAATATGTACAAGGGAATCTCAATGTTATAAGTAATGTTTATATGTGTGTTTTTGAGGGTGTTTATAAAGAAAGATGGATAAATTTTAAATAATATAAGTATGACATTAGAAAATGTTCAGAGTATTTTATAATGTGTCTAATGATTGTAACCATAATTTTTTTTTTGCTTTTTATATATTGGTCTTAAAGTATTTTATAATTGGTTTAATTATTGTAATCAATTGTTTATGGTATACAGTGTTTAAAATTTTTTTCTTTTAAGTTGTAACTAAGCCTGTATTCAGCTCTGGGAAGGTTGGGGGAGGGTTGGGGTGGGTTGGAAGGGTTTGGGGAGGGGAATCTCTTTTTTTTGTAAAATTTTAAAAAAAATTCAATAAAAAAAGGAGACTTTTGAAAGCCAAATTGTATACAAAACTGTCAAAGTGTGAATTTCACCAGACATGCCTTGACTATCTGGGGTATCGGATTTTGAATGAGGGGATAGAAATGGACCCTGCCAAAGTCAAAGCAGTTCTAGAATGGCAATCCCCATGTACCTGCAAACAGCTTCAAGGTTTTCGGGGTTTGCCAACTTTTATCATCAATTTATTCCCTCTTTCACAGAAATAGCCTTGCCAATCACCAGTTTACTCAAAACAAGCAAAGGGAACATAATCACTTTAATATTCGGTAAACAGTGTGTTATCTGGTTTTACATTTAACAAAGATTCACTAACAGTTGATTTCTGAAATCTATAATCCACAAAATAACTTTACTTGATTTCCTCTTTTTCCCATAATGTTTTCTTTTACCAACCTCAAGTTAATACAATTCTTGTTGTTTTAATGAATGATGATTGAGTATAAAAGTTTACTAATATTTCTACAGATAATAATCACATCAATATAATCTGGTTGTCTCATCATAGATCCTGTTTATAGTTCTTGTTTACATTTGTTTTTCTCACAATGTTCAAAACATTCTTACTGGTTAAGATTTTCTCAAAGTTAATTACATTTAAATATTTAAGTCTATTTTTTCTCATGTAAGCCAACCCAATACTTTTACCTTTCTTAATTAATAAATAAGAGTAAAAAAAGAAAAAAGAATAAGAATAAAAAAAAAAGATAGTATGCTACTTAAAATCCCTATTTCCTATAAGCTAATACATATTTCCCAAAAAAATTTGTTCTTTTTTACCATAATTAAAAATATATTTAATCTATAAATATTCCATTTAATAAAACTAGTCCTTTAGTCTTTTAATTCTTATTCAAAATATTTTAAATCCATTGTAATTTTCTTAAAGTCAATCACCTTTAGATATTAAAACATTTCCTTTATATAAGCCATTCCAACTCTTTTATATTACTCATATCAATAAATAAAATAAAAAAAGAAGAAAAAGAAAGTACTATGTTACTTGAGGGCCTCTTCCCTCTTAAAGTCAAATTCACATCCAAAATTTTTCTATTTTTTTAACCATATTCGAACAGGTGTTTCTTTTTTAAATATTCTCTTTGATAGGCCCCATTGTCTATTTTCTTAATTTTCACTTTAGCCTTTTTCTTTTGCCCAGTATCTTTCTTAATCAATATATTCTGCTGAGTCAAAGAATCTTTCCATATTCTTGTAGGTTTTATTGTAGGTGTAAAAGATAAGTCAAGTATCACAATATCTTTGTGAGAGGCATTTGCCCATTCATTTTTGTTGAAAATCCTTTTCTTTCTTTTTCTCTCTGCTTCTCTTATCATTTTTTGTCTCTCCAGTTCTAGTGTTTTTCTTATCCTCAAATTTGTTTTGTGGTGTTAAAGTATAAGTTGTCTTTTCCAAATACAGTATTTCTTGTAATTTTTTTCCCACTTGGGTTAAATCACACTTCTTTGTTTCGTTAGGTTCCATCTTTAAGTCTCTATCCTCAAATTTGTATTCAGTTGTCTGTTTTATCTGTTCCTTCTCTGTTGTTGTTTCCTGGGATTTTTGTTGTTGTAAAGTTAAACTGGAGATGAATTGGTTTATATTTTCAAAGTTATTTTGGATTTCTTTGTGGTTTGAAATCATTATTATTTGAATTAGTTGCAACATATCATATGTCTCCTCTTGAAAAGTATTTATTTTTTCTTGATAGGTTTTTTCTATAAATCTCTGATTTTCCATGATGACCAAGAATCCTTTTCTCTGCAAATAGCTTTGGGGTCAGAGTTAAATACATACTTGTAATCCAGAAAGTTATAATAAGTTTTTTTTGTTCCCTGAAGTTTGTAAGTCTCACTTTGTCTGCAGCCCAGATTGTTTTCTTTTTGTCACAGCTGTTCTCTATTGTTAGAGCTTTGAAGGTCACAAGTAGAGATTAGTTTTTTCCAGATTTTGCCAAGTCCTGCATGAAAGCCATAGCTGTCATAGTCTTCACCCACCACTGGATGTCAGCACTGGTTTATTTTTCAAATTTTCAAAATGAAGAAATTGCCTTTAAAATGAGAATCTTAACCATTCAGTAACTTTAAACTTATCCAAATTTAGGTTTCATAGTCATTTCATTTTATTTCAATACATTTTGGTCCTCCGTGAAAGGTTTAATTCACTACTTCCATTAGTAAAAGGGTGGGGCAAAAATCCCCCTCCTTCACTTTCAGAGGTTTTTTGCTTCTTGGGATTTTTTTTCCTTCAGGAAAGTTGATAAGTAGGATAGAGAAAATCAATTTTCTTATCCAGATTCAAACTCGCTGTTTACAATCAGCTTAAAATAGTGCTTTTGATTTTGGTTGCTTGCAGCTTGGGTTAGACTCTGAAGTTAGGCTAGCCTTTCTCCTGTTGGTTTCTGGAAGGCTTCTCCTGGATCGATCAGGTTGACCGCTGTCTCTCCTAGGTCCCCGGGACTTCCTTCCTTCTTTGCCGCCTCTTCAGGGCAGCTTCTGGCACATTTAGGGTCTCCTTACAGGAAGAAACTCTGCTGAAGGGCACAGAGTCCCGAACCTCTTGACTGCTGCGCTGTTGCTCAGGACTGGAAGTCACCTCCCAGGGGCTTTCATCTGGTTTTCATTTGAATACCAATGGAGCTGCTGAGAAAGCTAACACAATGATGGAACAGTACTTCAGATGTTATATAAATTACCCAGCAGTCTAATTGGGCGACCTTTTACCTTTTGCAGAGGTAGCCTACAATAATACTGTGCACAGTAGCACTGGTCTCACCCCATTCAAAATAGTGATGGGTCGAGATTTTGTGCCCATGCCTGAGTTCCCACACTTTCCAGAGTTTGGACCAAAGGGTGATATCTTTCCAGTGGGTTGGGGGGAACGTAAATAAGGCATTGACTAAGGTTTACAAGGAGCAAGCAGACAAACGATGGTCTCCTCAAAACCTTTTTTATATTGGACAATTAGTTTATCTTTCTTTTTTTATGACAAGTTTTATTAATTTTTCAATTTTTACATCCAAATAACTAGGAAGCAGCGTGGTGATAGGGTAATCAATAGTCCAATAACAAAATCATTCATGTATATCTCAGATTACATCATTAAAGGTTCCCTCTCTATTTCCCTTAATTATTATATCATATTCAAGTTAATACATTTCTAGATAAAGCTCAATCAATCAATACATTTATCAATAAAAATTTTACTTATACACATCCAAGTCCTGTTTTTAAGTTTTATTTAATTCCAATTACCATGTTCCAATTTAGCCTATAATAACTATAATGTTTAAACTTCGGGTAACCCTAATTTCCCTCATTTCATTACAAGATAATTATTGTGTCTAGAATACACATATTGTTCCGAAAATTACATTCTTACTTTATTTTTCAAATATATTCTATTTCTCTTCCTGGTAGCTCCTCATTTACTAATAAAATATCTTTCATTATTACAAACCTATTTCCATATTACAATTCAAAGCTATAATCTAACAGTTAAGTTTCATTTCCATTATAAATCTAGGTCCTAAATATTAATTCAATCAATATCTCTAAAAAAATCTCCTTAACTCATTAAGTAAAATTTTAAGCTATTCCATCATCAATCAACGAGAGAAAGAGGGAAAAAAGGAGAAAGTCCTATTTTTAAATCTAACTCTGGCTTTCTTTTTGTGCCAAGAAGGCTTCCATACCAGTGCATTTAAATCCTCAGATGAGTCTCCCTTCATTCCTACACATGTTGTTTGAATCAAGGGAGAACATCCAATTATCAATTTTTCAAAGGAACTGGCCCCTTTGTAGTCATTAGGTTGTTGCCCTAATAATTCAGATCTCCATGTTTGGTTTGGAATGTTTATCATCAGTTTAGTCTGGTCTTCTTCTTCTTCTTCTTCTTCCAGTTTCATCTGACTAGAATAAAAGGTCATATCCGGTGTTGTAATTGTTATTTGATTGTCTCAGTTGTCTATGTTCTCAATATATTGTGTTTGTTGATCAGTTCCTGTTGCTTTTGGAGTTACAGGTACTTTAGTTGAAATCAGTGTATGATTATCAAAGTTCTCAATAGGTTGTACATGTTGTTGTGTAGAATCCTCTTTGATGATAATTGTCCCTCTTCTGTTGTTTTTTGGCTTGTAAGTTGATTAGTTGGAGTCTGGGGTTCAATTTGTCATTTTGGGGTAGCATCTTTGGCTTTCACTCTGGAGTTCATTAGCTCAGTGGCTTCAAGAATTTTTTTCAAGTATAAGTTGTGGGTAAGGTTCCTCCATTTCTATGATGATTAGAGATAGTCTTTTAGTGGAGGCTATGTTTAGTAAGAGTCAGCCAACGTCCACCTCCAAAATTTCTAGAAGTTGTTTTCACCACCCAGCTGTTTCCAATTCTTATCTCTTTTTTTTTTGATAATGTGAAAGGCAAATCAAGGGAGTCAACAGGCCTCACAGTCAGAAAAATTCATTTGCTTTGCCACATGATGTCCCCAGTAGGCTATAAAATCTTTTTCCAGACACCAATTAGGCTTTTATCCAGTTAAAAAAAAAAGAATTTTTTTTTCGAATTTAATAGATAGATAAGATGATAGGTCTCTATAATAGGAATTTTTTGGGACTCCAAAGTATCCAAAAAACAAAAATCCAGTTATTTAGTTGTTGAGATTAGTTATTCTTTTCTTTTTTTTTCAAAGCTTAAATTCCCAAAGTAGGCAAAGACCACTGTATTAAAAGCGGGGAAGAAATTTCAGGAGGCTTTCACAGGAAGATAGTTAGGGTAAAAGAAAGGTAAGGAAGGGTCTAACCCAAATCCTCCATGGTGCTTCGTTGTGCTTGGTAGTGCTTTTGGCTTTTGGCTGGTACGGCTGGTATGGCTTAGTGATTGGCCATGTTAATGGCCGATCTTTTCTTTATGGGTCCAAAGGAGCTGCTTTGGTCCAAAGGTGCTACAACCCTTCCACGATCTAGCGAGAGTCCTCCTCAGCGGTAACTTTTGACCCTTTCCAGGGTCTTCCAATGAAGGGAAACTGGATGGCAGGCACTTCCTGCACATCCACTGGAGTCGTGATCTGGAACCAGAAGCTGACAGTTTATCTTTCAACAAAATATCTACGGTTAAAGTTGGCCAGCAAAAAATTGGGTCCAAAATTACTTGGTCCTTTCCCCATTATCAGGATCATAAACCCTGTGATGGTGGAGTTAAAACTTCCACAATTGTTGGGGGAAGTTCACCCGGTGTTTCATTGCAGTCTTTTGAAACCTGTGTCAGAATCTACTTTAAGATCTATTCCAAAAGAGCCACTTGGTCCAATGGTGGTAGAGGAAGAGATGTATTATGAGATAAAATGTATTCTCAGTTCTAGACTGTACAAGGAAAAGTTACAATATCTTTCAGAGGCTACATGGGTGAAATGTACAAATGTGAAGGTGGATAGATTGATAAAAAAGTTTTATGATAAATACCCCCACAAGCTCCGAGGGAATACCTAACCTGATTTTTGTTTCCCCTGCAGGAGACTCTTTCTTTCTGAAGAGGAGTTGTCAACTTTTAAAATGAGCATGGCTGCAGCCATTTCCCCTACTCATTTTCGGTTGACACATAGCATGGAGGGGGGGGGGGGTTACCAGATGCTTCACTAGACAAAACAGACTTTCTCCTGTTGGAACCAAGGTCATCAACTGCTGCCAGACTGCAGGCTGGGTGTTTCGTGAAAAGCCTGCCAAGAAGTTGTATTGGGGAACTTAGTAGCTTGCATAGCTTTAGGGGTGGGATTTCTTAACTTTGTATTGGGGATTGTTATGTGTGTATTCAGACTCGTTTTCCCTTTTGATTATTGATACTTTGTATCAATAAACATGTACTTTGAGGAACTTGCAAGCCTCAGAGTTCTGCGTTATTTGTCTCTGTCTGTTGGAACCATGAGATCAGGTCTGTAGGAGGGATTCGATAGGTGAACAAAAATCTTAAATCAACTTGACCATCTGGCTGACTGTATAATGAATATAATAATAATAAACTTTAATAAAATATAAGACAGAGAGCAATATATGATTTTCAAATAGCTTCTCAGTCAAGTAAGTTCTGTCTCAAAATCCTTTAAATCAGAATTTACCGAAAGCAAAATATTTTTGATATGTTCTTGATTTGATATGTGTTTCAGATTTTCAAATGTTGACATATATTTTGATTGTAAATTGTAAATTAAGTTATGTTTAACTGGAGAATTTATTTTAACCAATGTTTTCAAATATTGTGTTTCTTATAATTTAAAATAGTGCAGCAGCTCTTCCCAGATTATGTAAGTAAAAGTTGTAAAACAACATCTACTTATTGCAATTGCATATAACCATGAGAGCGATTTAATGCATCTTCTGAAGATAGTATCACAGAAGTCAAACCTTTCCTACATTTATTTATTTGTTTTTATTTATAAAGTTCCCTGAGTGATTGATAATAAGTTTAGAAATACTATACTGGCAAAAATAATAAAACCCAAAAAGACTAAAAAAAACCCCAGAATGAATTCTTTAGAAAATTATTTTATTGAAGAATTTTATACAATAATGCAAATGATACAAATTTAAGAAAAAGAATAAAGAAAGATGGTGAACAGATAAAGAAAAATAATAATAAAAAAGATAAACAGCTTCATCCATGGTTATAAATAAATTTATAGTTCACCTCCCTTTTTAAGGTTTCCTTCAACAATTACCTTCTTTCCATATTTTATCCTTTCTAATCATCAAATCTATATATCACCAGTTCAATTTTTATATTTTAAGGAAAAAGTCCATAAAGGGTTTCCAGTCACTAATAAATGTACTTGTTCCAACAAGTCAATTTTGCCATTTTTGCAAATTCTGTATTTTCACCATTGTAAGTATCTTCCTCTGTTGTGTTTTTGAATCTTTCCATTTTGATGCATATAATTATCTTGCTGCAGCTACCATACATAAAAACAATCTTCCATGAATCTTTTCTAATTGATTGTCCACAAATACCAACAAAATATGATTTCAGCTGAATGTTAATCTTTAAAATCCTTCACATCACTGAATGTATTTGCACCCAGAATTTTCTAGCTTTTTCAGAAGTCTGCTATGTGTGATAACAATGATCCTTCATTTTTTCTACATTGCCAACAAAAATAAGAAGTACCTCTCTATATATCAAAGATAATTTTTCTAGTGTTGTTATACCAATGATACATCATTTTGTAAATATTCTTTTAAAGCTATAACTGTTTTTCTCTCATTTTCAGAGTGTCACACCAAGTTTAATCTTAAATATGAGCCTATCAAGCTGGGTCTTGTGAGCAATGGCTGTGATGGTTTTATTATCATTTAGAGACTTTTTACGCCCTGAACGCCATATGATTCTTAGTAATAATTGATCTTTAAGTTAATTTCTGATGTGAATAAGAACCCCTTTTGGATATAACATCCAGTAATTATTTTATACAACAATGTTATATTTTAACCAGCTTGAGGCTTTTTATGCATTTTAGATTCATAATCAAATTATCATTTCCCTAATCTCCATCTTACAGTATCTCTCTGCTATAATTATTAGAAATAGTATGCTAGAAAATACTTATAACTCTCAAATTGTTTCACTCTATTACAATGTATTTGTCTATGTGCATGTGTATATTTAATAAATTTTAAAAATTTAGAACATTTTGTGAATTTTAGTCCCTTCAACCATCTTTTCCCATTGGTCCATCAGTATGTTGTAACTGAAATTTTTGGGCCATTTTAGCATACAATATTTTATTTGTTCTTCTTCCAATTCAGATTTCAATAAAAGCGTATTCATTATAACAATCACATTCATTGGTTCACCAATGGCCTCTTCATTAAATTCTGAACAATTTTCATTTTGATAAAGGTAATTGTTATTTTACTCATTTCTTTAATCCATAATGTCACTCATCAGGTGGTTTATTGTCCTGCTGCTTCGAAGTCCTCTTTTAGCTTTAAAATTACAATCCAAATGTGATTAAGAAAGTGAAATTTTAGGCAAACCCACTGTCTTAAAGACTCCCCTTAGCTGAAACAACTTTTCCATGGCTCCTAGCCACTCAAACTCATGAATTGATTGCAAGTTCTCTGGTAGGTGCTTCTCTGTTTGAATTAGAAAGTCTCTGGGCACTTTAGTTTCATCTATTGCTGTGTCTGATATCCCACCAGTTCCTGCTTGGAGGCAAATGATATTTCTTTTTCTGTTTTTTTGAAAAAAAAATTATTTTTCATTTTTCAATACATTTGATACATTCAATACATTATAAAAAAATACCTCTGAAATAAATTCATACATATAACCTTAGGTGTCGCTCATCCATCTCCCCCCCTGACTGTATCCTCCCTCTCTACCTTCCTTCCTTACTTCCCTCCTCCCTCTCTCCTCTCTTCACCTCTCTCTCCTCATCCCTTCCTCCCATCCTACTTCCTTCCATCCCTTCCTCCCCCCCCTCATCCCTCTTCGGATACAGTTCAGGGGAAATACCTGAGCGGCACCTCTCTCTAAATTACTCTACTTACTTTATACATTAATATTTCTGTTTATCTAACCTACTTAATCCCACCCATTCCCCCTACCCCCCCCACTTCCCGGAGCAGAATACAGAGTTATTGTAAACAAAACAAACACAATCTATAACTTTTAAAACAAAAAAATTATACAATAAACAAATTCATACTTAACCTTTAACTCCCTCTAAACTTTAACATCATAATAATGTAAACAAATCTATTATAAATCATTTATTATAAAATTCTATAAATAATAATTATTATTTCTTTCAAGAAAAAAATGTACCGTAAATGCTGGCGTACAAGGCGACCCGGCGTATAAGACGACCCCTGTCTTTATAGCCGGGCCGCATTCCTAGAACGTCGTCTTATATGCCGGAAACTACCAGTATTTCTGGCGTATAAGACGACTCGGCGTATAAGATGACCCCCGTCTTTGGCGCTGATTTCAGCGCTCGTGGAAGTCGCCTTATATGCCGGCATTTACGGTAATCATAAAATAAATGGAAATTTAAAGTTCCATATTTATTCTGAATATAATCTATCCATCTTCTCCATACCCTAATACACTTTTCTTGTGTATGATCCTTTAAATAAGCAGAAATCTTTGCCATTTCTGCTAAATTAGAAACCTTGAATATCCATTCTTCTAAAGTAGGCAACGAATCCTTCTTCCAGTATAAACCTACAAGTAACCTTGCTGCAGTTATTAAATTCAACATTAAAATAGTTTCATTAACATCTAAATCTATAAAAATACCCAACAAAAATAATTGAAGAGTAAACTTTATCTTCTTTTTAAAAATCTTTTGAATGTTCCACCAAATCATTATCCAAAAAGCTTTAACATTCTTACAGGTCCACCAAACATGAAAATAAGTTGCATCAGTACTACCACACCTCCAATATTTGGGCTGTAAGTTAGGATACATACAAGACAGTTTTTTAGGATCCAAATGCCACCTATAAAACATTTTGTAAAAATTTTCCCTCAAATTTTGGGCCTGTGTAAATTTAACATTTCTAATCCAAATAGTCTCCCATAAATCCAATAAAATCGGTTCCTGGATATTCTGGGCCCATTTAATCATACAATCCTTTACTAACTCTGTTTCCGAGTCCAATTTTATTAACTCGTCATAAATTCTTTTAATATGAGCATGATTCTGATCTTTAATCTGAATTAACAAATTTTCATCTCCCAATGTTATTCCATCTTTCTTATTTACAGTCCACCTATCCACAATTTGTATATATTGAAACCATGACTGTAAAATATTTACTTGTCTTAGTACATCTAAAGATTTTAACTGCCAATCAGTACCTGACCAAATTAATAATTCCTTATACGAAATTTTATCAAAATTCATCCCCTTAGAAACTCCCTCAATTACATGTCCAGGAATCCCCCAAATAGGTATTTTATAATTTAACCTATAATAATACTTCTTCCAAACTCGAAGAAAAGCATTTCTTAAAATATGTGATTTAAAAGCCCGATCTACTTTCTTATTAAAAATCAAATATGCATGCCAACCATACAATAAATCCCACCCTTCAAGAGAAAGGATATTTTTATTTGTTAAATTAAGCCAATCACTTATCAGAGTTAAGGTGGCTGCATCATAATATAATTTCTAATTAGGTGCTTTAAGCCCACCTCTTTCGCGGGCATCTTGCAAAATCTTAAATTTTACCCTTGGTTTTTTCCCAGCCCAAATAAATTTATTGATACCCTTCCGGTGGTTAGTGCCGTGCCGATGGCGGCTTTTTTCTGACCCGCCCATCTTGGTATGTGTAAGAGCCTGCAGAACAGTGACAATCAGCTGTTTTGCGGCTCAGAACTTTCCTCCCGGGCAAAGGGAGGAAAGCGAGCTTTCTCCAGATAGAAGTCGAGCTCCTCTGGTCTCTTAGAATTCTTTTTGAGAGACGAAGAGTGAGAGCTCCTTCGGAGTCTGGGACAGCTCCGCATCCTGGGACGCCTTTGTTCTCCGGAATGGGAGAACAGAGCCAGACGCTGCCTCCACCTCTGCTAAATCAAGAGGAATTGTGAGTAAACTCTGAAGCAGACAGAGTGATTCAGGAGAAATAGTATTTTGATTTTAAATTTCAACTTTAACTCAAGAATTAATATCTTCTCCGATTAGTATTTTAACAAATAGGGCGTGGAAGGGAAAAAAGAAAAAAAAATGGCGGAGGAATTTTGTGTCTTTGTCTGAAGACTTTCACTTTCTCTGACATTTGCAACAAAGTTTCATCAGAGTAATGGACTTAGCCTATTGAAATTGTTATAGTTTATGTATAGAGGCAGGAACCCTAAGATTGTGAAGTTACAAGGATGGCTTCAAAATGTTTGGTTTCTTCGGTCCCTAAAGCTTCTATTTCCTCTCCATTGACTCAGACTGTCTCTCAGCCTAAGCCAAAGACACCTCCTCCTTCTCCTCCACCTGCAATTTCACTTAAAGATTTACAAGAAGCTTTAAAAAAGAATGCCTTGGATATTAAAGAGGAGGTAGCTGATCTTTTGGATTGTAAAATGGCTTCAGAGAGGAGGAAAAAAATAAAGAAATGAGGCAAATGGTATTTCTTGCAGATCTTCCAATGAAACATTGTTGCTACTGTGGGAAGATTTTCCTGTGGTTCAGGTTTCCAACTGGTAAGCAGACCTTCGGCTCTGATGGAAGAATTGACACAAAATGAAGCAAGCTGCCAGAAAGTAGGTTTTATTGCAGAAACTGGATGGAGTAGTGACACAGTGGTGGTTTCTGGACTAGCTAGTACCTTCCCAAGGTGATGGGTCCTGTTTTTATACCCCTTGAGTTATTGAGATTATGATTTAGATTTTGTAAAGGTATTTGTTCCCTTGATTTCTCCTAGTTTGCATTTGTTTAGACCGGGAGTGATCAATATTGTTCTTAGGAGATGTTTCTATATGTGGTTTATGTCTGTTTTGTTAGCATTATATTGTTCCTATCTAGTGGGATGATGGGTTTGATTGTTCATCCAAGGTGTGCACCTGCATTTCCCTGTCCTTAGGAAGTTTCTTTTAGTTAAACAATTCTTGTCTAAAATTGCTCGAGGGGGGGGGAAGAGGAAAAATTTTTCTTTGGTCTTTTAAATTTAGTTTGACTTATCCCTTAAGTCAGGCATGTCAAACTCGCAACGTCACGTTTTTCCCCATTGCCGGCAATGGGGTGGGTGCGGTTTTGGCGTGATGCATCCGGCCTGCGGGCCGGCAGTTTGACATGCTTGCCTTAAGTGGTCTTTTCTTGTGGTGTTCCCCACCTTTCCTGGGTTCATCTGCATCTGTGATGGCTGGTTTATGGGTCTGGATTTTCTTGGTGATTTTCCTTTGAAAATATTTAATTGTAAGGTTTTCTTTTCCAAAGGAAATTGTCCTCCTGTTTTAGGATTTTTGACTAATTCTGATTTCTTAATATGTTTTATTTGGGTGCTATTGACTAGCAATCTATCAATCCCCCATTTTGGGCAAAGGAGAGGAATTGGGTGCCATTTCTCTCCCTTCTGCCCAACCTAGTTTATTGTCATAGTAAATCTGGTAATCATGGTCAATTTTACTCATCATTACCGAAACATGCCTTCCTTTCACGTCCTTCTTCGGAATTAGTGAGAAACCCGTCCTTTGGCAGTTAAGACATGGGGATATGATTTGAAAAAGACAGCATAGAAGAATGCCTGCAACCGTAGCTGTGATTGCACCCAAAATGAGAATTTTTAGTCAATGTAAATTTGGTAGCCAATCGAAAAGTCCTGATAAGAAGTCAAAAGGAGAATTTTCATATCCCAATTTATGTGTAAGTTTCTTTAGATGTCGGATAGCATCCTCTATCAGCTATGAGTGGTCACTTAAGTTGAAGCAACAGAGTCCTCTGAATTCTTCACACCCATGATTATGTTTTAACAACAAATAATCAATGGCTGCTCGATTTTCAAGGGTAACCTCTCTCACCTGTTTCACTTCCTGATTCAAGGCATCCAACACCTGGGAAGTCAAATTTAAGCTTTGCACTAGTGCGCAAGCTAGGCTGTTCAGGGCCCTGGCATTGTGTACTGCCAAGGCTGGTATTCCAACCAAAGAGATGGCCAGTGATACATATTCTGCTTTTGTTGGCAGCCAGGTTTTTGGGTCGCAATCAGGGGTCAGCTCCTGCAGGTCTCTCCTTTGTCATCTTTGGAGTGAAGGCATTACCATGGTTAGCCTCCCTAAGGTGCATGGTCCTCCTGTTGCTTGGCTGGAAGGTAGGAGTATGCCTTCAATCCACATAAGAAGAACAAACCTAAAGGAAGTTTTATGTAGCGGTGTGAAAATGGAATGATTTCTGGGTAATTGCAACTGAGTTCCCTATTGCTGAGATCCTTGCACTTGGGGACCCTGTGTCCCCTACAGCCACTTACTTTGAAGCAGTGAGCAGCTTGAGTCACCTTTGCCATTTGCAAGATGTACATGTTCTGATCCTTATAAGTTGTAGTGTTTCCCCAGTCAAAAATGGTATTATAAGAGGTTTCCTTATTGAAATTCTTCAGCCTGGTGTAATTTAGTATAGTGTGGGGTCCTGAAACTAGACCTATGAGGAAGGTAGTGAAAATGTTCTTGACAGAGTCCTGATACAACATTTATACATAAAAATACCAAACAAACTTTAACAACCCCAATTCCCATCTTTCCCACAGTCTTCCCTTCCATCTTCTTTTCTTTTGAAAAGAGTTCTCAGCATCCACTCACTTGTCTCTGGGTCTGAGCCTTATGAGTGGTACCTTCTGAACTGGAAACGGATCCTTGCTGTGGTCCAGTACTGCTGGCTTTATGTGGGTCCAGTGAATCCAGGCGTCCTTCTCAGGGACCTTAATGGCTGTTTCTGTTATTAATAGGACTTGGAAGGGTCCTTTCCACTTGGGCTGCAGTGGGGTAGTCCTAGCAAATGACTTGATCCACACCCAGTCTCCTGGCTCAAATGGATGAAGAGCTTCCTCCAGGGGCAGAGTCTGTGTCAGGGTGCTCTGCTTCCACAGATTCACAGTCTTTGGTGAAGGGCTTTAAAGATAAGCAGAAAGAACCATATCCCCCCTTTCTAGGTTAAGGGAATGAGGGTCTAGTCCTTTTAACGTGTCTGGTGGGTGGCCAAAAAGTAGTTTGAAGGCCTGGTATGTCTCGTTGAGGCCTGGTTTTTAGGTAAAACAAGGCTTGTGGCCATGTTAAATGTGTCTCCTGGCAGAGTTTACCCAGGAGAGTCTTTATTTCCCAGTTAGCTCTTTCTGTCCCTCCAGAACTGGTTGGAGAAAAAGGGGTGTGTAAGTTTTGTGTGATGCCAAAGGCTTGATATATGTAGGTGAGAATATGTGCCACAAAATGTCTCCCTCTATCCATGTCTATATTGCTGGGCACCCCAAATCATGATACTATATCTTTTAGTAGATGTCTGGCTATTTCTAGTGTTGTAGCATGGCAGTAGGGGAAAAACTCAATCCAGTGGGTTAATTGATCCCTGCATACAAAGACGTATTGGAAATCATTTGCTCTGGGCAGCTGTATGTAATCTATTTGCAATTTTTTGAATGGGCATTGTGCCCATGGTCTACCTCCAATGTGAATGGCTTTTTGGAGGTGGCATTATTGGCCTGGGAGGTTTTACAAGTTCCTGCTACTCATGTGGCTTCCTTATATGCTCCTGGTGCATACCAGACTCCCCTTATTGTGTCTACCATTGCCTGTGTTCCGCAATGGCCTTTGGCATGGAGTCTCTGTCAGATAAGTCACAGGAGACAAAAGGGGGCTATGAGTCTTCCATCAGGGACCCTCCAAAAGCCCTCCTTAAATTCTGCTTCAAATTTTCCTTTCCAGTATTCTACCTCCCCCTTTTCCAGTAAATCTTTGTATGGAATTTCTGTGTCTACCCTTAAGGCAGGGGCTATTGGATTTACTGAGAGGGGTTGTGTGGCAGCTCATTAGGCAGCTTGATCTGCAAAGTGGTTACCTTTTGTTATTTCCGAATTATCCTTTTTTTCCTAAACAATTTTATTGATTTTTCCCTTTTTACACCAGAAAGCTTAAGAAACAATGTAGGGATAGGGTAATCAGTTAGGTACAATAACATCATACATATATAGCTCAAATAATGCTCCTTAAAATTTCCCTCTCTAACAATTAGAATAGTATAGTCAAACTAATACATTTCTAGGTAAGATTAATTCATTAATACATTCCTAAATAAGAATTCAATTAATCAATAGAAATTATCAACAACCTTTCATCGATGTAAATCAAACCCTGTTTTTAGGTTTATTAATTTCCAAATACCATATCTAACTTAGCCTTAAACAAAAATATTATTTACAATTCGGGTGTCCATAATTTCTCTTATTTAAGCATATTATTTCCATAATTACAATCTTACATTTCTCAACTATATTCTATTTCTTATTCAGTAATTCTTCATTTATTAATTTCATCTCTTCCATCATTACAATCTTTTTATTATTATAGCTCCACAAATTAACTATCATATCTAATAATACAAAAAGCATAGGAAAAATAGAAAAAAATAATAGAAAGAAACAAAAAGAGACAAAGAAAAAGAAAGAGAAAAGGAAGATCTATTATTCCAAAAGATATATTCTTACCATATTTCGATATTAAATTCTAAATCTTATCCTAAAAACAGCTTTAAAAAATCCAAATCCAAATTAATCCACATCTCTATAAAGCCGTTGCAACCCATTAATGTAATCTTAAATTCCATATTTATATCTTATTCTACCTTTCTTTCTGTTACAAATGGGTTTCCATAGTAAGGCCTCTAAGTCCACAAATAAAATTCCCTCCATTTCTTGCCATAACGCATAAATCAAGGGAGAATCTCCCATTGTCCATTTTGATAGGATAGTGAAAAAGTTATAGCGATTCTCAATAGCTCGTGGTTGAACATCCATCTTCATCTTTTTAGAAGTTGCACCTAGTTTAATTACAGTCATTTTTGAATCATCCAAAATCTCAATAGATTGTCTATAAAATAATGTAGAGTCTTCTTTTAATATTATTTTGCTCTCCTCCTATTGGTTTTTTATCTGTCAGGTAATCAGTTGGAGTCTGGAGATCAGCCTGTCCTTCTGGGGTAACATCCTTAGTTTCCATGCTAAGAGCCATTTGTTCATTAGCATCAAAAGTTTTTTTCTGGTGTAGGTTGGTAGTCCTGATGTAAGTTTAATTCCTCCATCTCAGTAAATTGTGAATAAGGTTGAAGACGGGTCTCTTGAGTATATACCCCTTCTGCTGTTTCTTGGTTTACAAAGTGCTCACTTACACCTTGTGCTTTAATTTGTCGTTGAAAAATAATCTCTTTTGTATAGGCAATTATTTGTTCAGTATTTTCAAGAATGTTAATCAATATATACTTGTAATTGAAATCTGGACAGAGTTTCTCCATTTCAGTAGTGTATAAACCCATTATTCTTTTGGTGGAGGCTATATTTAATAACAATCAGTCAATATCCGCTTCCACCCAGCTATACAGCTTCTTTATCTTTCCCTTTTGAGATAATTTGAAGGTCAAAGTCAGACTCAGAGTCCAAAAAAAAAGGAATAACAATTGCAGTAAATAATTTCACCACAAGATGTACCCAGAGGATTAACCAGTTTTTCAGTCTTTCCAGACCCCCAATAAAAATAATTTCTTCCCTCTTTTCCTTTTTTCCTTTTTTCCTTTATTTATAAAAATAGTAGAGGATATCATAATTGATACGAATTTTTGGGCAGACCACAACCCTATTAGAATTAGATGGAGAGGGCAAAAAAGAATAACGAGATGGACCCTGAAAAGAGCAATTCTAAAACATAAAGAATTTAAATTGAAATTGAAAGATCAAATGGATCTGTTTTTTCAGGCAAATAAAAAGGAAGATACAAATTGTCAAAACTTATGGGACATAGTTAAAGCTTACATGAGAGGTGTTGCAATTTCTTACATGGCCAGGGAAAATAAAATCAAATTACAGCAACAAAAACAATGTAGAAGAAGAACTTAGTAGGGCTGAGGAAAATTTACAAAATGAACCACAAAGATGTGATTTGAAACAACAGATAGATCTAATTAAACACAAGATGAACACTATTGAAAAGGAAGAATTGGGACAGCAAATAAAACATACTAAGCAAAAATTTTTTTGAAAATGCCAATAAACCGTGGAGATGGTTGGCCTACAAAATAAAGAAACATAACGACAAAAAGAGGATTAGTAAATTATATAATGAAGAAGGTGATATGGTATACCAGAATGAAGGGAAGAAAATAGTGGCCTATGAGTTCTATAAGAAATTATATAAAGATGATGAACGGAAAAATAATGATGACATTCTAAAATATCTGCAATTAGCTGACTTACCAAAAGTTCCAGAAGAGTTTAAAAACATGTTGAACAAAGAGGTAACACCCCTAGAACTATCAGAGGCAATTAAGAAACAAAAAAACAATAAAGCCCCAGGGCCAGATAGTTTACCAGCAGAGATATATAAAATTTTACAAGAATCTTTAAGTCCAATATTGATAGATTTATTTAACGAGGTTCTAAAAAATACGAAAGTACCAGCTTCATGGGAAGAAGCTCTCCTCATATTGATTCCTAAGGAAAATTCAGATTTGACACTTATTAAAAACTCTAGGCCTATTTCATTACTAAATTTTCACAGCCATAATGGCTGAAAGACTTGAAAGATTCTTAGCAGAATTTAACCATTCAGATCAAAATGGTTTTTTATCTAAAAGACATATAAGAAACAATGTCAGGATTGTATTGCATGTATTGGAGTATTATGAGATCCATAACGAAAAACAAATGGGATTAATTTTTCTCGTTGCACAAAAGGCATTTGATAACGTGAAATGGGATTTTATGCTCAATCAATTGGTGTACATGGATTTTGGGGAGAACTTCATAACGATGTTTAAATCAATTTATTCCAAACAGGCAGCTAAAGTAATAATTAATGGAGAAACAACTGAAAGTTTTCAAATCCAAAAAGGCACAAGGCAAGGTTATCCATTATCACCATTATTGTTTGTACTGTCCCTGGAGGTATTAATCAGAGTGATTCGGAAAGACGAGCAGATCAAAGCATTAGAGATTAAGAGAGAAATATTTAAAATGCAAGGCTTTGCTGACGACCTTGTTTTCATAATTGAAGAGCCACTACAATCAGGGACAAGGCTAATGGAAGTACTGGGTAAATATGGGAAATAGCAGGTCTAAAGATAAACAAAGAAAAAACCAAAATGTTTGTTAAGAACATGACTAGAGCACAGAAAAATGAATTAGTTGATAGATTAGGCATCCAGACTATAAAGAAAATAAGATATTTAGGGATACAATTAACAGCTAGATGTGCCACACTTAAGAGAGATAATTATGATAAATTAATGGAACAGATTAAAACTGATTTAGATATCTGGACCAGCCTGAAGCTCTCATTCATGGGTAGAATTGCTGTAATCAAAATGAATGTGCTACCTAAAATATTATTTTTGTTCCAATGCATACCCATCAAATTAGATAAGGAATTTTTTTTCAAAATTTCAATCAAACCATACTTAAATTTATTTGGCAAGGGAAAAAAGCAAAGATCAAATTAAAATTATTGCAAGATTCAAAGGAAAGGGGTGGACTCGATCTTCCAGATTTGGAAAAATACTATCAGGCTACAATTTTATTATGGGTGCAGGATTGGATACAACTGAAAAACAGGAGATTGTTAAATCTGGAAGGTCATGATTTGCAGATAGGATGGTATGCTATGCTATGGGATCAGAAATACAAGGCTCACCAGTACTTCCGGAGGCATTACATCAGACGAGCGCTAATAGACGTATGGGTTAAAATTAGGCAACAAAATTATATGCAAGTCCCCAATTGGATCTCAACATTGGAAATGCATATACACCCAAAGTTTATACAATTAGGGAAAGTAATAACCTATAAAAATGTATTAGATGAGAGAGGGGAATTGAAATCAAGGACAAAGCTTCAAGATGAAGAGATTGAATTGGAATGGTGGGCATATCTTCAATTACAATCAAGATATAGGAAAGACAAAAAAGAGCGGAGTATAAAAACAGAGTTGATAGAGCTGGATAAAATATTATTAGGAACTGAAGATAAGATGATTAAAAGACTATACCATTACCTCTTAGATCAGGCAACGTATGATGAACAGGTTAAGGAAACCATGTTAACGTGGAGTAGGGACTTTGGCTTCAATATTGATCTGCAAACTTGGCAAGAATTATAGGAAAGAATTAGGAAAATCACCCTAGTCAATTCCTACAAGGAAAACCTCTACAAAATGTTTTACAGATGGCATTTCCCACCCACAAAGTTAGCCAAAATGGGCCCAAGTCTCTCATCCATATGTTGGAAATGCAAACTGGCAATAAGGACCTACTATCATATGTGATTATTGGAACAAGATAAGAAAATGGTTGGAAGAAATATTAATGATGGAGATAGAGCCAAAACCCCAACTCTTTTTATTGGGCATAATTATTGAGAAATAATGACAAAGGGATAGTTTATTTGATGCTACACATTCTGACTGCTGTTAGATTGGCATATGCACAAAAATGGAAGAATAAAGAAACTCCCACAGAGGAAGAAATATTCCATAAAATATTATCGTGTGCCGAAATGGACAGGCTCACGATGGAATTGAAGGACAAGACTGGATTAGAATACTTCGAAATCTGGGACAAATTTTACTATTGGTGGGAACAAAGGAGGTCTGTTCGGGTTACAGATTAGTGTTAAGATAGAAATGTATATAATTTTAGGTTAATAAATAGAAAAATGAATTAGGTATTGTATAAACATATATATATGTACTTGTAGAGATAAAGAATTAAAAATAAGAAGAGAATCAATTTGTTAGAAATGTGTATACTGGAATGTCAAGTCATGTCCAGTCTTTTCTTTTTTAATTATATTATAAATAAAAAACTTTAAAAAATAAAAAAAATTCCTCCAAATTGCTAGCATATTGAGTTTCTATAACCATTGAAAAAGTTAAAATTAATTTTTCTTTTGCTCCAAGGCTTTCCTTCCCCCATCAACAAAGCCACTTTAAAAAAATAGGGAAATGATTTCAAAGGCTTTTCACAGGAATAAATAGGAAAGGGAGAGGCAAGGAAAGGTCTCACTGAATCTTCCACAGTGGTTCTATTTCGCTTAGATGTTCTTGTAGCTTACGGCTGGTGCAGCTAAGTGATCGGCCATTTTACTGACCGATCTTTACTCCGTCGGCCCAAAGGAGCTTGCTTGGACAGCAGAGGGCGCTGCCACCCCTCTGCAGTCAAACAGGCAGCCTCTTCAATGGTGGTCGCCCCTCCATGGCGACTTTCGACCCAATCAAGGGTCTACTGGTGGGGGAAACTCCGCCGGCAAAGAGAGAAACCTCTCTGCACAACCGCAGCACTGCGACCCAGACCGAATTATCCTTTTGATGTGCCCTGCAATGTATAATTGCTATTTTAGAAGGCAACTGACTGGCAGTTACTAATTTAGAGACCAATTTGGCGTGTGCTATGGGCTATCCTGATGTGGTCAGGAATCCTCGTTGTTTCCATAGTGCTCCGGTAGTGTGACAGATCCCAAACGCATATCTTGAATCCATATACACATTGGTAGACTGGTCCCTTGTTTCCTCGCAGGCTTGTATTAAAGCCACGAGCTCAGCAGCCTGAGTGCTTTAAGGCAGAGGGAGCGGCATAGCCCACACTATTTCATAGAGAGAGACAACAGCTGCTCCTGTCATTCTACTCTCTTCGAGCATCTATGAAGACCCATCTGTGAATAGTACAAAATCTGGATTTTCCAAGGGGACATCGGTGAGGTAGGGTCAGGGCAGCTCTGTATCTTGGATAAGGTGTAGGCAATCATGCAGGTTTTCCTTTGATTGTTCTGTTGGTAATAGTGTAGCTGGATTTAAAGTCATACACCTTTAGAATGAAATGTGATCGGAGGTGAAGAGCTCAGCTTCATATTGAGCTAGAGATTGCTGGCTAAAGGCTTGCATTTGCGATTTTAGAAGGATAGCAAATACATCAAGGGGTACCTTTAGGAAGGGGGTTGGCCCAGAACTAGGTCTTTTTACAATTTCTACGTTGGCTGCCACTGCCCTTAGGCATGTGACCATTCCCTTTGCTACGGATTGAGCTGCACTGAATAGTATGCTACAGGTTGCAGTGAAGAACCAAATCGCTGACCTAGGACACCTGATCCTACCCCCCTTGTTTTCGTGGATAAACAGCAGGAAAGGCTTTTTGTAATCAGGGAGACCCAGTATTGGTGCTGATGCCAATGTCTGTATTATTTTAGTGAAAGTAAGGTCTAATGGTTTGGTCCAGGCAATTCGGTCTGGCATATCTTTAACAGTTAGCTGAATGAGAGGTTTAGCTAACTCCCCAAATGATGAAATCCATGGGCAACAGAATCCTAGGATGCCCAGTAGGGCTCACACCTGTCTTTTTGTATGAGGGGGCTTCATCTTAAGGATGGTTTCAACCCACCCTGAAGCTAGCTTCCAGATTCCACGGGCAATAATATAGCCCAGGTAGGTGACCTCTTGTTTCAGGTATTGCAGTTTGGAAGGTGATGCTTTATGTCCCCTCTGTGCTAATGATAAAAGCAGATTATGGGTGTCAGCCTTGCAGTCTGTTTAGTGTCTGAAGCTAGCAGGAGATCATCCACATATTGAATCAGTGTGGATCCCCCTGGCAGGGCAATGGAGGCTAGGTCTGCTTTAAGGATTTGTGAAAAAAGGGTGGGGGACTCCGTATACCCTTGGAGTAGGTGCGTCCATGTGTACTGTTGATCCTCCCAGGTGAATGCAAAAAGGTACTGGGATACTTAAAAAAGCAGAACAGAGGTCTATGACAGTGAAGCACTTAGCCAACGCCGGAACTTTGGTGATGATGGTAGCTGGGTTGGGGACTATTGGGGTGTGGGGTATCACATGACTGTTTACCAGTCTTAGATCATGAACGAACCTGTAGACTGGATTTCTGTTTTGGTCTAATTTTGGCTTGCAGACTGGAAAAATAGGCGTGTTACAGGGAGAGGTGCATTGGCGGATCCCCTGTTTCAGGTATGCCCCAATTAGTTTCCTAATGGGCTCTATTGCTTCAGTTGGGATCTGGTATTGGGGGATGCATGGGGGTGGTCCCTTTTTCATCTGGATCCTAACTGGAGTGGCTCCTTTCAATAATCCTACCTCAGTAGAGTCCTATCCCCAGAGAGAGGCAGGGAGGTTTCCAAAATCCTCGTGCAGCTGTTCCTTGTTTAGAGCTAAAAATTGCTTTTGTTCTGCAGGGATGTCTAATATGACTCTGGTCTTGCACTTTATTGTGGCCCCCATTTTGCACATAAGGGACAAGGAGACTGTGGGCAAATAGTGAAGGCGTGTTCCACAGAGAAGGGGCCGATCTCTACTTTCAATTCTTCAGTGAATTTTACCGGGATAATTTTACCCACAAAAAATTACCCCCAATCTCAGGGGTCTCTGTTTAGAGGAGCGTTTGCAGTGGGCTGGTTCTAGGAATTGGCCAGAAGGTGGTTTCTCTGTCTCTTTGCCCATTGAGAACAAGCAAATGGTCTGGACAGTTGTTTTCTCATCCTGTCTGAGAAATTTACTGGGTGCCTGAGGTTGAATGTTGACATGTTGATCTGGAGCTAGAAGCGTATAGTGTTTTGGTGTCTGTGGCATCAGGCTGTCTGGACAAGTCAAGAACTCAGGACCTTTTTGCCAGATCAATTCTGTCAACTGTGATGCAAGGGTGGGCCACTTAGCTTGGTCCACAAGGTTCTTATCTGTTGGCACATGTTGCCATTGTTCAGGGCTTAAAGATGTTTCAATCTTTTCTACTCTATTGCCTACATAGATGTAGAAGTGTCTGCTTTGGTTGCAGATGTAGCTTGACATCACCTTGCTGTTTGTGTAGAAGGTGGTGGATTGTAGCTCAAGGCCTATCATTTCTGTTGTCAGGGTGGTGAATTTTACGGCCAATATGGTACCACATAGTTCTAACCTTGGTACGGTCTGGCCTTGTTGTGTTGTTAGTTTCACTTTTCCAGTGACGAAAACAATGTAAATGTGGCTGTCCCTGCTGTAGACTCTGATGTATCCTATGCCTGCAATCACCTTCGTTGACACATCTGAGAAAGTGTACAATTCTTTCTTTTGTATGGTGGCAGGTGAGCTGGAGACATACATACATTGCACGTATATGCTTTGAAGACAATTTAGGAGTGTACTCCACGACTCCTAGTCTTGTTTTTGTTCTGGCGGACGCGGCCTGTCCCAATGTGTGGTGCTCTGGGAGAATGTGCGTAGCTGCAGAAATTGTTTGTCCTCTATGGACAAGGCTAAGTCATTGTGATTCTCACTGGTCTGGAACACTGTTGCAAGCGTAAAGTGTTCTCAGCGTGGTTTTAGGTGAGGTGCTCTTCCATTGCTGAGAAGGAAGGTTGTTGAGATATTCACCTGGGTTGGAGTTTGCGGTTGATCAACACAGGCCATTCCTGAGATGACCCATTCAGGTTCCATCTCAAAGGCAGTTGAGGGGCTTGTTGGGCCTCTGACCATTCTGTGGTAGGCAAAGGTGTCAGGGACATTTACTCTCAATGGAGCCAAGCTTTCGTCTTCAGGACTTAGGAATCGTAAGGCAATTGGGGGGAGCTGGTTGACACAGAACGTTCCTGGGATGACCAATTCAGGATATGGAAACCGTGAGCTCCCATCTAACAGCTGGATGTGTAGTCTTTCCTCCCTGCCATGTTCTGTGGCATAGAGCACATTGTGAAAGATGTATCTTCATTTGGAAGTTCACTAGGGAATGGTGGGTCGTTACACACTAATGTGCAGTTGACCTTGGCGGGCACCTCTGGGCGCTCTTTGGAGCCGTAATGGGGCTCCTTGGGTGAAGGAGGAGAAGCTGCTTGTTGTAGCTGTCTAGAATCTGGATGCAGGGCTTCAGGTCACTCTTGCTCGGGTGACACTTCCCTTTAGCTTCGCCAGCTTTGGCCATGTCTTCCGGAGATTCACAGCATTTGAAGCCTACCTTGTACTCTCCTAAGTCCAACTTTCTTCCTCAGGGTGGTGGAGGATCTGATGGTGCTATGCAGGGTTTGCCATCAGGCTGGGTTGGTACAGTGTTGAGGTCATCTGGAGCACAATCAGTGACCTTTTGTTGGACCTCATAAACATTGTTTCCAAGAGCAGGGAAATGTGGCACAGATGACTGGCATTTTTCGTCAGAAAACTCCTTGTTGGGGTTAACTTCCAGTTAACTTCCAGTGGCACAGACGAGGGACCTTGAAGGTCTGGCCTGAATTCCTCTGCCTTCACATTAAGCTGAGGGGGCCTTGTTGGGGGGGGTTTTCTCATCGTTAGATGGTGCATTGCTGGCTCCTTGGCCGGTTGGCACAGCGGGTGGTTGAGATTCTTCTACTTGGTCTTGAGGAACTTGTGGGTAGCCATGGTACTCCTGCCTGCCTATGTTGAGATGCACACTGGTTATCAATGTAGGCCTGCATGTGGCTGTGCTGATTATCAATCTCCAGTCGTTCCAAATTACATGAGAAGGTGGCTCGTTGGAGTTTCTTCTTAAGGGCTTCCACTCTTGCTGTTTTTGTGCCACTTCTCATTGGCTCTGTATGAGTTCAAGCTTGCCTTGAGCAGCCTTTAGTTTGGCCTCCATTTGAGCTGCTTCGGCCTCCTGTTGGCCTCCATCTGCGCTGCTTCGGCCTTCTGTTTGGCCTCTTTGGCCTTTCATTTGGCCTCCATCTGCGCTGCTTCGGCTGTTTGTTTGGCCTTCATTTGAGCTGCGTCAGCCTCTATCTTTGCCAATTCTTTCTTTTGTAGTGGCTCCGCCTCTAACATGCAAAAGACTGCATTGGTTGCTTCAGCTTCGATATCTGCTTGAATAGCAAAGCTCTCTGCCCTTGAGGCTAGGGACGCTTGGCTATGACGAGAAGACACTTTTAAATGGTGGGAGGCACCTGTAACATGAGATTGTTGTGACATGCTGGAATGCGCCTGGGATTGTGGTGAGATATGGCGAAAGGGTGAAGGGGGCCACATGTGATCGCTGGGATGGCACATGCAAATGACAGAAAACTTCGGACTGGGCCGTCTTGACTGGTGTGTCTTTTGGGTAAGGCTTTTGGGTAAGGCTCAGTCTCCGGGAGGTGTTTTAAGCTCTCTAAATACTTCTTATGTTCCTTGTTTTTTAGCTTAAGGCTTTGCATCATGCTATTGTGTGTTGGGTCTCCTAGTTGTGCCTGTGTTCTTTCGAGACGGTGTTCAGAGTCTGTCCATTGTAGGAAAGCTTCATCCCTATCCTCTTCTAATGAGAATGTGCATTCAGGGGAGAGCCCCTCTTCGGGCGTTTGGTAGAGTTCCTTTAATTTCTCCCAGTTTCTTTCATGGTGTTCATAGCAGGACTGCCATCTTTCCATCAAATGCAATCATATGGCTTCTGTAGGCCTTCTTTGTTGCCTCAGGTCATAGGATACCTGAGATGTCTTTGGCCTCACTGAGGCTTGAGCATTAGCCTCAGTGTATAGGTCAAGGTTAGCTGGTTGCAGCATTTCTCCTTGGCTGACTGGTTGGGGTGACTCATCTAGGCTGGTTGGTTGAATCTCATCTTCTAAATCAAGGAGACACTCCACCATGGCTAGGACAGGCTTAGTAAACTTCCTAGCTATTTTGAAGCGAATTCAGTGAACTTCGCTTTTTGACCACCAGGGGTCACTATCTGGGTGGGCACTTCAGGGAAATTCCCTCTTTGGCCACCAGGGTACGCTGTTTGCGTGAGTGCTTCAGCGAAGTTCACTCTTTGACCACTAGGGTTCTCTCTATCTGGGTGCACACTTCAGGGAAATTCCCTCTTAGGCCACCAGGGTGCCGTCTGTGATGCTCTTCAGCAAAGTTCACCCTTTGACCACTAGGGGTCACTGCTTGCAGACCAGCCACTAGGGTGCTGTTTGTGGGTGGAGGCACCACTGGGGGCACTCTCTTGCATGCATGGGTACTTCAGCAAAGTTCACCCTTTGGCCACTAGAGGTCACTGCTTGCTTGAGAGATTGCTTCAGATGAAGTTCACTCTTTCACCATCAAGTTGCCCTATCTGAGTAGTCTCATTAGGGAGAGTCTCTCCCCTGCTATCAGATGACAGTGCTGCATGGTTGAAGGCAAGCCTGCTATTTGTAGATCAGCCACTAGGGTGCTCTGTCCATCTGCAGAGGCACCATTAGGGGGCGCTGATTGTATTCATGGGTACTTCAGCGAAGTTCACCCTTTGACCACTAGTGAGCACTCTCTGGGCGTGATTAAAGGCTTCTGTGAAGTTCCTTCTTTAACCACTAGGGGGTGCTCGGAGAAAGGCCAGCTAAATTCTGTCTTCTTAGAACCATGTTACTGGCCTACCTGGAGTCTACTGAAGCACTGTCTGGCTTTCTTAGATTCCACCTAGGCATGAAGACTTGTGATAATAAGGTTAATTTGCTGCTTTTTTCCTCTCCTTAATTTGCCCTCAGCAGGGGTCACTGCTTGCGTGAGTGATTACTTCAGGTGAAGTTCACTCTTTGCCCACTAGGGGGTGCTGTTTACTTTGGATGAATTCAGTGAGCTTTGCTATTTTACCACCAGGGGCACACTCTGCATGGTTAGAGATTTCAGCGAAGTTCCTTCTTTCACCTCTGGGGGGTGCTATTTGCTTGGGTTGGTGCAAGCCTGCTATTTGCAGTAGTGGGGTTGGTTCTGCCTCTGAAACCAGATGCCCTTTTCCCGTTCAAATTCTTCTAATTCCAAGGGGAGAGGGAGGGAGGCAGCTTTGTTCCACCAGTCACTAGGTTCCTATGACAACAAATTATTTCACCTTAGCAACTCATGGATTTATGAGCCTTGTCCTGGCTGTTGGGGCCAGCATAGGGCAAATTCTTGTTTCAAGCAATGCGGGCCTTGGGGGTTGGGCTGATTTGCTCTGAAAGATCTTTCAAAACAAAACATTGGAGGCTTCAAACAAGGGATTTTGTTGCTATTCAAAGTCTCCCTCATTTAGCTACTTCTCGCAAACAGACTGGCTGAGTAGCAAGCTGAACTTTGGTTGCAGGAAACTTTTCCAGCCTATTATGCGAAGAGTTAAAAGCTACATTCCATTCATTCCAAGCAAGGGCTGTTAGCAGACTGCCAGTTAAAATCATGTAAAGAGCTAATTACAAGGTTTTCTTTTCAAAGCAGTTAACTCAGATGCACACACAATTTCTCATTGATTTTAGCAACACAGACATTAAGCTTTCCCTTTACTTTGCAACGTTGGCTGGCAGACAGAAAATACACTTAATCATTCTTTACTTTAACAAAGAGAGACACATGCATTCTTCACTTCATCCAAGCAGGACATAGAGAAGCAACATTAACTTTTTACTTTTAGCGAAGAGGGAGAGACACGCTTGTCAATTTACTAGTGCAGGCAGATGAAATTGGCACTCAGAGGAAATTAATCATGTCAATTTACTTTAAAACGCTGACTGGCAAATAAATCCAATAGCAAGCTGGTATTTTTAGAACAGACATAAAGAATATTACTGTTTTTATTTGCAAAAATGCAGTCTACTAGCATCAATTTTTCACTGTGATGGTCCAAACAAGATTTCTGCTTTAATCCTGTTATTCTCAAACAGATAAACGCCAAAGAACAGGATAATATTAGATCATTTATTCATCAGGAATCTCAAACAATAACTTACAGTCAAGAAGAGTTCTTCTGATGAACATATCATGACCTTTTCCATTCTTTTGGGTGACAAATTGATGGTAGACTCATCCCATGCCTCTTATGGGACACATCACCTCGTGTCTGTCTTCACAAAAGCTTCTTCTACAAGCTGCCAGGTAGCCAGGATATCCTGTGATGAACTTAGTGGCCCCTCCCACATAGCATTAACTAACAGCTAAAACTACATTACCCATAAGCCATCTCTTAAGGAAACAGCGTCTAACCCTTTAAATGCCAAGCACTCTAACATACAGTCCTCATAGCTAATATATGCTCTGGCCAGATGATTACATAATTGGTCCAGCACAATAATTAAAGAATAAATGCAATTGTATTGTTCTCAGAGAATTTGAGACATGCATTTTTGAATCTCTAGAAGTTATCAATTATGGACAGTAAATAAAATTATATAATACATTATAAAACGGTAAAGTATACAATATTAATTTTTATGAAAAATAATAGATCCAGTTGAAAATAAATTAATATAGTTAGGTAAATAATTAATATAGAGTAAATTCTATGATTTCTGTAAAAATTGTGAATTTGATCTGGAATTGAACTTGAATTTTGTTTACTATCATATATGAGATGGAACTTCAGTTGTAACTAAGATAAGAATAAGAACACAAGAAAAAAATATGTGGTTTGCATTAAATGAATTTGAATTTCAGAATTTCACTTTGCTTGGATTTGTTCCTAAATCAGAATATATGTATGTGCCAAATGTGCAGTTTTCAGAATTTGTCATGCTTGAGAGTCAAGCAAAGATCCAACACTTCCTGGGGGGGGGGGGAGACATCAGCTATATAAACAATCAACAAATATTCAGATTCCAGTTGATGATATCACAACCAAAACTCTCTTTAAAATAACAGAAAGGTGCCTAGGGGAGATGCGCTAGTAAGAAAAATTTTGTATTGCGCAGAATTGGATAAGATGACTAAAGAATTAAAAAACCAGGAGGAAACAGAATACTACCTAATTTGGAATAAATTTTACAAACGGAGGGAAAAAAGAAGGAAGTCGATAGAAGGGATATAAATAGAGGAAGATTATCAGAAATGTATAGCTGCATATAAATATATAATATTTATTCTTATATGTACAGTATGGAATGATTAGACAAAGATATATGTCAAGGATGATACACTACGTTCAATGTTTTTTAATTTCTTTTTTTGTTTTGTACTTAATAAAAAAATAAATAAAATAGCAGAAAGATGTAATGAGTTTGAATTGCCTTGAATGTAAGAGAAACTTTGTATTTTTATACTAATGGAGGGCAATCAACTGCATTGGTTAGATTTTTCTAGTTTGCAATAAACCATGCTGTGATATGTATGTATGAATGTACATATTTTTATCTCATTGCAATTAAAAGAACTTTAAGTCAAGCCAAGTCTAGCTTGGCAATTCAATCTAAAGGCAATTCAACCATGCCAGGTTGAGTGTATTAGATTTCTGTTAAGGTTTCTCATGGAGCCTGAAACTTGGTTCCAATCTGTTGCTCATAATTGAGAATAATAGCTACCAATCTCCTGGAACTCTTCTGAATAATGATTGAATAGCTAATACCTTCTTTCACTTAAAGAATCAAGTTTCAACCCAGATGAACCTTCTAACCCAGTCTGGAACCAAAAGAATCCACCAGCTTCTCTTAGAATGGCAGCAAGTCTTTTGACATCACATGTTCACTTCCCTGTCAGATAAATATGATATCTCTCTGCATGTGAAATTACGCACGTGAGGGCAGTGATGGGATTCAAATACCTGAACAACTGGTACTCTGTGTGGATGCAGGCCTGGGTGTCTGAGGCCTAGAATGGACTTCCAGAAGTGGCATCCACGCACTTCCGGCGAGCCTGCGAACCTGCTGAATCCCACCACTGCATTAGGGCTTTATGCCAAATTTTAATATAAAAGTGCAATAAAAGAGTGAAAACTGGAGTTGATCCATAGCCACAATCTCCACACAAAGCTCCTATTCAGCTGCAATTTCTAATATGGTTGATCTATACAAAGAAAAGTTAATAACACCAAACCAGGATTGCAAGGCTGTAGCTATGTTATTGTTTTGGTTTTAAGTAACAATCCTTCTTACAATATCTTAAGGATTAACAATGAAAATATATGCAATACTAAGTGTTAAAGTCTTGATGGATGGATTACATATCAGCTTGATGGAATCAAAGTTTCTCATATTTCTTGCACTAGTTTCCAATGACCTGGGGAAATTTAAGGTCAAGTTTCCATTTAGTCTTTTAGCCCAGGGCTCTCCAACCCTCGGTCCATGGACCAGTACCAGACTGTGGCATGCCAGCAACTGGTCGTTAAACAAAGCCCCATCCACAACATGCAGGCAGCACACAAAACCATACACCCTCTGGTCTGCGGAAAAACCTCTCTCCACAGAACTGGTCTCTGGTGCCCAAAAAGTTGGGGACCTCTGTTTTAGCCCACTGGGCCAGTCACACTCTCTCATAGAGTTATTGCTATGAATAGAATTAGGGGTAATTATTACATTTTCATTTTTTAATCAAGTCAGATATAAATTCAAATAATACTGCTTGCTGTTGTATATAAATCTAATATTTCTGCAGATTCAGACTGCAAATGGTAGAAATGTGGAAGAAACTTATTCCAATTGCACATGAAGTGACTTAGCTAATTTTACAAAAACTGGAATTTAGTCATCATATAGTTTTTCAAGTTTCTAATTTTCCAAATTTTGTACTATGATCCTGTATTAAAAATAAATTAAAGTAGGTCTTTACCCATGTAAATAATAATGTACAAAATGAATTGTTTTCCAGGAAATGTTAATATTAGATAAAATTGAAAACAAATATATGTTTGGAGAAATTTGTACCAAAACACAAATGAATTTTAATCTGACCTTTTAAGAAAATAATTCTTATGTATAACAAACCAAGTTTGAGAAATTAAAATGAGAAATAGAAAAAAAGTCACACCCTAAAAACTGACATAAATATGATGATTTGACTGATTTGTGATGGGTGAATGAAATATCAGTTCATTCAGTTCAGTATGGAGACAGGAATGCTGGGTAAATGGCAAAAAATCTGCATTTCTTATTTTTGTAACACATTATAAATCAATGTTCATGGGGGCAATGCTATGGATTTATAATGCATAATTCATAATATCCTTTCAAAAATGATAACACATATATTGTCCTATCAGATTACACAATATGATTTGCCTGATGACATCACAATGTTATGACATTGTTTTGATGCTGCTGTGTCTTATTATAGGTATCACTGCATGATATTTAAATCATGGATTTTTAATGATAAAAATATTTTTTCTGCACTTCAAGCAACAACATAATATAACCCTGCCATTCTAAAATTTCTTCCTTTTTATGACCCTGTAATCTCTTAATTTGGGGTAGAGTTAGGGCAACTAGATGAAACTGAGCATTTACTGACTGGATGCTCTTCCTGATACCATGTGGAGTTTGCAGCAGATATTTTTTTCTTTGTGCCGTAGGAGAGGAACATCTGCTGCCATCTAGGATTGAACTCTCAACCTTAAAAGAAATAGGAATTTTCCAACTGGTAGATTTTTATATTTAATCCTGTGATTTAATCAATGATCAATCATAGAAATTTTGTAATCTGAAACACTCACAAAAGCCACACAGGATGTCACCACCACACGTCCACGCAAAAAGCAAACCCAAACCCATACCGAGGATGAGGCATGACCACAAACCAGAAGCCAGACCACAGCTGCATCATTAGCCACTTTAAACCCCTCCAATCCATACATGAAGCAAACTGACACCCTCCATGAAGAGGAGGCATGACCACGAACGTGAAGCCAGAAAATAGCAAGGCAGCCCAAAATCTTAAACCCTCTGCAACTCAGACTAACCTGAGCACAACCAAACAGAACACTCCCCCAGCCAATCAGAGCACAACCAAGCCCCTAACCATTCAGAACATACCTCCACCCAATCAGAACACAGCCAAGCTCCCACCCAATCAGTTCATACCCCCACTGGCAGTTAAAAGGAATAAACAGCTAAGACCACACATGGCTGCTCAAAGCACGAAGCTGAAAGCACCAGCCTGAAGATGACGAATGGGACTTCGTCGAAACGTCGCCAAGACACTTCCAATTTTACGTGGGAGAAAACCCGAACAACAAAGACCTACATATATATATATATATATATATATATATATATATATATATATATATATATAAAAATTAACATAAAAATTGAGGAACGTAGTCTCCTGGGTGTATACATATTCAAAAGATAAAAACGAGCACCAGGAGGTAAAACAATTAAATGTTTAATAAATAAATAACCTAGCTTTCGATGGCTATATTGCTGCCATCATCGTCAGGGTGTTAAAAGCCAGAGGGTGGGGGAGCTCATTTATAAGCACAAACGCGCCTGCACACGGCTCATAGACCTCGTTATGGGGCCCGGTTGATTGATCCTCTCATCACTCATGTCAGAAGTATTTCTGAGTTCTAAGTTCTTGCAGCTGATTACTTCTCTGTTGCGTGCGGCTCCTAGGCTGGGAGGCGAGCATTCCATGTCACTAGAGTAACATGTGTAACTGCAGACTGATCCTGCGATGAAATCCCAGATCTGGCTATCTTCCTCCCCCGTGTCTGATGTATCACTCTCAGGGGGCATGCCACCCCATGCGTGCTCCCATCTTCCCCTATAGCCCCCAACCCGCCGCCCTTCGATAAAAAGGCAATCACCAGGAGATAAAACAACACGGTTTTAATAAATAAGACCAAGCTTTCGATACCCTGCCATCATCGTCAGGGTATAGACCAGCCAGTGAGGAAACCTGCTTATAAGGATAGCCACGCCTGCACTCTGCACATGGACCTCGTAACGGGTCCCAGTCGACTGATTCTTACTTCACTTACAGCACTTGATGATGGCCCTTACTTCTTATGGCCCTTACTTACATCTGCATAGCTACCCACCTCCTCTTTCCCTTTAGTTCTCAAGTCATGAAGGCAGCGTGTGTTTCCCAAAGTTAAAGTTAGTTCTTCTTCCTGTGTTCCTCAGAGCATTTCTCTCTTCCACTCCTCCGGCACACATCATACCCATTTGTATTTTTGTTATCACAATATTTCATACCGGGGGTTCCACCTCGACCCTTGTTTTCCAGCACATTTATTCCTACCACCCCTCCAGCACCCTCACGATCTTTACCATTGATCTCATCCATGCTTTTGTTTCCCCCCACTGCTCCTAATGTATCGTTTAATTGAATCCAAGGTCCGCCTTGTTTCGCTATAACAGGTGTTCCCCGAGACGTTTGTGTTGATTTGACATCTATTCAATGTCCTCCGTGCTCCTCCTTTGTACAGTCCGGCATGATTCTCAACCAGTTTGCTTCTCTTTCAGCCTTCTGTAGTGCCACTCTCGGAGAGCGCGTGACTACTCCTGTAACAGGGCGGCTGTAAGTATTGATCTTCTGTGCGTCTTTTGGAGGCGCGTCTCTATCTTGGTGATCTGATCAACGTGGCAGCATAGCGGAGGTATTATTCTGCCATCACTCATAGTAGTCGTTTCCTTTTCTAAGTTCATACATGTTCCCAAAACATCAGTGACTGGATACGTTGTAATAAGAGCACCATCAGGAACGAGGGGGTCAGTACGATCATTAGAGTGACAGGCTTGTTTCATATTAATTGGGATACTTGTTATTTGTGTTTCTAAGTATTGAGTACGATGTGAGGAGATATTCAAGGCATCCGGGGATGGGCCACTGATATCAATAGGTTTCTTAGTTTGTGACGGGTATACGTATGGATTGTTAATCGAGGGAACTCTAAATTGTGGATTTCTCTCTTCTTTGTTGCCAGTTTCATCTGATAGATGCTCAAAGTTTTTGTTACTCGGGTGTTTTTTCCTGAATCGTATGCGTGTTTCCCATGCCTTCATGGTCTGGTAAGCTGGACGTAAGTCCACATGTCGGTTAATTGACATATTGTCTGAGAACCAGGCGTCTTTGAGCAACCTACCACTCTTGGAGGTGTCACGGGCAACTACCCTCATACCATCAAAATTGAATTTATACCAAACTCTACCATATGAGTTAATATCTGGGAGTACTGCTCACCTCTTCTTATTGCCAGCTTATGTTCCTGCAGTCTTGTTCTGACCCTTTTTGAAGTTTCTCCCACATAGTTGCTTGGGCAGTCACTACAATTGATCTTGTAGATGACTCCGGACATCTCAACAATGGGGAGTGGGTCTTTTGGTCTCATAATGCAGGAACGCAATGTCGGGTCAGGTCTATGTGCAACCCTTATACCATAGGGTGCCAATAGCCTGGTGGTAGCTTCTGAGACGTTGCTGATGTAAGGGAGGGTGATACGAGTTGTCTGGGATGGCAACACCCCAACTGATGGATTTTGGGGTGGTTTGGATAGAGTACTGTGGTGTTTAATAAATTTTATGGGGTACCCATTATGTCTACAGAGACGGAAGAGGTGTTTTTTTTCCTCTGTTTTGGCTTTGGCTGTATTGCAATGGGAGTCTACCTTCTTAAAGAGGGTTCTAATGCAGCTGACCTTGTGGGCCACTGGATGATTGCTATTGTAATGCAAAATCCTATCGGTGTGCGTGGGTTTGCGATAGATCCGAGTGGTTAAGGTCCCATCCAGCTGGTGTTGAACTAAGACATCAAGGAATGCAAGCTTGCCCTGATGTTCCTTCTCCTCCGTAAATTGCAAGTCCATGCACACCGAATTAAGTGTGCCCACAAAGTCAGCTTTCTGACTCCTCTTAATTATGATGAAAGTGTCATCAACGTAGCGGGCCCAGAATTTTGGACAATACTGAGCCATCGCTACGTGTTCCTATTGCTGCAATACAGCCTCAGCAACAATACTTGAAATGGGTGATCTCATGGGAGTGCCTTTTATTTGCTCATACATTGTGCCCTGAAACGTAAAATACATTTTAAGGCAAACGTCTCGGGGAACACCTGTTATAGCGAAACAAGGCAGACCTTGGATTCAATTAAACGATACATTAGGAGCAGTGGGGGGAAACAAAAGCATGGATGAGATCAATGGTAAAGATCGTGAGGGTGCTGGAGGGGTGGTAGGAATAAATGTGCTGGAAAACGAGGATCGAGGTGGAACCCCCGGTATGAAATATTGTGATAACAAAAATACAAATGGGTATGATGTGTGCCGGAGGAGTGGAAGAGAGAAATGCTCTGAGGAACACAGGAAGAAGAACCAACTTAAAAATGTGGAGGACACTTTAACTTTGGGAAACACGCTGCCTTCATGACTTGAGAATTAAAGGGAAAGGGGAGGTGGGTAGCTATGCAGATGTAAGTAAGGGACATAAGAAGGAATCATCAAGTGCTGTAAGTGAAGTAAGAATCAGCTGGCTGGGACCCGTTACGAGGTCCATGCGCAGAGTGCAGGCGTGGCTATGCTTATAAGCAGGTTTCCTCACTGGCTGGTCTATACCCTGATGATGATGGCAGATTCCTAGCCCCCCAGCCAATTAGAGCACAGCCAAGCTCCTAACCATTCAGAACACACCTCCATCCAATCAGAACACAGCCAAGCTCTCATCCAATCAGTTCATACCCCCACTGGCAGTTAAAAGGAGGAAACAGCTACAACCACACATTGCTCCTAGAAGCACGAAGCCGAAAGCACCAGCCTGAAGATGACGAATGAGACTTCGTCGAAATGTCGCCAAGACACTTCCAATTTTATGTGGGAGAAAACCCGAATAACCAAAGACCTACATACAAACACCCGCGAAAACCTCAAAAAACAAATATATATATATATATATATATATATATATATATATATATATATATATATATATATATGCAGGACGTTTTTCAGACAGATGTCTAATTGATTACACCTTGAGATTTTTTAACTGCTATACTGCAGTTTTACTTTTTACAATCTCTTTTGCCTTGCAGCCCCCAACTAGGGGCGTTAAGCAGGCTCAAGTCGCAACTGCGAAACATTACAAATCCAAATTTCTTTTTCTGACAAAGAATTAAAGAATTAAATTGGGAGACTAAGATGGCCATTTCAAGCTCATTCTGCTCTCTTCAGTTAACCACACCCTTTATGGGATTCGAACCTGGGCAGTTTACATACTAGGCAGTGATTTAACCACCAAGCCACAGGCTCTCCTCCCTCTTTGCCAGCTGAGTCAAAGGAGTATATGCAGGAAGTTTTTTTTTTCAGACAGATGTCTAATTGATTAGACATGAAGGAGAGCCTGTGGCTTGGTGGTTAAATCACCAGTGTTTTCAGGGGTGTCAAACTGCCAGCCCATGTGCCGGATGTATCATAACAAAACCGCTCCCACTCCATTGCTGGCAATGGCAAAAAAGTTGTGATACGTCATGATACGTCACGTGACATTGCGAGTTTGACACCCCTGATCTAGGTAAACTAGGCCCTTAGGATCTTTCAACCATTGTCTTTGGTTGTCCCTTCTGGTTTTTGTCATCCCCCTCCCTATGTTCCCCCATACCACTCCCCACCTTTTTATGGCACAATGCTATGAAAGCAAAGAAGGACTGAAGCAGTGTGATAGCAGATTTGTCAGTATCATTGATTAGTTAAGTCACATTTCAATTTCACAATTTGTTTTCAGGCTGCAAATAAACAATTAATCCTCCTTCTTAACAATAGTCTCATGAACAAATCTGAAAAATGTGAACATTTTGTAACATGTTGATTGATCCTAAATAGAACTGTAATGCTTTTTTAAAATCCCACTATTATTTTTATAAATAACTCAAACATACCTAATCCTTCTTCTTCCTCTATTGCCCATAACAAACACCCTATGAAGTGTGTCGGGCTGAGAAAGAGTGACTGGCTCAAAGTCACATAACTAGCTTTCATGCCTAAGATGGCACCAGAACTCAAGGTCTCCTGATTTTTAGCCTGAAGCCTTAAACACTAGATCAAATTGGCTCTCTTTGATGTCTAAAGCAGGGTGTCAAACTGCTGGCCTGCGGGCTGTACGCGTCACGCAGAAGCCGTGCCCACCCCATTGCCAGCAATGGCAAAACTGTCCTGATACGTTGTGCGACGTCATGTGACGTCATGAGTTTGACATGTCTGTCCTAAAGAGAAGCCATAACTATTTTGTCAGAAACTGCATCTTCTATTTGTTCATATGTCCTGCTTTTTTCTGTCATATATCCATAGAAGTTCTTCCTGGAATTCTTTTTTCCCAGACCAGCATGCCTTATTTTATTTTTATGTTTCCATGCAAGTAGATAAAAGAAAAACTTTTGAAGTATTGTGTTGACTTTCTTCTATGACATCATATGTTCAGATATTGTTTTAATGGTATGTAGTTACAGGAAATCTGCTTTAATGAATGGGAAGGAATTTATATTCTAAGGAAAAAAAGCAAATGGCTATATGTATAAGCCTGAATCAGTAGTTTTGTTAATTTAATTACATGGAAGCTTTAGTACTGTTATGTGGAATAGCACAATCAAAATAAAAGAAGAAAATAAATATAAATTAATGGAACCTGTGTTTATTTCCTTTTGGCTACTTCTTTCAAAGAAAAGTTGTTATTCAGATATAAATGGCTGTCAGATCCATAATATTTCCAAGCAGTCTGTGCTCTATGAACTCTGTTCATGAACTCTTCACTCTTCATTAAACACAGATTTCCACTATATGCTTGCTCTGAACTGCTAAATATTTTCCTTTATTTTTATTTAAGAAGATATAGCATCTTCATCTTTGATACTTAAGCAAGTTACTTTTTAGTGTGATTAATTATATTCAGCCTTTATTCCAAGCTTAATTGGATACAAATTGGCCAGTGTTAATCATTAGATATCACTAATTAAAAACAGAAGCATAGGTAATGGTATGATTATTGGAAGGAATAAATGAAGCAGATCTGCTAATGCTTTTCTTTAGGGCCTGTGCCTTGTACTCGAACCTCATTAAACTGTAACATGTGAAGGTGCCCTGCAGATAATGCAGGCTACAGGAGTAATGTATTTGAAGTAACTTAAAGATAATTCATGAATTCAGGATCTGAGAAAAGGAGAGGAAAACCCTATGGCTCAAGGATTTTGCAATTTAATAAATTAGGAACTTTAAAAAAAAGAAATGTAATTAGTCAGAAGCTTACACTGACAGTAAGTCAAGAAACCACTTTTCTTTTACATGCTTTTGAACACAAATACAATCTTTTAACATTTGATAGTTTTTTTAATAAAGGATTTTATGGGATGCAGAATTATTTATGTCTACAGTCAGAAAATCACACTCTAGTCAGATAATCTAACCTTTTCTTCAGACATTATTTCCATTATATGACAAAAGAGAAAATGGTATAGATATTCAAGCTGGGCCTTATTTGTTATATCACTCAGTGTCCATTGCATCATTCTGACAATCCATAATGGTTTTCATCTGTCATAGGAAAAATGTCTACAACTGTGAGTCTGCTACACACATCCAAAGCATGAATTTTACATTATGTAGCAAGCCTACAAAATTATAACAGGGTTCATGTTACAATATATGTATTCCAACACAGGAGGTGTACTTTACAGCAGGAAATTCGGCTAAACTTAGATTGGTAATGTACGATTGTCTTTGAGAGTCTATTAATAGTCAGTGGATCTAGTAGCTGAATAGTTGAGAAACTATCTGACAAACAAACTAAGGATATTATGGTTATTGAGGACAGTAGTTTTCAAACTCACTGTGGAACCTGTTAGTAAATAATAATAATGAACAATAACCTTGAAACCTCTGGAGCACAATGTAGGATAAAAGGAAAATCAACGTTAATTAACAGGATTCCAGTAGAGCAGGAGTGTCAAACTCAATTTCATTGAGGGCTGCATCAGCATTGTGGTTGCCCTCGGGGGGCCCTGGTGGTGTGGCTGGCATGGGCATGGCCTACTGGGTGGGCATGGTCAGCTTGATGTCACTCACTTCAGGGGCACCTGTGTGGGCCTGGGCAGGACTGGGGCAGATCCGAGGGTCTATGGCAGGAGGGGTTGGGACCAGGGCAAATACTGGGGCATGGTCCACTGGAAAGCCTCACCGTCCCTCTCAGGCCATGCGGGGAGGGCTGGACAGTGGCATGGGCTGTCCAGAGCCCTGAGCAGTGAAGGTCAAGTGCCCAGCCTGGCCTTGGAGCTCCCATGGCACCAGGATCCCACAGCCCTGCCTCGCCCAACCGCACTTCCCCGAGGGGGGGAGCTATGCTTACTTCCTCCTCAAGGCTGCTCCTGCTGTGCTCACAATCCGTGGCCAGATTGCTCATGGTGGGTGCAGGAGGGCAAAGTGTGTGGGTCAGAGGGAGGCCCACTCCCTCTCCAAGCAAGGAGACCTGGCTTTGTAACCAAAGCATCCTCAGCAATAGGATGGGAGACCACCAGGGGATGGCGAAAGGGCAACAGGACTGTTGGTGGCCAAGTGCTAAGGTAGGACTTCCCTCGGGCCCTCCCTCCCTCTCATTCCAATCTCCTTCCTTCCTTCCTTCCTTCCTTCCTTCCTTCCTTCCTTCCTTCCTTCCTTCCTCCCTTCCTCCCTCCCTCCCTTCCTTCCTTGTCTCCCTCCTTTTCATTCCTATCTCCTTCCTTCACTTTCTTTCTTCCTGTTTCCCTCCCTACCTTGTGGGGTAGACAGAACCACCACCAGATGGATCCGTAGCTGGCTGACCGGCCGTACTCAGCGAGTGGTCCTCAATGGAACTGCATCTATATGGAGGGAAGTGTGTAGTGGGGTGCCCCAGGGCTCTGTTCTGGTCCCAGTACTCTTCAACATCTTCATCAACGATTTGGATGAAGGGATAGATGGGGAACTCATCAAATTTGCAGCCGACACCAAGCTGGCAGGAATAGCCAACACTCCAGAAGACAGGCTTCAGATACAGAAGGATCTGGACAGACTTGAACACTGGGCACTAACTAACAAAATGAAATTCAATGGTGAAAAAAGCAAGGTTCTACATTAGGCAAGAAAAACCAAATGCACAAGTACAGCATAGGTGGCACCATGCTCAATAGAAGTAACTGTGAGAGGGACCTCGGAGTCCTAGTAGACAATCACTTAAATATGAGCCAGCAGTGTGCTGCGGCTGCCAAAAAGGCCAACACAGTGCTAGGCTGCATTAACAGAGGGATAGAATCAAGATCACGTGAAGTACTAATACCACTCTTCAATGCCTTGGTAAGGCCACACTTGGAATACTGCATCCAGTTTTGGTCACCACGATGTAAAAAAGATGTTGAGACTCTAGAAAGAGTACAGAGAAGAGCAACAAAGATGATTAGGGGACTGGAGGCTAAAACATATAAGGAACGGTTGCTAGAATTGGGTATGTCTAGTTTAACGAAGAGAAGGACAAGGGGGGACATGATAGCAGTATTCCAATATCTCAGGGGCTGCCATAAAGAAGAGGGAATTAAGCTATTTTCCAAAGCACCTGAAGGCAGGACAAGAAGCAACGGGTGGAAACTAATCAAGGAGAGAAGCAACCTAGAACTAAGGAGAAACTTCCTGACAGTGAGAACAATTAATCAGTGGAACAGCTGCCTCCAGAAGCAGTAAATGCTCCAACACTGGAAGTTTTTAAGAAGAGACTGGACAGCCATTTGTCCGAAATGGTGTAGGGTTTCCTGCCCGAGCAGGGGGTTGGACTAGATGACCTCCAAGGTCCCTTCCAACTTTACTACTATTACTATCTTTCCTTCCTCCCTCCCTCTCTCTCTCTGTGTGCCCAGGAAGGGATGAAGGGAGGGGGAGAGGTTGGCAGTGCTTCTCTCAAAGAATAACAGAGTTGGAAGAGACCTTTGAGGTCTTCTAGTCCAACCCCTTGCTCAAGCAGGGGACCTATACCATTCCAGACAATGAAATATCCAATTTCTTCTAAAAAGCCTCCAGTGATGGAGCATCCACAACTTCTGAAGGCAAGCCTTTTCACTGGTTAGTTGTTTTCACAAGTCCTTAGTTCTAGGCTGGTTTTCTTCTTGATTAGTTTCCATCTATTATTGCCTTCTGATGCTTTGGAAAATAAGTTGACCCTCTCTTCTCTGTGGCAGCCCATCAAATATTGGAACATTGCTATCATGTCACCACCCCTAGTCCTTTTCACTAAGCTAAACATACCCAATTCCCACAAATATTTGTCATATGTTTTAGCCTCCAAATCCCTAATCAACTTTGTTTACCATCCATTTAGACCAGATGGTCCCCCTAGTTTGGTTTATAGAACAGTGGCCATGAGTGAAGCCTTTTCAGAGACAGCACCCCAATTATAAAACTTTCTCCCAAGGAAAATATGAACAGTGCATCCCTAACCCGTTTAGAGGCAACTCCAAACACACTGTTCAGCCAGGCATATGTAGAATAACAACACACTTTATGGTCATACAGCACTAAGTAAATTACCACTAATATTTTTCTTTCTTAAAGTACACACTTTTAATATTGTTTTAAGCAGTGCAATAGCTGTCTTTGAGAGTTTTCTTATAAACCACCCTGGATTTCTCCGAAACATTTAATTTTGAATTAGATGTTGATTTAATAAATTAGGCAGAAGAAATAAATGTTTAAACACATCTAAACCCCACAGACCTACTGCCTCCTAGGTGCATACTGCAGAGAAAATAAGGCATTCCATTTCTAGCCAGCATAGCCACAGGATGATGGGAACTGTGGTCCATAACCCAAATGACAGTAGTTTGGGTAAGGCTGGATTAAATTATAAAAGTGCAGATGAGAGGAAGTAGAAGCAAGAAACACTTTCCAAGTCTCTGACAAAATAATTGGGGGGGGGCAGTTGACTCGGCCTTTTAATTTCAACTCACGCCAATTTCTCTTAACTTCCCATTCAATCCAAAGAGTTCTATTATTGGCTGGATTTTAGAGAGGGGAGACGGCAAGAATAGACCACAAAGCCAATCTGCAAGTTTGCTCTCCCACCTGCCTGTACACCATCTCTCTTATGCAGCACGTGTGTGTATGTGTTTGTGTGTGTGTATGTGTGTGTGTGTGTGTGTGTGAGAGAGAGAGAGAGAGAGAGAGAGAGAGAGAGAGAGAGATCCCCTTTTTGTAACTTTGCTTACTCTGTTTGCAACGCTCCCTGTTCCCCCACTTTCGCTTCCCCGCTGGCTCTCTCTCTCTCTCTCTCTCTCTGTGTGTGTGTGTGTCACTCACACATAAAAACTCTCCTGCTTTCTCCCCCTTCTCGCTCTTTTCCTCCAGCTGCACCTGAACAGAGTGGGAGAAGGTTAAAAAAAAGAGGGGGGGAAGGGGGAAGCTCCCCTTTTTTGTAACACCTTGGCTTCCTCCTCCTCTTCCCTTTCCTCCTGGTGCTCTCTCTCTCCCCCTCCCTCCCTCCCTCCCTCCCTCCATCTCTCTCTCACACACATAAACACACACTCTCTCTCTCACACAGAAACCCTTCCTGCTTTCTCCTTCTTCTCACCTTTTCTCTCCAGCCACCACAGAGGCTCACACGTAGCTGGCTGTTGACACTTCCAGGCTGCGGCTCTGCATCCGGTGTGAGTGCTGCATTCCCCTCTCTGGCCCTACCACATGGTGGAGAGGGTGACCGGGAGCTGGCTGGTGCTCAGCTTGTGCCACCACACACTCCCATTTCCCTACCTTTCATCCCACAGGCCGGGCATGCCTGGGGCACTAGGCTTACAGAATGTAATGGCCTGAGCGAGGGGAGGCACAGCCCGGCAAAGCAGAGCTGGACGAGGAGAGGCCTAGCAAAGCGGGGTGTGGCCAGGCATGATGGGGTTAGGCTGGGAGGGGCAGGGCGGAGTGAGGCAAATGATCTGCAGCTGCTGCTGTACACCACCATGCTTGCCATTTCATGTATGTGTGCCGGGAGGGCGCCCAGCCAGGTTGGGGTAGGCCAGGGCTGGGGCATGGGGTCAGCCCTACGCCATTTCTGGGACAGCCCTGGACTCAAATCTGGGCCCTCTGCAGGCTGGATGCGGCCCATTGGCCTTGTGTTTGACATGTCTGCAGTAGAGATTTCAAGGCAGTTGCTTATCAAGAATGTTGTTGTTGTTGTTAATTGCGAAGTCGTGTCCGACCCATCGCGACCCCATGGACAACGTTCCTCCAGGTCTTCCTGTCCTCTACCATCTTCTGGAGTCCATTTAAATTCACACCTACTGCTTCAATGACTCCATTCAGCCATCTCATTCTCTGTCGTCCCCTTCTTCTATTGCCCTCAATCTTTCCCAGCATTAGGCCCTTCTCCAGTGAGTCCTTCCTTCTCATTAGGTGGCCAAAGTATTTGAGTTTCAACTTCAGGATCTGGCCTTCTAAAGAGCAGTCGGGGTTGATCTCTTCTAGGACTGACCGGTTTGAACGCCTTGCAGTCCAAGGGACTCGCAGGAGTCTTCTCCAGCACCATAGTTCAAAGGCCTCAATTCTTTTGCGCTCAGCCTTTCTTATGGTCCAACTTTCACAGCCATACATTGCAACTGGGAAAACCATGGCCTGGACTATACGCACTTTTGTTGGCAGGGTGATGTCTCTGCTTTTTAGAATGCTGCCTAGATTTGCCATAGCTTTCCTCCCCAGGAGCAAGCGTCTTTTAATTTCTTGGCTGCAGTCCCCATCTGAGGTGATCTTGGAGCCCAGAAAAATAAAATCTGTCACTACCTCCATTTCTTCCCCATCTATTTGCCAGGAATTGAGAGGGCCGGATGCCATGATTTTGGTTTTCTTAATGTTGAGTTTCAAGCCAACTTTTGCACTCTCCTTCTTCACCCGCATCAAGAGGCTCTTTAGTTCCTCTTCACTTTCTGCCATCAGAGTGGTATCATCTGCATATCTTAGGTTGTTGATATTTCTCCCGGCAATCTTAATTCCAACTTTTGATTCATCTAGCCCTGCCTTTCTCATGATGTGCTCTGCATATAAGTTAAATAGGCAGGGCGACAGTATACAGCCTTGCCGGACTCCTTTTCCAATTTTGAACCAATCAGTGGTTCCGTGTTCGGTTCTCACTGTTGCTTCTTGACCCGCATATAGGTTTCTCAAGAGACAAATGAGATGGTCTGGTACTCCCATCTCTTTAAGGACTTGCCACAATTTGTTGTGATCCACACAATCAAAGGCTTTTGCATAGTCAATGAAGCAGAAGTAGATGTTTTTCTGGAACTCCCTAGCTTTCTCCATGATCCAGCGTATGTTGGCAATTTGATCTCTAGTTCCTCTGCCTCTTCGAAATCCTGCCTGTACTTCTGGTAGTTCTCGATCCACATACTGCTGGAGTCTAGCTTGTAGGATTTTAAGCATAACTTTACTAGCATGTGAAATGAGTGCAATGGTGCGATAGTTTGAACATTCTTTGGCATTGCCTTTCTTTGGAATTGGAATGTAAACTGACCTTTTCCAATCCTGTGGCCACTGTTGAGTTTTCCAAATTTGCTGGCAAATTGAATGTAGCACTTTTACTGCATCGTCTTTTAAGATTTTGAATAGCTAAGCTGGAATACTGTCACCTCCACTAGCTTTGTTGTTGCTCAGATTTTCTAAGGCCCATTTCACTTCACATTCTAGGATGTCTGGTTCGAGGTCAATGACCATCTCATTGTGGTTATCTGGGATGTTAAGCTCATTCTTGTATAGTTCTTCTGTGTAGTTTTGCCATCTCTTCTTAATCTCTTCTGCCTCTGTTAGGTCTCTGCCATTTTGGTCCTTTATCATGCCCATCTTTGCATGAAACGTTCCCTTCATATCTCCAATTTTCTTGAAGAGATCTCTGGTCCTCCCTATTCTGTTGTTTTCTTCTATTTCTTTGCACTGTTCATTTAAGAAGGCATTCTTATCTCTTCTAGCTACTCTCTGGAATTCTGCATTCAATTGGGTGTATCTTTCTCTTTCTCCTTTGCCTTTCGCTTCCCTTCTTTCCTCAGCTATTTGCAAAGCTTCCTCAGACAGCCATTTTGCTTTCTTGCATTTCTTTTTCTTTGGGATGGTTTTAGTTGCTACCTCTTGTACAATGTTGCGAACTTCCATCCATAGTTCTTCAGGCACTCTGTCTATCAGATCCAGTTCCTTAAATCTATTTGTCACTTCTACTGTATATTCATCAGGAATATGATTTAGTTCATACCTGAGTGGCCTAGTGCTTTTCCCTACTTTTTTCAATTTAAGCCTAAATTTTGCAACGAGAAGCTCATGATCTGAGCCACAGTCAGCTCCTGGTCTTGTTTTTACTGACTGTATAGAGCTTCTCCATCTTTGGCTGCAGAGCACATAGTCAATCTGATTTCTATGTTGACCGTCTGGTGATGTCCATGTGTAGAGCCGTCTCTTGGGTTGTTGGAAAAGAGTGTTTGTTATGACCATCGTATTCTCTTGACAAAATTCTATTAGCCTGTGCCCTGCTTCATTTTGTACTCCAAGGCCAAACTTGCCTGTTATTCCGGTTATCTTTTGGCTTCCTACCTTAGCATTCCAATCCCCCATGATGATAAGGACATCATTTTTTGGTGTTAATTCTATAAGGTGCTGTAGGGCTTCATAGAACCGGTCAATTTCATCCTCTTCAGCACCAGTGGTTGGGGCATAGATTTGGACTACTGTGATATTGAATGGTTTGCCTTGGATTCGAATTGAGATCATTCTGTCATTTTGAGGATTGTATCCCAGTATTGCTTTTCCTATTCTTTTATTGACTATGAAGGCTACTCCATTTCTTCTGAGGGATTCTTGCCCACAGTAGTATACCTGATGGTCATCTGAGTTAAATTCACCCATTCCTGTCCATTTTAGTTCGCTGATTCCTAAGATGTCGATGTTCAGTCTTGTCATCTCTTTTTTGACTACGTCTAGCTTGCCTTGATTCATGGATCTTACATTCCAGGTTCCTATGGAGAAAAAATCTTTACAGCATTGGACTTTCCTTTCACCACCAGATATATCCACAGCTGAGCGTCCTTTCGGCTTTGGCCCAGTCGCTTCATTCTTTCTGGCGCTACTAGTACTAGCCCTCTGCTCTTCCCCAGTAGCATATTGGACACCTTCCGACCTGAGGGGCTCATCTTCCAGCGTCATATCTTTTTTCCTTTTAGTACTGTCCATGGGGTTTTCATGGCAAAGATACTGGAGTGGTTTGCCATTTCCTTCTCCAGTGGATCACATTTTGTCAGAACTCTCTGCTATAACCTGTCCGTCTTGGGTGGCCCTGCACGGCATAGCTTATAGCTTCATTGAGTTACGCAAGCCCCTTCGCCACGACAAGGCAGTAATCCATAAAGGGGTTATCAAGAATACAAATATACTATTCTATACTGAGTTAGTTTCACTCTGCAAGTAGTTCCACTCTGCAATCCATCATGCCTTGTCTTTTGATTTTTTGATATTCATTTTGGCATTATTAATGGTTCCTGAATTAATTCTAGATATTATACAGATTTTGTATAGTTCTAGTATATTTTATATTAGACATATCACATCCTGAGTACTGCGTCAAGTTCTACATATCAAATTATGAAAAAGCTTATCAGAAATGGGAATTAGTTCAGAAAATGTCACTGTAGATGAACAGTGGATTGGACACTACACAGGGTATGTTTAATTTTAACTAAAGAGGTATAGGGATAGCATTTTTTCAATGCATGAACAACCTTCATACAGAAATCAGGACCAATTTTGTGTTTCAGAATGAAAAATGTGAAAGTACAGTTTTAATAATGGGAAAGCAGGTTTTGGTTACATAGTTAATAGAAGAAAATGGTTACACGACAAGAAACGCTTCTTAGCTGTATGAGCAGTTCAACAAAGGAATCAATTAAGGAAAATGAGATATGTTCACTACATGTGTTCAGACAAATCAGCTATTTGTTGGAGATAATTTAATTTATATTCACGGATATAGCAGGAGGTTGGACTTGGTGATCTGAATATCCCCTTAAAGTCTATAATTTTATGAATCATAGTGCCTTTATTCATACTATTTCTTAAAATTATTAAATTATAGTAGAAGTTCTTGGGAATATCGATATATGCGGAAAAGTATTGGCAATAGCTAGCATCTCTTGTTAATGAATATATATTCTTGTATAATTTGCTTCACTTGCTGAATAATGTGAAAAAAAAAATGATTTAGGTCACATTTTAGCCATGCCTGTTCACAAAAAAAATTCAGCAAAATTCAGTGATCTCACTTATTTCTTCTATTTCTGTTCACATCTAAATTAAAGTAAACTATTTTTGGTCTTATAAATGCTTGTAGCTATTAACTTTTATTTTTGTATCTACCAGAACTTCCTATGACTAGATATTTATGTAGGTTTACAGTTTAGATCTACAGGTGAAACTCGAAAAATTAGAATATTGTGCAAAAGTTCATTTATGTCAATAATGCAACTTAAAAAGTGAACCTAATATATGAGATAGACTCATTACATGCAAAGCAAGATAGTTCAAGCCATGATGTGTCATAAGTGAGATGATTATGGTTTACAGCTCATGAAAACCCCAAATTCACAATCTCAGAAAATTAGAATATTACATGCAATCAATAAAACAAGGATTGCAGCAATTACTGCCTCAATGCGGCGTGGCATGGAAGCTATTAGTCTGTGGCACTGCTGAGGTGTTATGGAAGACCAGGATGCTTCAATAGTGGCCTTCAGCTCTTCTGCATTGTTCGGTCTCATGTCTCTCATCTTTCTCTTGGCAATGCTCCATAGATTCTCTATGGAGGTGAGTTTGATGGCCAATCAAGTACAGTAATCCCACGGTCACTGAACCAGGTTTTGGTGCTTTTGGCAGTGTGTGCCTCTCCATTCTTCCTCCAGACTCTGGGTCCTTGGTTCCCAAATGAGATGCAAAAGTTGCTCTCATCAGAAAAGAGGACTTTGGACCACTGAGCAACAGATCAGTTCTGTTTTTCTTTAGCCCAGGTAAGACACTTCTGATGTTGTTTGTTGTTCAGGAGCAGTTTGACAAGAGGAATACAACATTTGAAGCCCATGTCCAGGATCCGTCTCTGTGTGGTGGCTCTTGATGCACTGACGCCAGCCTCAGTCCACTCCTTGTGAAAATCCCCAACACTTCTGAATGGCCTTTTCCTGACAATCGTCTCCAGGCTGCGGTCATCCCTGCTGCTTGTGCACCTTTTTCTTCCACACTTTTCCCTTCCACATAACTTTCTATTAATGTGCTTTGATACAGCACTTTGGGAACATCCAACTTCTTTTGCAATTACCTTTTGAGGCTTTCCCTCCTTATGGAGGGTGTCAATGATGGTTTGACTGCACAACTGTCAGGTCAGCAGTCTTTCCCATGATTGTGATTCCTACTGAACCAGACTGAGAGACCATTTAAAGGCTCAGGAACCCTTTGCAGGTATTAGCTGATTAGAGTGGGACACTTTGAGTCTAGAATATTGAACCTTTTCACAATATTCTAATTTTCTGAGATTGTGGATTTGAGGTTTTCATGAGCTGTAAGCCATAATCATCTCACTTATGACCCATCACAGCTTGAACTATCTTGCTTTGCATGTAATGAGTCTATCATATATTAGGTTCACCTTTTAAGTTGCATTACTGAAATAAATGAACTTTTGCACGATATTCTAATTTTTCGAGTATCACCTGTATAAGATTCACAAAAATAAAAACCCCTTCAATATATTACATGAGGTCCATGAATTTTCTATTATTGCCCCACATATTGTAGTTTCACCACCCAAATCATAAATTATGGCCTAGAACAGGGCTTTTCAACCGGTGGTATGCTTTTGCCTCGTCCCAAGCAGCCCTGCAATTCCTGAGGATTCTCTTACGGCAAGTCCTGCACTGCGCCATTTTGGCTTGTTCCCTCCCCTGCTACCCTTGGCTGGGCTGGGCAGGGCAGTGTACCACCTGCCATGTGCCAATGTACCAATCGGTGGTACACGTGAGAGAGTCCTCAGGAGCTGCAGGGCTGCTTGGGGCAAAGCAAAGGCCCCAGGATCAGCACTTCTGGCTCACCTGGAAGAGAAAGGAGGAGGAGGGAGGCAGAGACAGGAAGGGATATAAAAGGAGGCAGTTTGGATGGGAGTGGGAGAGAAGAAAAGATTCTGGAGAAAGAAGCAGAAGAGAAAAGGCTTTTCTCACAGAAGCGGTGAGAGATTTGTATTGATTCAAAGAAAAGGCTATGTTATGTTCTGATACTAATCAACTCTTACAGTCTGAATGCATAAAAAGCACATAAGCAATATTACATGTAGCAAAATTTCATATCCTTTCTGTTTCCCATTCTTTCAAGCATCAAACAAATTAAATTAGTGCTTCAATATCTAATTCTAAATATAATCTCATCTAGTAAATTTTTATATAACGTCAGAGTCAGAGTTATTCAATATGAATGAAATACTTACTGAATAGGAAAAATATTCAGAATAGTTAATTGAGGAAGTATTATTAAATTCATAGACTTAAATTGATAAAAAGACCGCTTATACTACTTTTGTTCTTGCATACATATTGATTTTATTTTATCACAAATTGAGGTTTAAAAATTATATGGCCATTATTTTAAAAAATGTTATTGTGTATGTTTGATGCTGCAAAATTTGGCCTGAAAATGTACTGTTTACTATAGGTGAGGCTCAGGTTCAGAAAACAACTGGAAGTAAGTTGTTTCCTTTTTTTCATCAAAGGAACATCAACATAGGAAATGTATAACTACTATTAGTAAATCCACATAGAATTTAAAATCACCATCAATTATTACATCTTATTTAGACAGCAAGAGACCATGACAGTAAAAGAATTTCATCATTAATAGCTAGGGTTTGCCCCAAGTGGTACGTATTACTGTTTTGCTGAAGTGGTGCAAACCGGCTGAATCCCATCACTGAACAATATGCTATAAATATGCAAAGAATCATCACATTAGAATAGATAGAAAAGCCATTTGTTTCATCAGTTCTATACTTCTGATAATCCAATGTAATCTTTTATTGGATTACACCATTTCTATGTTGCAGGTAGGCAGATGCCTTCTTAGAGTAGACAATGAATATTAACAATGTAAGAATCTATCTCATTGAGTCTATGTTTGAAATATTATGTTTATAATAGTCAGTGGATCAATTCAGACAAGATTTTTTATTTTTACAATTTTTATTTATATTGCAAGCTAAGGAAGTCAGTAAATTAAAGAATTTTTCTCTCAAACACACATTATCATACCTATTTTTGTCTGTCTATCTGTCTGTCTGTCTGTCTGTCTGTCTGTCTGTCTGTCTGTCTATCTATCTATCTATCTATCTATCTATCTATCTATCTATCTATCTATCTATCATTTCTATCTTCACCCCAAAAATTATATCTCACAATTATCAAGGAAAAATATAGAGTGTCCTAGAAGGTATGGTAAGTTTTGCTTTTTAAGGAAACAATTTTAAGGCTTTTACAATGAAATCATTTCAGACACCTTTTTAAAAATGTACAGGCTTTAGTAATAATCATATCTAAGCATAAGATATTATTTCTTTTTTTTCAAATTTTTTATTAAAAAAAGAAAAACACACACAAAGCAAACAAGACATTGAAAAAAATTGTATTAAAAACACATATACACATATTATCCCCTGAGTTGAAAACTGATTAATACATTGCTACAATATTATTCTCACTCCTTTCAAAACATGCCCCCATTTTTTTTAAATTACTACGTCTATTTGTAAATTATTGATGTCATCTATATACTATATTAATGACAAAATAATTAACAGGAAGAACAAAAATAATAAGACAAGGTTAAAGTTTCAAAACCTTCTATTAACAAACTATTATTGTAATCTAGTCGTAGAATATTTACCACTGCATCTTATCTATTCCAAATTTTCCAAGGGTTAAGAGTAATTCCTTCTGGACCATTTGTTTGTTAATACCATCTCTTATTGTTGTCTGGTTAAATATAATAAATTCAGTCTCCACAATAGGTCTATCTTCCCCACAAAGTGCAGATGAAAATGGTTTTTGATTAAGTGTGATAAATCCATTCCCCAATTTCCTTCAATTCTCCTAAGAAAAACCAATTTATCACTTCTTCATTCAATCAAGCTTCTGCTGTTGTAAAAAAAAATGTGGGCTTAAACTTCAGAGAGGCATATGCAATCAACTCGGTTAGTTCTATGTCTCTACAGTCCATAGCACTTTCCAATGGGCCTGCAGCTTCCAAATCAGATTCCATTTGTGAATCTAATTTATCCAGAACTACATGCATCTGAATATTTTCCACAACCATTATCATTTCATCAAACTTTTTTAAAAAGCTTTCAACTAAAAATTGCATGTTACCAAATGGTCCTTTTCTAGATATCAGTCACCCTTACTTGCCTATAATTTGATGCATTGTTGCTCTGTGTAACTTAGCCAGGAAACAAAGAATGCTGAAGCAAGTGAAGAAATAAATTAAAAAATGGAAGATATTTTTAGGATATTTCAATCCAAGATTAAAAGAAACAATAAAATAAATAAATTCCAAATGTTTTGCAAATTAAATAAAATACAAAATGTAAAAACCCTATGGTTCAGTTAATGTAAATGAAATGAAAGCTTTACCATCCAAGAACACACCATGTTTCCTTACGGACAAGTGAAGTTTATTCAAAACAGTAACATAAATCAAAGGGGAAAAAAAGAACAGCTAGAGTCCAGTGAGTGGTTAAAATAAAATAAATTGCATTCAACCAACCGGTCAAATTTTAAAGATAAAAAGCAGACTAAAACAGAAGTTTGAAAAAGCGAAGTTAAAAGCCATGCATACTTAAGAAAACAAGAAAGATGGATGCCCACTGATTTTCTGACCGCTCTCACAGGGAGATGGAATCATCAAGACTCACCTCTCCAGGTAGGTCTATAGCTGTCTGAAAGCCATCTTAGGTCATTCCTAAGAGATCCCATTCCCATCCAGGGAGTAGCACTGCCAGAGATGGCAGCAAAATCAACAGATTGCTGGCAGATATGATATTGTTGCCATTACACAAACTTGGTGGGATGAAACCCTCAAATGGAATATATAGCTAGAGGGATTTAAATTATTTAAAAGAAACAGACCAAATAAAAGAAAGGGTAGAGTTGCACTATATATATAAGAAATGATTACATTTCTACAAAAATAGAGCACAACAATGATGAAAATTGTCTTGAATGCATTTGGATCAATATAAAAGAGGGTGAAAATGACATTGCTATAGGTGTATATTATAGGCCACCCAACCAAACAGAAGAAACGGGTTAACTTTTTGATAGTCAGTTAACTAAGATATGTAGGAAGCACATTACAATAGTAATGGGGGGTTTTAACTACACTGACATCAACTGGGAGACAAATTCTGTACCAAGGGGAAGATTAAACAGGTTCCTGGCAAACCTAGCAGACAGCTTTGTCTCCCCAAAAGTAGAGAAGGGAACCAGGGGATCAGCCATATTGAACTTAATTCTCACTAACAGAGATGAAATGATAGAAGGTGTTGAAGTTACAGGAGTCTTGGGGAGGGGGGAGTGATCACGCAGTATTGGAATTCAACATTATGTAAGCACAAGCAATAGAACAAAGTCAAACTAGAATCTTGGACTTTAAGAGAGCTAATTTTAGTAAACTTAGAGAAAGCTTGGGAAGGATTCCATGGATGAGAATCCCCAAGGGAAAAACAACCCCAAGAAACTTGGGAAACTTTGAAAAGTGAGATTATAAAAGCCCAGTCTAGCACAATGCCAACAAAGAAGAAAAATAACAGCTCTCAAAAGAAACAAGCATGGCTGCATCTAAAGATCTTTCTGATAAATTGAAAGACAAAAAGGACAACAATAAAAAGTGGAAAGAGGGGAACATAACTAAGGCAGAATATCAGCAATTAGCTTAAGCCTGCAAAGAAGAAGTGAGAAAAGCTAGGCTCAAAATGAACTAAGGCTTGTGACAAAAGTCAATAATAATAATAATAATAATAAAGCTTCTTTCAACATGTATAAAACAAGAAAACAGTCAAGGAAATGATTGATCCATTAATGGGAGAAAGTGGCAAGAAGGTGACAAGCAACAGGGAGAAAGCAGAACTGCTTAATTCATTTTTTGCATCCATTTCCTTTTATCTTTACACAAAAGGAAAAAAACAGTCCAACCTATCAAAAATAGTACTGTGTAAAAATTAGGAATACAAGTTAAAATAGGCAAGAAAATGGTAAGTGAGCACCTGTCCACCCTAGATGAGTTGAAATCACCAGGACTAGATGGATTACACCCTGTAAGGACCCATTTCAACTAACCACCCAAGAAAGCAGAACTCTTGGAACAGGCATTGTCTCAAAAGGATACTTTTATTAGGGGTCAGTGACAGTAGGGAAGTCAAGGTGAGATCTGGGGAAAAATCCATGCAAACGGTATAGTTAAGCTAGTAATATTCCTCCTCCAACCAAAGTCATAATATCCATTTGAAATCCAGCCAATCCACAAGTGGCACGAAGTCTGGCCGGCTGGTACAGTTGGTGCATATCTCAAGGTCTTCTCCAGCTTTTGTTTCTCTGTAACCGTCTCCCTGATAAGAGGGACATATTCCTTTCTTCAGATGATAGAGGCAGAGGAGGGAAAAATACAAAGTGAATGTTATCCCAAGTGAAAGCATGCTCCCCTCCCCCCAGCAGAATGGCAGGCCCCAAAAGTAGAATAACTATGCAGGGGAAACAATGAGAATTTTGAGGACCTGACACACCCTAAGTTTCTGAAGTAACTGGCAGATGTGATCTCAGAACCACTGAACTATATCTTCCAAAGATCCTGGAACACCAGGAAATACCAGAGGAGTGGAAAAGAGCTGATGTAGTTCCCATCTCCAAAAAAGGAAAAAAAATAGATCCAGGAAATTACAGACCTACCAGCCTGACCTCAATACCTGGGAAAATACTGGAAAAGATAATCAAGCAATGAATCAGCAAACACCTAGAGGCAAACAAAGTCATAACCAAAAGCCAACATGGGTTTGTCAAAAACAGATCATGCCAGACAAATCTTATTGCATTCTTTGACCAGGTGACAAAATTAGTGGACCAGAGGAATGCTGTGGATATAATTTACATGGACTTCAGTAAAGCATTTGATAAAGTAGCCAGAACCTACTACTTGCTAAGATAGAAAAATGTGGGTTAGACAGCATCACCATCAGATGGATTCATAACTGATTGACAATCTGCTTTCAACATGTAGTCCTCAATCAAACTGCATCTACATGGAGAGAAGTATGCAGTGGGGTACCCCAAGGCTCTGTCTTAGGTCCAGTATTCTTCAACATCTTTATCAATGATTTGGATGAGGGAATAGATGGGAAACTCATTAAATTTGCAGATGACACTAAACTGGCAGGAATAGCCAACACTCCAGAAGATAGGCTTAAGATACAGAAGGATTTTGACAGATTTGAACATTGGGTGCTATCTAACAAAATGAAATTCAATGATGAAAAAAGCAAGATTCTACATTTGGGCAAGAAAAACCAAATGCACAGGTACAGTATAGGTGGTACCCGGCTGGATAGTAGTAACTGTGAGAGAGATCTTGGAATCCTAATGGACAATCACTTAAATATGAGCCAGCAGTGTGCTGCAGCTACCAAAAAAGCCAACACAGTTCTAGGCTGCATTAACAGAGGGATAGAATCAAGATCATATAAAGTTTTAATACCTATTTATAATGCCTTGGTAAGATCTCATTTGGAATACTGCATCCAATTTTGGTTGCCATGATGTAAAAAAGATGTTTAGACTCTAGAAAGAGTGCAGAAAAGAGCAACAAAAATGATCAGGGAATTGGAGGCTAAAACATAAAGAACTGTTGTTGGAACTGGGTATGTCTAGTTTAATGAAAAGAAGGACTAGGGGTAACATGATAGCAGTGTTCCAATATATCAGGGGTTGCCACGAAGAAGAGGGAGTCAAGCTATTCTCCAAAGCATCTGAAGGGGGGACAAAAAGCAATAGGTGGAAACTAATCAAGGAGAGAAGCAACCTAGAAATAGGGAGAAATTTCCTGACAGTTAGAACAATCAGTGGAACAAATTGCCTCCAGAAGTTGTGAGTGCTCCAACACTTGAAGTTTTTAAGAAGAGATTTGACAACCATTTGTCTAAAATGTTACAGTTTACTTGCCTGAGCAGGGAGTTGGACTAGAACAGGGCTTTTCAACCAGTGATATGGGTACCACCTGTGGTACATTGGCACCTGGCAGGTGGTACGCGACCACCCTAGAAAAGTGGTAGCGGGGGAGGGGAATGAGCTGAACCAGTGGCAGCATCGCACAAGCCTGAGCGAGAGATGGATGGAGCTGCAGGGCTGTCAGGGCTCAGTGGAAGCGCCAGGATCAGCGCCAGGCTCCAGCTGCAGCTCGGCGCTGATCCTGGCACTTCTGCTGAGCCCAGAAGAAGCGCCGATCGGCTGGAATGTTGCAGCAACTCCAGGGGCTTGTGATTTACATTCAGATGCTTGGCAACTGATTCATATTTATGACGGTCACAATGTCCAAAGTGACCAAAACCTACTGCAACCACCCAGCAGACGGGGGGAATAAAGACCAAACACCCCCCAACCCACTCCCGCTGCCAATCCTCAACAGAAATGCTCACAAAAATGAAAACCTCGGACAGGAGGAAGAGCGCCGCTGGGTGGGCAGGCAGGTGTCTTGCTCGGCTGTGGCTTGGAGGTCACTTTTTTCAGTGCCAATGTAACTTCAAACAATCACTAAGCGAACTGTTGTAAGTCGAGGACTACCTGTACTTTATCACTTTTTTCCTTTTTTTTTGTCATCAGGTTTTTGACACCTTGCTAGGTGACTGGTGGTACTCAGATATTGCCATATCTTAAAAGTGGTACAATGGGTGAAAAGGTTGAAAAGCCCTGGACTAGAAAACCTCCAAGGTCCCTTTCAACTCTGTATTCTATTCAATATGAAAAGAGAGAGAGAGAGAGAAAGAAAATTTCTTACCGTTCAGCGGCCATCTTGGGAAGGAGTCAATAGATTATATTTCTACATATAATCATACTAATAATCCTCAGTGATACATATATTAGAATATTATGGCTTTAAGTTTTAATTATTTAATTTATATACTTCTATAATTTAAAAATAGTGAACTGTAGAATATTTTCATGCTTATGTTCCTGTAGAAATGATTTGATTTTCAGCAAAAAAAAAAAAAAAATGAAATGTTTCTATAATATTTGAGTTAAAGATAAAACTAGTTTCATATAGAAAACAAATGTGGAAAAATAAGTTAGAATAATTTTTCTGTGACAGATTTCAAAGCACAAGTAATAGTTTTTGCTTTTCAAGCACAATATTAAAATGTCAGGAGCATAAACTGGGTTTACTTTAGCAAATATAATATGAGCATTGATCAGAGTTTGCACTGAAGGAAAAAACAAACCCTGAGCTGTTGGATTTATAGGTCTGAAACATCAGCAAGATTATGATTAAATTTGTGTGTCTAGAACACAGGTCGACAACCTGCGGCTCTGGAGCCGCATGCGGCTCTTTGAGCCTTCCCCTGTGGCTCCCAGCCTCCTCTGCCTCTGCAGAGAGAGACAGAGACAGGCAATTGCGCTTCCCTGCTTCTCTCTCTCTCTCTCTGTGTGTGTGTTTGTGTTTTTGTGTGTGTGTGTGTGTCTGTGTATATGTGTAAAAGAGAGTGTACTCACATGTTCTCCGAGGAGCTGAAAAGCTTTCTGGGCGGAGCTCCTCCCTTTGCTGCGTCTCTGCAGGAAGCAGGAAGGGCAGGAGAGAGCTAGCTAGCCTAGCTAGGCTGACTCAGGAATTCTGGGAGTTGAAGTCCACGAGTCATAAAAGAGACGAGGTTGCTTGTTGGACAACAGCTTGAAGCTTGCCAGGTGAGCAGCAGATAGGAGGGGGGGGGAGAAAGAGAGAGAGAGAAAGAGAGAGAGAGGGAGGGAGAGAGAGAGAGGAAAGAGAGAGAGAGAAAGAAAGAGAGCGGGGGAAGAGGAGTGGAGACCAAGGGCAGATAGAGAGGGAGGGAGAGAGAGACAGAGAGAGAGAGAGATTCTTTTGACATCTAAAATGAAGATAACACTGCATATATCCTTTTTTTTACCTGTGTGTGTATGTGTGTGTGTGTGTGTGTATATATACACATATACATACACACACACACACACATACACACACAAACACACACACACAAACACACACACACACCTATAATAAAGGTAAAAAAGGATATATGCAGTGTTATCTTCATTTTAGATATCAAAAGGGTTTTGCGGCTCCCAGTGTTTTGTTTTTGGTGGGAAACGGGTCCAAGTGGCTCTTTGAGTGTTTTGGGTTGCCTACCCCTGGTCTAGAACATTAAAACAATAAAGTGAACATATTAAGAAAGCAGATGGGGAGTCCACCTTCCTTTCCACATCTTGAATTTTGTCATCCAAAGAGTCAAAGATATTTTGATGTTTCAGTACAGACAAATGGAGTATGCCCTGAGGATCAGAGGCCTCAAGGAAGATGTGAATCAAGATCTGGTGGAGGTGGTCCTTACTGATCTGGCGCTGGCCTTGGATATGGATAAAGGAGAATTACAGAGAGAAGTGGAAAAAATTTATAGGCTCAACTCCTGGATTGCTAAGCAGAAGAACTTGCCTAGAGATGTGGTGATTTATTTTACAAAGAAGTCCCTGCGGAATGAGATTATACAAGCTTTTTACAATAAAAGATTTCAGATTGCTGCCCAAGATGTCATCATTTTAAAGGAAATCCCATCCAAAATTTTAAGAAGCAGGAAAGACTTTGCTTTTTTAACCAATGAGCTTAAAGCTAGATCGATGCCATTTAGATGGGAAATTCCGATGGGTATTGTTTTGAGCCATGCTGGGACACGCTACAGATTGAACACAGTTGATAAAGCTAGAGACTTTTATACTTCGGTCCTGGGTGCAGGCTCAACTTCATCTGGTCGGAAATCTCTGAGTGGCAAGGAAGTTGAGCAGCAATCTGAGGCATTAGATTTGGTTTCCGCTGGGATGATAGAAGCTGTAAAGCAACGCCAGACGGAGGTTAAAGAGCAGAGGATGACCCGTGCAGCCTATAAGCGTAAAGAGAAGGAGCAACGTAAAAAAGAGCCTAAAGAGAGTTCTCCTGGAAGTGCATCACCGCCGGTGGGAGGAGCAAGACCCAAGAGTTATGCAACACACGCAGCTCTTTCAGAGTTTGATGGTGTCTTCTCCAGGCTGCGTGCCAAGGGAGATGGCAAAGTTTTTGACCTGGAATGTTAATGGATTGAATTCTCCTCAGAAACGCAAAAAAATCTTTTATTATTTGAAGCAACATACTAATGATGTTATTTGCTTACAGGAAACTCATATTTTACTTAAAGATCAGAAATATTTAGTTAATGCTCGTTTGGGATCTCATTTTATATCTTCTGCTCCTGGGAAGAAAGGGGGAGTTGTTATATATGTTAAACAAAACCTACCAGCCTGTCTGGTAGAATCAGATCCCCAGGGGAGATATGTGATGATTGAACTTGGTATTTATGGTAAGAAAATACTTATAGTTGGACTTTACGCTCCAAATCAACAACAGGAACAATTTTATAAGCAGTTACATCAAAAAATAACATTGTTTGATTATAGATCAGTGGTATTAATGGGTGATTGGAATGGTGTCTTAGATACACAAAGGGACAAGAAAGGTTCCTCTCCTTTTCTCAAACAAGCAAGGCTACCTAAAGCCTTTTTTGATATGAAAGAAGACTGGGAATTAAGGGATTATTGGCGGGAACGTAACCAAGAGGAGAGAGACTTTACTTTTTTTCTGATAGACACCAATCTTTTTCAAGAATTGACTTTTTCTTGATTACCACGGACTTGTATAATAAAGTAAAGAATGTAAAGATTTTTCCTAGATCACTGACGGATCATAGTCCAGTTTGGATGGAGCTGATTCAAGAGAAAGAGGAAAGAAGATCCTGGAGAGTTAATGAAAATTTGTTTAGACAAGAGAAGAATGTTCAAAAATTAAAGGAGTCTTTAAAGGACTATTTTGCTTTGAATATGTACAAGGGGACTTCAATGTCAATGGTATGGGATGCAGGTAAAGCATTTATGCGCGGTGTTTTGATAAAAATGAATAATTTTTATAAGCGAAATCAGATTCAGAAACGTAGAGAACTTGAAGATGAAATTAAATTAAAAGAAAGGGCTTTGATTCTAAATCCTTCTGATGAAAGTACTAAAGAATCTGTAAAGTTATTAAGGTCACAATTTAATATGTTGATAGCAGATCAAGCTGCAACCAACTTATTATTTATGAAACAAAATACATTTTGTAATGCTAATAAGCCGGGGAGATGGTTGGCTTATCAATTAAGAAAGAAACAGAGACAGAGAATAATAGAGAAAATAAATTACAAGGGTAAACTAGTTTCTCAGAAGGAATTAATTAAAAAATCTTTTTTGGATTATTATCAAAACTTATATAAATCTACTAATGTACAATTGTTAGATATAAATAAATATTTAGCTGAGGCAAGTTTTCCTAAATTGACTGAGGATCAGAAATATGAAATTAATGGCTTAATTACTAAGGAGGAAATTGCCTCAGCAATTCAACAATTGAAACTAGGGAAAGCACCGGGTACGGATGGGTTAACAGCTGTTTATTATAAAGCTTTAATGGAGGAGATGATCCAACCATTAAATGATCTTTTTAATGGTATCTTACAGGGTTTAGAGATTCCTCCTTCATGGCGTAGTGCCTTTATATCATTGATTCCAAAGGAGGATCAAGATCTTACTTTACCAAAAAATTATAGGCCTATATCTCTTTTAAACGTGGATTATAAGATATTTGTAAAAATTTTGGTAAATAGGCTTATGAGGGTGGTGCATCATCTTGTGCATAAAGATCAATCAGGGTTTATAACAGGAAGGTATATGAAAAACAATGTTAGACAAATTATTAATCTATTAGAATACTTAGATAAGAACAACCAAGTTCCTGCAGGGCTCATATTTTTAGATGCTGAAAAAGCATTTGACCAATTGAATTGGCATTTTATGCTAAGAGTAATGGAAGAAATGAATTTTGGTGAAAACATATTACAAGCCCTTAAGGTAATATATCAAAAACAAACAGCACAACTTATTGTTAATGGAGGTCTTTCGGAGGTTTTCACAATAGAGAAAGGTACTAGACAGGGGTGTCCTTTATCGCCATTGTTGTTTGTTTTAACATTGGAAATATTATTGATCAAAATTCGAGAGTCTCAGGAAATTAAAGGAATATATGTTAATAAAAAAGAATATAAGTTAAGAGCTTTTGCGGATGACTTGGTTGTTACTTTGTCGCAACCTGATTATTCTGTAGTAAACTTATTACAGTTGATTCATCATTATGGCTTGGTCTCGGGTTTCAAGATTAATGTAAATAAGACCAAAATTTTACCTAAAAATATGTCTAGTCAGGAGAAGCAGATTTTGACTAACCTGACGGGTTTTGAGATTGTTAATAAGGTAAAATATTTGGGGGTGATGTTGTCTGTTTCTAATGTAAAATTATTTAAAAATAATTATGAAAGGTTGTGGGTCAGGGTACAGAAGGACTTGAAGAACTGGGAAAAGTTGCAATTATCCCTCATGGGAAGAATTGCAGTGATAAAAATGAATATTTTACCCAAGTTTCTTTTTCTGTTTCAAATGTTACCAATTTTGAAAAATGAGATTAATTTAAATGAGTGGCAGAAGGGTCTTAATAAATTTATCTGGGCAGGGAAAAAGCCAAGGGTTAAGTTTAAAATTATGCAAGACTTCCGTGAGAGGGGTGGACTTAAGGTACCAAATTTGAAATTATATTATGATGCGGTGGTTTTAACACTAATCAGTGATTGGGTAAATTTGACAAACTCTGAGATACTTTATCTAGAGGGATGGGACTTACTTTATGGGTGGCATGCCTATTTAATATTCAATAAAAAAATGGATTGGGCTTTTAAATCTCATATCTTAAGAATCTCTTTACTTAGGATTTGGAGAAAATATTATAAAAGTGATTTCAAAGTACCATTATGGGCTATACCTTGGCATGCGATAGAAGCAATAAAAAGAGGGGTTAAAATGGATATGGTGTCCTACAGACAGTTACTTAAATGGGATGGACAAAACTGGCAATTAAAATCACGGGAAGAGTTAGCACAAGAAAACTTTATTTATTCTTGGTTCCAATATAGGCAATTATTAGACAGATGGAAGATGGATTGTAAGGTGGGTTTTCTTAGAGAAGATGAAAATCTTATTAAGCAAGTGAAGGATTCAAGACAAACCCACATTAAGAGAATTTATGCGGTTTTAGTTGAATTGGATTCAGAAACGGAACTAATTAAAGATTGTATGATAAGATGGGCGCAGAATTTTGGTGAGCCAGTTTCATTGGACACCTGGGAAAAAATTTGGGTGAGAAATGTCAAATTTACACAAGCACAGAATTTAAGGGAGAATTTTTATAAAATGTTTTATAGATGGCACCTTGATCCACAAAAAATGTCTTATATGTACCCTGACGTGCAACCTAAATGTTGGAGATGTGGTTATAAGGAGGCTTCCTATTATCATATTTGGTGGTCATGCAGAGAGATAAAAGCATTTTGGATCAAAATATGGTGGAATATCCAGAGAATTTTTAGAAGGAGGGTAAAATTTACTCCGCAATTATTTTTGTTAGGTATTGTTACAGATTGTGATACAAAGGAGGTTGTATTGATGTTAAATTTGATTACAGCCGCTAGGCTGTTAGTAGGACAATATTGGAAGAAGGAATCCTTGCCTACATTGCAGGAATGGTTTCTTAAAGTAGCTTATCTGGCGGAAATGGCAAAGATCTCGGCTTTCTTAAAGCAACAAACGCAAGAGAAGTTTCTTGCTGTTTGGGATAAATGGATAAAATTTATACAATTTAGATTGGGTATACAAAAATATTATATAGTTTTTTCATAAGTTTTATTTTTATATATATTATAGATAATCTTTTTATATATATAAATATAAAGTTCTTAATTTAATTTTTATTTTTACTTTTTAAGCCTATATTCTGCTCTGGGAAGCTCAGGGGGGGGGGAAGGGAGGGGGGGGGTTTTGGGAGGGGTGGGGGTTTTTTTTTTTTTATATATGTATTGTTTAGTTTTATTTTTTTGTATATGTTGTCTCTTGTTTTGTATTCTTTTTTCTTTTTTGTAAAATTTATAAAACTTTTAATAAAAAAAAAAAAAAAAAAAAGAAAGCAGATGGTTAAGGAATGGCATATTATCTGGTGTTAGTTACAAGGTATCAAGATTAATTGCTAAAAATGAAAGGCCACATTGAAATTCCTATTCCTGCTGTGAATATATATGAAATCATAAGTAAGTCTCTCCTGACAGTGGTTGTTATCTAATGTGTCAGAAAGGTGATCAACTGTCCCTGCAAACTGTGACAAGATGTGCAGCATGTCACTGGAAGTATCAGGTGGTGTGCAATTTCTGGGCTATATTCTCACCTTCAGTAATATGAAGTTTGCTTTTTTCCATAAGTAAAAAAAATACATGGCTATCAATTCATTCTAATTATTCTTTGTATGAAACAGTGAAGAGCATGCAGAATAAAATATAAAACAAGCATATAACTCTCAGGTGTTCAAATTATAGTTAATTCAAATGATTATTTTTTAAAAAACTTTGTATAAAGATAATATACTCAGTTCATAACATGTATTTTCTATTATCAACTAGGGCTTTAAGAGAAGCTGAACAACACAAAATAGGTTACCAATTTTCTATTTCCCTTCTGTATGTTTCCAGTTATTTTATGGGCTCTGTTTTTTCCTCAGGGTCTTCATCAGAAAAGAAAAGAAAAAAGAAAAGCATTATTGATGTTTCCCTTGCTTTGCACTAAAGGGACACCTTTATATTGGAAATATTGGACAGGTATAATCCTGTTGGCTCATTTCAGTCTTGATCATATGAAACTATGATTACTATCATAATTCAACAAATATTTCTGAACAGTAAAAGTACCAAAGTTTGCATTTTAAAATAGTTTATCTTTCTTATTTATATTAAGAAGTTTAAGTGTCTATTTTTTTTCTAGAAATTCTAAACATTGTCAATATTCACTACTGTATTCTCTATAGAGTTAGATATTCCACATTTGGACTTAGTAGAGTTCACAGTTTCATTATCTCCACATGGTGCCTGTAAAGTTGCTCAAATATTCAACAATAAATATAGTTCCTAAAACTACTGTATTGTATTAAGGTTAGCATCTTCAATTATTTTTCTTGATGCATGTTTCTAATTATTTTTTATTTATAACATGTATAATCCCTTTAGATACTGTGACCAAAGTAGGTGATTTTAACTTTGTAAAATTAAAATGTTTCTTCTGTCATTAGTGAACTTTTTTTCTGGAATGTTTCAGAGTTCAGCAAGCTCTCCTAAAACATCATTCAGTATTGCTAGGGTTATATAATATTCTTTATTTTTTCCAAGCAGTATTAGTAAACTATATTACAAATTAACTGTATTAATTTGTTCTTAACATTCTAACAAGTAATATAGTGCTTCAGAATGATGCTTATAACATAGCTATCATATGACCTCGGGGGATCTAAATGACAATGTCATAATGAGCACCCTTAGCTATTTTTGAAATTTGCTTTTCTAACTCAGGAACTATGAAAAATGTACATAGTCCATATTTATATTTATATTTCTTTTTTGTTTTCAGGTGTTATCTATTCCTAGCCATATTGTTATGTTTACCCAATATGACTGATGCAGCATGCAATGTAAACATTTCCATCTGATTTATATCCAAATTATTCAAAAGTTTTACAAAGAACTATTTATTACTGGGATTACTGAAGTGCTATCATATGCTATTAATATTAAAACTGCAGCACATATTCTTTCATGATTGAAATTGCCCAAATTCTTTCATTTTATATACAAAACCAATATATTACAAAATATTACAATATATTACAAAAATATCCCATATCATCAGTTACCAGCATATGGAAATTAGACTTGCATACCGTATTTTCCGGCATATAAGACGACTTTCTAAAGCATGGAAATCAGCGCCAAAGTCGGGGGTCGTCTTATACGCCGAGTCATCCTATATGCCAGAAAATATGGTACTTCATTAGAGCATCTAAACATTTAACAGTTGAATGTACAGGTGAAACTCGAAAAATTAGAATATCATGCAAAGTTCATTTATTTCAGTAATGCAACTTAAAAGGTGAACCTAATATATGAGATAGACTCATTACATGCAAAGCAAGATAGTTCAAGCCGTGATGGGTCATAAGTGAGATGATTATGGTTTACAGCTCATGAAAACCCCAAATCCACAATCTCAGAAAATTAGAATATTGTGAAAAGGTTCAATATTCTAGGCTCAAAGTATCCCACTCTAATCAGCTAACACCTGCAAAGGGTTCCTGAGCCTTTAAATGGTCTCTCAGTCTGGTTCAGTAGGAATCACAATTATGGGAAAGACTGCTGACCTGTCAGTTGTGCAGAAAACCATCATTGACACCCTCCATAAGGAGGGAAAGCCTCAAAAGGTAATTGCAAAAGAAGTTGGATGTTCCCAAAGTGCTGTATCAAAGCACATTAATAGAAAGTTATGTGGAAAGGAAAAGTGTGGACGAAAAAGGTGCACAAGCAGCAGGGATGACCGCAGCTTGGAGACGATTGTCAGGAAAAGGCCATTCAGAAGTGTTGGGGACTTTCACAAGGAGTGGACTGAGGCTGACGTCAGTGCATCAAGAGCCACCACACAGAGACGGATCCTGGACATGGGCTTCAAATGTTGTATTCCTCTTGTCAAACTGCTCCTGAACAACAAACAACATCAGAAGTGTCTTACCTGGGCTAAAGAAAAACAGAACTGATCTGTTGCTCAGTGGTCCAAAGTCCTCTTTTCTGATGAGAGCAACTTTTCCATCTCATTTAGGAACCAAGGACCCAGAGTCTGGAGGAAGAATGGAGAGGTACACACTGCCAAAAGCACCAAAACCTGGTTCAATGACCGTGGGATTACTGTGCTTGACTGGCCATCAAACTCGCCTGACCTGAACCCCATAGAGAATCTATGGAGCATTGCCAAGAGAAAGATGAGAGACATGAGACCGAACAATGCAGAAGAGCTGAAGGCCGCTATTGAAGCATCCTGGTCTTCCATAACACCTCAGCAGTGCCACAAGCTGATAGCTTCCATGCCACGCCACATTGAGGCAATAATTGCTGCAAAAGGGGCCCAAACCAAGTAATGAGTACATATGCATGCTTATACTTTTCAGAGGTCCGATATTGTTCTATGTACAATCCTTGTTTTATTGATTGCATGTAATATTCTAATTTTCTGAGATTGTGGATTTGGGGTTTTCATGAGCTGTAAGCCATAATCATCTCACTTATGACCCATCACGGCTTGAACTATCTTGCTTTGCATGTAATGAGTCTATCATATATTAGGTTCACCTTTTAAGTTACATTACTGAAATAAATGAACTTTTGCACGATATTCTAATTTTTAGAGTTTCACCTGTATATATTCAATGAATTCGGATGCTTAATCCTTATATTTTTTTCCAGCTTCTTGAAATACTTAAATACTTTTGTGGAATGTTGTAACAGTATAAATTTACTTCAATTAAATATTTCCAATTAAACTTTAGAATATCCATGTGGTTTCATGATTTAGTCATTCTTGCAAGTTGTAGACTTTTTAAAAGAGATATGCAAATAATGATTTCTGCAAACAGTATTGTATTATGCATGTTTATTATTTTCCTCCAGAGAATTCCCAAGCAATGTTATAAGGAAAGATCAAGCCTTGTTGAAAACTTGGAGGAAAAAGGAAGATTTTAGGAAGCCCATATACTTCCTTACTCAAAACCCTCTGCCACATTTCCTTATAAGTTACATGGTGGGCATCCTTAAATAAATAAACCCTTCAGCAGCTGCTGAAAGGATGGGCAAAAAGGGAAGCATAGGCAGAAGAGCGAGTAGCTCTGGGGCCTAACAGACAAATAAGCAAGCAAATTCAAGGACTGAGCTGAAGATAGTACAATCAGCAGGACTTTATGGGCACATACTGCATAGGAGGGAGAGAACCAGGCCTGTGAGTGACTAAGAGAACAAGTGACTGACCCCATGTGCTATTTTAGAGGTTGTCTATCTTTTCTATATAGATACAAAATTCTGGACACAATGAAGACAACACATAAACTCAGCTTATGGGGAAAATTCCTGGAGATAAATTCTGCTGTATGCAAATTGAAAATTATTGCACTGAAGAAAACCAAGTATTGCTAGGACTTAAGCTATTGCTTTATACTTGTAGGGCTTAGAAGAAGAATTTAACCCTCCTGCCTTGCACTTGCTTCTTTGCTCTTTTATCTTTCCTTCTCTGCAACCTTCAAAAACATTGAATTAATTATTACTAATTTAATATGTACTTTCCTTTATAATGTTAAAGATATTCCTGCCATTTTTAGCTATCCTTTACAAGACATGAGCACTTTCTGTGATGGTTAGATAACTGGCATGTTTATATATTGAATGCTGATTTTTGCTACATTTCTTCTTTTCCAGATACAACTAGTCACAATAAGTGATTATTAGAACAATGGCAGACTTATTTTTAAAAATGCATTCCAGTTTTCACTTAGTAATTTGTCTTAATTCTGATAAAACAAGCTTCTGGGATTTCCCAGTCATGAGGAAACAGAAAGCAAAATGCAGTTCAAGTCTCCAATGGCAAACACACTTGATATTTGCATATACAGATTGTAATGTTTATAATTAACTTCCCAAACCAATTATGTCTCTGGAAGTATTCTAATTCCTTCTGTCTTTTTGCCTCATTAATAAATTTGGTCACATTTGATGGTTCTAAGCTGGGATTTAAATATGATAACAAAACCAGACATGGTAATGGCTCATTAAAATAACAGATAAAAAGGTAACAAATAGAAAATCCTATTTGGCCTTAGCAGTCATTTTATCAATATACTATTTGACAGCTATGAATATATTATGTTATTACTTTAATTCCACTGAATAATATTTTATAGTATGAGCAACATTGAATGTATTAATTTTTTAATATAAATGCCCATAGCCACTATTAAATATATGAAATGAGAAATCTGCTTGGCTCTTGTTTCATGTAAATGAAACATACTGCATAATGCACAAGATTCCCACCCCTACTTACTTTTCTTGAGCTCTTAAAGATTTGAGAACTAGTGGCACAGAATTTGGTAGATTGTTTTTTGAATACCCTGATTTAAGAGTACCCGTTCTCTAATGTTTTACAGGATATGAAGAAATATTTTTTATAAAATATTGAATAAGACCATTACATTGTTATTTCATGAGAAAAGAAAAACCTATATTTTAATCTTTTATTCATTTGTGTGTCACATAAGGCTGAGGATAACCATGGCTTAATTGGATGAGGGCACCCAGGTTTCTTTGGCAATTACCAGAACTGAAATTATCAGTCAAAGGAACAGGTTTCTCTCAGGTCAGGTTAGTAAGATTTTTTACACAGGAGAGCACCAGCAGGAAATTTGTTATATTCAGTTTATGGATGATGAATAGAATCAAATAACATGTATGAACTTGTCCAAGATTTTTTTTTTTTTTTTTGCTTTTAGCTTTGCTTAAATATTGTGGATTTCTTTCTTTCTTTCTTTCTTTCTTTCTTTCTTTCTTTCTTTCTTTCTTTCTTTCTTTCTTTCTTTCTTTCTTTCTTCCTTCCTTCCTTCCTTCCTTCCTTCCTTCCTTCCTTCCTTCCTTCCTTTCTTTCTTTCTTTCTTTCTTTCTTTCTTAAACTGTGCTAAAGTTTGAGAATTTGTGCTTCTACTGAAAATGATTGCAAATATAGTACTGATCATTCAGCAATCATGACTGAATTGAGAGCTTCAGAAAGGGATTTTGGGGAACAAATGTAAATATTTGTTTTAACTTCTATTCTGTACCACCAGTGAACTTTTGTTTACTTCAAACGATCAGAATAGAGCTGGAAGGAACCTTGGAGGTCTTTTAGTCCAATCTGCTGGTCATGTAGGAGACCCTATATCATTTCAGACAACTGACTATACAGAGATTATACAGTCTCTTCTTAAAAACCTCCTGTGATGAAGCACCCACAACTTCTGACAGCAAGCTTTTCCATTGGTTAATTGTCCTCACTATTAAGAAGTTTCCCCTTAATTCCAAGTTGCTTCTCTCCTTGATTAGTTTTCAACTATTCTTTCTTTTCCTGCCCTCTGGTGCTTTGGAAATAAGTTGACACCACTCCTCTTTATGGCAATCTCTCAAATACTGGAATACTGCTTGTTGTGTCCTGAGCCCGCAAAGGCAGGCTCGGGACGTTGCAATGGTCCCGGGCAGTTGCAAGCTGCCCGGGACCAGACTGAGTGGTGCCGGCTTCACGCGCATGCGCGAGGCACGAAGGCATGCCAGTTTGTTACCTTTTTGCCCGGGGATTCTATTAAAGGAGACAGAGAGGCCTGCGAGCCTCAGAGCTGTGTCGGAGAGAGAACTACTGAGAATAAAGGGCTGTTGGAATTACAAAATGTGTTCTCTTCATTCGCCGTTGACTCGAGGACACAACACTGGTGACGAAGGTGGGATAGCTTACAAAAACAAAGAAGAAGAATTGTAAGCTTACCCCAAGAGTCCTGGAGAGAGGAAGATGGTGTTAAACTCAGCACCTGGCCTGCCAGTACAGCATCGTTGGAGGTAAGCTGGCTGATAGACCCCTTCCTAGAGTAAGAAGCAAGAATGGTGAAGATAGGGAGACTGTCTGAATTTGACGTTACTCACCCAGAAAGATGGGAGTCTTATGTTGCTAGAGTAGAAAATTACTTTAGAGTAAATCAAGTAAGAGAAGATGGCTTGAAGGCCGCTACTTTGCTGTGTGTCTGTGGTCAAAATGCATTTGAAATTGCAGAAAATTTGGCAGCCCCTGCTCCTCTTGAATCTGTCACTTACACAGATTTAAAGAAGTTATTGAAGGAACATTTTCAGCCCAAGTTGTCTGTTATTGCGTGGAGACACATGTTTGAACAGAGGGATCAAAGAGCTGGTGAATCAGCTAAAGAATACATTGCAGCCTTGAGAAGAGCAGCTAAGCCTTGTGACTTTAAAGATTTAGAAGAAAGGCTGAGAGACCGATTTGTATGCAGGCTTAGGAACAGAGACTTGCAACAGAGATTCTTTGCAAAAGAGGACATTTCCTTCCAAGATGCCTTGAGAGAGGTCACTGCAGAAGAGGCAGCAGGTGGGGCAGTCACGAATATGAGGCCTATCAGGAACAACCCAGAAGCAGTCTCCATGCACCATGAGGGAGTCCAGGAGAGCTCGGAGGAAGATCCTGAAGATGAGGTGGATCATCTCTACCCATCCAGAGAAAGGAAGCAGAAGGAAGGCAAAGAAAAGTCTTCAGCTGTACCCAAGTGCTTCGGGTGTGTAGGTTGCACCAAGAGGACCGACTGCAGGTTCCGTTCTGCAATCTGTAGAGCATGTGGCAAACAAGGCCACATAGCAGCTGTGTGTCTGGGCTGTCAGAAGGTACAACCCCAAGAAGAATTGCGCCTGAAAGGTACCAGGGTCCCCAGCCAAAACAGGGTGGGTTTCTGTGCATCACGTAGCAGCATTTATAGGACAGGCACACACAGGCCACTTAAAAAGAAACTGTCACTTAAGGTGAAGTTGCAAGGAGTTCCACTGGTTATGGAACTGGACACTGGGTCTGCCCTTTCAATCATTTCTATCCACACTTTCAGAAAGATTTGCTCTAGCAGCGGGTTCCAGGCCAAGCTTAGGCCATCCAATATAGTCTTAACAGACTTCCAAAATTCCAAGGTGTGTGTTAAGGGAAGACCACCCTTAAAGTACAATATAAGGATTTTGAAGGTCCATTAGATGTATTGGTAGTTGGGGGTGAACAAACGAGTCTCATTGGACTCAATTGCTTTGAGGTCTTGGGAATACAAGTTACAGGGCTACACAATTTGCAAACGTTAGGTCTACAAGAAGTCTGCAAAGAATTTGCAGATGTCTTCAGCCCCCAGCTGGGAGCCTACAAAGGCCCCCCAGTTTTTTTGAAACTGGACCCCATGTCACTCCCATTAGGGTGAAAGCAAGGAGAGTATCCTTTGCTTTGAAAGGGAAAATTGATGCTGAATTGGACAAATTGATCCAGCAAGGTGTTTTAGAACCTGTTGACTCAAGCCCATGGGAAACCCCCATAGTTACGCCTCTCAAGGCTAATGGGGACATTCGCATCTGTGCAGACTACAAATGCACACTAAATAAGGCATTGCAACAGCATTCATATCCTGTACCTGTAGTCAGCCATATTTTGGCCTCTCTCAAAGGGGGTTGTGTTTTTGCAAAGCTAGATTTAGCACAGGCTTATCAACAGTTACCTGTTGATGAAGCTGCTGCTGAAGTACAGACTATTGTAACTCATAGGGGGGCATTCAAAGTCAAAAGACTACAATTTGGAGTAAATGTAGCTCCTGGAATCTTCCAAAGCGTAATGGAAAACACCCTGAGAGGTATACCAGGGGTTTGCCCCTATTTTGATGATGTCCTTATTGCAGGAGAATTCACTCAGAACTTAGTTGAAAGATTGAGGGCTGTTCTGCTGCGTTTCAGAAAAACAGATCTCAAATTTTAAAAAGACAAATGCAAAATTGGAGTGTCTTCTACAGATTTCCTGGGATTCAGAATAGATGTCTGCTGAGTCCAAATTAAAGGCTATACTGTGAGCTCCTAGGCCTAAGTCTAAAGCTGAGTTACAAGCTTTTCTGGGCCTCTTGAATTTTTACAATGCATTCATACCTAACAAAGCAGAGCCACTTCATAGACTCCTAGACAAGCAGGCAGTGTGGCAGTGGTCACAAGCACATGAAAAAAGTTTCAATGAGGTCAAGGCCTTACTTACATCAAATGATGTGCTTGCACATTTTAATGAAACTCTTCCTGTGTGCATCGCTTGTTATGCTTCCCCTTATTTATTTATTTATTTATTTTCAGTATTTATATGGGGTGGGAGCTATACTTAGCCACTTAAGAGCTGATGGAACTCAGGTTCCTGTTGCATATTACTCCAGAACCTTGTCCTCTGCTGAGCAAAACTATGCCCAGATAGATAGAGAAGCCTTGGCCATTGTTGCTGGAATTAAAAAATTCCATGATTTTCTATATGGCAGACACTTCACGGTCTATACTGACCATAAGCCTCTGTTGGGGTTGTTTACTACAAACAAACAAACCCCCCATATCATCTCCCCTAGAATGCTGAGATGGTCCATCTTTCTGTCAGCCTATGACTTTTCATTGGTTCACTAACCTGGCAAGGAAATGGGCCACGCTGATGGCCTAAGTAGATTATCTTTACAAATGGTAGAGGCTGACTCTGCTCCTGCCATCAACATTCTTTCCATTCAGGCATTGCCTGAGTCTCCCTTAAATGCCAGGGATGTGGCTGCTGAATCAGCTACGGATCTCACACTCACTCGTGTGTTGTCATGGCTTTTGTCTGGATGGCCTGAAAGTTGTCCAGGTACTGAGTTCCAGAGTTTCTGGCTCAAGAAGCATGAGTTATCCACTTTCCAGGGTTGTCTGTTGTGGGGCAGCAGAGTTGTTATTCCTACCGCAATGAGACCTAGGGTCTTAGCTTCCCTTCATGAAGGTCATCCTGGCATTGTCAGGATGAAGGTGCTTGCGCGTAGCCATTTATGGTGGCCAGGTTTATTTATTTATTTATTTATTTTATTTTCAGTATTTATATGCCGCCCAATCCCAAAGGACTCAGGGCGGCGTACAAAGTTAAAACAATGATAAAACAATAAAATAAAGCAGTCATACCGCGAGTCCGATCATATCCCGGCCCCCCGGGGACATCAGCCCCAGGCCTGCTGGAACAGGAGGGTTTTAACGGCCTTCTTAAAGGCCGGCAGGGTGGGAGTAGTTCGAACCTCGGGGGGAAGCTGATTCCACCAGGTCGGAGCCACCACAGAAAAGGCCCTTCCCCGAGGGCCCGCCGGCCAACATTGTCTGGCCGACGGGACCTGAAGGAGGCCCAATCTATGGGACCTCACCGGTCTCTGGGAGCTATGCAGCAGAATGCGGTCCTGTAAGTAACCTGGCCCTATGCCATGAAGGGCTTTAAAGGTGATAACCAACACCTTGAATTGCGTCCGGAGACCCACAGGAAGCCAGTGCAGCTCGCGGAGGATAGGTGACACGTGGGCGTACCTTGGCGCGCCCACAATCGCTCTCGCGGCTGCGTTCTGAACCAACTGCAGCCTCCGAACGCTCTTCAAGGGTAGCCCCATGTAAAGCGCATTACAGTAATCCAGTCTTGAGGTGACAAGGGCATGAGTGACTGTGAGTAAAGCCTCCCGGTCCAAATAAGGCCGCAACTGGTGAACTAGGCGAACCTGTGCAAAGGTCCCCCTGGCCATAGCCGATAGATGTTGTTCCAGATTTAGCTGTGAGTCCAGGAGGACACCCAAGTTGCGTGCCTGCACTGAAGGAGGTAAATTTGCCCCCCCCAGGACTAAAGATGGACCATCCAGTTGGCCTTTGGGAGGCAAGACCCAGAGCCACTCGGCTTAGACAGGGAAATAGAGGCCCAAGTGCATGGATGCCACTTGTGTCAGCGCTCATGCCCTGAAATGCCTCAGGCTCCTGTGCATAGATGGGAGAAGACACAGTCACCTTGGTCAAGGGTGCATGTAGATTACGCTGGGCCCTTTCAGGGACAATTCTTCTTGGTCCTTGTTGACAGCCATTCAAAGTGGCTTGAGGTTGTTCCTGTCTCTTCCACCACTGCTGCCAAGACATTCAAGTACTGAGAGGGATTTTTGCTGCACATGGCCTCCCCGATGTTCTAGTTTCTGACAATGGTCCTCAATTCACTTCTTTCAAGTTTCAGGTTTTCTTGCAGGCCAACATGATTCGTCATGCAACTTCTGCACTGTTCCACCCTTCCACCAACGGTATGCTGAGTGGATGGTTCGCATCACCAAGGATGCTTTAAAGAAACTGACCTACGGGGACTGGCACCACAGGTTGGCAGACTTTCTTCTTGCTTACTGCACCACACCTTTCACTTCCACTGGGAAGAGCCCAGCTGAACTCTGCTGGGGGCGCAAACTGATCACCAAACTTGACAGGTTGCATCCGGACAGACTGCCTCCTAGGGTCACCCAACCCAGGGCACCATGGTATCTGCAAGTGGGTGGCCCTGTATGGACCCAGAACTATGGGCCCGGTCACCTGTGGGTTCCTGCTGTAGTATGCAAGATCACTGGTCCATTGTCCTACGAGGTTTCTTTGGACGACGGTCGTGTCCTTCAGCGGCAAATTGATCAGCTGCGTACGAGACTGGACTTACCCTCTGCTACTCCTGGGCTTTCTCCAGGGGGAGAGGGGGACCACTGTGGGCAAAGGGAAGGGTGTTGGCAGCAGCCGAGGCCAAACGGAGAGGCCAAAGAAGGCCTGTTCCAAGGTTCCGCAAGTGTTCCTAACAGGAATTCAGGGGAACAAGAAATAATACAGGCACCAGTGCCTACTCAGCCAGGAAGTCACCCAGGGGGCATACTCATCATTCACAACCACAATTCAGCACTCCATTCAGGGAGAATAACCGGAAGCATCCAAACAACCCAAACAATGCAAGAGAACTGGCACACAAACAACTAGCTGGCCCAGTACTGCTACTGCTTCCAAAAGGAAGTCTTCACACAGGGAGGTAGTCAGAGAGGCAAATCCTGATTCTGGCACCTCTGGCATAGAATGGGGGGCAAGAGAGTATTGGGGCACTGTAGAAACCTCAGACAATCCCATTACGGGGCTTGGGAGTGAATGGATGCGTTCCCTTGATAGGTCCATTGTGGACTTGGAGAGTTCTACAGAAATGCCAAATACTGGCGGGCACGTAGAGGGGCCCGAGAGCCTACAGTTAGGCAGGTCAACCAGTTTCAGTGGGGAGCAAAGTCCTGATCTGACAAACCCGGTGGGCAAGCAAGCAGACCAGGCAACAGGACACAGTTCATGGGGACCACCAGGGTTTACAAGGGGAGGCAACTCCACTCCAACCTCTGCACAAGAGGAATTAGGGGGTTCTCAGAACCTGAGGAGGTCACAGAGAGTAAAAAGATCTCCCAAGTACCTTGAAGATTTTGTAACCTTGCTGTCAAAGCAAGGAAGGTGAGAGGGTGCCTGCTGTTGTGGGGGAACTTGAAAGTGCGAGTGTTGGGCACTTAATTCCAAAACAATAGTCTGGTACCATGCTGTAGTGTGGCTAGTGAGTAGCTGCAACAGATGTGCAGGTTCCTTGGGTTGGCACACCACGCTCGTGTTGAGGTCGCGTATAACTACCTATATAGTTAATAAGTCTCATCCGGGGGGGAAGGGGTGTTGTGTCCTGAGCCTGCAAAGGCAGGCTTGGGACATTGCAATGGTCCCGGGCAGTTGCAAGCTGCCTGGGACCAGACTGAGTGGCGCAAGGCGTGAAAGTGCGCCAGTTTGTTACCTTTTTGCCTGGGGATTCTATTAAAGGAGACAGAGAGGCCTGTGAGCCTCATAGCTGTGTCGGAGAGAGAACTACTGAGAATAAAGGGCTGTTGGAATTACAGAATGTGTTCTCTTCATTTGCCGTTGACTCGAGGACTCAACACTGCTATCATGTCCCCCTAGTCTTTTCATCTTGTGTAGAACAACACTCTTTATTGTACTTCAGCCAAAACTCCAACAACAAACAGAGACACGCAGGCCTCCTTTTATATGCCCAACGCAGCATACGAGGAGACAGGATGTGTGGAGTCTGTTTGGTAGTAGTAAATAACCCCAGCAGTGGCTTATGGTCAGTGTAGACTGTGAAGTGATGGCCATAAATGAAATCATGGAACTTCTTAATGCCAGCCACAATGGCCAGCGCTTCTCTATCAATCTGAGTGTAATTACGCTCAGCAGAAGACAGAGTTCTAGAATAATAACCCACAGGCACCTGTGTCCCATCAACCATCAGATGGCTAAGAACTGTCCCTACTCCATACAGAGAAGCATCACAGGCAATGCAAACAGGTAGTTGCTCACTGAAGTGAACTAACACAGCATTAGAAGTAAGCAAGGCCTTAACCTCATTGAAACTTTTTTCATGGACCTTGGTCCACTGCCAACAGGCTTGTTTGTCTAAGAGCCTATGCAAGGGTTCAGCTATTACAGCTTTATTTGGCAGAAATGCATGGTAAAAACTCAGAAGGCCCCAAAAGGCTTGAAGTTCACCCTTAGACTTAGGGCTTGGAGCCTGCTGAATGGCCTTTAATTTAGCATCCAAAGGGTGAATGCCTTGAGCATCTATCCTGAATCCCAAAAAATCAGTAGAATTGACTCCTATCTTACACTTGTCCTTTTTAAACTTAAGGCCTGCTCTCCTAAAACGAAGCAAGACTGCCCTTAATCTTTCTGCCAATGTTTTAGATGAGTCCCTTGCAATGAGGACATCATCAAAATATGGACAGACTCCAGGGATACCCCTCAATGTGTTTTCCATGTCACTTTGGAATACACCAGGGGCTACGTTCACCCCAAATTGCAATCTCTTTACTTTAAAAGCTCCTCTATGGGTCACAATCGTTTGAGCTTCAGCAGCTGCCTCATCAACAGGCAACTGTTGATAAGCCTGTGCCAGGTCAAGTTTTGCAAAAATGTGCCCCCCTTTTAGGGAAGCCAGAATGTGACTTACTACAGGTACTGGATAGGCGTGTTGCTGTAGTGGCTTGTTTAGTGTGCACTTGTAATCTGCACAAATACGTATGTCCCCATTTGCCTTAAGAGGCGTTACTATGGGAGTTTCCCAAGGGCTGGAATCTACAGGTTCCAAGATGCCCTGCTGGAGCAATTTGTCCAGTTCAGCATCAATCTTGCCTTTGAGGGCAAAAGGTACCCTCCTGGGCTTACACTAATGGATGTTATGGAAGGATCTAAGCATAATGAAACTGGAGGCCCCTTATAGGATCCAAACTCAGAACTAAACACATCTACAAATTCTTTGCAGACTTCTGCAAGGCTTAGCGTTTGCAAATGGTGAAGCCCCGTGACTTGGATTCCCAGAGCCTCAAACCAATCAAGTCCAATGAAACTCATGCATTCACCCCCAACAACCAACACATCTAAAGGACCCTCAAAATTCCTGTACCGCACCTTAAGAGTGGCCTCCCCCTTAACACACACCTTAGAATTCTGAAAGTCTGTGAGAATCACATTGGATGGCCTGAGTTTAACTCAAAGGCCACAACTGCTGCAAATCTTCCTGAATGTGTTGAGGGAAATTATGGAAAGAGCGGACCCAGTGTCCAATTCCATGGATAAAGGAACCCCCTGCAACCTTACTTTAAGGGACAGTTTCTTCTTTAGGGGTTTATGTGTGCCTGTCCTTAGGACACTTCTACGTGTTGTGCAGAAACCCACCCTGTTTTGGCTGGGGACTCTGGTACCTTTCAGATGCAATTCTTCCCTAGGTTGTACCTTCTAATGGCCCAAATAGACAGATGCGATGTGACCTTGCCTACCGCATGCTCTGCAAATGGCGGAACAGAACCGGCAATCAGCTCATTTGTGGCGTCCTCTGCAACCAAAGCATTGCAGGGCTGTTGAAACCTTTTCTGCTCGCTCCTTGTGTCTTCTTCCAGATGCCTGGTAAAGCTTGTCCACCTCATCTTCAGGAACTTCCGACTCTTGTCGCACATTCTCCTGGTGGACGGCGGTGATCTCCGGAGAGCTTCTGTTGGGCCGTATGTTCTTGACTGCCCCTCCTGCTGTTTCCTCTGCTGTAACTTCTCGTAGAGCATCTTGGAAAGAGACATCTTCCTTAGTGAAGATCTTTTGCTGTAAGTCTCTATTCCTTAACCCGCATACAAAATGGTCATGCAGCCTTTCTTCTAAGTCTTTAAACTCACACGGTCTGGCTGCTCATCTCAAGGCTGCAATAAATTCTTTAGAAGATTCTCCTGCCTTCTGATCCCTTTGTTTAAACATGTATCTCCATGCAATGACGGACAACTTGGGCTGGAAGTGCTCTTTTAGAAACTTTTTCAAATCTGTGTACATTACATTTCCAGAGAGGCAGGGGCCACTAGATTTTCAGCAATCTCAAAAGTATCTTGACCGCACATGCACAACAATGTGGCAGCCTTAAGCCCCTCTTCACAAATTTGGTTGACTGTGAAGTAGTTCTCCACCCTCTCAACATATGACTCCCATCTTTCCTGGTGTGAGATGTCGAATTCGGACAAGTGGCCAATCTTTGCCATAGTGTCTGGTGCTTCACCACTCGCTTCTTCAGGGAAAGGGTCTTTTAGCCAAACTCACCCTCCAGCGATGCTGTACTGGCAGGATGGCTGCTGCTGTTAACGCTGTTTTCTCTCTGCAGGACTTCTTTTGGGTGAGTCTTATAGCTTCCTGTTGTTTACCAGTTGAAGCATCCCACCTTCATCGCCAGTGTTAAGTCTTTGAAACGAAGGTGAAGGAATAGGACATATCTCGTGTAGAACAACACTCTTTATTGTACTTCAGCCAAAACTCCAACAACAGAGGCACGCAGGCCTCCTTTTATATGCCCAGATCCTCAGACAACATAGTTACATAATAAGGCCCTTTTCACACCTTGCACATGCGCACAAAGCCGGCGCCACTCAGCCACTCACATTTTGCAAGCCCGGGACCCTTGCAACATCCCGAGCCTGCATCTGCAGGCTCAGGACACAACAGTGGGCATGGAATGTTAGAAGTACATCAGATGGTTGAGGAAGAAAAAATGGCTTTGGAAGAATATCTGAAAGATAATGAAGAAGATGCACTGAACTTAGTACACCAGGAAGACTTACTGTCTACTGGAGAGACCAAACTGGCCTACAAGAAAGACCAAATGAAAAACAGAATGGAGGCATGGGAAGACAAAGGCCAGTATATTAAAAAAAAAGCCAGTACATTAAAAAAAATAGCAGGGAAAGCAGATAACAACAAGACCTGGCAATGGTCAAGAGCAGGAAAGTTGAAGAAAAGATCCAGGGACTAATTCTGGCTACACAAGACCAAGCCTTAAGGACAAATGCATACAAAGCCAGAATTGAGAAGATAGCAACAGACTGTAAGTGCTGCCTATGCAAAGAAGCTGTAGAAATGGTGGACCACCTGGTAAGATGCTGCAAGAAGATCATACAGACTGACTACAAACAATGGAATGACAAAGCAGCAATGGTGCATTGGAAGATCTGCAAAAATATCATTTGCCTGAAAGCAAGAACTAGTAGGACCATAAAATAGAGAATGAAATAGAAAATGATAAAATTAAACTGCTCTGGGACTTCAGAATTTAAACAGATAAGCACCTGCAACATAACACCCTGGACTTAATAATTGTCGATAAGAAAAACAAAAAAGTCTGGATAGTGGATGTGGCAGTGCCTGGAGACAACAGAATAGAAGGGAAAGAACTGGAGAAGATAACAAAATATGAAGACCTACAAATAGAAATAGAACAACTGTGGCAAAGGTAAGCAAAGGTAGTATCAATAGTAATAGGCACCTTAGGTGCAATCCAAAAAAAACTGGAGCACCACTTGAACACCATCGGCATTGACAAATTCACAATCAGTCAATTACAAAAGGTGGCTTTACTGGGAACAGCTTACATTCTGTGACCATATCTGTAACACCATCAAGCATCCACATCTGCTTATTCCAGATCCTTGGAAAGGACTCAATAGGTAGACAAAAATGCCAAATCCTGTCTGAACATCTATCTGACTGTGTGATGAACCAATAAATAATAATAATAATAACAACAGGTAAAGATGCTGTGGAACTTTCTGATCCAAACTGACATATATCTAGTCCACAAAAACGCCTGACATCATTATTCTGGAAAAGAAAAAAAATCTGGTTCATTGATATTGCAATACCAGGTGATGCATGAATTGAGGAGAAACAGCTAGAAAAAAGTAACAAAATATTGTGATTTTCAAATTGAAGTTGAGTGACTATGGAGAAAGAAATCAATGGTTGTATCAATAATAATCAGAGCCTTTGGATCAATACCCAAAGGGCTGCCTAGATACATGGAAATTTTGAACTTATCAGACCTGAATATCTTGACTTTGAAAAAAAACCCCACCTTATAGCATCTATATACTCAGATGCTACCTTAACGTCCTTAGGTCTTGGTTTGGACTTGAACTGATTTTACCAGTCCAAGACTGAATCAAATTGAAGGTTAACAACAACAATAATTTGCACTTTCAATGGTGCCACTAACAAGCATTTTGAACAAGACAAACTGTGACTATGAATTGGCTAAAAAAGGGTTGAAAATTTCCTACTGCTGAATGAGGTGAACAAGGGAAACATCTTGAAAGCAACAAGTTTGAAAGCAGAATATAGAAAGAAAACAATTGAGTATTGGGTTTTTAACTGGAAAAAGAAGCCTATGCACAGTCAATACCTGAAGGATGTTGAAGGAAAGGTAGATACAAAGCTAACATGGAGTTGTTGAGATCAGGAGTGCTGAAGAAAGAAACTGAAAGCTTCATTTTGGCTGCCCAATAACAAGCCTTGCAGACCAATTCCATGAAAGCAAAAATTGTACATGACAGCAACAACAGCAAATGTCATTTATTGCAACGAGAAAGATGAAACAGTGGAGAACCTTATCAGTGGCTGCAGCAAAATCTCACATACTGATTATCTATAAAATCATGATCAAGTTGCCAAAATTATACATTGGAAGCTTTGCCAGAAATTTGGGTTCGAATGCAGCAAAAATTCCTGGGAACACCAAATTCAAGTTCTTGAAAATGAGCAAGTCAAGATCCTGTGGCACCTTCAGATCCAACAGATAGATTTGTGGTCCACAACCCCCTGACATCACTATTGTGGAAAAGAAAAGTCTGGTTCATTGATATTGTAATACCAAGTGATGCACAAATTGAAGAAAAACAGCTAGAAAAATAGCAAATCACCATCCTACTCAGAACTGCCTATATACTCAGATGCTGCCTTAACAGCTCTTAGGTTGTTGGCTAGGACTTGCACTGTTAGGTTTTTACCAGGCCCAGACTGTGAATCAAATTGAAGATTAAATCTTTAATAATAATATAGTAACTGGAGAAGGTAATAAAATACAAGGGCCTCAAATAGAAATAGAACCACTATGGCAAAAGCAAGCAAAGGTAGTCCCAATAGTAATAGGCACCTTGAATGCAATCCCAAAACAACTGGAACACCACTTGAACACCATTGGCACTGACAAATCCATCATCAGTCAATTGCGAAAGGTGGTTTTACTTGGAGCAGCTTATACCTGCAATAATGTCTGTAACACCATCAAATATATACATCTGCCTATCCCAGATCCTTGGAAAGGACTCAATAGGTAGCCAAAAATGCCAAATCCAGTCTTGTGGACTTTACTAATGAAAAGAAAGACTACAAGAAAATGGGGAATGGATCTTGTTATTACCACATTCTTCAAAAATAATGAAAGAAAAAAAATGAAAGACTTTTAAAAAAATAATAATTGAAAATAACACAGTTGCCCCATCCACTTTTGGAGCGTGATACTAAGCATGTCACACAAAGCTCTTGAGCTGACAGAAGCTGTGTATCCATAATGTAAATAGCACTTTAGGTACTGAATGGTGTTGACATGATAATTCATGATAAAATAAAGCTTAATTTGTATTTTAGTATATTCTATAGGCCACACTGAGTAAGGCACTGGATTATTGTCCAGAATAATATATGCAACCCAATGACTGTTTTTCTAAGGGACCAATTATGTCATAGAAGCATCTAAGCTCACTGTTATCTTCAAAGATATATGGGAGAATTTTATATCATAATCTATATGTGAATATTAGAAGAAATAAATTTAGGGACTATTTTAGAAGTAATTTTTTACTTTGGAAATAGATTTTATCATTTCTCCTGTTTGTCTCTTACTGCCTTAGTACAGAAGTCTATTTCCTTTCTTCTTGGATAAAAAGCTGATATTTGTATATACTGGGGAGTTGAAATAATGATTATGTATTATTTATATATGTGAAATAGTATTACATGCAAATTTGTGTAAAATAAAGGAGGATAGGGAATAGAAAGCAATTCATTTTATGAGAGCTGGTCCAAATAACAGGATGGGACTAATATGTATGCAAAATGTTTCCTTAAGAAAAGTGGCAGTAAAGGGAAAGAAAACAGTAAAAATGAACTATTATATAATATCTTTATTTTCAGGGCAGATATTAAATTTTATTATAACCCATATGCTGTAGAAATTGAATAAGTAAATAAATAAATAAATAAATAAATGCAATGGTCCAAGCATGACTTCCTTTTATTTTGTTATTTAACACACTCTGATGATTTATTTCCACATGTGCACCAGTAATTCATAAATATATGATTAGTTCATTAAAATAAGCCTGTCGAATTTTGATTATTATATTGTTACATAGCTATAATTATGTTTATTTCCTAAACAGTTTTATTCATGTAAGTATTAATTCTGTTATTTGCATCCACATGTCCTTGGTTTTGAGTTACAAGATATACACCTTCTCCAGTTTTCATTGTCCTTCAATCACTCATTTTCCCATATATTTCTTTTTAAAAAGTTTACACTCTTTATTAAAATATAATAAATAGATTAGTTAATTGTTAATCTGTTAATATTTTTAAAATTGATTTTTTTATATTGTTTCTTTGTAATTTGCATAAGGTGCTATATTTAATTAAAAGTTTCAGAGCATCTATATAGAACAACAGAGTTTAACTTCTTAGAAGAAGCATAATGTCTGGATTCTTGACCCAGTTAGATCTTGGTGTTGGGCAGAGAGCATAAAGGGTGTACTTGATGAATGAGAAGATAACATGGATGGTAATATAATTCTATTCCAGGCCTATCATTTCAATATATCTAATGGGTTGTAATTACCGATTTTCCAAAATTTTATTATAATTTGAATATTTTATGGCAAAAGACACTTATTGTGAAATTTTGCAAATATCACAATACTGATTTATTAATCCATAGAAAAAATTGGGCAATATGACTGACCATTAGTACAAACAATAAAATAGGTAAAATTTCAAAAACTTACAGATTTGGAGAACTAAACATACCTTTATTTGATTTTTAATTGCGTAAAGCACTATCATAGTATTTTACAAGTCATCATGTTTTTATTATTAAACTTTTCTGAATTTAGGTAGGCTTTTAAAGCAAACATTTAAATGAATAATAAATGTGTATTTTTTATAAGATGATGATAATTGATGGAAATGTGGTCATAAACCTGAAAATGGTTTCACATTACAACATGGTTACAATGTTGTTGTGGCAATTTGGAAATAATTGGGTGATACAATTAATAGCACAGTCAATCACATATCTAATCAGAGATAGGCATGACTAAGCTTAAGTAGTGTTACTTGCAGCATAAAGAAAATTGTAGTTATGATATATTGTTGAGTCCTTTGAATATATTATTTGGTTATTTGATTGACAACAAATGTGAAACATGAGAATTAGAATTAGCATTTAAATAAGAACCAAAGAGCTTGATTTAAAATATGCAATATATTTTTCTTAACAAAATGGAATGTTGGTACCAAGTACAGAAAGAAAACAGAATGTTAGGTATTGTTGAATAAAATTATTGCTGTATTAAAATTTATGTGGATCTAATACAAATATAAATGTTTGTTTGTTTATATCCCATTTTTCTTATTTTTATAAATAACTCAAGGTGGTGAACATACCTAATGCTCTTTCTTCCTTCACCTATTTTCTCCACAATAACAATCTTGTGAGGTGGTTAGGGCTGAGAAAGAGTGACTGACTCCAGGTCACCCAGCTGACTTTCATGGCTAAGGTGAGATTTGAACTTCTGGTCTTATATGATGAAAGTAAATGAGGTATGTTTGCATGTAGGTATATGTGTGTGTCTTAATTTGCATGTCATATAATATAATGTTTTGTTTATATTTGTTTATGATGTAAAAAGAAACACCCAAAAGCAGTACAGTGATATTGAAGAGTTAAACCTTTGTACCACATTATTAGAAAAAGGCTATATCCAAATGACCCAATCTTCTCTGCAAGGAATATTTTGAAAATGTTGGATTTCATGTTGTAAGATGTTTGTGGGCTTGTGGAACCACATGATTTGGTCATTTTCTTCCCATTTCTTTTTTGGTCCCATATAACTTTGAGAGAATCATGGTAAATGTGATACTGAATCAGACTATAATTTGACATTTTGTGAAAAAGTCTGACTTTATCAAGTCTGGAATTAGGCAAAGAGAATTATCTGATACTGTAAATAGAAAGAAATTTACACTTCTGATTTTGAATGGCAAGTTGAAGAGAATTATTTGTATTCAAAAAAGAAAAGATGAAAATATATATTTCTAGGCAGTTTATAATAACATGTGAGGTTGTAAAAGGTTGAGATAGTTTTATATTAATATTTTATGGATTTTTCCTATGTTTTAGTTATAATCACAACTGTGTTTTTATTGTACAATGTTGCAAAGTTATGTTTTTTCCTGTTATAAGTTGTCCAATCTAAAAAAAAAATTAAGAGGAATCACCATAATGCTGCTGCATCAGTTATTTTCTAAGATGAACATAATTGGTAATGTAGAGGGCAGCCTGTTTCCATTTTTATCACTTTTACTATAGCCTTAAGGAATTCAACAAGATTATAAAACTACATAAATTAGGTGAAAGCAGGCAAGTTTTGCATTCATTTTAAAATATTTATAAAAAGGGCCAGCTAAAACCACAATATTGTAGTTCCTGATCAAGTAAAAGGTAAAGCACATATGAAATCCTCTATAAGATAGCCTAACAAATATGCATAGTTGAGCAGGAGATCCTTGTCTCATCTTCTCATTATTCATAGCTATATGTTTGAAATACTGAGAGTTGATCTACACATCTTAAAATTGCTAAAGTTGAGAAACTTTTTCTTAGATCTTACATAGGTCCCAAGTTAATTTTGTTTTCCAGAGCAAATTCACCTCTGTTAAGGTCATGTAATATTGCATAAATTGTTTTGAAATATTTTAGATATCCTCAGGAATGAAAATACATTATAAATATAAATGTTTTATTATTCTGTTAATTTCTTGGGATTTTAAGAACATATTATCTTGTATAGCAGAAGAAGTGGATAATTATGTTGCATTTTTGTCCTGTGCATTTACTTTGGCCTTATAAGTGTCAGTTATAGCTTCTATGATATAGCTTCCATTTACTCAGACCTCCATAGCTGGGATTAACTGGTCCCCTCTCAGTTATAAACAGCAGACATCACTGAGACTACATATACAACAAACCACATTACTTTTCATTGATACAATAATGCTTTCCCAAGAGAAGCTATGGAACAAATTATTATGTGGAATCATAAAAAGTTGATATATACCCTTGTTCCAACTAGTGTTCATTAAAATATCTACATGTTAGCACTATAATGTTTAGTCATTCAGACTTTATTTATGTCAGTGCATAAGAATTTATGAATTGGATTTAAGAGAAAGATAAAGTTTATGTCACAATTATTTTTGTTAGGTGTTATTGTAGATTTTGATGTTAAAGAAATTAATTTGATGTTGAATATTATAACAGCTGCAAGATTATTGGTGGGGCAATATTGGAAGAAAGATTCTTTGCCTACTATGGAAGAATGGATACTCAAGGTGTCTAATTTAGCAGAAATGGCAAAAATTTCCGCTTATTTGAAGGACTACTCACAAGAAAGATATATTTTGGTTTGGAGAAGATGGATAGATTATATTCAGAATAAATATGAGACTAAAAAGTATTATCTAGCTTATGAGTAAATTTTAGATTATTATTAATAGTTTAATATGGTAGAACTTATACTAGTCTGAGTTTTATGGTTTAATTATATTATTATTTTCGTATTTAATTTGTTAATATTTATTTTGAAAAGGAGTTAAAGTATGTTATGGATTTGATTGTTTGTACAGTTGGGTAATGTTAGTTAGATTATGATTGTTTATTTGTAACCCTGTAATCAGCTCTGGGAAGTGGGGGAGGGGTGAGGGGTGAAAGGGATTTGGGATATATATTGTATAAAATCTTTAAAACTTTTAATAATAATAATAAAAAAGAATTTATGAATTGGAATAGCCATAGCTACAAACCAGCCAATGAGAACTGTTTTAGATTAAGACACAGTATTGGGTGTGTGAGGCACGTGATCTAGCCTAGGTCTGGGCGTGCTTTAGTCTTCCCTGTGTTGTTTTTCTGATCTCCTGTGTTAGTTGTTGTTGATGTTCCCCAGAGCTGAATGAACCTGTATGTATCATGTTTATATAATTTTATAGATAAAGTTTTTCTAAACTATGCCTCCTGCTCATTTTGAATGTTTTTTGGGCTTATTTTTGTGCTGGAAAGCTGTAAAACTCTAACAGGTTATGGACCCAGATCCCAGCCAGCCAGCCCTTGCACACAGTTCAGACTGAAGAAAAAGATTGAGGCTCAACACGGAGCTATAATTAAGATGAAGGACTTCCTGAATTAAGAAAAAAAAAAGGCAAAGACTCAGCTGAAGGCTTGCAGGATGGCTGATTTAAAGGAGAGCTCTCTGCCTCGATTAGGACAAAAGAATTATTTTATTTGGGCTGCAAAAATGGAATGCTTCCTGAAGGCTAAGGAACTCTAGGATATTGTGATTAATCCACCCCAGGGGCAATTAGCAGCTGCAGATCAACAGAGGCATGATAAGGCACTGGCTTACATCATTTTAAATATAGAAGATGAACAATTCTTAAATGTAGCTGACTTAAAAACTGCAAAAGAGGTTTGGCTGAAGCTGAGAAGTATGCACATGAGTGTGTCAGCATGCAATATAGTGCAATTATTGAGGCAATTATACAGAGCCTGGCTGCTGCCACAAGAGAACATAGAGGAGTGGGGCTTCCAGTGGTGATGGCTGCAGCGATGGTGGCTTTTTTCAGCCGTCCGCCCTGGGATGTGTCAAAGCCAGCTGAGACAGCGAGCAACAGCTGTCTTGTGGCTTGGAACCTCTCTCTCTGGGCGAAGGGAAGGAGGTGATCTTTCCTCAGATAGTGGTAGAGCTCCCTGAGACCCCAAAGCTTTCTTTTTGGTGGTCGGAAGGTGAGACCTCCCACGGAATCTGAGGTGTCCTCCACATTCCAGGATGCCTTTGCCCTGATTTTTATCCAGGGCAAAGCTAGACGCTGCTTCCACATCTGCGCTTAAAATGAATTTCTGAGTAAAATTTAAAGCAGACAGAGCTGACCAGGAAAGATTAAAATGGTGATTATTTTGAGACTTTAACTCTGGAAAAGAATTTATCTTTTCCTTTTTTTTCAATTAAGAGTGGTGAAAAATGGTGCTGAGATGTTGATTCTTTGAGTGAAAGGACCAGAACTTCTATTTGTATTTATATAAAATGCAAGAATCTTTTTTTTTCTTTTAAGGGGGCTTTTGTCTTTTTTCCTCCCCCCTTTTTTGGTATTTGTTGATTTTATAAGATTTTAGCAGACTTTTTAACAAGTGGTCTTAAAATTAAAATGGCTTCAAAGTGTCTCGGAGCTTCTATTGTTTCTAAAGCCTCGATCTTCCCGGTAATGCAGACAGCTCAGCAAGCTAAGTTTAAGTTGCCACCATCTTCTCCATCGTTACCAGCATCTATACTTAAAGATTTACAAGAGGCCTTGAGAAATAAGGCAAGACAGATTAAAGAAGTGATGGAGGAATTTCTTGAAAATAAAATTAGGGAACAGAGAGAGGATATTGCATCTGCATTTTAAAAGTTTGTTGGTCATATAGATCAACTGGATGATCGTATTGATGATGTTGTGGAAAATTCTGAAAAACTGGAAGATTGAATTGATAAAGTAGAAAATAAGGTGGAAATAATACTGGATGAAATTACAATGTTACAATATGGAGACATGGAATTTGCTTTAAGAATAAGGGGAATGAAGGAAAACACGCAAGAGGATTTGAGACAAGTGGTGGTAAAAGATATAGCTTTCATTTTGGGGGCTGAGCCTGAAGAAATACTGAGAGAGATGGAAAACGTTTTTAGGGTTAATTCAAGGGTTGCGAGGCACAGGAATTTGCCATGAGATGTGGTTATTTATTTTTCTAGAAGATCACTTCGTAATGAAATTTTATAGGCTTTTTATAAGCAGAGATTTCAAATTGCAACTCAAGATGTTATAATTTTAAAAGAAATACCTTCAAAAATTCTTAGAAAAAGAAAGGATTTTGCTTTTTTGGCTGATGAGCTCAAAAAATGACAGGTCCAGTTCAGATGGGAGATACCGGCTGGAATAGCGGTGAATTGTGCGGGGATATATCATAGACTTAACACAATTTCAAAGGCGAAAGATTTTTACACTTCTGTTTTGAAGGTGGGCTCTCCATCATCTTTATGACCTGAGATTACAGAAGAAAAGTCGGAAGGGCAGCCGGTTGAAGGTGCTATGTTATTGGATGTAGGAGACGTACAGGCTGAACCTCTGCAGCAGTCTCTTGTGACAGAAGATTTTTTAAAGAAACCGAGAATGACTCGTGCAGCCTATAGACGTAAAGTAAAAGAACAGCAGAAGGCAGATGTTGGAATAAAGAAAAGGAAATGATGAACTTTTGTAGTAGTTTTTTGAGATAGAAGATGTTTTAAAGGAATAGTGAATGATTTGTGTAGTATGTAGATGTAAAGAAAAAGAATAATAGAAGGTGACAATTTAGTGGAAAAGTTTAAATATTTGGGAGTATATATATTATAAAATTTTTAATTTAAAGTGTATAAAAATAATTATGAGATATTATAGGTAAATGTGTAAAAGAAATTCTAATGATCTCTGTTGATGAGAATTTTAGTGATTAAGATGAATGGTTTATTGAAACTTCTTAAGCAGGAGGTTATTAATAGATTTACTTAGGGGTGGGGAAAAAAGCAAATAGCCAAGTTTATCGAATGTAAGTTTGTTGGTTGGGTTATATTGGAAGGAAAATTTTGTCTTTATTATGGATGAATGGTTGTTTAAAAGAAATATACACCTCAGCGTGGAGAAGATGGATAAATTACATGTAGAGTAAATAGAGTTGATATGGGATTAAAATGTATTATTTAGATTATGAATAATTTTTAGTTTTTTAATTTGGAATTGCTTATATTGTTATTTTTCTTTTTTTCTTTTTGTTTTGTATTCAAGTTAAAGTACATTATCAATTTTGTTATTTGTATAGTTGGATAAGTTTATTTAGAATTTGTTTATTTAATTGTTTGTAACCAGCTCTGGGAAGTGAGGGGGGGAGGGAGGGGGTTATTTTAAAGGGAGATATTGTTAAAAAATTGTATAAAACTTTTCAATAAAAAAAGAGAACATAGAGGAGCATTTATTCCATATGCAAAAACTGTTTGTTGAATTAGAACAGAGAGGAATGCAGATTCCTGAATCTCAGAAGGTGCTGTTGTAGAGGGTTGTAGGGACTGCAGGAATCTAGTAGACAGGTATACTCTGTCCCCAATGTGAAATGGTTTAGGTTCCATTCTCTTTTTATCTGCCTTAGCCTTGTAGGCTGCTCTAGCCTCATCTAAGGACTTTTTGACAACTGGCAGCTGATTCATACATTCCTTAAGGGAAGGAATTGTGGGTTCATTAATTGTAAATTCAGGCATTGGGTTGAACTGTTGTCCTATGGCCACTTGAAAAAGGGTGAACCTGTGCTGGAGTGAACAGCGTATTTATAAGCTACTTCAGCGAAAGGTAGGAGGTCAGTCCAATTGTCTTGCTGGTAGTTGATAAAGCATCTTAGGTACTGTTCCAGAACTGAATTCATTCATTCTGTCCCACCATTTGTTTGAGGATGATGACTAGAACTCAGGCCCTGATCTGTTTTCAGGAAGTCCAAAAATACCCTCCAGAACTTTGAAGTAAATTGGACCCCCATTCCAAAATTATGCGATGTGGAGCTCCATGTAGGTGGTAGATATGGTGGAGGAACAGTTTTGCTGTTGGGATCTTTTGAAATGGACCTGCTTTGAAAACAGATCTGTCACCACCCAAATAACGGTGTTTCCCGCACTTTCTGGCAGCTCTACGATAAAGTCCATAGAAATCTCTTTCCAGGGTGCTGAAGGGTTTCTGACCAGCTGCAGAAGGCCACACATTTTCCCCTGTCTCCATTTTGCTGCTGCACATATAGGGCAGCTAGCCACATAACCCTCAATGTCCTTTTTGATAGAATGCCACCAAAATTGTCTCTTTAACAGGTGTAGGGTCTTCACAAACCCGAAGTGTCCTGCCACCTTTGAGTCGTGGCATGTTTGCATAGTTTTTAGTCTCTGGCTAGCTGGAATGTACAGCTTCCCTCCTACCCATGCTAACCCCTCCCACATGGAGCAGAGGTTTTTATGACTAAGAAACCATTCATCCTTTTCCAGGGCTTGTTTAAAGGACAAGGTGACAGTTTTGTCTAGTGGTGGGGTGCCTTTCAATTAGGCCCTCCTGATTACTGGGGCTAATTGCTGCATTGGGAGTAGAGGCATGACTATTTCAGCCCTTACACTATTGTATTGTGGCAGCCTGGATAGGGCATCTGCCAGAAAGTTTTTTCTTTCTGGTAAATAGTGGAGGGTGAAATTGAAATGCTGGAAGTGTTGGGCCCATCATGCTTTCTTGGGGACAGCTTCCTTGGGGTTTCAATGCTTCTAGGTTTTTGTGATCAGTCCAAACTTGGAAAGAGATTTTGCTCCCTTCTAGAAAATGCCTCCAAGTGAGGAGGGCCCACCTCACTGCGTAGGCTTCCTTTTCCCACACCACCCAGCATTTTTCTGTCTCTGTCAATTTTTTTCATAGTGTATGTGCAGGACTGCAGTTGGCCCTTTTCATTTTCCTGGAGCAGTACCGCACCTACGGCCACATCACTTGAATGACAAACGGTCTCTCTGGGACTGGGTGCATCAGTACTGGTTCTGGGGGAAAAAGTCTTCTCAGCTTTTTGAATGCAGCTTGGCATTCCATAGTCCACTTTAGTTGTTGGCTAGGTTTCAGCTTATCTATTCCCTTGGTTTTTAATAAGTTCATAATGGGGAGTGCAATCTGCACAAAGGATGGAATGAACTGCCTAGAGAAATTGGCAAAGCCCAAGAAGCTTTGCAATTGCTTCCTGGTGCTATTGCCTCCCATTCTAAAATGGCTCGCACTTTCCCTGGGTCCATTTCCACCCCCTCATGAAAGATCCAGTAGTCTAGATCAGAGTTCACCAACCTTTTGGGCCCCAGGGACCAGTTCCATGCAGAGAGGTTTTTCTGTGGACAGAGAGCCCCAACTACTGAGGGTCCCCATCAAACTTAACACCCAGGGGGTTGCCTTCCAGTCTGGCTTCTGGGCTCTGCTTCTGCTGATCCCGACTGGGACAAACAGAAGTGGGGTAGCTGGAGCAGTCATTGCCTCTTCTGCAGAAGCAAGAGTGCCCACAAATGTCTCTGGGATAGCCGACTCACTACCCCCACATGCCGGTTCCTCCACCTGTTCCACGCTCTTTTTCCTGCAGCTACCAGCCTTCTGGAAGGCTTCCATTATGAAATGTATGGCTCACATTATGAGCTGCTTGGTTTGGCTCTTGGCTCTTCCCCTAGGTCATGGGTTGGCACCCCTTGGCTCTGGAGCCGCATGTGGCTCTTTTACTGTGGCTCCCAGTCCTCCTCCACCATTTACACAGAGAAAGACAGAGACAGAGAGAGGCACTTGCACTTCCTTACTCTCTCTCTCCTCTCTCTCTCTCTGATCTTCTGCTCACCTGGCCAGTTGGCCTGACGCTGTTCTCTGACAAGCTGACAAGCTTATTGGGTGGGCTCCCTGCCCTTGCTGCATCTCTGAAGGAAGCAGGAAACAGCAGAAAGCAGAAGCTCTCTCTCTCTCTCTCTCTCTCTCTCTCTCTCTCTCTCACACACACACACACACACACACACACACACACACACACTTTTACTTACTTAGTGGGGGAAGAGGATTGGCAGACCAAGGGCAGAAGAGAGCCAGCCCAATAAGAATGTGTGTCAGCTTGTCAGCGAACAGCATGAGGCCAGCTGACCAGGTGAGCAGAAGATCGGAGAGAGGGAGAGAGAGGGGGAGAGGAAAGAGAGAGAGAGGGAGGGAGAGAGTAAAGACAGAGAGAGAGAAAGAGAGAGAGAGGGAGAGAGACAGAGATAGGGAGAGGAGAGAGAAAGAGAGAGAAAGAGAGAGAGAGGAAAGAGAGAGAGAAAGAGACAGAGGGAGAGAAAGAGAGAGAGAGGGAGAGGAAAGAGAGAGAAAGAGAAAGAGAGAGAAAAAGAGAAAGAGAGAGAGAGGGAAAGAGAGAGAAAAAGATAGAGAAAGAGAGAGAGAGGAAAGAGGGGGAGAGAGAGAAAAAAGAGAGAAAGAGAGAGAGGGAGAGAAAGAGAGAGGGGGAGAGAGAGAAAGAGGGAGAGAAAGAGAGAGAGAAAGAGATAGAGGGAGAGGGAGAGAGAGATAGAGAGAGGGGGGAGAAAGAGAGAGAGAGAGAGAGAGAATATGAATATATGTTGTCTTTACTGGACTTTTAGTAAAGAATGTTTAATGAAATATTTTGATTTTTTTAAATTAAGAGATGAGGTACGGGGATAATTATGCTGTATTTAAAGATGGTAGATAAGCTACTAAAATTGTTTGCACTTGTTGGGATCAAGGAGAAAGCATTTTTCCCCCTCTTTCTCTGGCATAAAAATTTGTTTTCTTTGTAGCAGTTCATTGATTTCATAAATGCAGCACACTATAGTTTTTTTATGCATAGCATAAAGGTAAAAAAGGATATATGCAGTGTTATCTTCATTTTAGATGTGAAAAGGGTTTTGTGGCTCCCATTTTTTTCTTTTCTGTGAGAAACTGGGTCCAAGTGGCTCTTTGAATGTTTAAGGTTGCCGACCCCTGCCCTAGGTCATTGACATTGTAGAGCAGTTCCATCTTGCACTTCCAGCCCAGCTTCCTGCTGCCACAGGTGAGAGTGACCATCTGGGTCCTCTCTTCCCAGTACTTTTCCCCCATGCTAATTGACCATCTTGGTTTAGGAGGTTCTTCCATGGTGGCAGCTTCCTCCATCCACTCAGAGGGGCTCTCATTGGGGTAAATCTTCACAGAGGTTTCTACCCAGCACTCAGCCTCCTTCTGCATGCTGCCATGGTGGGACATTGTGTGCAGTCCCCACGGTAGGGTTGTGATCCGTCTGGATTGACCACTTTGCAGCTCTTGCCTAATGTAATGTCCTTCTTCAGCTAGTGCTCCCAAGAAAGCAAAACTCTTGAAACTGGCAGAGATAAGGCAGATAGTCCCAGCCACATTCCTCCCCCCTTCATACCCAAAGAGACACATCAAAGTGCAGAAGAACAAAGTAAAAGAAAAGCATCTCAAGGCCCACAAATTCCCTCCTCCCAATAGAATGGCAGTATCCTGATAATGATCTGAGGGGCCTGACACTACTGCTATGTAGTCTTACCACAATGCCAGAGTGAGTATTTTTCTGTCTCCTGCTGAAGGACTGCAAAGGATGTTCCAAGGAGAGGCTTGCATCTAGTTAGGCACAAAACCCTTTTTCAACATTGGTTGAACCTTGGAGTACCCCAGGAATTTAAATTGATGAAAGACAAAGATGAGAGTGCAATGCTAGGCATTTAGGCACTATAGCATTCAGCTAAGTTGGGTGATGATATGAACCCCAGACCTGGCCTTGCTGCCTGAAAGATTATGGCTTACCCACATAGTAAGCAATAAATGGGCTCTCCATATATATTTTCTTGCAAATATAGCAAAACAATTGTGAGATTTAGTGAACATTTAAAGACTTTTTATCTAACAATGTCTTATAGCATCTCAGTGATTTTTCTGGTACAAGTTATGGCTGCCAGTAATGTAACTGTGATGATGAACCTCTTCAGGCATGGAATGATTTAGATTGGTTTGACAACCAGAATTAGATTCATATTATAATTGTGTTCATTCACATCTGGAAAGAAACAACAATGACATTAGACTAAATTCTGAGTATATATGAGTAGGATAGTTATGCATAAAATTACATTAAACCATTGTAAATAATACATCAGTAATAATAAGCTCCTGTACATGATTTCTTAAATTTATTCTGCTTGTTTTCATTCATATTTTGAAGATTCACAACAGGCTACAAATTTCTGAAAGTTAATCAAGGTAAAATATTCTATTTAAAACCCCACCAATTCAGCTGAAATTTGATAAGTTGTGTGGTTTATTGTATCATGAGACCCAAATAAACAGGCCAGCAACCCAATATCGGCTGAAATAAGAACTAGGGAGACTTCAGTCTATCGAGACATTGTTTGACAGTAAGTCTTCCAATTTCTTCACCTGATATTGCTAGAAGATTGACAAAATATGGTAGAATTAAATCTAAATATACTGATGTGTACAGTGAATGCGTGCATAACAATTGTTGTGCCTGAGAGCGGAAGGGGCTTATACATACTTTTTCAAAAGCAAATAATTCTAACAGTACCTGTATGTACAGGGCTTCTGTCTCTCAGCAAATTAATGACCATGTCTTGCAAGCAGATAGTTTGATCAAACTTCATCACTTAGTAATGGTAGGCAAAGGAATAATAACGATCATATTCTCAATAAGATTTTATAGAAATGGTAAGTTTAGCTTATAGGTACATTCTTGAGTCTGAGTTGACTGAACAGCTTATGTGGAAGGGATCCAGTAGAGTAGCTGAATATCAAGTCAGATTCAAAGGATAAATTAAGAGGCAGAATTGACAAGTGAGCCAGAGAATGAGATTGAAAAGCAGAGACAGAAATCAGACCAAATACCAAATATAGAAATAACTCTGAATTTAGACATTATGGAAAGGGTAAATGTAAGCCCTCATATGTTTAATTACTCCAGCAGCTAGAGTACCACACCATATGTGAAAATACAAAGAAGCCAAGTCTTTCATTTTGAGTCCTGGCAGCTTCTCAGATATTCTAGATGGGTTTTGGAAAACATTATTAAAGATTTGCAATGACAGGGCAGCAATCCAGAATGGAATGAATTATGTAGATATTGTATGTAAATGGTACAGTTAAAAGAAATATTTCCTTATATCCTATTCTTTATAAACACAGAAGGTAATGTGGATTGATTCATATAATTACAGTAAATGGATATGATATTGTTGTTGTTGTTAATTGCGAAGTCGTGTCCGACCCATCGCGACCCCATGGACAATGTTCCTCCAGGTCTTCCTGTCCTCTACCATCTTCTGGAGTCCATTTAAGTTCACACCTACTGCTTCAGTGACTCCATCCAGCCATTTCATTCTCTGTCGTCCCCTTCTTCTATTGCCCTCAATCTTTCCCAGCATTAGGCCCTTCTCCAGTGAGTCCTTCCTTCTCATTAGGTGGCCAAAGTATTTGAGTTTCAACTTCAGGATCTGGCCTTCTAAAGAGCAGTCGGGGTTGATCTCTTCTAGGACTGACCGGTTTGAACGCCTTGCAGTCCAAGGGACTCGCAGGAGTCTTCTCCAGCACCATAGTTCAAAGGCCTCAATTCTTTGGCGCTCAGCCTTTCTTATGGTCCAACTTTCACAGCCATACATTGCAACTGGGGATATGATATAGTTATTTTAATATCATATTTGTCTTGTGCAAACACTTAGAGCATGGAAAAGACGATTTCTGCTGATAGGGCAAAGTCATATACGGTAATGGTAGCACTGATCTAGTTTTCAATAAGCCTGGGGGTTAAGTTATGCATAGTTATTGAGAAATAATAACGCACCATATAACTGTGTGACATAGTCTTACAGTAAGCTATTGGATAAATAGTATTGTTTCAGGATTTTTAGTTCGCTGAAATCCCTTTTTTTTTTTTTTTTTTAAGAACCTATGCTCACAGAGATGTAGGATTTTATAATCTACCCACAATTTTTAGGTCTGGATTTGGATTCACCTCCCAGGAGTGCTTCCGTTTTATTTATTTTTTTAAAGTAAAAAATCAATGAAACCTCTTAATTTCAGAATTAGCTCCAAATTGGCAGCTGATCTTGAATCACCATACTTTTTTCCTATGAAACTTAAAGGAAGGCATAATATGTTACTTCTAGTTTTCTATTAATATGTATTCTTCATCTGCTACATCCTTAAGAGAAATGGTACAGACTATCAACAAATAGACTGTTGTTACATTTCCTGGATTTTCAGGAAAGCCTTTATTACATTGTGGAATTAGGAAAGTAAGTTACTTTCTCCATTTTTCCTTTAAAACTTGTCACTAAAACTATGCTATATTAAATATTACTGTCTATGGCAATGTTTTCATCTTATTCCTAAACAGCTATGCTAACAATTCTGTTGCCAATTGCTGCCTGAAGCTTATACCACAGTCTTTAGCCACCATCTATCCTTCCTTATTCAAGATAGTCAGGTTCTGGTAGTCATCTGCTGTTCTGAACTGCTGCTAAAGTGTTGGCTCTGGAGTTTCTTAGTCTGTGCTAGGATGGGAAAAGGACTGTGATCAACCAGTTATAGGCTGGCTTTAGGGTCTCAGTGAGTCTGCTGGGGTGGTGAGATTGCTGGGCTTTGCTTTCATTTCATCTTCTCCGTTATTAGTTTGATGAAGTCCAAGCCTGCTCCTGTTTCACCATCAGTTGCCTGTTGACCTGAATACTGCTTCATTTCCTTGGCTGCAATTTCTTCCTTTCTACTTTCCCACACAACACAAATCTTCTGCCAAGCACACCTACATACTATACACCCACAAAGGTGCTTTTAACCTCTTCCTTTTGTTGAAGGAAAAATCTTCATCATGGTTCAGTCCAAGCCGGGAATAAACAACATGGCAACTGCTTTAGAAAGAAGGTTGCAGTTTATTGAAGTGAAGAGCCAGACAGAAAGATGGCTCTGGAAGGAAAGAGAGAGAGAGAGTACATGTAGGGAGTGGGTTTTTATACCTCTGGAGCCTTTTGTTTGGAGTTGTTCCTGTGGCATGAACTTTGACCTGAGTCTGAGTGTGCCCTTTGGCATCTGTGGGTTAATCCTATTATGTCCTTGTAATGTATTGAGTAAAGTCTGAGAACTGTGAAGAAACGGTTAGTTGGCCACGTGGCCAACAAGCCAGACTTTCTGTCTGCAGACTACTTAGTATGCATTTAAGTGGGAGAATACTGTGTTCCTGCTGCCTTTAGGCTGAGTGTATAAGTATGGGTGGAGCATTGGTTGTTCAGTTTCGGATTTGACTTAAAAATAAAGAGAGTTGTTTTTCACCTATTGCTTCTTCAATGTCGCATCAAACTGAATATTTAACACTGGAGACAAAGGTGGGATCGTGCTGCCTCACCACGAAGAGCTGAGACACTACAGGGTTTATGCCTAGCAGATGCTTGGTCGGAATGGCGTTCCCCCCCTCACTCTATCCTACCAGTATGGAAATGTTGGATGAGAGTGCTTCCAAGGATCCACCCTGGAAGTCCCATGGAAGTCTGCACAGCATGAGGCATTGAGAGGCCCGTGAAAAACTCACATGGCTAAGATCAGAAAACTCTCCGAATTCAATGAATTCAATTCGAACCAAGTTCGAGATGACGGTCTGAAGGCCACGATGCTGTTGTGTATGTGCAGCCAGGTGACATTCGACATCACTGAGAACTTGGTTGCACCAGCTCCGCTCGAGTCCATTGCATACTCAGAAATTAAAAAGATGCTCAAAGAACACTTTGAGCCCAAGCTATTGGTCATTGCCTGGCGGCATGCCTTCGAACAACAAAACCAACATCCCGGTGAGTCCGCCACCGACTTCATAGCCGCTCTTCAAAGGGAATTCAAAGACCTCAAAGAAAGACTGAGGGACCATTTAGTTTGTAGCTTAAGGAGTCGGGAGCTTCAACAGAAGATATTCGTGAAAGAGACTATCTCATTCCAAGATGCATTGCGGGAGATCATGGCCGAAGAAGCATCTGGCGGAGTCAAGACCCTACAGCTCTCCAAGAGCCCTCTTTGCACGGAGGCCATCCACCAAGTAGAAGACTCCGAATTGGACTACGAAGTCAATCAGTTACAGCAACCACCTGAAAGCAGGCCCCAACGACCAATTGACAAGACAGTTCCCTTTTCTCGATGTGTCGGGTGTGGAGGCTGACACAAACAGGCGGAATGCCAGTTCTGCACAGCAACATGCAGGGCATGTGTCAAGCAAGGCCATATCACTGCTGTTTGTAGGGGTCACAGGAGAGAACACTTGTCAGAAGAGTTGCCTTGGAAAGATACCAGGGTTACTGGACAAAACAGGGTGGGCTATGGCGCTAGTCGAAGGAGCATGTTTAGGACAGGTGCCCATCGCCCACTCAAGGAGAAGTTGCGTCTCAAAGTCAAGTTGCAAGGAGTTCCTTGTGACATGGAGTTGAACACGGGGTGAGCTTTATCAATAATTTCCCAAAGGACCCTCCAGCAAATTTGTAGTCATAGTGGCAAGGGAGTTAAGCTCAGGCCATCAAACATTCGTTCTAACCGATTTCCAAAACTCTTGTGTCACAGTCAAGGGGGAGGCCACACTCGGGGTGCAGTTCAGGAATTTCAAGGGTCCCCTGGAAATCATAGTAGTTGAGGGCAACTGCACTAGCCTCATTGGACTTGATTGGTTTGATGCTTGCAGACGTCGAGCCTCTTGGCAGTTTGTAAAGAATTTTCTGATGTTTTCAGCCTAGAGTTAGGGGAGTACAAAGGCCCCCCCAATTGCCATCCAATAGCACCAATAAGGATAAAGCCTCGTTGGGTGCCTTTCGCCCTTAAGCAAAGAATCAATGCAGAGTTGGACAAGCTGCTGCTTCAAGGCATTTTAGAGCTGGTAAATAGAAGTCCATGGGAAGCTCCCATAGTCACGCTGCTTAAGGCTAATGGGGAGGTCTGCATTTGTGCCAACTATGAATGCATGCTAAATAAAGCTCTCCAGCAGCATTCATATCCAGTGCCTATGGTCAGCCACATCTTGGCATCTCTACAGGAAGGTTGCATTTTTGACAATTAGATTTGGCCCAGGCCTATCAGCAGCTGCCAGTGGATGATGCCATAGCTGAGGCCCAGACCATAATAACCCAAGGGGAGCTTTCAAGGTGTGGTGGTTACAGTTCGGGGTTAGTGTAGCCCCAGGAATTTTTCAGAGCGTAATGGAGCACATGCTCCAAAACATTCCAGGTGTGTGCCCATATTTCGATGATGGCCTCACAGCTGGGGAATCAGTCAAAATCCTAACTGAAAGGTTTAGGGCCGTCTTGCAGTATTTCCACGAAGTGGGGCTGAAGCTAAAGCAGGAAAAATGTAAAATTGGTGTTACTTCCACAGAGTTCCTCGGTTTTCATATAGATACCGAAGGCATTCATCCTGCTGAATCCAAGCTCAAAGCAATTCAGCAGGCACCCAGTCCCAAGACAAAAGGAGAACTTCAGGCCTTTTTAGGACTCCTTAATTTTTATCACACCTTCCCTCCCAACTAGGCTGCAGTGGCAGAGCTGTTACACTGGCTCTTGGACAAGAAGGCTCAATAGAAGTGGACAAGTGTCCACGAGCAAAGTTTTGTAGCAGTTAAATCACTGCTGTCTTCAAATGCGGTGTTGACCCATTTTAATGAGCAGCTGCCAATCAGCATTGAGTGTGATGCAGCCCCGTATGGGATCGGAGCTGTGTTAAGCCATCTTCAGGCTAACGGGACACAAGTCCCCATAGCCTATTATTCTAGGACCCTCTCTTCAGCAGAACGCAATTACGCACAGATTGATAGGGAGGCATTGGCTATGGTGGCGGGTATAAGAAAGTTCCATTGTTATTTGTATGGCCGCCATTTCACAGTCTTCACAGACCACAAGCCATTTCTGGGGGTTGTTCACTATGAGCAAGCAACCACCCCAGATTATTTCTCCTAGGATGTTAAGGTGGTCAATATTCCTGTCCACTTATAGTTATTGTCTGATTCATAAAACTAGGCAAAGAAATGGGCCATGTAGATGGCCTTAGTATGTTATCCCTACCACACTTAAAGCCAGACCCCGTTCCAGCTAACCGCATCCTGGCTATCCAGGATTTGCTGGAGTCTCCTCTTAATGCAGGGGATGTAGCTGCTGAGACAGTTTCAGACAGCATGCTGAGTCGCGGGTTAAACTGGGTGCTCACAGGATAGCCAGAAACGTGCCCAGGGCTTAACTTTCAGAGTTTTTGGAGAACGAAGAATGAGTTATCTGCTCGTAAGGGTTGCATTTTGTGGGGCAGTCAGGTCATAATCCTGACCTCACTGAGAGCTAGAATCCTTGAATCTCTGCATAAGGGACATCTGGGAATAGTCCAGATAAAGGCACTCATATGTAGCTACCTGTGGTGGCCTGGGCTCGATAAAGATATCGAGGCCCAGGTCCATGACTGCGTTATTTGCCAGCAGTCAAGGCCAGAAATGCCACATGCCTCAGTCCAAAGATGGGAAAATACACAAGCCCCATGGTTGAGAATTCATATTGATTTTGCAGGCCCCTTTCAGGGCAACTCTTCCTCATAGTAGTGGACAGCCACTCCAAGTGGTTACAGGTCGCTCCAGTAACCACTATGACTACTGCTAGGATCATCCAGGTTCTGCGCAGCATCTTTGCAACGCATAGGCTCCCTAATGTCATAGTTTCAGACAACGGGGCTCAATTTACTTCTGCAGAATTTCAGTCCTTTTTAAGGGCTAATATGATTAGGCATGCCACCTCAGCTCCTTTTCACCCGGCCTCTAATGGCCAAACGGAGCGCATGGTCAGAACAACCAAGGAATCCTTGAAGAGGATTGCAACTGGCAACTGACACCATAGGCTAGCAGATTTCTTACTCTGCTAATGCACAATGCCCTGCACTTCTACGGGAAAAAGCCCAGCAGAATTAAGATGGGGGCGACGCTTGATCACAAAGCTGGATTGCTTACATCCAGACAGGGTTGCTTCACAAACACAGCAGCCAAAGGCTCCAAGGCACTTGCAAGTTGGCGACCTGTGGGTGGTAGCTGTGGTTGGTAAGGTGTCAGGATCACTCTCATACGAAGTGGTCCTGGAAGATGGTCATGTGCTTCGCAGGCACATTGACCAGCTGCGACGGAGATTAGCAACCCAGCCGCTAGCTCATGACTTTGTTCAAGGGGGAGGGGGAACACAATTGTGATTGTGCATCCAAGTCCCCAAGCGAGGGTGAGACTTTTCGATTGCCTAACTGGGGATTTGCAAATGGTGAGACTGCCCCGAACTCAGGCACTTTGGCTAAGGGACAATGCCATCAATCGGCTCCAAATGTCAGTCCGGTGGGCCCTATGCCACCGCGGGACACTGGCTCAGGTCTACCAGGACAGACCAGCCACAGAGAGATGGACACAGGCTCAGATCTACCTGGTCAGACCAGCCTCCAAGAATCAGCTTTACTCGTGATGAATGGAGCACACAGCTCTGGTCTACCAAGCTTGGCAGGTGAGCTCATAGACCGAGATGTTCAGAGTGGGTAAAAGGGCCACCAAAGTACTTAAATGACTGCATAAGATTTCTGTCATTGTAAACTTGAATGCTTATGTATTTTTTGCCATTGGAACAGTGTAATGTTTATGCCTAAGGTTATGCCATTTTGCCATTGGAACAATTATAAAGTTTTTGCACAAACAGAAAAGGCTCTGTAAGTGTAAATGATCTAGGGGGAAGGGGTGTAATATATTGAATAAAGTCTGAAAATTAATTGGCTGAGAACTGTGAAGAAACGGTTAGCTGGCCACATGGCCAGATTTTCTGTCTGCAGACTAGTTAGTATGCATTTAAGCGGGAGAATGCTGTGTTCCTATTGGCTGCCGCCTTTAGGCTGAGTGTATAAGTATGGGTGGAGCATTGGTTGTTCAGTTTCGGTTTTGACTTAAAAATGAAGAGAGTTGTTTTTCACCTCTGCCTCTTCAATGTCGCATCAAACTGAATATTTAACAGTCGTGTCTTAGAGTTTGAGTGGGGTATGTAGATTTTAGGTGTTTTTGTCTTCCTAAGCTTCTAGCTGGGGGCCTCCAACCTTCCTGGATCATTTACATCTGCATTTCTACAGAGCTAGTTTCTGCTTGTGGGAAGGAGACTTGGGGCTATTAAGAAAACTGGGCATGCTTTTCTGCCTCTTTTAAGATTCTTTGAGGAAACATAATATCCTCCCTTTTTAATGTTTCCTTCTGGGGAGGTGACTTCCCACACTTTTATATTTGGTAACTAGGTGTATTGCAACTGTCTTCAGACTACCTTAAGGCCTCGGGAGAAGACAACAGGAAGATAGCACTCATGCTGGCCACTGCTAGACTTTTCTTCCACAAGCTATTGTAAGGATAGGTTGAATTTCATTCTAAGCCATTTTGCACCTTCTAAGATCAGAATATACATGTAGGGATTGGGCTGAAATACAGAAAAACATAAAGATAGCCTTGCAAGCAATAACTAGCATAAGAAGAGCATTAGGTGTGAAATGACTATTTTTGCTGTTTCCTCAGTACTTCAAAAATAACTGCTGCTGCTCAAAATTTGACAAGAAGAAATCATTTTTTGCCATATAAATGTTAAGGTAGATGGTGCAGAGATAATTGTCTGTCAGCAATAATTTTTTAATACCTTAAAAATTCTGTAGCTGCATGGATGGACAAAATCTATAAATGAACTTCTTTAAAACAGATATAGGTTGGCCTTTTTAATGATGGCAAAGTTCTGTCATGTATAGCTTTTTAGTATTGTGGGAAGAATCCAGAGAAAGAAATACTTTGGGAAATATTAAAAAGGCAGAATATATTTCCCCAAAGGATCTTAAAGGCAGAAACCAACCCCCCACCCAACTCTCTGCCCCAAACAGAAACCAGGTCTGTAGAAATGCAGATGTGATAATCTTGTCAGAAAAATTGGAGCCAGGAAGCTTGGATTAGAAAAAGATCCCTAGAATCAACAATTCCTCACACCAAATAATCCAATACTCATCAGCCATCAGCCCCAGGGAAGCAGGATATGGCCTTCGGGTATAAAAACCTACCACTCCCAGCTACATGTGGTCAGCTTTCCCAGAGCCATCTTTCTGTCTGGCTCTGCTCTTTAATAAACCATAACCTTCTTTCTAAAGCAGTCTCCATTTTGCTTATTCCCAGTATGGACTGGACCCTGATGAAGATTTTTCTTTTTACAATTTGGTGACCCAGATGGAACTTCAAGCTAATCTCTCCAATGGACTGAAACTGGTAAGACCCATCTTGCCAGCAGTAGACTGTGGATGGGTTTCCCAGGCCCTACCCATGTGGAGTGAGGATAGTAAAGGGAGTTTTGAATCTGAGCACAAGGCTGCTTTGTAAAGAAGGTGAGTACCTCTAAATTTTAATTTTAAAGCCCAGGGGAGTGAGCGAAATGTGTGTATGTCTGTGTGTGTGAATGAGAAGACGCTTTCCACAATCACAGTTGGATTTTGCTCCCTCTGGCCTTTCCTAATTGGAGAAAGGATCTGTTCAAGTGACAGACCCTGGAAAGCATGGGGATTTGGCCAGAGCACAGGACTTTTTGTTAGGGAAAAGGGATAGGCTGTTTGAAAATGGAATGGAAAAGTGAGTGAGAAAATTGGATTTGGGCAATTAGCTAAGAATCACTGAGCAGAGCCCTATTCTGGAAAGGAAGTATCTGTACTCTGAATTAATTTTGACAGAGTCCTCTCAGGCAATTTACTTGAAAAACCGAGGGGTTACCACAGGTTTAAAGGACCTCCACCTGTTGGGGGCGGTATAGTTCCGTGGGCAGTGTAGTTCTGCAGGTTGTGAGGGACCAAGGAGAAAGCCTTGGAGTCTCATTGCAGGGTCTCCTATAGGGAGATGGATGAATGCCTGGAGCAGGGACAAATTGCCCACCCAGGCAGGAATGCGTAAGAAGCTCCCACGCAAATTATGTAGGAGTGGACTTTGGTCAGGGATGAAGCAGGAAAAACCAATTTGGCTAAATAAAGGCACTTAAAAGGAAAAGGGAAATAAAATATAGGAATTTTTTTTCTCTGTCTCTTTTTATGCAACCCTGTAATATATTTAAGATTTGTGCCTTCCCTAATTTGAGCTAACTGAGATTTATAGTGGGAATGACCAGGATGTGTAAAACTAAGAGTTCTGTTTCCTTTTCTGTTCTCTTTTCCTTGTCTTTGTGTGTGTATGTATGCCAAAGTCTTTGTGTGTGAGGTAAAAGTAACTGTTAATTGTCTCTAATCCAAAGATTTTTTTTAAAAATTCTGCTAGAAATTCTGCTTAAAATAAGCCTCTAAAAGGAAAATACCTTCACTCTTATTTTGTATGGCCAATAAAATATAGTAAAGAGAAGATAATTGAGTTTCCTTTTGCCTTTCCTTGTCAGGAGGGAATGTTTTAAGCTCATTTAGAGGAAAAAAGTTTCATTTGTGCATTTTCTGTATGTGTTGTAAATGGGTTTTATCTGTCTATCCTCCTGAAACATGAGGTATGTCCACCCACAGGAGTCTCATGAGCTCAAGTTTGCTTATGTAGGGAAATAATCCTTCTTCTTAAGTTACTTTTCTTGTTGTTGTTGTTAATTGCGAAGTCGTGTCTGACCCATCGTGACCCCATGGACAATGTTCCTCCAGGTCTTCCTGTCCTCTACCATCTTCTGGAGTCCATTTAAGTTCACACCTACTGCTTCAGTGACTCCATCCAGCCATCTCATTCTCTGTCGTCCCCTTCTTCTATTGCCCTCAATCTTTCCCAGCATTAGGCCCTTCTCCAGTGAGTCCTTCCTTCTCATTAGGTGGCCAAAGTATTTGAGTTTCAACTTCAGGATCTGGCCTTCTAAAGAGCAGTCGGGGTTGATCTCTTCTAGGACTGACCGGTTTGAACGCCTTGCAGTCCAAGGGACTCGCAGGAGTCTTCTCCAGCACCATAGTTCAAAGGCCTCAATTCTTTCTCGCTAGCCTTTCTTATGGTCCAACTTTCACAGCCATATATTGCAACTGGGAAAACCATGGCCTGGACTATACGCACTTTTGTTGGCAGGGTGATGTCTCTGCTTTTTAGTATGCTGTCTAGATTTGCCATAGCTTTCCTCCCCAAGAGCAAGCGTCTTTTAATTTCTTGGCTGCAGTCCCCCATCTGAGGTGATCTTGGAGCCCAGAAAAATAAAATCTGTCACTACCTCCATTTCTTCCCCATCTATTTGCCAGGAATTGAGAGGGCTGGATGCCATGATTTTGGTTTTCTTAATGTTGAGTTTCAAGCCAATTTTTGCACTCTCCTTCTTACTTTTTTTATTCTATCACTAATCAGTGAAACTACTATGGAACTAATCCTGGAACACATAAGCATTTATTTTCAATCTCTAATGTGGTATTTTTATCTAAATTGTGCATTGGTAGTGCTAGGCAAAATGCTATCATGATGTTTAAATATTTTGAAAACAGATATAAAGGTAGACTCTCCTGCCCCTGGCAAATATCACACCTTAAGATATTAGGCTTTTAAAATTATTTGGAGCTTTCAGCATTCTCAACCTGCCCAGCATTTTCAAGCTGCAAGTCCTTAAGTCCTCTTTAACATGTTGCAAATATTCAGTTTCAGAAGTGAAACCTTTCATTTTTTTGTTGTTCTCTTACCAGAATACAGCCTCGCTTTCGTCCTCATCTGTGGTGTCCCCATTTTGTTATGACTGATCTTATCTGTTTCTTTAACAACTGAAGTATTAATGCCTTTTCAAACTCTGTCAACAAGCTACCCCTCCCCTCCTATTCCACTTCTTCATTTCTTGTCCTCTGTTCTCCATGCCTGTAAGGACCCACTCCACTTTGCATCTTAAGAAGACAGAACTCTTGGATTAGTTCTTCCAACAGGCATCCTTTATTAAGAGAAAATGGTTGCAGGCATTCTAGACAGGACTTAGGGTCCAAGCTCTCCCATTCAAGGTTTTAAGGGGTTCCCCAGTAGCCCCACCCAATCACCCCCTTCTTCCAGCGACAGTCTCAGGCATTACCTTCCCACCCCCTTTTCCTTACTGCCGGTGGGAGGGAGACTTCAGAGAGGAGTACATGAAAGGTAATAGCCCCATTGTTATGGTTAGTCCTTTTGGTGGTATCCACATTCAGTCCCTTTGAAGTGTACTGAAGGAAGTGAGGGCCACAAAGCCCCTTTGTTCACCCCCTTCCCTTCATCGTATGACAGAATCCAGAGAAGGCAGAAATGGGGTTTTCTATAGTTGATAACGAGAGATGAAATATAATTGGATTCTGACATCCTGCCCCCTTAAAAATAAGATAGATCCACCTGAAAGAAAACAAAACAGGTGTAAAAGTTAGTCAGGCTTGTTAGGATACTCTGTGTGAAACTTCTTCAATAGCTTCGGGGCTCTGACATGACGTTTATGGACCCACTTGTTTTGTGAGGGAGGGAGGTGTTTCCAGGCAACTAGGTACTGAGTCGCTCCATGGTATCTGCTAGAGTCTAGGATTTCCTTTATTTCAAAGTGTTGTTCGCCCTCCACCATGATTGGAGGTGGTGGTGGGGGGATTTTTGGCCGTAAAGATGGCTGACGCTCTCTTTTCAGCAAGCTGCAATGAAAAATTGAGTGTATTTGCCTGAGATTTTTGGGTAATTCTAATTCTACTGTTACTGGGTTTATGATTCTTTTAATTGGAAAAGGCCTTATCTATTTTGGTCCAAGTTTTTTACAGGGCTGTAGGGACTTTAGGTATTTTGTAGATAAGTACACCATTTCTCCTATAATGAATGATGTAGGCTCAACCCTTTTTTTATCGGCTTGTGCTTTGTATGCCTGCCTAGCTTCATCTAGTGCTTTTCTAACTATTGGCCAGGTGTTTTGTAATTGTTCCATCCATTCTTTCAGTGATGGGATCATTGGTTCGTTTGGAGTTAATTCTGGCATTGGGTTAAAACTTTGACGGGTGGCTATTTGAAAAGGAGTGTAACCTGTGCTGGAGTGGACTGCATTATTGTAGGCAACTTCTGCAAAAGGGAGTAAGTCCACCCAGTCGGTCTGTTGACAATTAAGAAAACATCTTAGATATTGCTCAAGTACTGAGTTCATTTTTTCAGCCCCCCCATTTCTCTGTGGATGATGGCTAGATGTCAGTCCCTGAGTGGTTCCTAAAAGGGATAAAAATTCCTTCCAAAATGCAGATGTAAATTGCACTCCCCTATCAGAGATGATGCGTTGGGGTGCCCCATGCAATCTGTAAATGTGCTGGACGAAAAGTTTCTCTAAGGCTTTTGCGGTGGGAATCTTTTGGCAAGGGATAAAGTGCACCTGTTTGGAAAACAAGTCTGTGATCGTCCAGACAACAGTATTCCCATTGCTTTCTGGCAATTCCACTATAAAATCCATGGCTATTTCCCTCCAGGGGGCTGAGGGATTTGCCACTGTTTGTAATAGTCCTGGCAATTTCCCTTGCAACCTCTTTGCAGTCGCACATTTTGGGCAGCTGGCCACGTAGCTTTCTATGTCCTTTTTTATGGATGGCCACCAAAATTGCCATTTAATTAAGTGTAAAGTTTTTACAAATCCAAAATGCCCTGCTGATTTTGTGTCATGGCAAAGCTACATGAATGTGACTCTTTGGGCTGTTGGTATATATAACTTTTCCCCTACCCAACTGGTGAAAATGCTGGGACCAGCAGGCTTGTTTGGGATTGAGCTTCCTGGGCGCTTTCAGGGCTTCCACATTTTTGTGATCAGTCCACACCTGGAAGGGGATTTTGTTGCCTTCCAGGAACTGTCGCCACGTGAGTAATGACCAATGTATCCTGTATGCCTCTTTCTCCCATATGGGCCAGCGCTGTTCTGTTTCCGTGCGTTTCTTGGATGTATATGCACAGGGTTGCAATACCCCTTTATCATTTTCTTGTAATAGAACAGCCCCCACTGCCACATCACTTGCATCCGCCTGTATTACGAAGGGCTTATCCATGTCTGGGTGCCTCAGTACTGGTTCGGCAGAAAAAAGTCTCTGTGCACCATGGGGGCTGTGCGAGGCAAAATGTTGTGTTTTCTGTTTGTTCCTCCTCTCCCCTTCCTTCCCACAAGCTCTCTGGACCCCCCCCCAAATGCCATCTCCTCCTTTCTTAACATTCCACATTTTCCCCCTCCAGTGGGAATACTTTAAAATCTTCCAGCAGGCTTCTCCCCCACCTCACCCTCCCTTATTTTTGCAAGATTGCTTCTGCTGTGAAACCCCAATTCTCTTGTGACTCTCTTCCCCATTTGCACTCTTGTAACTTGGAAAAATGGTCAGATCTCTTTCTGGTTCAGGGTAACGTAAGAGTGGCCGGTTTCACCCCAAAAGCAAGTAATCAAAAAGGCTTATTCTAAAGGGTGGGAAGGGGGTGAAAGGAGGATTTAGTGATGGGGTTGAAACACTAAAAGATAAATTTTGGATGGCTTAGCTCAACTGCTCAGTTCGGCACCCTTGATGGCCTTGAGTCCAGGCCGCTGCTCATTGGTCATGTTCCAGGCTGGGAGTAGTCCCTGTCGGGTTTGCCAGGCTTCCCCACTCATCATCTGCAACCCGGAAGCAAGCCACGCTAGCTGGCACCACTAGAGGCAACCCGTGCCAGCTGCCTCTTGCTGGCAGCCAAGATCCTGGTTGCCATGCCAACCAGAGCCGTGGGGATGCCCCGCCCTACGGTGGCATCGCTGGTCCATCTCCTGTGCTGCTGGCGTCTCCTGTGCCACTGGCGTCTTCTCAATCCGCAGCCCTCTTGGGCTTCCACTTGCTCCCTTGGGTTATTTCAACCCCAGGTGGGATGAGGGGTACTCTATCTCAGTTGCTCTCCTCACACCTTCTGTCTATTGAATTTTTGAGCCAATGTAGAGAGATCCTGCCACAGCTCCCTCTTCTCACACCAATAGCTGCTCAGCTTTATCCACTCTCACTTTGGACCATATTACCACTGGCTGCAACCTGGAGTCTGCCAGGGCCAATAGCAGTGCCTCCCAGGGGAGGGATCTGCCCAGACATTGCAACGGCATCGATCTTCTTCTTGCTCCTCGACTATGCTAAAGTCCTCTCAGAAGCCTCGGAGTAGGCTGCATTCACAATGGAGAGAGATGGTTTAATATCAACCATCTGACTAGCAATCTCAAACTCAAGGACTCTTCAAGGCTTTGAAATGCCATAAAAGATAAAACTTTATTGAGTAAACATCTCACAACTGAGGAAGCAAAACTAGCTCTGGTTTTTCCACTCAAAAATTTGTCTAGTTAACAATAGCTTCTCATAACTACCATTGAACAAGTGTCCATGTTGCCCAATCATACTTCTTTGGTTTGTTATGAGAATGGCTCAGTGCTCCATCAGACACCTGCATTAGTGACCTTGGCTTTTATAGTTTGTGGACATCTTAGATTCCCATTTCCTTCTCATGTTTCCTATACCTCCCCCCTGTTTCTATGGCAAGTTGAGTAGCAATAGAAGTTAGTAGGCATTTTAGCAATTCAACCTTGACACCCCAGGATGACTGAACTCATGGTCTTAAGACTAGCATGGTGGAAAAAGTGGAACCCTTCTGTGAGCTGGGATAGAGAAAAGTGGTGAATGTGAAGGAAAGCCGCTAATTGGCAAGAACCAGGGAAAGTGCAAGAAGCTGCCCACATGCCTGTGGCTACAAAATTGAAAGTGGAAACAGCGAATACATTAAGAGGAGATGGTGGGTTAGAGCTGCTAATTCCAGCAGAGTATCATGGCCCAGCGGAGTTTTTTTAGCAAAAAGGAATCAGAGATGCTTCCATCTCATCGATCCACTGACTGTGTGATAGAGATAATGCCAGGAGCCAAACTGCCTAAGCCAAAAATATACTCCAAAGAGATGGATGAGCTCTGAGTGTTACAGACAAGAATCTAGCAAGAGGATTCATCCAGCTGGTGAAATCAAGAATGGCGGCCTCGGTGCTTTTCAAAGAAGAGGACAGGTCCATTAGATTGTGCATCGATTACAGGGGATTGAACTGTGTATGTGTGGAAAACATGTACCCTCTCCCCCTTATGAGGGACATGCTAGGCTATTTGGCAAAGAGAAAAACACGAAGCTGGACTTGAGAGAGGCATATTACCAAGTGAAGATTAAGGAAAGGGATGTGTGGAAAATGGCGTTTAATTGCCCCCTAGGATGCTATCAGTTCGGAGTAATGCCATTTGAGCTGTGAGGGTCCCCTTGCAACTGATAAATGAGGTCCTGCATGAGCACCTGTACAAGGGAGTCTTGGTGTAATTGAAAAACATATTAATATACATTAAGACCCCTGAAGAATACCTGGAGCTGGTCAGAGCTGTACTCAGGAAACTCAGAAAGCCAACTCTGCACTTAGCTGTTTTAAGTGTGAAATCCACAAGACCTGCTTAGACTACCTAGGATACTGGATTTCCAGTGATGGAATGGAGATGGATCCCAGTAAGTTGAAGGCAATATTGGAGTGGGAGCCCCCTTGGACCAGGAGGCAACTACAGAGTTTTCTGTGTTTTGCAAACTTTTATCACCAATTCATCCTCACCTTTGCCCAGATAGCCCTACCAATCACCAATTTGCTAAAGACAGGGGAAGGGATAAAACCAAAACCCAGACATCCCCTGGATTGGTCCCTGACTGCTAACCCACTTTTGAAAAGTTGAAGTGTTGTGGAAAAACCACAATACTTACATCAGAAGACAAGACCACGAAGGGTTGGAGAAAACAGGCTTTATTTGTGCACAATGGTTCAGAGCATTCACATGACAAATTCTGAACCCTGAGTTACTCTGAGGGTGTCATTTTTATACAGCTTGCTGCCCACGCTTAACCTAATAGATGACTTCTTATCTACCTTTAACACACTAAAAGAGAGAAGTTCATATCTTGAGACAACACACATAGGAAAAAGGGAAGTTTATACAATGTGCAGAAAACCACACTCCCCTACACGTGTAATATCTTACACCATTTGTGACTTTCGATTGGCACTTCTTGTAAAAATGTTTTTTCATAGAATTGCACACAGGTCATCACACTCAGCCAGTTTATAGTATTAGTTAATGCTTTCAAAACATCACCTCTGTTAATTAAAATATAATTCAAAAGTACTTTATCATTTCTCTTAATGGCAATTTTCCATCTACCTCATTACCCCCCTTTGAAACTTCACTTAAATCTTGAGATTATTGGGGAGTTTCATATATTGGGGGGTCTCCATCTGGAGCACTCAGTTTTACATACTCCCCCCTCATCCCACAAGGCCATAACCTGGGCTATGGCTAACAGGGAATTAATGACAATACTAATCAGCAACACCACAATCACCCAAATAGTTGGCATGAGCCCCTTTCTAATACAAGCAGTTTCCCTCATCCTTTGGCTGGGTTCCATGCTTAGAGAAGCCTAATACTAGTGACGTGATTGCAGCTTCCAGGGCAGGGGATTTTTGTTGCCCGTGTGATGGGTGTTAGCTTCCGGAGTAACACCTGCAGGGGTTTTCTTCACCTCTCCCGTTCGCAGGGGTACAGCTTCCGGAGTGTCACCAGAAGCGGAGAGGCTCCTTCTTCTACAATGCAGGGATAGTTTAAGGGGTTGAGTTGGGTTACTATTCACTTTCCACTGGGTGGGGGCTGCCAATTTAACCCTGGACCACAATTTGATTTCAGCCACCCTAATAGCAAGGGGAGAACACATAACAACAGTATATGGCCCTTTCCACTTTGGGCTTAAAACTTCCCTCTTCCAATCCTTTATCCAGACCTCCTGTCCCAGTTGTATATTATGTGCTAGTATAACCAAGACATGGGGTCTTTGGGTTAGATCATATTGTTGTAGCCACTGGACTATAGTGTTAAGAGCCTGCAGCTTTTCTAATTTAACAGTATCTGCCACTTGTTCAGAGTTCTGGACACCTGGTTTGAGTAAGTTGGGGACTCTGCCATACAATAATTCAAAGGGAGACATGAGCAGCCCCCTTTGTGGGGCACACCTTACCACAACCAGGGCCATATTTAAAGCATCTGGCCACTTAAGCTGAGTTTCCTGACATATTTTTGCCAATTTTTCCTTAATGGTCCTATTCATTCTCTCCACCCTTCCTCCTGATTGAGCATGGAAACTATAGTCAAGCTTCCATGTTATTCCTAGCATAGCTGCTATCCTTTGGGTGGCTCTATGGATATATTCAGGACCATTATCTGAAGAGATTCTAGATGGCAACCCATACCTGGGAATAATAATATGAAGCAAGGCTTTTGCGACCTCAGTTGCTTTTTTTTTCTTCTTCTTCTTCCTTGTAGGGATGCAATCTGACCCTCCAATGTATGTACATACTATGACTAGCATTGCTTTATAGGGACCTGAGCATGGCATGTCAGTGAAATCAATCATCAAGGAATTGAAGGGATAATTTCCTCTGGGCTGATGTTCTTGAGGCAGTTGGGGTCCTTGCCTTGGATTGTTGGCTGCACAGATCTCATATCTAGCACAAACATTTGCTGCAATACTGTGTATTTTGTCAATATAAACCTCTCTCTTCAGGGCATTTGCCAGTGCCGCCTTTCCCAGGTGCAGTTGCTTATGAACCTGTTGCACTGCATCCCATGCCATATATCCTGGGATAAAGACTCGCTGGTCTGGCAAAATCCATCAACCATCTTCCTGCCTTGCTTCCAGCATCTCAGCTTTGTCCAAGTCTTCCTGAGAGTAGTTTGGTTTACCCTGTTCCTGTTCCTCAGGGGTCCACAAAGCTAGACAATTTGTATGCTCAGAAGGTGCCTTTAGTGCAGCAATGCGAGCTTCCCAGTCTGCCTTATTATTTCCTAATTGAATATCTGATGCTCCCTTCTGATGGCCTTTGCAATGCATTACAGCTACTTCCTTAGGCTCCCACACACTATTCAGCAGACGCAATATCTGGGGTCCATATTTAACATCCTTTCCCCCTGAAGTTACAAGTCCCCTTTCTTTGTATAAGGCTCCATGGACTTGCACTATTAGGAATGCATACTTAGAGTCTGTGTAAATATTAATGCACTTTCCTTTTGCCAACTCCAAAGCTCTAGTTAATGCATGCAGGTCAGCTAGCTGAGCATTTGTACCGGGCAGAAGTTGCTCAGCTTTCCAGACTTCCTCCAAAGTCACCACAGCACATCCTGCCTTTCGAATGTCTTCTTGCATAAAACTAGTTCCACCCGTGTATATTGTAAAGTCTGGATCAAGCAGGGGGACATCTCTCATGTCTGGGCGGCTAGCGTAGGTTTCTTCAATGGCTTGTATGCAACTATGTGTGGTTTCCAAGTCTGATTCAGGCAGTAGCGTGGCTGGATTCAGTGAGTTTGATTGAATTAATATAACCATTGGATTATGTATTATTAGGGCTTGATACTTTAGCATGCGTGAGTTGGTCAGCCACAAATGTCCCTTTGCTTCTAAGACAGCTTTAAGAGCATGGGGTGTGTAGATATCTAACTTTTGCCCAAAAGTCAATTTGTTAGCTTCCTGTGTTAATAACGCTGTTCCAGGAATTGCTTTAAGGCAAGCTGGCCATCCTCTGGCTACATTGTCAAGCTGTTTAGACAGATAAGTGACCGGGTGATGACAGGTTCCTATTTTCTGGGTGAGAACTCCTACTGCCACATTTTGCTTTGTATCTACAAACAATTGAAATAATTTTTCCAAGTCTGTTAGACCTAAACTAGGGGCGCACATTAGAGCCTCCTTGAGAGCAGTGAAGCTGTTATTTTCTTGCTGTTCCTATCGCAATGGTTCTTTATCTCCCCCCCCCTTTGTGGCCTCATATAGGGATTTTGCTATTAAACTAAAGGTAGGAATGCATATTCGGCAGAAGCCAGCAGCAACTAAAAATCCTCTTAACTCTTTCCTATTCTTCCGTACAGCAGCTGGCAGATAGTGGATGATGCTTTGCAAAACCAGGGGGGTTGTCCTCTGCCCACAAATATGGTACATCAAATTCTTCCCATCTGGCATTTTTCTCTATCATTTGTGCCAGCATCACCATTCTCCATTCCTCTGCACGGGGTACTTCCATCATCACCTTTCCATATTTTATGGCCATTGGGCCATCCTCTTCAAAGGAGATCTGCGCCCTTAGTTTACAAAGCAGATCCCTTCCCAATAATTGAACCGTCTGGCATATATACAAACTGATGGGTTATTTTTCCTCCCATAGTGCAACTTTAAGGACTCCTAAAAGGGTCGCTGCAATATTTTTTCTGTTGCTCCTTGTATGTTGATAGAGTGAGGGGAGGCTTGGCTTAGGGGTTGGGTTAGGACTGATCGGGTGGCTCCAGTATCCACAAGGAAGGGAATAGGTTTGCCTCCTACTGTTAAACTGATCACAGGTTCTGGGAGGCGGGCTGAACCCAGTCAGTCTCAGTCCCACTCCTCTGCTTCTGCCAGGCCTATGAGGGGAGTCCTTGAAAATCCTCTTCTTCTTTCTCTCCCTCCCTGGCTTCTCCCTGGGCCACCTCTGTAGCTCTTTGCAAACCTGCCTCTTCCCCCTCCTTTTTCTTCATCCTTTTCTCTTTCTGGACATTCACCCTTCCAGTGTCCTTCCTTCTTACATATGGCACACTGGTTTTGTCCTAACACCATTCCCCATCCTCTACCTCTGCCACCTTCTCTTGACACCCTCATCATAGCAACTGCCAGCAATTCAGCTTTCCTTTGCATTTTCTGATCCTTTTTCTTTTCCTCCTCCTTCTCTCTATTCACAAAAGTCTTTTGGGCCATTTCCATCCTAATCTTTTCCCTTTCTTCTGGATTAAACAAGGTCCCCATAAGTTGCTGTAGATCCATCCAGGTGGGGTTGTGGATGTCCACAATGGTCTTTACCAAGTCTGCCACTTCATTTGTTTTTTCACTAAATGGGCCATAATGAAATTTCCAGGTAAGAAGGTCTGATGTAGTAAAAGCATATGTTGGAATAGAGGAGCTGTGGCTGTTTCTGCTAGATTGTCCTTACTGACAACCAATTGATCTACTTGTCTAAGGGGAGCATTCAAAGATGCTTCCTCAGTCTTTGTCCTTGTTTGTCGGCTATCAGTCCTCCCACTTCTCTGTCTTCTGTTTGCAGTCCCGTCCGTTCCTCCTCTGCCTTGGACCCCCTCAGCACCTCTTGCTGAAGGTCCAGTTTGGGTCCCTTGATCCTGGACATCTGGTTGGATTATGGCTTGTCCCCAGCTTTTTCTATCTTCTAAACTTTTTAACATAGGGGACAGTTTTGCATTTCTGGATCCATGGTGGAGGTTTTTGCAACAAGCCGAGCCACACATCAATATAGGGTGCCTGGTCTGGGTGCCCTAACATGGGATTGAACACTAACTAATGTACTTTTAGAGCAATGAATGGATCTAGTGTCCCTGTGCTTGGCCAGCCTATGTTAAAGTTGGGCCAATCTACCTCACAGAAGGTCCTCAACTTATGCCTGCTCCACTTAATACCATAATCCTGATCCTCATAAGCAGACTTAAAATGCTTTAACATACACCCCAACGGAGTAAGGAGTACACTTTCACCCCCCCCAGGGCACCAGACAAGACAAATGAGGAAAAGGGATGAGAGGAAGATAAGGGGTCCTTCCACTCGGGATGACACTGAGGGATTCACTTATACACGCTAGACCCAGGGAGCCAGAAACTTGATGGTCACCGATGGGAATTTTGTGGCCACTCACTTACTGCAAACACACACAACAATCCTCCCACCTTATTCCAAAGAGAGGGTGATCAGTCCTCTCCTCCGTCCCTGTTTACAGGGAGGGATTCCTTATTTCCCTTTCAGTACTTGCCTGCAGTCGAATCCTTTGTCCTCTAGCCAGCTGGAAAGTTGCCTGGTCTCCTTACCCTTCACCTGTGGTTCTTGGAGTGGCCGACCGCCGATGCTGGAGCCCTGTGTCACAGGGAGGTCCCTCGGAATAAAAGGTCCGATGGCACCTGGGATGTTCTCCCTAACACTACAGGCCCCTGGCACCAGGGTGTGTCCTCCAGAGAGCCCCAAGACTCCTTGCCGTCCTGCTGCGGTCGCCAGATAATTGTTGTGGAAAAACCACAATACTTACATCAGAAGACAAGACCACAAAGGGTTGGAGAAAACAGGCTTTATTTGTGCACAATGGTTCAGAGCATTCACATGACAAATTCTGAACCCTGAGTTACTCTGAGGGTGTCATTTTTATACAGCTTGCTGCCCACGCTTAACCTAATAGATGACTTCTTATCTACCTTTAACACACTAAAAGAGAGAAGTTCATATCTTGAGACAACACACATAGGAAAAAGGGAAGTTTATACAATGTGCAGAAAACCACACTCCCCTACACGTGTAATATCTTACACCATTTGTGACTTTCGATTGGCACTTCTTGTAAAAATGTTTTTTCATAGAATTGCACACAGGTCATCACACTCAGCCAGTTTATAGTATTAGTTAATGCTTTCAAAACATCACCTCTGTTAATTAAAATATAATTCAAAAGTACTTTATTATTTCTCTTAATGGCAATTTTCCATCTACCTCAGAAGTGCCTATTTGCTGCGAAGCCAGTCCTGAAACACCCCAACTCAAAGGAGCCATTTGTAATACAGGCGGATGCTAGCAATGTAGCAGTGGGGCATTCCTACTCCAAAGGAATGCCAAAGAGGAATTACAACCCTGTACATACATGTTTCACAAGTTGTCTGACACTGAAAAGTGCTGGGCTATCTGGGAAAAGGAGAATTGCACAGTCCTGGCATGGAGACAGTTCCGGGAGGGTAGCAAGATCCCCTTTGAGGTCTGGATGGATCATAAAAACCTAGAAGCACTGAAGGCCCCCCAGAAGCTGTCCCCTAAGCAGGTCCGGTGGGCCCAATACTTCAACTGTCTCAACTTCATACTCCAGTATCTGCCATGGAGGAAAAACTTCTTTGCAGTTGCCCTTTCCCTCATGTACAATAGCACCCGAAAGGCAGTGGTGACATCCGTCATCCCATGTAAGTAACGTGTAGCACCAGCTCTCACTCAACAACAAACAATGCCTCAGCTGGAGCCAGCCCAAGACTTAGTGTAACCCTTAAAAGATGTCCTAATAAAAGATGAGTGATTCCAGCAGGACAAATATGAGTTATCTGTGATGGAGGGGCTGGTGTGCAAGACTGCCAAAATATATATCCTAGCCAGCCAGCAGATCTGGATTTTACAGAGGAGTCACGACACAAGGCCAGTGTCAGACCCTCAATGCATTTTACCCATTTCATTTTTGGGTACTGCCATTCTGTTAGGAGGGGGTTGCTCTATGGGGAGGGGGGAGTTCTTCAGGCTCCGGGATGTGTTTCCTTTGCTTTGTTCTATTTCTTTGAAGTAACTCTCTCTGGGTGTGAAAGGAGGGAGGTGTTATGGTTCCGGCTAATGAAATATTTCAAAGAATTTCCAGGCATTTGTTTTTCTAAAAGTTTGTTATTGTTACAAAATGTCAGCACAGCACAACAGAGGGATACTAGGATCTAAGTTCTCTTCCTCTGAGCAGTTAAATTATCAGCATATTCCCTCCCTAAATTAGCCGTCATATATCACATTATCCAATTAGTATGAAGGTCAAAGGTTTTCTTCCTCTTTCTTTCCTGGGCTTTACCCCCACACCCCCTCTGCTCTGTATTAACCCCATAAATACCAGACAGTTCTGCATATTGTCAAAAGCAAGAATATACAATATTTGCAGATTGACATCCGGCCCACCTTACAAGAAGGACAGATCCTGTAAAGTAAACAAAAGCATATGTTAAGGGTTATCTTTCAGTTTGTTGGGGTGTTTCACATGAAACCTTTTGACCAATCTGTCAGCTTTCACTTCACTCGATTTCACCCAGGTGGCTTCAGACAATGGGTATCCCTTCCATTGCATTAGGTACTGCAATTTCCCTCTAAAGATTCTAAAATCAAGAATACGTTTCACTTCATAGTGGGTCTGTCCCACAACTATGAGGGGTCCAGGTGCCTTCTTCGGAGGAGGTCTTAAAGTGGAGCCCCGATAAGGCTTCAACAAGCTACAATGGAAAACTGGGTGAATTTTCTCTAAAAGTCTAGGGAGTTTTAGTTCTACTGTGATGGGGTTGATGATCCTTACTATGGGGAAAGGCCCCAAGAATTTAGGTCCCAATTTCCTGCTGGGCAATTTAAGGCATAAATACTTAGTTGACAAATAAACCATTTCCCCAACTTGGAATGTTCTTTGGGGAGCCGTCTTCCTATCAGCCTGCTTTTTATAGGTTTCAAAAGTCTTTTTTAAAGCAGTTTTTGTGTTTTTCCAAATGTCTTCCCATCCCCTCACCCACTGATATAGTGTCTGGGAAGCAGAGGGCAACTGAGGATATTCAGGTATTGGGCTGAACTCTTCTCCTGTGGCTACTCTGAAAGGCGTGTAGCCAGTGCTGCTGTGCACAGAATTATTGTATGCCACTTCCGCAAAAGGGGGAGATCAGTCTAGTTTGTCTGTTGGTAAGAAATGTAGCATCTAAGATATTGCTCCACCATTTTGTTAGTGGCTTCTGCGGCCCCATTGGTGGCCGGATGAAAAGCAGATGATAAACCTTGAGATGATCCAATTAATTTTAAAAAACTTCTCTAAAACTTCGCTGTGAACTGCACTCCTCTGTCTGAAATTATTCGCTTAGGGGCACCATGCAGCTGGTAGATCTGTTTCAGGAACAATTTGGTCAGTCGTTGGGCAGATGGGAGTCCTTTGCAGGCGATGAAATGAGCCTGCTTCGAGAATAGGTCTATTACAGTCCAGATGACAGTATTTCCACTACTTTCAGGTAGGTCTACTATAAAGTCCATAGCTATTTCTTCCCATAGTTGAGAAGGGTTTGCCACGGGTTGCAATAACCCAGGGGTTTTCCCTGGGATTCTTTTCATTGTGGCACATACAGTACAACTTTTTACATAGTTTTCCAGATCCTTTTTCAGCCCCAGCCACCAAAATTGCCAGCGAGTGAGGTGTAGGGTTTTCAAATATCCAAAGTGTCCAGCTTGTTTTACATCATGACTGTGTTCGAGAGCAGTAAGATGGAGCGCTTCTGGTAAATATAGCTTTCCCCCTTTGTAAGCCAAGCCATCCCTGCATGTTAGGGAGGCTTGATTATCTTTGAACCATTGGTTCAAAGCTCTCGTTTTATTTTCTTTACTCCAGAGTCATCAGGATTGGGGACCCTGTGAGGTGTAAGTTGAGCATCAGTTTGTGGATTGGGGATAATTGCCTCGTTAACCTCCTCTTGTTCGCTTTTGTATTGGGGTAACTGGGATAATGCATCAGCTAGGAAGTTCTTTCCTCCTGGTATGCACTTTAGAGTGGTTAAAGTACTGTGCCCACTGTACCTGCTTTGGGGACAATTTGCGGGGGGTTTTCAGTGCTTCTAGATTTTTGTGATCTGTCATACCTCAAATGGCACTTTGCTACCTTCTAGATAGTGTCGCCAGTTTAATAGCGTCCATCTAATCGCGAAGGACTCTTTCTTCCAGATTGCCCATCTCTGCTCACTCTCAGTAAATTTCTTAGAGGTGTAGGCGCAGGGTTGCAGAATCCCATTTTTGTTCTTTTGCAGTAACACAGCTCCAACTGCCACATCGCTGGCATCGGCTTGAATCACAAAGGGCTCCCCTGGGCAGCGGTGCTTTAGAACCAGTTTAGTTGCAAATAGTCTCTTTAAATTCTCAAAAGCTGTTTGACTTGACTTTGTCCGTGCTCGAGGTTGGCCCGGTCATGGCTTCCCTCCTCCTTTGCCTGTTTTGAGTAGTTCTGTAAGAGGTATGGCAATCTTGGCAAAGGAGGCGATGAATTGACGATAAAAGTTGGCAAAACCCAGAAAGCTCTGGAGCTGTTTGCGAGTTCTTCGGGGCTGCCATTCGATTATAGTTTTCACCTTGGCTGGATCCATTTCAATACCCTCACTGGAAATTCGGTAGCCAAGATAGTCTAATCGGGTTTGGTGAAATTCACATTTCAACAATTTGGCATAAAGCTTGGCGTTCAATAGTTACTTTAACACTTCTCTCACCAGCTTTATGTGATCAGTCATATTTGTGCTATATATCAGGATATCATCAAGATACACCAAAACCCCTTTATACAAGTGATCATGTAGGACCTCATTAATCAACTGCATAAATACCGCTGGGGCCCCCTGTAGTCCAAATGGCATGACTTTGAACTGATAGCTCCCCATAGGACAGTTGAACACAGTTTTCCACTCATCCCCCTCTTTTATTCTAACCCAGTAATATGCCTCTCTCACGTCTAATTTAGTAAAGACACTCCCCTTATCCAGATGGGTTAATAAATCCTTTAGGAGGGGGAGGGAGTATTTATTTTCCACACTCATAGCGTTGAGACCCTTATAGTCTACACAGAGATGAAGAGACCCTCTTTTTCTCTTTGAACAATACAGGAGCTCCCACGGAAGATTTGGCCCATTCAATAAACCCCCTCTCTATGTTTTTTTCATGTATTGCTGCATCTCCTACATTCCGAGGGGAGACATGGCATACATTCTCAGTCATGGGAGTTTGACTCTGGGCACCAGTTCGATGGAGCAGTCATTGGGTCTGTGAGGGGGTAGAGCATCACATTCTTTTTCACTGAACACCTCCGCCAGGTCCCGGTATTCCTTGGGGATGACTGGTTCACCTGGAGACAGTGAGGCGGCCATGTGCGCTCACTCATTGGGTGGCCTAAGAAGCCCAGCAACATCTGTTGAATCAATTGGGGGATCAGGCCCCATAGGTAGTCTCACAGTTCTCATTCCTTTCTTCCACCAGATAAACGGCTTCCATTTGTCTAACCAAGCTAGCCCTAAGATCACCGCTTCAGTCATTTTTGGAGCCACCAGGAAGCGAATAAACTCCCAGTGTGCACCTATCTCTAGGCATAAGGGTTCAGTTACTTGTGTGACCAGAGTTCCTTCCCATGAGGGAGCCATCGGCTTACTCAAACCTCATGGGTTTGGAGAGCAATTTTGCCCGTATGCCCATTTTCATGGCAAACGCCAGACTAATAATGCAGTGGGTGCATCCTGAATCAATTAGTATGTTCAAGTCCATTTGTGCACCAGACTTAGGGTTTATAAGTTTGGCAGCCAATGAAAAAGGCGGGATTTCTCGACTCACCATCGGGTCGTTCTCTCCTTCATCGTTGCTGTCAAAGAAGGATAGAGCAGGGGTGGGTCCACCTGGAGTCCCGGCATCCTCCTGTGTGTGGGGTGTAACCTGGGCGACAGGTTCCTGCATGAGTCGGTTGGATTTTTCTCTTGTTAGCCGCTGAGCAGGTTTCTTTCGCATTGCTGGTTCTGGTCTGCTCTGCAGTCGGGGGTAGGGGACTGGACAGGTGGCCGTTCGATGTCCTCCTTGTCCACACTGGAAACACTCAAAGGAAGGGCAGTAGTTGAAGGCTTTTGTGGGGGTGATTGCTGTCTGGGTAGTTCTGGTTGCTGATCAGGTTCATGTGGGGGAGGCTTCTTATAGTGAGAGAGCTTAACATCTAGCTTCATGGCTGTCTGGTACCACCTCTGTAGCTGATCAGGTACTTCTCGATAGATGCAGGCCTGACAGAGGTGATCATCTAATCTCTCAATGAAGTAATGGATGAGACACTGCTCAGGCCACCCCTCTATTTAATCTGCTATCTTGCGGAATTCTCGCACATACTCCAGGGCAGGCCTCCCAGCTTGTTTTATTTTGTGAATTTGTCCTGCTGCTTTGAGGCCAATGGATGGGTCCTCAAATCGTTCTTTCAGTCTTAAGAAAAAGAGGTGGGGATCTTCCAATTCAGGGGCTTGCTCGCTATATAGATTGTTCAGCCATTCAGATGCTTCTCCCTCCAGGTTGGATGCAATGACATCAACCATGGCCCCTGGTTCCGTATAGAGATAGGCCCAGCGATTCAAGTGACAACGCACTTGGTTGAGGAAAAAAATCAGCTTCTCTGGGTCCCCATCGAAGATTGCTCTGAAAGGGGGTGCCAACACAGGCTGCTGTGGCCCCCACTGGGGCTTTGCAGCTGGCCCCACCCTGGTTGTAGATTTGTCTCCAGGGGTTGCACGTTTGAGGGCTGTGGCCAATCTCCTCGCTGCTGGCCCCATCCTGGCTGCAGATTTGTCTCCAGGGGTTGCACATTTGAGGGCTGTGGCCAATCTCCTCGCTCCTGGCCCCATCCTGGCTGCAGATTTATGTCCAGGGGTTGCATGTTTGGGGGCTGTGGCCAGTCTCCTTGCTGTGATCATTCTCCCACCAGCTGCTGATCTCCTGGCTTCTGTATCACCCCAAGCCCCTGCAAGGCCTCTATTAGCTGTGGTATGCTGAGCTGCTGCTGATCATTCATCTGCTGGGGAAACCCATCTACCCATTGCTGCAGATGCCTCAGACTGGAACTCCCCTCTCTTCAGGGTTCAGGTCCCTGGCTGGGGAAGGCAGAATCTGACAGGCTTCCTGCTGGGCTATGGGAGGGGTATAGGGCTATAGGGAGGGCTATCCAGGAATTGAGAGCTGCTTTTCACTTCTGCGTTTTGAAATATTTCCAGTGACTCATCCCACACTTTGTTATATTTGCATTCTGCCTTTGAAGCCTTTGCTCTCGGCTGGGCAAACTGCCAAGTTCTTTCTCCCTCAGCTGGCTGGCTGCTGTTCCACTGATTCGTGTTCGTCGGCCAAAGTTCATCTTTCCGCAGCATGCTGACTTCAAGTAAACTCCCCTGTCTCATGACAGAGATTTTTTTTCTTCTTCCCCAAATCTTTACCAGCTCCTCTCAAGCCTGGAGGCAGTGGGTGGAGTTTGGGACCCCAGGTCATTTGAAAAGAATGTGAGATCCTAGCATGTTGTTATGGTTCCAGATAATGAAACATTTCAAAAACTTCTAGGCATTTATTTTCTTAAAAGTCTTTTATTGTTACAAAATGTTGGCACAGGCACAATGGAGGGATGCTAGGATCTAAGTTCTCTTCCTCTGAGCAGTTAAATTATCAGCATGTTCCCTCCCTAAATTAGCCGTCATATATCACATTATCCAATTAGTGTGAAAGTCAAAGGTTTTCTTCCTCTTTCTTTCCCAGGCTTTACCCCCACACCCCCTCTGCTCTGTATTAACCCCATAAATACCAGACAGTTCTGCATATTGTCAAAAGCAAGAATATACAATATTTGCAGCATTGACAGGAGGAATGTGCCTGCGATCCTCTGCCTTATCTCCAGTTGGATGAGACGGGACCACAGAGGAACTGAAACCTTGGGAACTGCATTTTATCACCCGGTTCCCATAACAATTTCACACCTATGTATTGGCTAAAAAAACCAGATGGTTGGACACTGGGGAGGGCTTTGAAAGGGCAGTTTTAATGTAATGTTTTATGCAGGAAGAATTTAGATCTTGCCTAGCTCTCCTGCTATCATTAACTCTCAATAAAAGTTCCTGTTGAAACAATGCCAGTTTCAAGAGTTCTGCTTTCTTGGGAGCACTAGCTGAGGCAGGTCCTTACCGGCAGAGGGACATTTTAGGTTTGTAAAGACCCTGAACCTAGTGAAGAGAAATTCTGGTGGCCAAAGATGAAAAAGGATATAGAAGCTTATAATAATAATAATAATACCTGCAACATAACACCCCGGACTTAAGAATTGTCGATAAGAAAGACAAAAAAGTCTGGATAGTGGACGTGGCAGTGCCTGGAGACAGCAGAATAGACGAGAAAGGACTGGAGAAGATAACAAAATACGAAGACCTACAAATAGAAATAGAAAGACTGTGGCAAAAGCAAGCAAGGGTAGTACCAATAGTAATAGGCACCTTGGGTGCAATCCCAAAACAACTGGAGCACCACTTGAACACCATTGGCACTGACAAATTCACTATTAGTCAATTGCAAAAGGCAGCCTTACTAGGAACTGCTTCCATCCTGCGACGATATCTGTAATACCATCAAACATCCACATCTGCCTATCCCAGGTCTTGGGTAAGGATTCGATAGGTAGTTGTTGTTGTTAATTGCGAAGTCATGTCCGACCCATCGCAACCCCATGGACAATGTTCCTCCAGGTCTTCCTGTCGTCTATCATCTTCTGGAGTCCATTTAAGTTCACACCTACTGCTTCAGTGACTCCATCCAGCCATCTCATTCTCTGTCGTCCCCTTCTTCTATTGCCCTCAATCTTTCCCAGCATTAGGCCCTTTTCCAGTGAGTCCTTCCTTCTCATTAGGTGGCCAAAGTATTTGAGTTTCAACTTCAGGATCTGGCCTTCTAAAGAGCAGTCGGGGTTGATCTCTTCTAGGACTGACCGGTTTGAAAGCTTTGCAGTCCAAGGGACTCGCAGGAGTCTTCTCCAGCACCATAGTTCAAAGGCCTCAATTCTTTGGCGCTCAGCCTTTCTTATGGTCCAACTTTCACAGCCATACATTGCAACTGAGAAAACCATGGCCTGGACTATACGCACTTTTGTTGGCAGGGTGATGTCTCTGCTTTTTAGTATGCTGTCTAGATTTGCCATAGCTTTCCTCCCCAAGAGCAAGCGTCTTTTAATTTCTTGGCTGCAGTCCCCATCTGAGGTGATCTTGGAGCCCAGAAAAATAAAATCTGTCACTACCTCCATTTCTTCCTCGATAGGTAGACAAAATGCCAAATCCAGTCTGAACATCTGGCTGACTGTGCAATGATCCATAATAATAATAATAATAATAATAATAATAATAATAATAATAATAATAATAATAATAATAATAAAGTTAGAAGGGACCTCAGAGGTCATCAAGTCCAACCCCCTGCTCAGGCAGGTAACCCTGTACCATTTTGGACAAATGGCTGTCCAGTTTCTTCTTAAAAACTTCCAATGTTGGAGCATTCACTGCTTCTGGAGGCAGATTGAATTTCTGGGAAAACCCCCCCCCCGGTTATTACAGCCAGTAGCGAACCCAATGAACCCTTGGAAGGGACTTTATTATGGACTTTCCAGAGAGCATAGGGAACATTGTAATTTTAACCATTATTTATTCTCCAAGCAGGCACATCTCATGGCATGCCCAAAGATTCCTTCCACCCAAACCCCGACAAAGCTGTTCATATCTACTGACTATACAGAGTCCAAAGTGCATCATCTCAGACTGTGGGGTGCAGTTTACCACAAAATTTTGGCAGGAATTCCTTAAGCTGGCTTCTCACAGGGACTTAGCTCTGCCTACCATCCCAGTACCAATGAAGCTTGTGAATGAGCCAATTCAGTGTTAGAGCTATACCTGAGGTGTTATATCAATTACCAACAGACCACTCAGGCCAAATTCCTGCCTTTTCCAGAAGTGGCATATAATAACTCCATGCATAGGATTTATCCCTTTCAAGATTGCTAGTAGGGTGGAGTTTGTGTTGATGCTAGAGATCCATCAGGGACACCTGTCCTCGATATCATTGGCTGAGTGGATGGAAATCTTAAAGGAAACATAAGGGGTATTGCACAGGGCATTACAGAAAGCTAGGGAAACACAAAAGAAGCAAGCAGACAAAAAAAAGCCACTATAGGGGGAATTCAAGGTGCTAGATAAAGTCTACAAAATTTTTCAACCTGAGGTGGCCCTGTAAAATGCTGGGTGCAAAATATATATGGCCTTATAAATCTGGTTACTGTAGAATTGCACTTGCCAAAAAGCCTTAAGTAAGTCTACCCTGTATTTCACTGCAGCCTGCTGAAACCTTTCCACAGGTCTGGATTAAGACCAGCTGCAGAAGTGTCTCCTCCTCCTATTCTGGTCAAAGGAGAGGAACTCTATAAAATTAAAGAGATTCTTAACTCCCAGTACCATAGAGGGAAACTGCATTATTTAGTATTATGGAGAGGCTACCCTCTAGCCGATGCAGAATGGATGGCAGCAACAAATGTGAAGATTTCATGCTAAGCATCCAAGTGAGAGTGGTCTTGGAAGTGTACAGTAATGTATAATGTGTACACTATTGTGTTTTATTTTTCAGGGCTATCATTCTTCTGGAGGGTCAGCAGATTCACTCCATAATTGCCTGTACCTGCTTTTACTTGCAGCTTTGCCAAACAATGACGGGAGGAGGATGGTGAATTCCTAAGGAGGAGGGAGGCTATGGAATGCAAGTGATCTATCTGTTGCCAGGGAGACATCTAACAAGGCCAAGTGATTGTGGAAAAAACTGGAAGTAGTGAGGACATTTAAAAATAAATATATATATATACTTTTAGTATTATCATGTAATCATATTTTATATTTTATAATTATCATTTTATAATCAATTGCCTGAGTAGATGCTTTGAGTATATAGGGAAAATACAAGCTTCAGGTGGAGGCGGGGGGGGGGGGAACAGGAGTTACCATGGGCCCAGTGTGAGTCACCATCTAGGAATTGTTTTTAAGTACCTTCTGGTGCCTGGTACCCCTACTTGATGTAACAGGTGTAGAAGATGGGAGACATCTCTCCTTTAAATTGATAAGCATGTACATATATGGTCTGAGTAAACAGGATAGTAGGGGAGGTATCTTATTAGTATAATGTAAGCAAACAGGGGTGGAGATAATGTATTCTGTTTAGGCGCTTCTGATAGATTGTAACCTCCAAAGCCTAAGCCAATGGGGCCATGGGGGAGGGAATGGGGCGTCGCGATAGGATGTATAATAATATGTGATTTTGGAATTTGGGGTATGGTTCAGTGCTTGGCTACATTGCATTTTGCCTTCCTGAATCCACCACACTTTGCAAACCGTTACCTTTTAAACTTTGTTGTGAAGTCTAATAAACTTCTTTTCTATTTGTAACTCAAACAGAGTGGATTTCAATTTGTGACTATTTTTGGTGTCTAATAATTTTTGGTGCCAAAACCCGGAACTCAATGGGATTTCGTTCGGGACTCCCTAACTTGGAGGACGATGTGGAAGGCATGCCCTGTCGAATTCGATAGTCCAGCTTCGAACTCCAGGAGTGGTGAGTGCTGAGCAAACCCTACAGCCCTACAAACCTAAATAGAAGTTGCAAATAGAAACCAAGGGTGAGAAAACCAGGAATAGAGATTGCCAGCCTCAGGAAAAACCGGGTAACTTCTTGCACGAACCTAGGTGAGTAAAATCTGGGGTGGCCAGATATAAAAAACCACCTAGGCGGTTGGGGGAGGACTGGGTAAGACTGTTTGAATGTGAGATCTGTGAGAGGAGTGCTTTAGACATCCCAAGTAGCAAGATGGAGTGGGAGCTGACCCTTCAGTATTTGCCATACTCTCATGAGAGGATTGGTGGAGAAAAAGGGGGAAGCAGGAGCTTGGTGAAGCGAAAGGTGGTCTCATTAGGTTGGTAAGGATAAGATAACAGTACGGTAAAACTGTACGGTAAAACTGGGCAATTCTCAGTGTGTTCCCGAAAGAAAATGTGTGAAGAAAATTAGGAAGAATCCCAGGTTGAGCATAGACACAGAGAGTCCTTTAGGACTCCTACTAAGTAATTGGGGTAAGTCGCCTTATAATAGGATAGTTGATAGATTAAATTTGACTAAAGAAGATATGGGGAATATGTGTTGCTTTGTTTGGTGGGAGGATGAGAAAGTAGAGTGGCTGCGAATGGGAACTATTTTGTGTGCCAAAATTTATATGATTATGTGCAGAGAAAAGTGTGCAATTCATTAGATAATGAGTTGGATTATGCTTTAATTTGGAATCCAGATAAATGGATCTCTGGGGTACATACATTATCAACTGTCCCTGTAATGGTACAAAAAGAGGAGGAAAAAGAATTAGATGAAGAGGAAGAAACAAAACCAAGATATAGGGACTATCGTCCACCACCCTATAATCCAAATCAGGCTCCAGCTCAACCCCCACTGGCGATGCCTCAAGGAGCAGTGGGAGGAATTGGAACCTGGCCCCAACAACAGCCAGAGAAGGAGGATACAAAATATAAAAATTTGAGAAAAGAAATAGAACAGTGTAAAAAGGACATTGAAAATTTTCCCTTTCATAAGCATCCAGATATATCAGCCTTCCCCTTAAGGGAGGTGACGAATGGGGTAGATGGAAACAACGCCCCAAGAATAAGCTTTTTCCAAGAGCCATTAAAGGCATCTGAAGTAAGGGAATTTTAAAAAGAATTGAAAAATCTAATTGAGGACCTGCTGAGGTCTGCTGAACAGTTGGATAATTTACTGGGACCAAACATTTATACTTGGGATGAACTGACAGCTATTTTAAATGCTTTATTTTTGGCCGAAGAAAGACAATTAATTAGAACTGCAGCAGCAGCAATTTGCACTAGGGAACACCCAAATGGGGGGTAGTGGCAGATGTAAAACTTCTTCTGGCCAGACCAAATTGAGATAACAATGATTTGGCTGGAAGACAAAATATGGAAGACATGAGAAATCTTATAATCAGAGGAATGAAAGAAGCTATACCCAAGGCTCAAAATATGACCAAGGCATTGTAGATAGAACAAGAGAAGGACGAATCCCCAGCTGCCTTTTTGTAAAGACTAAAAGAGTGTATGCGTAAATATACAGGGATGGATCCAAATGATGCTGCCAATGTACCACTAGTCAGAGTTCAATTTGTGACTAAATCATGGCCCGATATAAATAAGAAGTTGCAAAGATTGGATGATTGGACAGCCAAACCAATAAACAATTTTTTGAAGGAGGCTCAGGAAGTGTATGTTCAGAGGGATACAGAGAAAGTAAGGCAGAAAAGTAAGATGATGGTAGCAACAGTACAGCAAGTGATGAAGCAGGAAAAACCTCCTAAAAGAGAGTTTGGGGATAAGAAGAGTCCCTTTGAGACAAGATATAGGAGGGATGAAAAAAAAACAATATGTTAATGGGAGTAGAGGAAGGGGATTTGGAGGAATTTCTGGGTGGATTCCGGAATAGGGAAAGAACGTCCTTTGGATGTGGAATGAAAGGCCACTTTAAAAAAGATTGCCTTAAATGTGAGAGAGAGCAGCAAGTTTACTCAGTGTGGGAAGAAGAGGCTAGCTTTTACTAGGGGTGTCAGGGGCCGTTTATTTTTATCAACGAGCCCTTGATAAATTTAGAAGTGGGACCCGAGAAGGAAAAGGTAGTGTTCTTGATTGATACTGGGGCAGCGCGCATTTCAGTGTCAATTTTAATACCTACCATGAAGATTAGTCAGAATCAAGTTAGAGTGTCTGGAGTGAAGGGAGAAGGATTTTATGTAAAAGAATTGGAGGAAATTCAAATTGGGCAAGAAAATGGAGAGTGTATAAGGGCAAGATTATTGTATATACCAGAAGTGGGTGTGAATTTGCTAGGGAGAGATGTATTAGGAAAATTGGGACTTACAATTACATTTAAGAAAGAAACGAATCCTCTTTTTGTATTAACAGAAGAAGATGAAAAGAGTATAAACCCAAAGGTGTGGGTTGGGGAAGAAAACAGGGGAGCTTTGCAAATTGAACCCCTAAAAATAGAATTAACAAATCCAGATGAAGTAGTAAGACAGAGACAATATGCATTGTCAATGGAGGGTCGGAAAGGTCTCCAAACTGTAATTGATGGTCTAGTGAAAGATGGGTTATTAGAACCTACCATGTCACCTTTTAATACATCTAAACTTCATGCAAAGAAATCAGATGGAATGTTTTGGGTGGTACAGGATCTTATCTTCCTGAACCAGATTGTGAGGACTAGACACCCTGTAGTTCCAAACCCATATACTTTGATGGGACACATTCCACCTGAACACCAATGGTTCAGTGTGGTAGATTTAAAAGATGCATTTTGGGCTTGCCCCTTAGCAGAGGAATCATGTCCATTATTTGCATTTGAATGGGAGAATCCCTTTACAGGAAGGAAACAACAATATCAATGGACTGTGCTTCCTCAGGGATTTACGGAATCTCCAAACCTGTTTGGACAAGTTTTAGAACAGGTATTGGAACAATTCCAGGTCCCTGGAGAAACATACATGATACAATATGTAGATGATTTATTAATCTCAGGAAAGAAACAATATCAAAGAGGCAACTGATAAATTGCTAGAAGTTTTGGGAGAAAAGGGGTTGAGGGTTTCTAATAAGAAACTACAATATGTTGAAAGAGAGGTGAAGTATTTGCAACATTTGATAAGTAAAGGCAGTAGAAAAATAACACTGGATAGAATTGAAGGGGTGTTTAAACAGCCTCTTCCTAAAGATAAAAAGGAGCTGAGAAAATTCTTAGGTCTGGTAGCTATTGTAGGTTATGGGTTGACAACTATGCTACCCTAACTAAACCTCTGTATGCTAAATTGATTGAATCTGAACCATGGGATTTGGAGTGGGAAAATCAGGAAAAAGAAGATTTTAAGCAAATTAAAGAAGCTTTGACCCAAGCTCCTGTGTTGAGCCTTCCCAATCTAGACAAACCCTTTCATTTGTTTGTAAATGCAGAAGAGGGAATAGCTTATGGGGTTTTGACTCAAACCTGGGCGGGTCAACACAAATCTGTAGCATTTCTGTCAAAAATTATGGATCCTGTAGTAAGATGATGGCCAGTCTGTGTACAGGCTATAGCAGCAATGGCCCTCTTAGTACAGGAAAGTAGAAAATTAACTTTTGGGGGGGCTCTCATTGTGAGCACACCTCACCAGTAAGAATAATTCTCCAGCAAAAAGTAGGTTGCTGGTTGACTGATTCGAGAATCTTAAAATATGAGGCTATTTTAATGGAAAAGAATGATTTGGTTTTGACAACGGATCACAATGTGAATCCGGCTCAATTTTTAGTGAATAAATTGCAAACAAGTGAAGAGAATTTGGAGCATTTCTGCTCTGAAGTAATTGAGATACAAACAAAAATACAACCTGATCTGGAGGAATTTCCCTTGGAAAAAGGGGAATCTTTGTTTATAGATGGGTCGTCCCAAGTAGAGGCAGGGATTAGGAAAAATGGATATGCTATTGTGAATGGACACACCAAGGAATTATTGGAGGCTGGTAGCCTACCTACTAATTGGTCAGCACAAACATGCGAATTATATGCCCTAAACCAGGCATTGAAATTGTTGCAATGTAAAATAGGAAATATATATATAGACTCTAGATATGCCTTTGGTGTAGTCCATACTTTTGGAAAAATATGGAGGGATCGGGGAATGATCAACAGTAAAGGGAAAGAACTAGTGCATGAGGAATTAATTAAGCAAGTGTTAATGTCCTTAGAACAACCTAAAAGAATTGCAGTAGTACATGTTAATGCACACCAAAAAGGAAATTCCTTTGAAATAATTGGAAATCAATTGGCTGATGAGGAAGCTAAATTAGCAAGCAATGAAATTATTATGAACACATTGATACTGGAAGTTAAAACAAAGATTGAAGTTCCAATATTTAATGATAAAGAAAAAGAGTGAATACTACAAGCAGGGGGAGACAAGTAATCAATAAAGTGATTGCTAAAGAATTAATAGCATATTTGCATGAAGTAAGTCATTGGGAAACATAGGCTCTAGTAGATTGTATTTTGAAATTGTATGCTTGCTTTGGAATTTATACAATTGCAGCACAAGTGGTGGAATCATGTTTAGTCTGTAAGAAAATAAACAGACAGGCTTTAAGAAAGCAGCCAGCAGGGGGAAGACCTCCAACATTTAAACCATTTCAATGTGTACTGAGCTACCTAAAGTGGGTAGCTATAAATATCTCCTTGTAATCATTGATCATTTAACAGGATGGATTGAGGCTTTTCCCACCGTGAATGCTACAGCTAAAACAGTTACTAGAATCCTATTGGCACACATTATTCCAAGATATGGATTAGTAACCCAAATTGATAGTGATCAAGGTAGTCATTTTACTGGGAAAATCTTGCAAAATATTGGGAAGCATAGGGAATAAATTGGAAGTTTCACACACTTTGGCATGCGCCCTCTAGTGGTAAAGTGGAACGGGCTAATGGAAAATTAAAAAAAGGAATCAGTAAACTAATCTTGGAAACAAAGATGCCCTGGATCAAATGCTTACCTTTGGCTCTTCTAAGAATTAGGACTCAGCCAAGGAAAGACATAGGACTATCACCGTATGAATTGTTATACGGGGTGGGATTCCCACCTGGAGAAATCTGCATGGATTCATTATCTACCAGATATAAAGTGATGAGAAATTATGTGCATAAATTGTCCCAGTATCTTGATCATTGCAGGAGACAAGGATTGCTGGCGCAGATGCCGCCTCTGGAGTTTCATGTCCATAAGATCTGTGTGGGGAATTGGGTCCTGATCCGGAGTTGGAAGGAGGAAAAATTACAACCTAAGTGGGACGGATCATTTCAAGTGTTGCTGACCTCTGAAACTACAGTCCAAACGGCATAAAAAGGGTGGACCCACTACACACAAGTGAAGGGACCACGTAGCTGAACCAAAAGAACAGTGGACCTGTGTTCCAAATCCAGAACCTTTAAAGATCACTCTCAAGCGACAGTAACCAAATGTCCAAACCAGATCTATATGACTAGGTGGTATTAGGGTTTGCTATCTTTCTTTGTCTTATAGAGTTGTGATTGCGTGCCACACCAGGAACAAATTCACACCCATATTGTGCCCAGAATCCCAACAGCCTCGAGAGATTCAAGAACTTAATCTTTTACCTGATGTGTTGGTACTGTGACTGTAAATGCTATGTTGATTGTTGTTGTGTTTCCATTGTATTGACTGTGTAAGATGTACTGGATGTGAAGAACATTTTGGACCATGTGATATAGTACTCATTGAGAAGACATTGAAACATTTTGAAGAATATCCTGAGATATTGACCGGAGTGGTAAGATATATTTTAAAAGATACTCCTTCAATTCAACTAGTCCAGGAAGAACAATGAGAAGCCTTTAGAAAATATCACAGTTTAGATATAGAGGAAGAGTGACTAAAATGCAAATCCTTAGTGTTGTATACTTGTCCATGGTTATCTAGGATATAGGAAAGCAACAAAAACAGAAGCCTGCATTATGAACGCCACCAAAGGGAACACAGTAATTAAAACCTTGGTATATCATACCCAAGCACCTAAGGGATGTATATTTCAATCTATGTGCTAATTAAATAAAACACAATATTCAGTTTGTAAGGGAGAAGACAAGAAGATACAATGTTATGATCCATCAATGCCAACATATTTAAATTTTAGTATATATGTGGTCTAGCTAAAATAGGATGAGACAGAGACCTGAAGGTGAAGGAAGATTAATATATGTTAATTCCACTAAAATATTAGAAAAGGGGACAGAAAAGGCTTTAATACAGTTTGATGCATGTACAATATTAAGTTTATCTCCTCTCGCCACAAAGTATGGGGACTCTAGTTGGATCTCAGCATATAAACAAAATCATAAATATATATGTCCCACTAATTTGAACTTTGCAAATGGGAACCCCAATCAATGGTCACCTTGTGGGGGATCTATTAAATGTTTGGGGTGGAGATGTGTGTGTGATTACACTGGAGGGGGTTATCCAGGGTGTAGTGTTATTACCAAATTTAAAAATATATACGGAACTAATACAATGGAGTTGGAAATCACTAAGAACCATGCTGAAGTAGTAAGTTATGGATTTGGGATAGATGGTACAGGACTAGATCCATCAACTTATATTATTATAAAGAAAGAAAAGATATATACAGGGGAAGTTAAAACAATAGGATGGTCAGTTTATAATACTTTAAGACAATTGGAAAAGGAAATAGATATTAGTGAGAAAGCAAGTAACTTGTTTATGGATATGGCCGAGGATATAGCCAAAACCTTGACCATTAAAAATTGTTTTATATGTGGAGGAACTAATATGGGACAACAGTGGCCTTGGGAAGCATTAGAAGCAGACCCAGTGATCTTAAACAACATGACTAAGCAAAGAAATATTACAGGGCGATCTGGAAATGACCAACAGATTATATGGACCCTAAGTACTAATCTAGTAGGAAAAAACTGTTTTAAGAGAAATGGAACTAAAAAGGTAGGAGATTTGATATGTTTGGGATATTGGGATGGTAAATATAAACAATGGACAACTGTAGGGAATCAAAGTGAACCAGAAAAGTTTAATTTCACTGAATGGGGAACTTATTTAAGTTTGTATTGGATTTGTGGGAACCAAGCCTATGAAAGTTTGCCTGGTAACTGGGGTGGGTCATGTGTTTTAGGATGGATTAAACCATCTTTCTTTTTATTACCCCTAAGAACTAAACAGACACTGGGAATCCCTATTTATGATTATTTAGATCGCTATAAAAGATCTATTGATTCAGGTATTCCATGTAATGTTGAAACAATGAGAGGAAATGAATGGACACCAGAAAAGACTGTGTGCATCAATGGGCCTGCTACCTGGGCTGAAGATGGATCTTGGGGATATAGAACACCCATTTATATGTTAAATAGAATAATACGATTACAGGCTGTATTAGAATTAGTTGGAAGAAAAAATAGATACTGCTTAAAATATTTTGGCAAAAACTATTGATAAGCTTAGAGTGGCTGTGTATCAAAATAGATTAGCATTAGATTATATATTAGCTAAAGAAGGAGGGGTATGTGGGAAGTTTAATTTAACTAATTGTTGCTTACAAATAGATGAAACAGGTTCAGTGGTGAAGCAATTATCCACTGAAATGAGACAACTTGTACATGTTCCAGTCCAGACCTGGACTGGTCTTTTAGATGAAGGGGGTTTTTAGGGGGAATTTTTAGAAACTGGAAGCAAGCTTTATTCATGATGGTAATAATCATTATAGGATTAATGTTTTTACCCTGTCTCATCCCTCTCATTAAGAATATTGTTTAAAGTACTGTAGAAGGAATAATACATAGTAATCAGAAGGAATCACTAGGGAGAAAAATGTATAACCTTACACAAATCAATGAAGAAACTAATTTTGAAGAATATGAAAAGACATTAGAAATACAAAGAAATTTGGAAAAAAAATAATGTTTTATTTTTAAAGAATGGGTAAAAAGAAAAAGGGTAGATTTGTGGAAAAACTGGAAGTACGAGGACATTTAAAAATAAATATATATATACTTTTAGTATTATCATGTAATCATATATTATATTTTATAATTATCATTTTATAATCAATTGCCTGAGTAGATGCTTTGAGTATATAGGGAAAATATAAGCCTCAGGTGGAGGTGGGGGGGGGAACAGGAGTTACTGTGGGGCCCAGTGTGAGTCATCATCTAGGAATTGTTTTTAAGTACCTTCTGGTGCCTGGTAGCCCTACCTGATGTAACAGGTGTAGAAGATGGGAGACATCTCTCCTTTAAATTGATAAGCATGTACATATATGGTCTGAGTAAACAGGATAGTAGGGGAGGGATCTTATTAGTATAATGTAAGCAAACAGGGGTGGAGATAATGTATTCTGTTTAGGCGCTTCTGATAGATTGTAACCTCCAAAGCCTAAGCCAATGGGGCCATGGGGGAGGGAATGGGGCGTCGCGATAGGATGTATAATAATATGTGATTTTGGAATTTGGGGTGTGGTTCAGTGCTTGGCTACATTGCATTTTGCCTTCCTGAATCCACCACGCTTTGCAAACCGTTACCTTTTAAACTTTGTTGTGAAGTCTAATAAACTTCTTTTCTATTTGTAACTCAAACAGAGTGGATTTCAATTTGTGACTATTTTTGGTGTCTAACATGATGAAGAATGTTTTGACCAAAGCAGACAGCTTTTCCCAAAGCAAAAGATCTGAACTCAATTGGTGAACTATGAACTTTGAGTGCCTGGAGGGGAAAAGGGAGTTAGCTATGTGAGTTTTCATGGGAAAAGTCCCAGAACTGATGTTGTTTCTACCATGCATAGATGGATTTTTCAATAAAGCTACACTCTTGATTAATTTCTTTTGTGGCAAATCGAATGGCTAACACCTCCATTCCACAATGGCATCCATGGGGAATGAGGACCAAAAAAAAGCCAGATGGTGCAGGTGGCATTCCAATGCAAGCCCCTTCTGGACATGTGCACAGAGAGGAAGAGTTTGCATTGAGTTACTACATCTACCATCTTGCCTTTTTTAATTCCGTGCAGATGACATTGGTCATCTATTATATTAAATAACTGCAAGTTTAGATTCAGTTTTTTCAGATGCTGAGAATTTATATTCACCTCCCTATAAAAGAAAATATACTAGCTGTTCAATGACTACATTGCTGAAGGTTGGTACCTTGTGCTATTGATGAGGAGACATTAATCACTGAGAAGTGGAAATTTCTGTGCCTAGAAACAAATATGTGGCATTGAAGGAGAATACAATTTGAAATCAGCAAAAACAGGATTGAAGGCTAAAATCAAATAATAATGTACAGCAATACTCAAGAGTCCATATTTCAGTCAGCAAATCTTCCAAAATGCTGATATAGCAGAGGTCAGTCCAATGCCTGAATGCTTAATTGCATTTTGGGCCTATATAATTTATATAGTAGCCATTTCCTTTGGAGTACACTTTTTATTGAAAGAATACTCTGGAGAACGAAACAGTGGTGATTCTTACATTTTCAGGGCAGTTGAAAAAGGAGAGGGGATCCTAAAATGTCATACAGCTGGCAGATGATGGTCTGCTAGTAGAAGAGATTTTTAATATTCCATCATATCCTCAAAACTGTTCTAGAAGATTGGAAGAATATGAAGTTGAGTCAGGGGAAAGGAGTAGAAAGCTGAGGAAACTAGTGCTGGGAAGATCCATTATATGTGAATAAATATGGTCAATTAACAATGGACCTGGCTCATTATCTTTATTTATGTCTCTGAGTATTAAAAATACAATTGCAATTCTTTAAGGAATTTTACTCCAGGCCTCAGGATTTGGCTTATATTAACATCCTATAAAAAGTGATACAGTAAAATATTTGAAAAACATCTCAGTATCTCCTTCCTCATTTTAAAGGTGATTCCCTACAGGACAAAATGCACACCCAAGATTAAAACTTTGAAAATTGCTGACAATATATTTTAAAGTATTTTTCACAGTTTTGTGAAATTGTTTTTTTAATGCAATATGAACAGGTAGTGGATATACTTAGCTGTTGAAGAACATCAGTAATGAATAAAAGATTTTCATATTTTGTTCACAATATGATATCCAGATCTGCATTGGATTTTTGTCCTGGAGATACTGTTTTTAAAGATAAATAACATTGTAGATGAATTAAGAATTATACTACTATGCATGTAATTATCTCTTGCTATTTCTTTCCTATTTTTTCTTTGTTTTGTTTATTTTACTGTTTCTGTTTACTAAACTAATACAAATTAAAATTATATTTAAACATTTTGAACTCTTAAAACTGTTTAACCAAAAATCTTAGGGTTTTAGTAGATGTTGCCTTCTGTGAATCCAATTCCTTATTAATGCTGACATCTGCCTGATTTCAATACAATCCTGCATGTGGTTCTGACAACATAAACTTACTTATTACAAGAGTCCTTTTGGCCTTCATGACAGTTTGGCATAATTTTCTTAGTCTCAAGGATAACAACATAAATTCAGATTTAAAATCTTGTTGCTTTTGAAGGAAATAAAAGTTATTCTTTTATAAAATATAACAATAAAGTTCTAATGTAACAATGTATGAGACTGTATGTTTAGCACAAATGTATTAATGTAATGTAAATGTAACAATGCAATGACAATGTATAAGAAGGAATGTTTACTGTTCCCTGTCCATGTGAAGTGATCACAAAAAGTAATTAGCAAAGATAATTAATTATGACCAACTTGAGTGGAAATTACAAATAAACAAAGATAAGATCACAGAGTGGAAATTACAAATAAACAAAGATAAGACCACAGCAGATGGAAGGAAATTCCCAGGATGACCTTTAAGTTTAAAGCAATTTCAAAGAATAAAGGGAAGTTGGGAGGGTTTCTTAGGCATGACTGCATTGTAAAAGGTATAAAATGTATAGCTTGGAAACTGCTTGTTGCACTCTTGGAACTCAATCCATCTTGGGAAGAGTTCAAGAGGCCTGTTTGCAAACGTTTTTCTTTTCTTTTCTATTTTTTTAATGTTTTTCTCCAATAAAACTTTGCTTTTGTTAACCAGACTTGTCTTCATATTGTGAGTATCAAAATTTGGGGGTTTTATATCTCACACTTTTCCATTTAATATTTGGATTCAGTTGGATTTGAGAGAGCTGCGACTGGGCTGAAACAGTGGATCTTTGACCTAACTGTACAGAAAAAACAAATTTCTAGTGCTAGGTTTCACAGTCCATTTTTTTTACCAAATGTCAGGATGATCAGGCAATTGGTTCTTTTGGATCCAGAAGTAATAAGCACACCAGTAAATAAAGGGATTTTATGCTTTAGAATTAGCTCAGGCAAGCAGAATTAAAACCATAACATAAAAAGCATACATAATATAATAGAGACACTACAGGATGGCCAGTTTCCACAATAACTAGTGCTAGATCTCATACAAAAGCTCCCAACAATTAATAACAACTCCAAGGTTTTTATCAAAACCTGGCACCATGACTTCATGCTATGTTCAGTAGACTGCAAGACCTAACCTTGACTGACTGGCACATGACTCTGGGATGGGAATTGAAAGTCTGAGACTTTCACAGCAAGAAAAGCTTTAAAGTGAATGAAGATTCCTCCCTCCTTCTCCTTTATTCAGTAAACACAATGAAAAACAAGCAGGCTAGCTCAGAATGAGTTATAAACTTCTAGACTTTTCTTAATATGAAAGAAAAATCAAAATATGTCACTAAACTCATGAAATAACAATGATCAATGACCAACAATGACATTGTCACTATATTCAGAATGGCATGTAGAAATGGAAGATTCTTTTCAGCAGCCTTTTACTGTGCTAACATCTTTTGCCCAACACATGCTTTGACTGTGGACAGATTTGATAAACTGCTATCAACAATTAAAGTGATAACTATCTACAAAAGCATTTCTGCTGGAGAAAGTTAAAACCAATTAGCTATATTCTCCTGCATTCCCCTTTTATTCAATCTTGTGCAAGTAATTAAATAAAACTTTATAAACTAACTGTCTTGGGAATTGGAAAAAAAATGCATAGGTAGTCCTCATTTAGGAACTACTTCAGAGACCATTCACAAATACAATGCTAGTATATCATAATTAAAAAAAAAACATTTTCCAATCAATACCAGAATTTATGACAACAACAAAAGCCTTCAGGGTGAAACTGATTAATGCCTGGTCAGTTTCAAGCAGCAGTTGGGAGCTGGACAGAGGATTCTAATTAAGGTCTGAGCTTATTAAATTGCAGTTAGCACTTTTTAGGAAAGTGCTGCCCTGTTGAGAAAAACAGCTCAGGAAAATATAGCTTCTTTAAGCAATCTCTGCTCTGGGAGAGGGCAAGAAACAAAAACAAAACAGGCACAGAATACTATACAGAGAGCTTATTTGAATGAAATGGAAGCATATTTCATTGCAGACTCTCTCTTTCTCTCTCTCTGAGTTATGATTCACTTATTGATTATTTTGCTTAATTCATCCAAATCAATTGTGGTCATTAAATAATGATTGCCTCTTCTTTAGTTAATAAATCAGTGATGACTTTGTAGAGAACAGAAAAGCAATGTTCAGTCACCACTATAATTCAGTATGAGATTGTATAAAGCAGCTTTGCTACTCAGAGTGATACAATATCTAGAATGTTTAATTGGATTATTTTAAGTTTCAGATTATAGCATGCTGTATATTTTATAGTAATGTATTATAAATGGGTAAGAAAGTAAATATTTATAATAGTGATAATAATTAAAAGTTATAAAATTCCTTAAAATTTAACTAATGACTCTAGAAATGCAAAGAATGTATATAATGAATTTAATGAGAACAGACAGTCCTTGAATTGTCTCATGGTAAAGAAGTCACCACTATGGTAAAGGAGATTGATTTTTTTAAAAGTGTGAAACAGCTAGATGTCTTGAAAAAGTGAGATTAGGGACCTGTAGACTTCACTGGAACCTAGAGCCAGGCCATATAGGAATTGTAAATTAATATAAGCCCTGTGATTCAAACTCTGAAACTATTAGAAACTAAAATAATTTCTGCAAGGTACATTGCTGAATGGAAAGCTACATATTTAACAACTGCAGTTTATCAGTAGTTTTCAAAGGTAAAGTTTCCTATATACTGTATAGGAAGCAAAGTATCCTTTGTCATAGTAAAAATCTTCACTCTTGGTTCTATCTGCAACAAAACTATAGAATACTTAATGGATTCTGTGTTCTTGAAAAGCTTAGCATGTGCTACTTAAAGTCAGAAAACAAACATGTAACTTTTCATTCCTCTATATCAAACTTCTGGAAAGACAAGTTTAATGTGACTGCACACGACTGAAGCAAAATGAAACTTCTGGGGAAAAAGTATTAAAGGATAATAATAAAAAGAGTTCCACTGACATTGTTTGATATTTCTATACTGCAAGAATCATTCTAAAAGAAATGTTAATTTAAAATAGATTAAGGAAATAGTACTGAAATGGGAGAATGATTTAATTTTTCACATGAGATCTGCTTTAATGAAGAGTTTCATGTTTTCTGAAGAGAGTTAGCTCAGCAGAATTTAGTTTGGGAATAGATTTTCAAGCATATTTCATGATTCTACAAAAAAAGCATTTGGAAATAAACTTTCCTAGTTTCTTCTCATTTTCCAATCTCTAAAACCTAAACAGCCATATCTGATAGACGATTCCTGTATTATAGTACATTTATGTTCATTAGCAGGACTGTAGCAATAAGGATATCTAAAATAGTTATGCTTCAGTGTTCACAACCAGTCACTTGATTTAGGGCACCAACTGAGGCATTAGATGTAATATTAAAATAATCATTTTTGAAGTCCTCTCATGACAAGCACAAAGTCACGTGGCTTGGTTTAAATGTGCAGACGTTTTTTGGTTCCACTTGAGAATTTTAATTTGATATTAAAATTTGGACAGAATTCCTTATGGTTAAGGAAAGTTGAGTGACTGTTTTATTTTCTTTGCTTCAGTCTTCTATATATTTTTAAAGCTGAAATATTGCTGTACTAACATTAAATAATTGTCACGCAGTACAATTTGGGAAGAAAGATATATTTGTATGTTTGTGTAATATTGTATAAGTGCACATGCTGTCAATTCAAGACTTATATAGTGAGAGCCACTGTAATGAAGTGGCTGAAGGGTTGGACTAGGGTCATGAAGACTCAACTTCAAAGTCACACAGAGCCATAAATGCTCACTGATTCTAAGACATTCACTTTATTTCAGTCCAACCTACCTCACAACATTGTTGTTTCAGAATAAATTGGAGGAGGAAGTGGTATGTACATTGTTTGACTCAGGAAACAAACTTAGATGCTATTGCTGTACTTCTCTACTTAAGTAACAATAAAAAAAAAAGAGGAGAGGAGTAGTCAATATACCCTGGGACTATGTAGTATAAGCTTCATGAGTGTAATGGGAGATTTATAGAGAATTGAGCTTTATATATATTATATATATTAAGGCAATAGATAATCAGAGTTCTCTAGAAAACTAGAAATTAACCCTTTCTTCAAATCCTTTTTTTTAAAGTAAAAATATAGAATACAGATTGAGAATCTGGAATGAAAAACTGTGGATGAAGACCTCTGCTTGTGCAAGTGAACAATTCCTACTTGCCTATAACTTTGCAACTTCCCTTAATCCCAAAACCATTATTAAAAAATCTTTGTGTTAATCTTCAATATATTTCATTAGTCATGGATTATGTTGCTTTATATTGCATTGTTGTTGTTGCTAATTGCGAAGTCATGTCCGACCCATCGCGACCCCATGGACAACATGCCTCCAGGTCTTCCTGTCCTCTACCATCTTCTGAGTCCATTTAAGTTCATGCCTACTGTTTCAGTGACTCCATCCAGCCACCTCATTCTCTGTCGTCCCCTTCTTTTATTGCCCTCAATCTTTCCCAGCATTAGGCCCTTCTCCAGTGAGTCCTTCCTTCTCATTAGGTGGCCAAAGTATTTGAGTTTCAACTTCAGGATCTGGCCTTCTAAAGAGCAGTCAGGGTTGATCTCTTCTAGGACTGATTTGAACACCTTGCAGTCCAAGGGACTCGCAGGAGTCTTCTCCAGCACCATAGTTCAAAGGCCTCAATTCTTTGGCGCTCAGCCTTTCTTATGGTCCAACTTTCACATCCATACATTGCAACTGGAAAACCATGGCCTTGACTATATACACTTTTGTTGGCAGGATGATGTCTCTGCTTTTTAGTATGCTGTCTAGATTTGCCATAGCTTTCTTCCCCAAGAGCAAGTGTCTTTTAATTTCTTGGCTGCAGACCCCATCTGAGGTGATCTTGGAGCCCAGGAAAATAAAATCTGTCACTACCTCCATTTCTTCCCCATCTAATTGCCAGGAATTGAGAGGGCCAGATGCCATGATTTTGGTTTTCTTAATATTGAGTTTCACTCAATATTAAGTTGCACTCTCCTTCTTCACCCGCATCAAGAGGCTCCTTAGTTCCTCTTCACTTTCTGCCATTAGAGTGGTATCATCTGCATATCTTAGGTTGTTGATATTTCTTCTGGCAATATTAATTCCAACTTTTGATTCATCCAGCCCTGCCTTTTTCATGATGTGCTCTGCATATAAGTTAAATAGGCAGGGCAACAGAATTCAGCCTTGCCAGGCTCCTTTCCCAATTTTGAGCCAATAAGTGGTTCCGTGTCCAGTTCTCACTGTTGCTTCTTGACCCGCATATAGGTTTCTCAAGAGACAAATAAGGTGGTCTGGTACTCCCATCTCTTTAAGAACTTGCCACAATTTGTTGTGATCCACACAATCTAAGGCTTTAGCATAGTCAATGAAATAGAAATAGATGTTTTTCTGGAACTCCTTAGCTTTCTCCATGATCCAGCGTATGTTGGCTGATCTCTAGTTCCTCTGCCTCTTCGAAATCCTGCCTGTACTTCTGGTAGTTCTCGATCCACATACTGCTGGAGTCTAGCTTGTAGGATTTTAAACATAACTTTACTAGCATGTGAAATGAGTGCAATGGTGCTATAGTTTGAACATTTTTTGGCATTGCCTTTCTTTGGAATTGGAATGTAAACTGACCTTTTCCAATCCTGTGACCACTGTTGAGTTTTCCAAATTTGCTGGCAAATTGAGTGTAGCACTTTTGCTGCATCGTCTTTTAAGACTGTGAATAGCTCAGCTGGAATACTGTCATCTCCACTAGCTTTGTTGTTGCGCAGATTTCCTAAGGCCCATTTCACTTCACATTCTAGGATTTCTGGCTCGAGGTCAGTGACTACCCCATCATGGTTATCTGGGACATTAAGCTCATTCTTGCATAGTTCTTCTGTGTAGTTTTGCCACCTCTTCTTAATCTCTTCTTCCTCTGTTAGGTCCCTGCCATTATGGTCCTTTATCATGCCCATCTTTGCATGAAACGTTCCCTTCATATCTCCAATTTTCTTTCTTTCTTTATTAAAAGTTTTAAAGATTTTATATAATATATATCCCCAATCCCTCCCACCCCTCTCCCCCTCCCCCACTTTCCAGAGCTGATTACAGGGTTACAAATAAACAATCATAATCTAACTAACATTACCCAACTATACAAACAATCAAATCCATAACATATTTTAACTCTTTTTCAAAATAAATATTAACAAATTAAATATGAAAATATAATTAAACCATAAAACTAAGACTAATATAAGTTCTACCATATTAAACTATTAATAATAATCTAAAATTTTCTCATAAGCTAGATAATACTTTTTAGTCTCATATTTATTCTGAATATAATCTATCCATCTTCTCCAAACTGAAATATATCTTTCTTGTGAGTAGTCCTTCAAATAAGCGGAAATTTTTGCCATTTCTGCTAAGTTAGACACCTTGAGTATCCATTCTTCCATAGTAGGCAAAGAATCTTTCTTCCAATATTGCCCCACCAATAATCTTGCAGCTGTTATAAGATTCAACATCAAATTAATTTCTTTAACATTAAAATCTACAATAACACCTAAACAAAAATAATTGTGGCATAAACTTTATCTTTCTCTTCAAAATCTTTTGAATATTCCACCAAATCTTAATCCAAAAAGCTTTTATATTTCTACAAGTCCACCAAATATGAAAATAAGTTGCATCTAAACTTCCACATCTCCAACATTTGGGCTGTAAATTAGGATACATACAGGACAGCTTTTGAGGATCCAAATGCCACCTATAAAACATTTTATAAAAATTTTCTCTTAAATTTTGAGCTTGGGTAAATTTTACATTTCTAACCCAAATTGTCTCCCATGTGTCCAATAGAATCGGCTCTTGAATATTTTGTGCCCATACAGTCTTTAACTAACTCCGTTTCAGAATCCAATTCAATTAAAACATTATAAACTCTCTTTATATGAGCTCGAGTTTGATCTTTACTGTTTTATCAAATTCACGTCATCTAAAGTAATACCAATCTTTTGATCTAAATTCCACCTAACTAACAATTGATTATACTGAAACCAAGAGTGTACAATATTTTCTTGCTTCAACTCAGCTAAAGATTTTAATTGCCAATCCTTCCCTACCAAACTAAGTAATTCCTTACAAGAAATCCTATCCAAATTCACACCCCTAGATACCCCCTCTATCACGTGTCCAGGAATCCCCCAAATTGGAATTTTATAGTTTAACTTATAATAATACTTCTTCCAGACACGTAATAAAGAGTTTCTTAAAATATGAGATTTAAAAACCTGATCTACTTTTTTTTCCAAAGATAATTTTTATTAAATTTTTGAAATTTTACAAAAACAAAACAATCTTCCCCCCAACCTCCCCAACCCTCCCATTCCCTCCCCCGACCTTCCCAGAGCTGAATATAGGCTTAATTAAAATTTCATCAAAAAATCTTAAAAAAAGATATAAACCATAAATGAATCTAACATTAGTTAAAAATCTAAATACATTAATTAGAAAAATTATAAAATAATTAACAATAGTATATATATAAAAAACATGAATACAAAAAATAAATGTTTAGAAAGGAAAAGAATAAAAAAAAGGAAAAAAGAAGAACAAAAAAGAAAAAAAACAAAATATTCCATTTTAAATATAAATTGTTAAAAAACTAAGTAATATTTTTTTATATCCAACTTATGTTGCATAAAATCTATCCATTTTTTCCATACTGCAACATACTTCTCTTGCGATTGATCCTTCAAGAAAGCCGAAATCTTTGCCATTTCCGCCAAATAAGAAACTTTAAAATACCACTCTTGCAAGGTAGGCAAAGATTCCTTCTTCCAACATTGCCCTTCTAACAACCTTGCGGCTGTAATTAAATTTAACATCAATGTAATCTCCTTAGTATCACAATCAATAACAATACCTAACAAAAACAATTGTGGGGTAAATTTTACCCTCCTTCTAAAAATTCTTTGAATATTCCACCATATCTTAATCCAAAAGGCTTTTATATTTTTATACGACCACCAGATATGATAATAAGTAGCATCCAAACATCCACATCTCCAACCTTTAGGCTGTAAGTCAGGATACATACGAGACATTTTTTGTGGATCAAGGTGCCATCTGTAAAACATTTTATAAAAATTCTCCCTTAAATTCTGGGCTTGTGTAAATTTAACATTTCTCACCCAAATAGTTTCCCAAGTATCTAATAAAACTGGTTCACCAAAATTTTGTGCCCATTTAATCATACATTCTTTAACTAATTCTGCTTCTGAATCCAGTTCTACTAACACCCCATAAATTCTCTTAATGTGAGTTCATCTTTGATCTTTTACTTGTTTAAAAAAATTCTCATCTTCTCTAAGCAAACCCACATTACAATCTACCTTCCATCTATCCACAATTTGTCTGTACTGAAACCATGAATATATAATATTTTCTTGTGCTAAATCTTCCAAAGATTTTAACTGCCAATTTTTACCATCCCATCTAAGTAATTGTGCATAAGAAACACTATCCATCTTAACTCCTCTCCTTATCCCCTCTATCGCATGCCATGGTATGGCCCATAATGGAATTTTAGAATCAGTTCTATAATATTTCCTCCAGACCCGAAGTAAAGAAATCCTTATAATATGAGATTTAAAAACCCTGTCAACCTTTTTGTTAAAAATTAAATAGGCATGTCATCCAAAAAGTAAATCCCAACCCTCCAAGAGGAGTATTTCTACATTTGTTAAGTTAACCCAATCACTAATTAATGTTAAAACCACAGCATCATAATACAATTTCAAGTTCGGTACCTTGAGTCCACCTCTCTCACGAGTATCTTGTATAATTTTAAGTTTTACTCTTGGTTTTTTCCCTGCCCAGATAAATTTGTTGATACCTTTCTGCCATTCATTTAAATTAACCTCGTTCTTTAAAATAGGTATCATTTGAAATAAAAAAAGAAACTTTGGCAGAACATTCATTTTAATCGCCGCAATTCTTCCCAGAAGAGATAATTGCAACTTCTCCCAATTTTTCAATTCTCTTTGTATCTTGACCCACAGCTTTTCATAATTATTTTTATACAGTTTTGCATTAGAGACAGATAAAGTAACCCCCAAACATTTTACCTTATCAACAACCTCAAAATCTGTCAAATTAACCAAAGTCTGCTTATCAAGATTGGTCATATTTTTGGGTAATATTTTAGTCTTATTATTGTTAATTTTAAAACCCGAAACCCGTCCATATTGATGTATCAATTGTAGTAACTCTACTACAGAATGAATAGGTTGTGATAAGGTAACCACCAAGTCATCTGCAAAGGCTCTTAATTTATATTCTTTTTATTGACTTCTATTCCTTTTATTTGCTGTGATTCTCGAATTTTAATCAGCAATATTTCCAAAGTTAAAACAAACAGCAGTGGTGACAATGGACATCCCTGTCTAGTCCCCTTTTCTATTGTAAAGACCTCTGATAAACCCCCATTAACAATAAGTTGTGTCGTTTGTTTTTGATAAATAAGACCAAAAGCTTGTAAAATTTTTTCTCCAAAATTCATTTTCTCAATTAAGCTTAACATAAATTGCCAATTCAGTTGATCAAAAGCTTTTTCAGCATCTAAAAATATCAATCCTGCGGAAACTTGATTATTTTTATCTAAATATTCTAATAAATTAATGATTTGTCTGACATTATTCTTCATATACCTTCCAGTTATAAAACCTGTTTGGTCTGTGTGTATGACATGATGCAAAACAACCTGATCTACTTTTTTATTATAAATTAAATATGCATGCCATCCATATAATAAATCCCACCCTTCAAGAAGGAGTATATTTTTATTTGTTAAGTTAAGACAATCACTAATCAATGTTAAAGCCACCGCATCATAATACAGTTTTAAATTAGGTGCCTTAAGTCCTCCTCTTTCCCGTGCATCTTGTATAATCTTAAACTTAACTCTTGGTTTTTTCCCTGCCCAAATAAACTTGTTAATACCCTTCTGCCATTCCTCCAAGTTGGCATCTTTTTTCAAGATAGGTATCATTTGAAACAAAAAAAAAGAAACTTTGGAAGAACATGTGGTGGTCTCCCATGGAGAATGAGACACACACGCAGGTATCTCGGGATGGGAGCCCAGAACTGACTCTAACACCCTATTTTATTGTTACTATAGTTTTTACATCACACAGCATAATCAAAAGACGTATATAGGGGTGGTTACAATGTATCACATAACAGACACTCTCCAGATGCAAGGCTATGCAGGTGGGTGATGATTCATGTATCCTGTTTCCCGTGTTCTTATCAGAGCCTGTCCAAATGGCTGATGAATGTGTTCCGTGTCTGGAGCAGTCCGTTTTGGTATCTCAAGGACTTTGTGGGAGCATGTCTATGGGCATATTTATGCAATTAATCCCACATCTCCTCCTTTTGTGTTTTTTCAATGTTGCTCACTTCCAGTTCCAGAAGGGATCTTGATTCACTGATTAAGGCGTCCTTCCTAGTGGAGGGCGTAACATTTTTGCACATTTGCAGGAGGGAGGGAATACATTGAATGCAACAACATAGCAATACAATTAATATCAAAATGGTTACTATAATAGAAATCAAAGATCGTAGCCAGGATCCATCCGGTAGCCAGGACCAAAGGGCACCCCAGATATCCACGGTGCCTGATCCATCACTGCGTAAGGGATTATTTTGGATCATAGATTCCATTTTCCTTGCTGTAGCAGAAATATTAGGTTGAAAATCATGTATATACATACAACAATGAGAATGAATTAAAGCACATACACCGCCTTTTGCTGCTAAAATAATATCTAAAGCATACCGATTTTGCAAAACTACTTCCCTTATTTCCCCCATTTCTTGATTAATCATTTTAATGCTGTTGATTGTTTCATTAAACATATGAACAGTCCAATTGTTAAGCAAATGAAGGTCCCTATAGTTCATGGCAACTCCTAGATTGAGCAATATTCCTCTGCTGATTTGAGTCTCTAAACTACCACCCAATGTTAGGGGTGGATCCGAGGAACCAGTATGATGTTTGTTCCACAGGTGTCCATCAGGGAGATGAGGCAAGGCATATACAGCAGGGGTCAAAAGGCCCAGTGTACAGGTGCCTTTCCAATCCTTAGGCACCTGGCAATAGGCTCTACGGCCACATAGTAGCCACATATCGGGTAACTCATAATAACCCTGGTGAGACTCATTAGCAAATGTTATTATGGATTCCATGTCAAGGCAAGCCATGTAGGTACTGACGTTTGTCCATTGATTGCTTCGATAAGTGTTGTTTATCTTAGTAAGGTTGCTTTTGATGGAATTGCATTTATTTGCTGAATTCCATATAATAACTTGTTGACAATTACTATAATTTCCCAAATAAGTGGCAGTACGGAATAGTCCTGTGCTATAAAAACAAAATCTGGCAGGTTCCATTATACGAGCGCCCACAACATATGTCATATTCAAAGTCTCTGTAGTTATGTTCCACATCTGCTTCCATCCTGTTTCATTGAACGGGATGGCATGAAAAATAAGGCCACCATGACTGTCACCAGGAATTTGCATGCAAATCCAACAGTTCGTGATGTTAAGTGTAAGAGCAGTGCGCCTGGCATCCCGTACAAAAGCATTAAAAGCCCACAGTCCCTGATCCTCATATGCCTGACTGAGGTGGTGTACGTTGAGCCATATAAGGACAAACACAACGAGCTGGAGTCCAAATGATCTCGCCATGGTCGTCTATTGCAGCGTAGCCTCGACCCCAGGTAATGAGGGAGGCAGGCCCTTTCCAGGTGGGATCAGGTAAACGTCGATAGTATACTTGGGGGTGTGAAGAATCTGTGGGAGAAACAGAAAAATGCCTGCTTGCGGCGGTTGAGTCAGGGGTGCCAGAAACATTCAAAAAGTTTAAGGTAAAAAGTACAAGATTAAGAGTGTTTTGTACCCCAGGCAAGCCGGGGGTATTTTCCCCTTTCTTTTTTGCATGCATGTCTAGAGCCCTTTTTACGGTCTGATTGGCTCATTCCACGATCGCTTGACCAGTGGAGTTATATGGAATGCCAAATTTATGAACAATAGACCAGCGAGAGCAAAACTGCGCAAAGGAGGTGCTAGTATAAGCAGGAGCATTGTCTGTTTTAATTTCTTTTGGGTTGCCCAGGGTAGAAAAGGTACGAATACAATGATTAATAATAACATGTTTAGCAGACTCACCTCTTTGAGGGGTGGCCATAATAAAACCTGAATAGGTATCAATGGAAACATGCAAATATTTCCAGGGGGCAAATGTCAAATATTGCGTAACATCCATTTGCCAAAGTTGACAGCTCTGCGTCCCTCTTGGGTTGATCCCTTGAGGAACAGAGTGTGCTTGGAGGCTGCAGGTGGGACATTGTTGTGTGATAGCCGCAGCCTCCGTAGCTGTTAAAGAAAATTGTTTCATTAAAGCCTTCTTATTTTGATGAAAATATGAATGGCTGTCCCATGGGGTTATGGGAGATAAAACAAGGACAGAGACGTCCTGGTGAATCGAGGCGGCTGAAGCAGCAGCATCCGCCTTGGCATTGCCTTCGGAGATAATACCGGGGAAAGGTTGGTGACTTCTAATATGAGCAGGAAAAAAACAAGTAGAGCAGGAATGAAGAAGGGATTGGAGTGTGAGAAATAGACTGAGGAGAGAGTCATCCAATGGAGGTGACACATATGAGTCAGATAAAGAGATGAGAACTTTATATACATAAAGACTATCTAAAATAAGATTAAAAGGTTCAGAAGAAAAAGTTTGTAAAGCCAATATTGTAGCGGCAAGTTCAGCACGCTGAGCAGAAGTTTGAGGAGGAGTAATTTTTGTGTGCCATTGTTCACCCTCCTTCCATACACATGAACCATAAGTCTTGCTGCCATCAACATACAGGGTGACAGCGTTAGGAATTGGAGAGGAGGAAATGGGAGAATGCAGAGAAATTGAAACATTATTAAGAAGTTGGAAGCGAGGGTCAGAGGGAATATGACAGGAAACAGATCCTGCCCAGTCAGCAAGAGAAAGTTGCAATACATCCGAAGAGGCAAATAAAGGTTCCCATATAGTAAGAAACATGGGGACATATAAAAAAACAATATCAAATCCAATTAAACATTTTGCTCGAAAACGGCCCTTCATAATTAAAAGAGCAAACATATATGGCAGTGGATTGATAGATTTGTGAGGGGTATTGGGGAGGTGAATCCATTCAACAATGGAGACCCTCCCCTTTTGATGTTGGAGAAGGGCAGCTGTAGGAATAGAGGGAGTATTAAATATGGCCAAAGACAAAGGCTCATTGGGAATGGCTCGGTCCACCCAGCGGGTGGAGAGGGCACTATTAATTAAGGCAAAAACATGTTTTTGAGTGGGGTTAAGAACAACAACAGAGGAGGGGGGAGTGTGGCCTCGCAAAGCCAAAAACAAGGGTGCCAATTGGGCAGTGGTGAGTGCAAGAAATGGGCGCACAAAATTTATGGTGCCCAAGATTTGTTGTAAAGCAACTAAAGTGAGAGGAAAAGGAAGGTGGATGGCAGGAAGTACTGGAGCAGAATGAGAGGCTAGGACTTTATGTCCCAGATATAAAAAGGGAGATTGGGTCTGAACTTTTTCCGGGGCGACAATAAAGCCATAAGAAGCTAAAAGCTGAATGAGCTGGGGAAGGACAGTTTGTACCGTGCCAGGAGGACCCAGTGCAGCTAGGAGAATGTCATTCATATAGTGATAAAGCAAAAAGTTAGTATAGGATTTGCGAAAAGGCAACAAGGCAGCATCCACAAAAGCTTGACATATGGTGGGGCTGTTAAGCATGCCTTGGGGAAGAACAGTCCATTGATAATGAGGAGTAGGTCAGGACATGTTAGTTTGAGGCAAAGAAAAGGAAAAAAGTTGTTTGTCATCAAGGTGTAGAGGAATGGTAAAAAAAAGTCTTTTAAATCAATAATTGCCAAATCATAGTCTTTGGGGATCATATTTGGGTTGGGCATTCCGCACTGTAGCGGACCCATGGGTTTAATTATTATGTTAATGAGGCATAAATCATGAATAATTCTCCAGTTGCCTGATTTTTTCTTGACTACAAATACTGGGGTGTTATAAGGACTGGTAGTTGGTTCCAAATGGCCAGATTGTATTTGCTGATATACCAGTTTCTGCAATGCTTCTTGTTTTTCTAAAGTGAGTGGCCATTGGTCTACCCACACGGGGGTGTCAGAAAGGAGCGTAAGCTTCATGGGTGAAGGAGGCATTGTTAGTCTTCCAGAGTTAACTTCGCATCAAATTGAGAGAGTAAGTCTCTGCCCCATAAATTTGTGTGAAGAGGGAGGACGACAGGTTTAAATTTAGCAGAAATGCCTTTTGTGATTCATTGTGCAGTAAGCCAATTTTTACTGGAGCTTGCTTGTTCAAGTCCTCCCACTCCCCTAATTGCCGGTGAGGATTCGAGGGGCCAGTTAGAGGGCCATTCAGCTGTTCTTATGACTGAGACATCTGCACCAGAGTCTACAAGACCAGAGAAGAGAATGGCATTGATTAAAAAAGGCATCACCAGTTTTTGGGGAGTAATTTGCTTTGTTAGTGCCAATAAATCAGAGGAAGAATTCCCAGAGTGAGGTGCATATGCAGCCTCTGGAATGGATGGTGCTGCACGTGGTAATAAAACCAAGCGTGCCACCTTATCCCTCCGGTTCATTGTGACAGGGAGATTGGTACAAAATTGGACTTTTAGGGTGTCTCTATACGTGGGATCTATCATACCTGGAAGCACAAACACTCCTTGTTCCCGAGCAACAGGTGTGGGAAGGATCATTCCCTCTGTTTCCGGAGGCAAGGGTCCGGAATAAAGGGTTTCAGCAACTGTGAGTAGGTTAGGAAAAGTAACAGAAAGATCAGAAGCCAATTTTAAATCAATGCCAGAAAAATATTGCGAAGCAGAAGAAGGAGTAAAGTCTGAAAAGGATGCAGCCTTTGGAGAGGGGTTAGCTGCAGACCCCTCTGTTAGTTTCCCCGATTGGACTGAGAGGAACAGCACTGATTGGCCCAATGAAAACCCTTTTTACATTTTGGGCACACAGTTTTGGGCTTGGCTCTGGGGATGGCAGCGGGTGGAGCCGCGCCGCCTCCTGGGGCTCTGCATTGCTTTTTAAAATGACCAGGTTTTCCACAATTGAAGCAAGTGCCTTTGGGGTTGATTCCCCTTTTGGATTGCAGCTGCAAGAGTGTCCATTTGAAAAGCATTGGTTCCCACAATGCGGCAGGCTTTAAGAAAGTCCGCTGGGGTGGCCGTGGGACTGGAAACAAGTGGTTTAAGAATGACTGGCAGTCCGCATTTGCATGTTCATAAGCCAATTTTATGAGGATTTCATTTGCTGCATCTCTGTTTGAAATTTGACGCTCAATGGCAACTTGCAGGCGATTCACAAAGTCTGCATAGGATTCAGTCGCAGTTTGGCGAATGGCAGAAAAAGACTGAGTCGGGGTGCCAGACTCATCAACACGAGCCATGGCAGAAAGAACACAAGTATTAATGATCGGGAATGCAAAGGGGGTGAAAGTTTGAGCCTGAGCATTAAGGGTAGCAAAATTGCCTTCTCCGAAGAGTTGTTCCGCTGTCCATTGTGAACCTGGGTGATTAGCTCTGTTTTGTGCCTCTCTCTTATATTCAGATTCAAAAACTACGTATTGCGTTCCGTTAAGAAGCATGCGGAACAGATCTTTCCAATCTTGAGGCAACATTCGATATGCGCTAGCAACTGAGTGTATCAGTCCTCTAGTATAGGGACTGATTATGCCATAATCTTTTGTAGCCTTTTTCAATTCTCGGATCATAGCCAGGGGAAGTGCTTCCCAATCAACCACTATGCCCGCTGCGGTCTGTTGGTAAGTAACAGGGAACAACTCTGTCTCGGATAGGTCAGAAACGCTCAAATCACCATTGTTCAAAGCCTTTTGAAAAACACCACAGATGATTCCTGGCCGGGAGACAAGCGGCAACGTGGCAGGAACAGGAGAGGCTGTTTGTTGTTTATCAGGATCCATAGAATTTGCAGGGGCAGAAGGAGGGTTAAAACCAGCTCCAGGTGGCAAGGGAGTGGCCAACATAACAGACGGATTTTTGTACGGTGGAGGGTCTAATAAAGGCTGATGAGGCGAGTCAGCATGGGTTTGAATCAGGGTATAGGCAATTTTCCAAAGACACAAAATCTCTGGTGGGGCTCTCGGAGACTGATGGAGGACGGCGCCAATTTTCCTCCATGTATCTACTTTTAAAGATCCAGACTCCGGATAGGATGAGCAGTTAGCCCATACGAAAGCAAGCAATTTAACAGCCTCAGATTTAGAAAGGTGACGGGTTACTTTCTGTTCCTGATCAGTAAGATATTTTTTCCTGCCAAGTAGCCTCAGCTCTTCCACATGCTGCTTTTGAGCGTGAGACATTCCACCCCCCATACTTACGAAGTTGACAGCAACTTCGTCGGGTGCACCAACCCTATTCCAGGCGATAAGTAAAGGGTCGGCAGGGATGTATCCCTCAGTGGATCACGTCGGGGTCACCAGATGTGGTGGTCTCCCATGGAGAATGAGACACGCACGCAGGTATCTTGGGATGGGAGCCCAGAGCTGACTCCAACACCCTATTTTATTGTTACTATAGTTTTTACATCACACAGCATAATCAAAAGACGTATATAGGGGTGGTTACAATGTATCACATAACAGACACTCTCCAGATGCAAGGCTATGCAGGTGGGTGATGATTCATGTATCCTGTTTCCCGTGTTCTTATCAGAGCCTGTCCAAATGGCTGATGAATGTGTTCCATGTCTGGAGCAGTCCATTTTGGTATCTCAAGGACTTTGTGGGAGCATGTCTATGGGCATATTTATGCAATTAATCCCACAAGAACATTCATTTTAACCACTGAGATTCTCCCCAGCAAAGATAACTGTAATTTTTTCCAATCATTTAAATCCTTTTGCACTTTTACCCATAATGTCTTATAACTAGTTTTGTATAATTTAACATTAGAAGCTGTAATATATACTCCCAAATATTTAACCTTTTTCACTATTTCAAAACCTGTTAATTTGGCTAACATATCCTTTTCCTTCATAGACATATTTTTCGGTAATATTTTAGTCTTATTGTTATTTACCTTAAAACCAGAAACTTTCCCATACTGGGTTATGATTTCAACCAAATCCCTTACCGAATCTGTTGGTTGAGATAAAGTCACAACCAAATCGTCGGCAAAAGCTCTCAACCTATAATCATTCTTATTTATTTTTATTTCCTTTATTGTAGGTGATTCACGAATTTTAATAAGTAAAATCTCCATTGTTAAAACAAATAACAATGGGGATAATGGACATCCCTGTCTTGTACCCTTTTCAATTTTAAATGCTTCTGTTAATCCCCCATTAATTATAATTTGTGCCGATTGTTGTTGATATATAGCCTTAAGAGCATACAAAAATTTATCTCCAAAATTCATTTTCTCTACAACTCTCAATAAAAATTGCCAATTTAACTGATCAAAAGCTTTTTCAGCATCCAAAAATATCAAAGCCACCGGATTTGATTGTTCTTGTCCAAATACTCAATTAGGTTAACAATTTGTCTTACGTTATATTTCATATAACTCCCAATTATAAATCCAGATTAATGACTATGGATCAATTGCTTCAAAACATGCATTAATCTATTTGCCAATATTTTCGAAAAAATCTTATAATCTGTATTCAAAAGAGATAAAAGTCTATAATTCTTAGGCTGGGTAAGATCTTGATCCTCCTTTGATATCAATGATATAAAAGCCTTTCTCCAAGATGGAGGTACCTCTGCTCCCAACAAAATACTATTAAAAAGTTCCTTTAATGGTTCTATCATTTCTTCAGATAACATTTTATAATAGATTGCTGTTAATCCATCTGTACCAGGAGCCTTGCCAATCTTTAACTGTTTAATCGCCCAAGTAATTTCCTCAGAAGTAATTAAACAATTCATCTCATCTTGTTGATCATTTGAAAGTTAGGAAAATGTGCTACCTGTAGATACTTTTCTATATCTGAAACTTGTGTGCTTTCAGTAGCATATAACTTTGAATAAAAATCTAAAAAACTCCTTTTAATCAAATTTTGTTGATAAACCTCTTTACCTTTATAATCTATTTTCTCTATAATCCTTGACTTCTGTTTCTTTCGTAATTGATAAACCAACCACCTACCAGGTTTATTTGCATTACAAAATGTATTATGTTTCATGTAACTTAAATTAATTGCAGTCTGATCAGCCATTAACATGTTAAATTGCTCCTTAAGCATATTTATAGAAACCTTTAACCTATTATCCAATGGATTCAAAATAAAAGCCTTCTCTTTCACTTTGATCTCTTCTTCCAACTCTTCACGTTTTTTTGTCTGTTTCTGCCTATGTGCATTATTCATGTGGATCAAAACCCCTCTCATATAAGCTTTGCTAGCATCCCATATCATAGCCATTGAGGTACCCTTATGCATATTCAAAACAAAAAATTCCTTCAAATATTCTCTACATTTCTGCGAAATCGCCTCATATCTAAATAAGTTCTCATTCAACCTCCAAGATCTTCTATTCCCTTCTTCAACAAATAATTCCAACCATACAGGACTGTGATCCGACAATGTCCTAGGAAAAATGTTGACATTCTTGACCCTAGAAAAGAGATAAGTAGTAATTAAAAAAAATCATTTCTAGAAAATGATTGATGCCTATCCAAAAAAAATAAAGTCTCTGTCCTCCATGTTCCGTTCTCTCCAAATATCTCTGAGTTCCAGATCATCCTTCAAATAAAAAAAAAACTTTAGGTAATTTAGCGTGATTGAAAGGTTTAGAAAATCCTTTCTGTCCTTATTTGCATCTATATCTCCATTCCAATCACCTACCCAATAACAGATTTATAATCCAGTTGAGTTAGTTTCTGATGTATCAACTTATAAATCTTGATTAGGAGCATATAATCCAATAATAAGAAATCTCTTACCATATAATAATAGATCAATAATAACATATCTTCCTTGTGGATCAGAATCAATTAATTTTGCCGATAAATCTTTCCTCACGTAAATAACTACACTCCCTTTTTTTTCCGGAGCAAAGGCTATAAAATGTAATCCCACCTGGAAGTTAATCAAGTACTTTTGGTCCTTTGAAGTAATATGAGTCTCTTGCAAACATACAACATCATTCTTATGTTGTTTCAAATAGTGAAATACTTTCTTTCTTTTCTGTGGTGAATTCAGACCATTAACATTCCATGTCAGAAACTTTGCCATCTTTAGTGGCTTGAAGCCTTTGGAACACTGCTTGAAGATCAGCTGTCGATGATCTCTTCGGTCTTGTCCCTCCCATGGGCTCTAAAGTAGTCGAGTGTGTTATAGATCCAACATCCACTTTTTGCTGTTTTTTTTCTTTACGTCTATGAGCTGCACGAGTCATTCTCTGTTCCTTTGGATAATCTTTTGTCTCCAAACACTTTTGCATAGATTCAGCCTGCAAATCTCCTACCACTAATGATGTTGCACCTTCAATCAGCTGTTCTTCCAGCTTTTCTTCAATTCTCTTAGGTTGTGGAGATGGTGGTGAGCCTGCCTTCAGAACAGAGGTATAAAAATCTCTTGCTTTGAAAATTGTATTAAGTCTATAACATGTCCCAGCATAGTTCACCACTATTCCAACAGGTAACTCCCATCTGAACTGAACTTGTCATTTTTTAAGTTCCTCAGACAAAAAAGCAAAATCCTTTCTTTTTCTAAGAATTTTTGGAAGTATTTCTTTTAAAATTATAACATCTTGAGCTGCAATTTGAAATCTCTGCTTATAAAAAGCCTGTATAATTTCATTATGAAGTGATCGTCTGGAAAAATAGATAACCACATCTCTTGGTAAATTTCTCTGCCTTGCAATCCATGAATTAACCCTAAAAATTTTATCTATCTCTCTCAGAATTTCTTCAGGTTCACATTCCAAAATGGTAGCTAAATCTGCTGCTATTTCCTCTCTCAGATTCTCTTGCAAATTCTCCTTCAGCCTCTTATTCGCAAAGCAAATTCCATGTCTCTATATTGTGACATAGTAATTTCATCCTGTGTTATATCAACCTTATTTTCAACTTTACCAACTCTATCTTCTAATCTTTCAGCATTTTCCACCACATCATCCACACACTCATCTAGACGCTCTATATGGGCTGCTAATCCTTGAAGTGCAAGCACTATGTCTTCCCTCATCTCCCTATTTTTATCTTCAAAAAGCTCTGCCATCTCTTCTTTAATCTGTCGTGCTGTTTTTCCCAAAGCATCCTGTATATCTTTAAGTGTAAATGCAGGCGGTGGGGGAGAAGGTGGGGGAGACTTAGGCTTAGTTTGCTGTACAGTCTGAGTTACTGGAGAGAAAATTGAGCCTTTTTGGAAGAGCAGAAATTCCGAGGCGTTTTGAAGCCATTTTCAAACTATTTAGAACCACTTCTTATAAGTCTTGTATAATCTTATAAAACCAACAATTACAAAAAAAAAAAGAAAAAGAAGAGAAGGGATAGTAAAAACAAATCCCCTCCAAATAAGAAAAGAAGCTTGCTTTTTAAATGAGCAACCAAAATCCGTTACATTGTTTAAACTTTGTTGCCAAGTAAAAGTCTTTCTTAACAATGTCCTTTCAGACAAAGAAACAGCATTCCTGCACCATTTTTCTCTTCTTCCTTTTATTAAAATTAATAGGTGGAGAAGATTCTTTAATTATTTCCTGAGTTAAAGTCCCAAATTCTCATAATTCTGATCCCTCCTGGTCAGCTCCATCTGCTTTTAATTTTACTCACAGATCTCTCTAAAATACAGAAGTGGAAGCAGTGTCTAGCTTTGTTCCTAAGAACAAAGGCGTCCTGGGATGCGGAGAAAACCTCGGACTCCGAGGGAGTTCTCACCCTTCGACCTCCAAAAAGAAGATTTATGGAGGTCCTGGGGAACTCAACCTCTATCCAGGAAAGCTCACCTCCTCCCCTTCTCCCAGGGAGAGAGGCTCCAAGCCGTGAAACAGCTGCTGTTCGCTGTCTCTGCAGGCCTTAACACATTTTCAGGGTGGACGGCTAAGAGAAAGCTGCCATCGGCGCGGCGATCGCCACCAGAAGTCCTTATCTCCAATTTTCTTGAAGAGATCTCTGGTCCTCCCTATTCTGTTGTTTTCTTCTATTTCTTTTCACTGTTCATTTAAGAAAGTATTCTTATCTCTTCTAGCTATTCTCTGGAATTCTGTATTCAATTGGGTGTATCTTTCTCCTTTGCCTTTTGCTTCCCTTCTTTCCTCAGCTATTTGCAAAGCTTCCTCAGACAGCCATTTTGCTTTCTTGCATTTCTTTTTCTTTGGGATGGTTTTAGTTGCTACCTCTTGTTCAGTGTTGCGAACCTCCATCCATAGTTCTTCAGGCACTCTGTATATCAGATTTAATTCCTTAAATCTATTTGTCACCTCTATTGTATATTCATCAGGAATATGATTTAGTTCATACCTGAGTGGCCTAGTGCGTTTCCCTACTTTCTTCATTTTAAGCCTAAATTTTGCAATGAGAAGCTCATGATCTGAGCCACAGTCAGCTCCTGGTCTTGTTTTTACTGATTGTATAGAGCTTCTCCATCTTTGGCTGCAGAGCACATAGTCAATCTGATTTCTGTGTTGACTGTCTGGTGATGTCCATGTGTAGAGCCATCTCTTGGGTTGTTGGAAAAGAGTGTTTGTTATGACCATCATATTCTCTTGACAAAATTCTATCAGCCTGTGCCCTGCTTCATTTTGTACTCCAAGGCCAAACTTGCCTGTTATTCGGTTATCCTTTGGCTTCCTACTTAGCATTCCAATCCCCCATGATGATAAGAACATCATTTTTGGTGTTAATTCTATAAGGTGCTGTAGGGCTTCATAGAACTGGTCAATTTCATCCTCTTCAGCACCAGTGGTTGGGGCATAGATTTGGACTACTGTGATATTGAATGGTTTGCCTTGGATTCGAACTGAGATCATTCTGTCATTTTGGGGATTGTATCCCAGTATTGCTTTTCCTATTCTTTATTGACTATCAAGGCTACTCCATTTCTTCTGAGGGATTCTTGCCCGCAATAGTATACCTGATGGTCATCTGAGTTAAATTCACTCATTCCTGTCCATTTTAGTTTGCTGATTCCTAAGATGTCGATGTTCAGTCTTGTCATCTCTTGTTTGACTACGTCTAGTTTGCCTTGATTCATGGATCTTACTTTCCAATTTCCTATGGAGAAAAAATCTTTACAGCATCAGACTTTCCTTTCACCACCAGATATATCCACAGCTGAGCATCCTTTCGGCTTTGGCCCAGTTGCTTCATTCTTTCTGGCTCTACTAGTGCTAGCCCTCTGCTCTTCCCCAGTAGCATATTGGACACCTTCTGACCTGAGGGACTCATCTTCCAGCATCATATCTTTTTGCCTTTTAGTACTGTCCATGGGGTTTTCATGGCAAAGATAATAATAATAATAATAATAATAATAATAATAATAATAATAATAATAATAATAATAAAGTCGGAAGGGACCTTGGAAGTCATCGAGTCCAACCCCCTGCTCAGGCAGGAACCCTACACCATTTCAGACAAATGGCTGTCCAGTCTCTTCTTAAAATCTTCCAGTGTTGGAGCATTTACTGCTTCTGGAGGCAAGCTGTTCCACTGATTAATTGTTCTCACTGTCAGGAAGTTTCTCCTTAGTTCTAGGTTGCTTCTCTCCTTGATGAGTTTCCACCCGTTGCTTCTTGTCCTGCCTTCAGGTGCTTTGGAAAATAGCTTACTTCCCTCTTCTTTATGGCAGCCCCTGAGATATTGGAATACTGCTATCATGTCCCCCCTTGTCCTTCTCTTCGTTAAACTAGACATACCCAATTCTAGCAACCGTTCCTTATATGTTTTAGCCTCCAGTCCCTAATCATCTTTGTTGCTCTTCTCTGTACTCTTTCTAGAGTCTCAACATCTTTTTTACATCGTGGTGACCAAAACTGGATGCAGTATTCCAAGTGTGGCCTTACCAAGGCATTGAAGAGTGGTATTAATACTTCACGTGATCTTGATTCTATCCCTCTGTTAATGCAGCCTAGCACTGTGTTGGCCTTTTTGGCAGCTGCAGCACGCTGCTGGCTCATATTTTGATGATTGTCTACTAGGACTCCGAGGTCTCTCTCACAGTTACTACTATTGAGCATGGTGCCACCTATGCTGTACTTGTGCATTTGGTTTTTCTTGCCTAAATGTAGAACTTTGCTTTTTTCACCATTGAATTTCATTTTGTTAGTTAGTGCCCAGTGTTCAAGTCTTTCCAGATCCTTCTGTATCTTAAGCCTGTCTTCTGGAGTGTTGGCTATTCCTGCCAGCTTGGTGTCATCTGCAAATTTGATGAGTTCCCCATCTATCCCTTCATCCAAATTGTTGATGAAGATGTTGAAGAGTACTGGGCCCAGAACAGAGCCCTGGGGCACCCCACTACACACTTTCCTCCATATAGATGCAGTTCCATTGATGAGCACTCGCTGAGTACGGCCGGTCAGCCAGCTACGGATCCATCTGGTGGTGGTTCTGTCTACCCCACATTTTTCTATCTTGTCAAGTAGTAGGTTGTGATCTACTTTATCAAATACCTTACTGAAGTCCAAGTAAATTATGTCCACAGCATTCTTCTGATCCACTAATTTTGTCACTTGGTCAAAGAATGCAATAAGATTTGTCTGGCATGATCTATTTTTGACAAACCCATGTTGGCTTTTATTGGAGTGGTTTGCCATTTCCTTCTCCAGTGGATCACATTTTGTCAGAACTCTCTGCTATGACCTGTCCGTCTTGCGTGGCCCTGCACAGCATAGTTCATAGCTTCATTGAGTTACGTAAGCCCCTTCGCCACGACAAGGCAGTCATCCATAAAGGGGTATATTGCATTAGTGCAATCTAATAATATATGATAGAACAATGTTATTTGGACTTTGACTATTTGTGAAAGTAAAAATTATCTATTCTGTTGTTATAATGAGTAATAACACTAGCATTATTCAAATATTCTATTCCAATTAATAATTCACCCCAAATATGTATGTAAAATGCAGTAAATTATTGCAAACATCTACAATTATGTCTTAGACAATATAGTTTATATGAAAGGCTGTAAAGCCATGACAACAGATAAGCTTAAAGGCCATCATAACGTTCAAGCCTTGTAGTTTTCTAGAAATTTTTACAGGCCAGATATAAATCTAGCCAAAACATTAAGATAGGGAAATGAAGAGAAATGCTATTATTCAGACTTTGGCATTTGCAGTTAGCTACTGTATATTTTTAAGATTATACACCAGAAAAAGATGCATGCCAATTAGGCTTCTATAGTTGGTAGGATGGTTTTAGCCTGCAACTAGGATTCTACATGGGAGTGGTTGGTTAAACATTCTAAATCCAGTTTTGATTAAAACTATATAGAATCATACGTTTCTCCCTATTTTTCTGCTTACAGCAACATAAAGGTAAAGGTTAATCATTTGTAGAGGGCAAATTTTTACAATGCCAGCAGCCAATACTACTATGATTTTGAGGCAGCCTGGTTTTAAAAGTTATGTTTCCCTTCTTATCCCAACATAAAATTTTCCAACTGGGCCATCTAAGGCAGGGGTGTCAAACTCGCAATGTGAGATGACGTTTTTTGCCATTGCTAGCAATGAGGTGGGCATGGTTTTGCTATGATGCATCCAGCCTGCAGGGTGGCAATTTGACACCCCTGATCTAAGGTATATAGAAGAAAATAAGCACTAACAAGCAACTTTTGAGCAACGTGGATGGAACTGGATGAGACTATATCCTCTCTTTATTATTTTAAGACTTTTTCCTGGAAAAAACACCCAAAGCAAAGAATCCTCCCCAATGAGAGAGGGAAGGGGAATTTCTACCCCCATTCCCTCAGGAAAAGAAAAGCGGCAAACTAATTGCTTGGGGGAAAACAGAAAAAAATCAGAAGATTAATTTGGAACAAATACAGATATATAGCTTTGAAATTTGGGGGCTAAGATTATTTTTGAGACTTTTTTAGAAAAGAGACTTGAAAAGTTTGTAATATAAGTTTGGATTTAAAAAGCTGGAAGACGGCATTAATGACATCTAGTGAAGAACTATGGGACTACAATTTATTATTAAAGGAACTTGGCTTGAAGCCCTGTCTCAGATAAGACTTTGGTTGTTCTTGGAAATTTTCACTTTTGAAGACTGCAGCTGGGAAAAGGGGAAAAAAACTCATGGGCTGCTTCTTTATTGTTCCTGGAAACTTTCACTTTTGCAGACTCCAGCTGGGAAAAGGGAAAAACAAAAATTCTTGGGCTGCTTATCTGGGTTGGGGACCATATTGGACTATAAAAGCTACATACCAAAATAAAATGAGTGTTCCATACTCAGCCTTAAATGGTAAAAATAATCTTTAATACCTGTCTCCAAAGCTCCTAGCAAGATATATCAACAAGAAAATGTTAATGAATTTCAGAAATAAAATTTTCCATGTTGAAATCAATCCAAGAGACAATTGTTCTATTTCAAGATGAGACTAAAAATAATGCAAATGAGATAAAAGAACAATTTTCTAATCTAAACTTACAAATCCAGATAATGACTATAAAGAAGGAACTAGTAACCCAGAAAACAGAAGGAAAATTAGAAGAAATGGATCTAAAGATGGAGGAAAGAATTAACAGACAGATACAGACAAATGAAAAATTAGAAGATGCAGTGATAACACCGGAAATGGAAAAGATATCTTACTTGTCAAGATCTCAGAACACATTTGAGGATAAGGAAGAAGAGCTGATTGAATGGATGATAAAGCTGTTAGGAGAAATGCTGAATATTGACAAACAAAAAATGAAAACAAAAACTGAAAGAGAAGGGGCGTTGTCTTACCTGAACGCCTTTTCTCAGCATGATGATGTAGAATCCACCGGTGGGTAATCTCAGCCTTCCTGCTCAGAAGAGACTAAGGCAGAACTTTAGTCATTCCTCCCTCTGGGAGTGTCCTCCAGTTATTGACGAGGCGAAGCATCCATGATGAACTCTGAAGCACTGGCGCCAATTAACATGACACCTGCCTAGACTGCCTTAAGGGAGGGTGTGGATTCTACATTATCATGCTGAGAAAAGGCGTTCAGGTAAGACAACGCCCCTTCTCCAGCATAATGAATGTAGAATCCACCAGTGGGACATACCAAAGCCCCTTCATGTCCCTATGGGGAGGGAAAGTCTAGGCTTGTGTGTCCTGAGAAGAAACTACTTGCTGCAGAACTCTCCTACCAAACGAGGCATCTGCCGCAGCAAACCTACCAATCTTGTAGTGTTTTACAAAGGAAGAAAGGGAGGACCAAGTTGCTGCCCTACAAATCTCTTCGACTGATGCCTGAGTGGACCAGGCCGCAGACGCAGCTGCACTGCACATCGAATGAATGGTGATATACGTAAGAACTGGAAGTGACTGAGAAAGATAGGCCCGAGCAATGCATGCCCTGATCCAGCTACCAATGGTCAAAGAGGATACCTTCTGACCCATGGCAGAGGGCTGAAAAGACACAAACAAGGCCTCTGATTTACGGAAGGCCGAGATTCACTTAACGTAATGACGCAGAGTCCTGCGCACGTCTAACTTATGCCATTGTCTCTCCAGACGATGTGACAGATTAGGACAAAAATCTAGGTCCTGTGACCTATGAAACCAAGAGTTAACCTTTGGAACAAAGGAAGGGTCCAAACGAAGGACCACCCTATCCTCAAAAAAAGTACACAAGTCACTCCGAACTGAGAGTGCGGCTAATTCCGAAATCCGTCTGGCCGATGTGATAGCTACCAAGAATGCTACCTTTAAGGAAAGGAAATGAAGTAAACAAGACTCAAGGGGCTCAAACAGCGGAGAAGTCAGGGCTTGTAGCACCCTGGGTAAGTCCCAAGAGGGATAACGATGGACCACAGGTGGTCTGGCATTAACCACTCCTTTCAGAAAGGCACTTACAGCTGAATGATGTGATAAAGGGACCAGGTTGTCACAGGTAAGGACCGTTTGCAAGGCCACACCTGCCTGTGGATGGTACTAGGTGATAGTCCCTTATTCATACCTTCCAAGAGACACTCCGATATGTTAGGAATGGTGACTGGTAATGGCTTGAGCTGCTGTTTAGTGTACCACATGCAGAAGTTCTTTCATGTGGCGTCATAAATCCTATTAGTCGAAGGGGCATCTTGAGGCTTGGATCATTGAGATCATCCCGGATGAATAAGATTGCCTAGCTAAACTGTCCCGCTCAAGTGCCAGATGGCCGACTGGAGCCACTGTGTGCCTGGATGTTGAAGATTCCCTTGGCTGAGAGCCACTCGGTCTGGGGAAATCCTCCATGGAGGCGAGAGAATTAGATCCACAAGGTCTGCAAACCACGGACGCCTTGGCCAATGTGGAGCAATTAAAAATATCTCCGCCTCTTCTTGAATCAGGTTGTGAATGGTTGCCAGCAACAACGGGAGGGGAGAAAAGGCCTAGAGCAGGGCCCCCGTCCACTTGCACCGGAGGGCATCCGTTCCCTCTGCCCCCCTTGTCGGAAACCTGGAGAAGAACCTGGGAAGTTGGGCGTTCATCGGGGAGGCAGAGAGATCCAGATGTGGATGGCCAAACCTGTCTGAAATTTCCCTGAACAATGATGGGTCCAGTCGCCACTCAGAGTGGTCTACTGTGATCCTGCTCAGGGAATCTGCTTACTGATTTGCTTCCCACCTTGATGGAACCCAGAGTGGACTCTGCCCATAGACCCAGCTCTAAGGCCTCCTGCATGAGTGACCAGGACCGGGTCCCTCCATGTTTGTTGACGTGAGCCACGGCTGCCACATTGTCTGTCAGGTCCAGGACATGTTGTCTCATCAATAGGGAGGGAAACTGATGGAGAGCTAAGTGTATGGCTCAGAGTTCGAGCCAATTTATATTGTGGACTAGATCCGATCAGGACCACTGTCCCTGAGCAAGATGAGACTGAAGATGGGCACCCCAACTGAACAGACTGGCATCTGTAGTCAAGGTGAGCCTGAGAGGCTCCTTGAAAAAGGTCCCCTGGACATTGCGGATGAAGCCCACCATAGAAGAGACAACAGAGTATGATGAGGAACACTGACCTTTCTGGTGGATGAACTGAGGTTCCGTTTCTGGAAGGGAGGAGGAACCATTGAAGGCTTCTGGAGTGAAGTCTAGCCCATGGAACAGTCCCCATGCAAGAAACCATCTTTCCCAGGAACTGAGACAGCTGGGCCAAAGACACTGTTCTCTCTCTCCAAACTTGGTGCACGAGCATTCGGATGCTGATCTGACGCTCCCATGAAAGATAAACCTTGCAAAGATCTGAATCTATAATCGCCCCTAGATGAAGGAGATGCTTTGTGGGGATCGTGTGGCTCTTTTTGAAGTTCTTGGAGAACCCGTGAACCTGAAGGGTATGTATTGTGATTTCCAGGTCTGACAGAGCCGACTGGAAGGAACTGGACTGTACGAGGATATTTTCCAGGTAGCATTGCATGCGCACTGGCATCATCCTGAGGTGGGCCACCAATACTGCCAAAACTTTTGTGAAGACCCTTGGAGCTGAAGAGATGCCAAAGGGAAGGGCCCAGTATTGGTAATGCTGGTGCGCGTAACAAAAACGAAGGAACCTGCGATGGTACGGAAATATCGGAATGTGTAAATATGCGTGTGTCAGGTCTATGGGGGAAACAAAGTCCCTTTTCCTGATGCTGGCCGGAATGGACTTTAGGGACTGCATCTTGAACCTTCTGTAGGTCAAGAAGTAATTCAGACTCTTTAAGTCCAGTATCGCCCTCCATCCCCCTGAGGCTTTGGGAACCATGAACAGGATGGAGTAAAACCCCTCTCCTTCCTGTTCCTGTGGTACAGGCTCTATTGCCTTGATTTCTACCCAATGGGAGATGGTCGTGGCTACTAATTTGTCTTGGTTGTGTTTTGTGATACTGGGCACTGAATGAAACGATCTGGGGGAGATGAATAAAACTCTAGAGCGAGCCCGTGTTTTATGGTCTCTAACCCAATAGTCAGTGGTGGTGACCTCCCAAACGTCACTGAACAGTGCCAAGCGACCCCCTATGGGAAAGTCCACCTTATAGTCATTTGGACCGCCTATAGGGACGGCCCCCAGAGCTCCTGAAGGGATGCTTAGACTGGAACTGGCCCTTGGCTGCAATGTTCTAACGGTCCTGTTGGTGATCCTGCTTGGGGGGAAAGGATTGCGAGCCTCTGGGCCAATCCCAGGACTGGCCGATCCAAAAGGGCTGCCTCCACTCCCAGGAACCACTGGGACGGAAGGCCTGCCTACGAAACTCCTGCTGGGGCCACCTGTCCGACCTTTTGGATAGGTGTGCCAGGTTCTTACATTTGTCCTTGCCCTCAATTATGTGTGGTTCGAGGATTGAACTGAATTGGTGTATACCACTGAACTCAGACGTTGACAGATGCCACTTTGACTTTAAGTCAGTCCGCCACTGTTTCAGCCACATTAGTCTGTGAGAAGCGACAGTAGCTGCAATGGATCTTGCAGAATACCTGGCCAAATGAAGAGAAGTGTCTGCCATGTACTCTGACACTGCCACTAGTTTCCCTAGTGTCTTCTGTGTCCGAACCTGACCAGGGGGAATGAGTGCCTGGAGTTCATGGAGCCACATGATTGATGCCCTTGTGAAAAAGGAAGATGAAGTCGCAGCCCTGATCGCCCAGGCTGAGGATTGGTGAGCTCAACGAAGAGAGAACTCAAACTTCTTGTCCTCCACCTTCAGGGCCTCAGCCATATCCCCTGGAATAGCAGAGGTGGAAAACAAAGAAGTTAAAGGAGTGTCCACAGAAGGCACATCTAAGAGAGAAGCAAATGAGAAAGAAACATTGAACAGTTTCTTCTCTGAACTATTGGGAGAAGACAAAGAAGCCAGAGATGACCACTGTTTCTCCACCATAGCACGAAAGACATGTGGACAAAGAATCTGTTTCTCCTCCACAACCTGTTCTGCAAACAGAGGGTTAGACTCTTGGCTAGTGGAAGTGGAAGATTTGTCTTCTTGCACCAAAGTGAGGTTGGCCGTGGTACAGGCCTTAATAAGTAGAGATCTGAAAGGAGATAGATCAAAAAGACCCCAAATTGGTGCCTGTTTGGGCGCTGCCTCCTCATCCTCAGACATAGGCATGTCGGCTATCTCTAGGTCCACTGACCCCTCCTCACCTAACTGGGAGGAAGTCTCAGAGACGCCAGAACCAGGGACTGTGGCACGTCTCATTTGAGAAGGTGGTATGGATGGAGGCAGTGGAGGTTGCAAAAGTGGTTGACTCCTAGAGGAGGATATAAACTGAGTAAGTGCATGTTGCATAAATGCCTGAAATTGTACCGACCACATATTCTGTTGGTCCTAGAACTGACCAACCTGTTCAGTTTCCCCCTGAGGAGACCATGCCCTAGGGGCATCATGGGAAGGCACAAATGGAGGCTCAAATGGAGAAGTGTCCAATGGAATGGGGGGAACCACTTCAGCTTCACTGGACATGAGCCTTTGGGCTTTGGAGAATTCCCTCTCCAGCGCCTCGTGTCTCCTCATGGCCTCTTGCCTGGCTGCCTTGGCAGTCTCCTTGGTAGATAAATGCTTTGTCTTGGCTTTTTTCTTCTTCCCCCCATGTCCAAATCAGTTGATCTGCACTTTGTCTGTGCGGGGGGGATACCAGAGCCTTGGTATGCCTGGGGCAAGGAACTGTCTGCCATTGCAATCTAGATAATCCAGGCAAGAGATATCTAGAAGTGGGGGGAACCCAAGCATGCAGATCTAGTAGTCAGAGATGGGAAACTGACCCTCGCTCTGAACCACAGCAATGGCAAAAACAGCCAGACAGTTCACTAGAATTGCCTGTCAAGGCCTTGTGGCACAAGGCCACAAACTAAACAGAAACAGGTGGGTTCTAAAATAAATTCCCCTTTGTTCAACACACACTAATAAAGAAGGATATACAACTTGAATTTAAATGAGTAGTCAGAATAATCATGCAAGTGCAATGAGGCAATCACTGATGTGATTCTCTTAATAAGCACCAAATATCCAGAAAGAAGCAACAAGTTCTTCCCCCCAGTGAAAGCCTGACACAGTAGGCCAGAGCAACTGAGAAAAGCAGGCCCCAAAGGAGCTCAGAGGAACACGAGGTCCCTGCAAAAATGGCATCTGTGCCCAATCTGTGCTCAAAATGGCAGCCGTGCCCTGAACATGCGTTCAAAATGGCCTGTTCAGTGCTTACTTATAATGGCTCTCGTGCCAAAGAAAGGGGAAGAGGAAAATACAAGGTCCCTGGCAAGGAAACAGCTTTTAAAGCACTCGTAATCAAAAACAGAGCCCTCTTCCCCCTGTTCCTTAAAGCACTTGCTTTTTGGTTGCGCAGACTCTGCTGCGATCCGACTTGCTGCTTCTGAAGGGAGCCTCGTGGCTTCAACAATTGATCTCTGAGGGATTTCTGTAAACAGCAAGCCAGCTGTCCTGCTGATCTGCGCTCCCACTGAGCAGTTCAATCGGAGCTAAAAGCCCCAAACAATAAAACGGCCTATAGCCTGCTCCGCAGGAGCCTGTTAGGCTCGTTAAGGCCTGAAAGGCCTGAAGAACTCTCTCTCCAGGCAATCTCTCAATGAATTTGTAAAGCCAAATTTGATTCCAAATAACAATAAAGAATAAGCCACATTAATCTAAAACTTTGAAAAAATAAATTCCAATTAGAAATTCAACCACCAATAACCTAATCTAACTGAGGAGCCACAAGAATTGCGTCCTACTGAGCTGAAACTAAGTCAAAAACTGGAGGACACTCCCAGAGGAAGGTGTGGCTAAAGTTCTGACTTAGTCTTTTCTGAGCAAGAAGGCTAAGATTACCCACCGGTGGATTCTACATTCATCACGCTGGAGAATGATGGAGGCTGTATAATGTATATAAACGGGTTGAGCGTTCTTCCAAAAATGCTTCAATCAAATTCTTTTCCTCATTCCAAACAATATATACAAAAACAGAGGAAGAATTACTTGATGATTCAAATGCACTTACTTGGAAAGTTATTTGGCAAAGGAAGAAAGCTAGAGTAAGACTGAAGAAAATAGAGGTTTTGACCTATTAGATGGGATATTATACTATTAAACATATGTTTGAATATTGTTAAGAAAATAAATAACTGTTAGAAATAAAAGTATTATAATTGGAAGGATAGGATTTGTAACTAGAGTATTATATTTTGTTATGAGATGGGAAATATGAAAATTCTAAAAGGGTTTGAATAAGGGAAGCCTTTGGTTACCCAAATATAATTTATTATGAGAAAATTATAAGCAATAGAGATATTTTGAACATTGATGGGAAATTAAAATTTTTAAAAAGCAGGAAAAACAGGATATTGATTGAATAAATGGATTTTAAGTGCAAATGCAATTGAGATATATTTTGGCTAGAAAAGATATTATAAACTGACATTATTGATATTATATACAATACCAGAAAAATGTGATGAAGATGTCTATATTTAATTGTATATATATTAACAGTAACAAGAATTGTATTTGCCCAGTGTGGAAAAATGCATACCACCGGAAGAAGAGAGGATCAAGGAAGTACTGGATAGTGTAGTATTGGAACTAGACTGAGAAAGTTAATATGTACCACTGAATTACCAATGGACCCAGACAACACATTTTTATTAAGTACTTATGATTGTAAAATTAGAAAATTAATAACAATTTTTTTTAAAAAAAGAAGAGGAGCCTTGGGTTGATGAGATCAGGTTGATAACCTACTTGCTTTGCTTGGTACAGTATCTGCCCCTCCCATAGTGGAGGCAGGTTGTTCCACTGGTTAATTGTTTTATCTGTCAGGAAGTTTCTCCTTGGTTCTAGGTTGCTTCTCTCCTTGATTAGTTTCCATCCGTTGCTTCTTGTCCTGCCTTCAGGTGCTTTGGAAAATAGCTTGACTCCCTCTTCTTTGTGGCAGCCCCTGAGATATTGGAACACTAAGTTTCATTGAGAAACACAGTGCAGAACTTTGAATAGGAATATCCAGAGTATGCTTGATGGTCTAACCTGAGAACAAGAGGTTACTGTATTTACCCAGAACTGAAGCTGTATTTCCCTGCATGCTGGCTACTCTGCAGTGCTGGATGAGGCATGTCTTTCATGCCATTGGAACTACACGATCAGTTGATTAATTTACATACTTCTCATTCTTTTCTAAAGAAGCAGTGTGTAGCTGGAGGTGAACCAAAGTGAAAAGGAGCGGGGGAGAAGAGGATATAAAAGGAGGTGGTTTTGGAGGGAAAGGGGAAAAAAAGACAACAGGGAAAGAGAAGGGGATGGAGAAGAAGTTGTGCAAGGAGAGCTCAGCAAGCAGGGAGGAAAAAGAGACAGGGAAGAAGAAGTTTGTTTTCTCCAGCTAGGAGAATGCAATCAGCACTGATGAAATGACAAGCCTGGAGATGAGCAAGTTGGAAAGGAGGTTGGTTTATTTCAGAAGCCAATAGGATCCAGGTCAGCTGGCAGCTTGATTGGGTTACCATAAGGACTTTTATACAGTTCTTACAGCTTTTCATTATTCAGAGGCTCGGTTTGTGTGCTTTTGTTATTGGAATATTTTAGTCTGTTTCACAAAGTCTAGCAATGAGTCCAAAATGTTCACTTCTGTAGGTTCTAATCCATTTAAACAAATGTAATTAGTTTTACACCCTTATCTTGAGTCTGTCTATGGCTTTTAGCAAGATTTCTTTATAGGTAAACAGGCTTAATTTAAGGTTATCACTTTTCACAATTGCTGGAGCCTTTCAGGCTCTGGTTGCAACATTGTTTAAACTGAGGAACACCTGAGGCTATTATGTGACAGCTTGAAGAAAAAAAAATGGAATTAGTATTTCCTTATTCTGGGAGGCTTTTGTGAGCCTTTTTTGCTTTGTGCTTGATTCCTGTGTCTTTAGGGGTACAGTGACTGAGTGGGTGCATTCTTCCTACACTGTGGAAAGAGAGTCCAGAAGGAAGGAAGAAGAGAGAGGAGAGGGAAAGAGGGCCAATCAACCAGCTGACCACCAAGGTAGTGGTGCATATTAATAAATATGGATAAATTCATCATACATTTGTCAGCGCAAAGGGAAAGTGATTCAGCAAAGGAACCACCACTGAAGAAATTAAAACTGGTACTTTTTTCCTTTTTTTGCAGTTTGTAAAATTTTAGTAGATTATAGAATAAAATAAATAAATACAAAAACAAATAGTAGGACACAGTGGGGAGAAAAAAGGGGGAAAGGTGAGGGGGAGAAGGGAAAAAGAAAAAAAAAGCATTGACTTCTGACTTCCCCTATTCAGTAGAAGGAAGCATTAACATCAAACTTCAACTTTTTACTTTTCCATTATATTATAAATTAGCCATTTCTATATCAATAAATGCATCTAATCAGTAAAATCCCCCCTTTTTTTAGTCATCAAGTTTTTGACATCTTGCTAAGCACTGGTGGTACTCGAGTGTTGTCATATCCTGAAAGTGTTACAATCTGTGAAAAAGTTGAAAAGCCCTGCACTAGCAAACATGTTTGCTTTCTGAAATCTGGCTGCCATATCATCTTTAGTTGAAGTATATTACTCCTTGGTAAATGGGAAGTCACGGTAAACTGAAAGATTTATATTAGCAAAGGTGTTATTAGCATGGATGTCTTTTCATTATCTGTGATCTGCAAAAACTGTGAACATACATTTAACATCATATTTATTTTTCATAATATGTGAACAATAATCAGCATTAATATTCTCAGTATTCTTGAAATGCTTACATAAACTAAAAGTTTTTTAAATCTCATAGATTGAGAAACAGCTAATGTTTAGTTGTTACTGAAAACTTCTTGCTATATTCTAAAGTAAAGATAAATTAGTAGAAAATGTAAAATGGTGGTGGCAGTTGGAAAACTGCCATTAATGCACTCATTTGATGTAAATTATTCATTAATCACTACTGTTTTATATATAAGATATATACACATACCTAAATCCAGATTTTTAAAAAGCTAATGATGTAGCTGCCATAGTTAACAAAAATACATTTGCTAACTCTTTCATTTTGAGATTTCTTAATGAAGGTGGATCATTTTGCCTTTGGAGATGAACCATATCAGACAAAGGCAATCTTTTGGATTACTTTCAGCAATTTACTTTTGGTATTTTACAGTTTAATTTCGACTGCAATTGAAAGTGCTATTGTCTCCAAATACTGGTCTATGACCATAATAAAGATTTGATTTGGATTTGGATTGTCTCCAAATGTAATTACAATAGACTTAATTATAGAATCTTATAC